>NW_013566980.1:0-618494 GCF_000721755.1 Aureobasidium subglaciale EXF-2481 | reverse complement strand
CCCCCCCCCCCCTACGCTAGCAATCGAACCTAGATCAGGAACCACTTCAAGCTCGAAAAAAGAAACTCGCAGGAGCAAGGGCGTTTCGGAGGTCATTGAGGGACCTAGTGGCGGTCAGCCACATGCTGACACCGTCTCGCAACGCAAAATGCTCGTGCCTGAGAGCCGGTCGGCTGCACAGTCTATGGAGTGACGGAAAGGAGAAGGGGTCACTGCGTTCGCTGAGTGAACAGGATTGTTAAGAAAGCAGGCAGAACATGTGTACTTAGATATTTGATGTCGCGATGTACGGTACTTGTATGGTGCAAGCAAAATTATCAGCAGATATTGCTTGTGGTCCTACACTTTGTACCGCTGGGTAGAGATGTCGTTGGTTGCGGAGGAACTTCGGAAGGTTTGGCTGGGAACATAGGGTAGCTCTTCTCAAACTCACTCGCTGCTCCCGATTCTTGTCTAAAGATAGATCACGCTTTCACTCGATGGAGTCCAGAGTGCTCTGTCTCAGGTAAACATCGAGCTTACATGTATCCATGATGGGGTGGTGATGTAGGGCTATTCATCCGGATGGGGTCTGAACAAAGAAGCTTACTTAGTAGGCCACAGTCTTTGTCCGACCTTTGTATGCTCAGAGAGCATCAGTTGCAAATGGTATGCGACTCCTCTATCAGTATCTCTGTACCAAACAGAAAATTAAGGAACGAAGCTTCCATCTCCGCATACGCCTTATACTGCTTGTCTGCACAAGAACACTCTGGTCATCCAAATCTATCGATCGTGCAGGGCCTATCTCTCTCTCCGAGGTTTAGCTAACTCTGGACAAGAGGACGTCCCGGACTAGTTCTCAGTGGACTGCTAAGTCATATTTACTACATCGTCCCTCAGCATATCTAGTGAGAGGCAAGTAGCGCGTGATGTCGTCGACACTTTCAAGCATGTCTGATACAAGCATCAATATATCAGGACCTTGGTGAACGTAAGCCTGACGATCTAGAGAGATTTCGCATCCTTGAGGCACAGGTAGATTGCTTTATACGTAGGCACTATGTGAAGCTCCCGACTCATCGTTCCCCAGATTCTGTCACTGATGCAGACTTCACGTAGCTGATCACCTTAGTTGAAGTATTTACCTGCGGCTGGAGGCCCTGTCGATATCAAATGTTGGCTGTGTTGCGTCTTTGTCACTCTGACCGTCGAGAGCAGAGCTTAGCCTGTCGCTCATAGTGCTGGGTCTTATCCGTACGATATGAGCGGGCATTGGGTTCGCATCCCCACAACAGCGTTACCATCCATCGGGTCAGTAGAAGTGCACAAACTTTTGTTCCTTTATACTACACGTCCTATGGGATAGCTTAGCTGGCCTCCTCGTAGGCCTCTTATCAAGGCATACCACTGGCGGTCGAGGCAAAGGCTCAATTCGACAAGGGCAGGCATTGGAAATCATGGAATCGTGCAACCACTCAAGTGTCGACCAACCATGGATTCGTCACCATCCCACCTCCTGAGTTTCTGCCTGTCCGTCGACCTCGTGTGCTGCTGGTCCCTGACCTGGTCGTGTCAGCTGGAAACACCTGCCCTGGATCCTACAGCATGCCTCTCTCTGTCCGTCCTGTGGTTACGCGCGCTGCCCCTGACCGTGAGAGTGACGAGAAGGGGGCAAAGAAGAGGAAATAAACGTGGGGGTGGTCACCGCGATTGACGTCACGGTCGCTTCCTTTGTTCTAGTGTTGTCGGCGGCGTAAGGGAGATCCGAAACGACCGTACACGATGAAATGAAGGGAAATGGGTGGACTTGGCCTGTTGACAAATATGTGCCTCTAGTCTAAATATTGTTCATAGGGCGAACCTTCCTTCTTCGCTGTACCATCTTTCTTTCGGATGGACCTTTTGACCCCTGCTGAACTCCTATAACTCCTGTCGTCCCAAATCGGTCAACGGGTATCTCAAATGCAACATGCGAGGCAGCTCCTTCGGGCGCGGGTAGGCGGCGGTTCGTAATGAGGTGGTGTTGGTGACGGAAAAGACGTCAGGACGTTCAAGACTGGAAGAGGGTATCTTCCTCTCTGAGGTACTCGCCACAATCGGCCTGTCTGAATACAACGATGCCGGTGGGGTCCAAACGCTTTGCCTCGGCGGAAGAGCGGGCGGTGACACCGAAGCCAAGAGGAGTGCTGTATCGAATTAGCGTCTGCTGCTATGAAAACAAGGAGAAGGGTCTACATACTCGTTCATCGAGTAGACGATGATACCTTGGTGCTCTGGGCAGTCTTCACTCCAGCGTCCGACATGAGCCTTGACAATGTGACCACCGTACAAGAAGGGCATCTCTCCGTTGGGCTTAACCCAGATCTTTGCGCGAGCATGGGGAGCGATGATGTCCAGAGCGGTGATGTGAAGGCGGAATTTGCCAGTCTTGGTCAGCTTGCCAATGCAATTTCCAAGGCACAGCAGGTTGTCTCTTGCTACCGAGGTGGCCAGGTTTGCCATGTCCTCGCGCACGTAGTAGACTCGTGATTCTTGGACACGGAAGACGAATCTCGAAGCTTTTCCATCCTTTCCGGGCGCCGTGTCGGTCAAAAGGTTTGTGAGGGACTTTCCAGTGTAGTTGGCGAGCTTCTCGAAGACCGTCTTGGATTCTCCTTCTGTGAGAGGACGCATGTCTGCGGTGGTTACGAGGTCGAGTTATAAGGGAGGCGCAGGAAGATTAACGAGGCAGGCCAAGGGCGATGGAGATGTTTGTCAAGATGGGGAAGTCGCAGTGGCGCTTGGTGTACAAACAAGGATTGGGTCGATACAGCAGGAAAGAGCGAGGCAGAAAAAAGAATCCTCGGATGCTTTCGACAAATGCGGAGGACGGCGTCTCGGGGGTTTGGCTCTTTCCCCGCAAATGCAGCCCTCTGATTGGCCGCTTGGCCTAAGCGCGAGCCTATCTTTTTTCTTTCCATTGTACCGCTCCCTTTGCTCGTCGAACCATACTTCTGCCACCAAAAATAATCTTAAAAATGGCTCCAGTCGCAAAGAGACGCCGTATCAGCCCAGAGGTCGAGTCGCCTCCCCATAGCACAAAGAACGGTGTCTCCTCCGAGGAAAAGATCGATGATTTCTATCGCAACGCCGCTGGGTGGAACCTGGAACAGGATTACGAGAACCGCCCTCGTAACCTGAAGAAAAAGAAGGAGGAGACGAGACTGCCCATTAAGACTGCCGAGGGTTGGGTTGAGCAAGCACCTGCTGTTGTCGAACAGAAAGAGGAGGACGCTGACAGCTTTTTGGGAAGCGGCGACGAGGGAGAAGCTGTAGAGGATGATGATGATGACGACGAGGAAGAGGAGGTACCTGAGGTGCCCCAGATCTCACCACGCGAGCAGATTCTCCAGGCCAAGGAGGAGCTCGCGCGTATCGCCAGCATGATCTCAGAAGACCCGGAAGAAAACATTGCCCTGCTCAAGAAGCTGCAAGTTCACGCCACATCACAAAACAGGACTGTGGTCAAGTTGTGCTTGGCTACTCAACTTGCCATCTATCGCGACATTATCCCTGGTTACCGTATTCGTCCCGTGTCTAAGGAGGAGCTGAAACAGAAATTGTCCAAGGACGTTCGCAAACTACGCAACTTTGAGCAAATGCTCGTTGGAGGTTATCATGAATATGTCAGATCGCTGACGAGAGCTGCAAAGAAGAGCGGCGACAAGAACAAGGAAGCTGCTTCTGTAGCCACTGTCGCCATCTCTTGCGCCTGCACTCTGCTCAACACCGTTCCACACTTCAACTTCCGTGGTGATCTCATCAACATCTTGGTCGGCCGACTCAGCATCAGGCAGGTGAATCCTGATTTCCACAAGTGCGTCGAATGTTTGGAGACTTTGTTCCGCGACGATGAGGATGGCAATGCCTCCCGTGAGGCTGTCGATTTGCTGTGTAAGATGATGAAGTCGCGAAGCTACAACATCCACGAATCTGTCTTGAACACGTTCTTGCACCTGCGACTATTGTCCGAATTTGCACACAGAAGCAGCAGCACGCGGACTGACAAGGACGAGGACGAGCCGGCTATGAAGCAAAAGCAGAAGCGCGAATTTAGAACCAAAAAGGAGAGGAAACGTCTACGTGAGGTCAAGGGTGTCGAGAAAGAGTTCAGGGAAGCTGACGCCACCGTTTCACACGAGGAGCGTGACAAGAACCAGTCAGAGATGCTGAAATTGGTATTTGTTGCCTACTTCCGTATCCTCAAGCAACGCGTACCTCAACTTATGGGCGCCGTACTGGAAGGATTGGCTCGTTATGCTCATCTCATCAACCAGGATTTCTTCGGTGATATCCTGGAAGCTCTCCGCGAACTCGTCATCACGACCGAAGCTGCTGAACAAGCGCTTGCTGAAGAAGACGAAGATGCCTCCACAGCACCGAGAAACATCAACCGCGAATCTCTTCTCTGTATCATCACAGCATTCGCCCTTCTTCAAGGTCAAGACGTTGTAAAGAGTGTCGGTTCTTTACATCTCGATCTCGAATTCTTCATCACCCACCTCTACAAAACCCTCCTACCTTCGTCAATGAACCCAGACCTCGAGTTGAGTGCCAAGTCTCTGCGCTTGAGAGATCCTGACGGTAACGATGACGAAGCTCTTCTGCCTCAGCAGGCAAAACACAAGATCAATGTTCAGACAACAACTGTACTGCTCCTTCGATCTCTGTCGTCAGTCCTGCTACCGCCGCAAAACCTTCGTTCAGTACCACCTCTTCGCCTTGCAGCTTTCGCCAAACAGCTTCTTACCATTTCCTTGCAATTGCCTGAGAAGTCATGCCTGGCGATGATGGGCCTATTGCAACAAGTCACCAAGGTTCAGGGCAAGAAGATTGCAGCATTATGGTACACCGAGGAGAGAAAGGGTGATGGTGTGTTCAACCCTCTAAGAGACGAAGTGGAAGGCAGCAATCCTTTCGCAACGACTATCTGGGAAGGTGAATTACTGAGGAAACACTTCTGCCCTCAAGTCAGAGAAAGCATAGTCGCTCTTGAGAAGGGTATTGTCCATTCAAGGGCATAAAGCTAGTCATTTCAAAGTCAGACTTTTATGCCGACGATCGCATGCTCCGTAGCCTACGTACTTTTCCATCAGATGGCATTTCTTGTACGACCTTCCACATAGGTCGTATTTCTTATCTTCCTTATCAACAGTGCTAACACTCGTCAATCTTTCACTATCATCAGGCGCTGTCTCATTTCGCTATGAAGGTCGTGTCTTGGTCTTTCAAGCCATATCCCACCATTACTCATGCCACATCTCCTGTTGTCCTTCGATAATGAGCGCCTGAAATGTTGTAGCTACAATCGTTTTGTAACAAAGCTGTTCTATGAGCCGCTAAGGATGCTGCGCAGCCTTGGAGCTTGTGGATGGCATCATGCTACAGTTCAACATGTCTAGACTTGGATGTAAACCAGATCACGTATTCGATCCCATATTCGGATCCGAAAACGAAGCATTTGACCTCACGAATGAGCTGCTCTTAGCCGTACATGACTAAACTGTATGGAGCACGTTGCGTGATTCCTCTCAGAGTGACGTGTCATGTTGGAGTCTGAGAAAACCCGTATCTCTCTTCCTAGCTTCTCTTTGTTATTGACCATTGGATGATGAATTGATGGAAAGGAAAGGGAAACGGTTTGCACGACGAGGGTCCACAACGAAGGTCTTTCTTCCTTTGCGTCCGTGCATTTCGTGATATCATTGTTGGACCAGCTTGCCAAACCTCGAATTGTCTTCAGTCGTCCTTAACTGCGATTCCTACAATACAATTCGTAATTCAGATTTAGCACAAAATCTTTGTCGTCGCGAGTGTATACATCTGATAACTGATTGGACAAACCACCGGATTCATTGCTTTCAAGCCGGTCGCGACTCATCGCGGTCTTGAAGGCGAGCTTCAATTGAGCAGACCGTCGTGACTTCGGGTTGGGATCACATTAAGGAACGGAGAAGTTTTTCTGACCAATCGAGTCTGGCAGATCTGCTGGTCGAGGTCAAAGAAGCGATACCATGGTCAACCCGTTTTCTCACATTCAACGCGGCCTGAACATCTTGCTACCTTTCGCTACACCGGGTACACCTTTGTATCAGGACTTACTGCATCTTGCGGCTTTGTGTACAGCACTCTACTACGCCCCCCAAATTCAAGCCCACATTCAGGAGCAACGAACCCCTCACGTGCAACACCATCCGGACTCTCGACCCGAAGAGGTCGAACACCAAATACCTGAGCCGGAGAACCAACAAGCAGTACCTCCACCACGTCCATTTGTTGAGGACGCAGAGGAAGATGTACGAGAGCAACCAGACGCTCCTTTCGATGACTTTGCTGGGCCGGCTGGTCCCCCTCAGGACGACGATGAAGAGCCAGGTCCTGTTAATCCACGACCTCAAGCCCCGCAGGGCAGCAACAACAATCGCACTGTTGGTGCCAAGAAGGCAAAGTCCTTGCAGCGCCGAGATCAACGCCGTGCATATCACGAGTTCATGCGCTCACAAGGTGAAGCTCAACGTGCGAGAGATGCCGAGGGAGCAGCGGAACGCGAGGCACAGCTTGCAGCCGAGAAAGCTAGACGTGCAGCAAAAGAGGCAGAGGTGGAAGCTAAGCGAGCCAAGGAGAGAGAGGAGAAGAGGCTTAGAGAAGAGAAGGCGCGCGAAGAGGAAACGCAGAGACGGGAGCTGGCTGTGCAGATTGTAAGAAACGAGCTTGAGAGCAGACGATTTGTCGACCTTGAAGAAGTGGCGAGTCGCATCGGCGCAGGAGTCAATCGAGAATGGGTTGAGGGATTGATCAGAGCTTCAGGTTTGCTTCTCGAGAGCCATGCACAGCACCGCAATATGATCACTGCGAGTGGATGGCTGGTCAGAGTAGGGCAAGAGGACATGGAAGCTTTGTACAGCGATGCTGTCAACGCCGCTGACGAGAATGATGGAACCGTGGCATATGCAGAGCTAGGTGCAAGGATCGGAGGCATTATTGGGAAGGCCGCCACCTCTACAACGTAGTCAAGTCTGCTACCTCACATTGAACTTATATCCCACTCTCTGTGCAGGACCGACATATCGCAATTCGTTGTTTCGCATTCGACAAAAACCATGTGCTAGAACTTAGAGTACTAGGGAACCTGCAAATGTATAACAGACTCCCCACGTCGGCTGTGTGTTGCCTCTGCGAAGACGTTGTCTCGACCATTGATTTGGTGGTGCACGAAGCGGAATGAGCGTTTGCAGAGAAGGAAAACATTTACCTGTCTGTAGCAGTGGTAGCAAGCTATTCATCATATACCTAATATGCGACAACAACCAAAGAGCAACTAAGGATCATTGGTTCTGAATCTTGATGGCATGCCAGTCGACCATGTAATGTGATCATCACCATCCTCAGTCAAAGTGTGACTGCTCCAAAGTGGCTTTATTGATCGGGGCGGTGATACCAATGTCATCAGCTGCTGAGACGATTCAGAGTGCAGCTCCAGCCGACTGACTCGAAGCTGACTTGCGTCTTCTGAGATTACCCGATCGATGGGCTGTGCGAAAGACAAGAGTCAGACAGGCTCAGCACAGAACAAGAGCTTGCGCAATCAACCTTTCAAGAGATGTTTATGTTTCAAAAGGGCGGCCGTCAACTCGGGCCGTGTGGCTGACCGCTGAACAAGCCGGGGCCGAGGATGAATTGACTGGGCAAGGGACAAGGAACAAGGGACAAGCTTTCTCTATTATCTTACGCAGCAGCTTGCATGCATTTTTGAGAAGGCTCGACCCCCTTCTCACACATGCACCAGACGTCGTAACTGCCACTTCTCGGCATCCCGCCTGTCTTTTCTCTTCCATTCTCTCGTTCCGCCTTTCGCGCCCTTTTCCCGACCGCTTTGGTTTTACTTTTGTCGGCACAGCGATTGCTGATCCCTTGCTTCTCCTCCTACTGATAGCCGTATTGTAAGACTAGTGTCAACCACCGCGCTCGTTTGTGGGACAGGCACGACTTTGCTCAACATCGGCCTGCTCAACCATCTGTCGGCTGAGGCGAGCGGGAAAAAGGCTCCAGCCCATGTCGCTGACCTCGTTGCAAGCCATCGGCTGTCAAGAATAGTTTAATTCTACCACCTTAATTCTGTACACATACGCACCTTCGCGCGCACACACACACACATACACACACACATGGCCATCGCCCCGACGACTCGCAGTAGTCTGTGGGCTGCTCTGTATCTTCTCGTCACTTTCACCCAGGCTTTCTACATTCCCGGTACGCCACTACGCCGGCCTCAGCATAGTTGACATACGCTGACATGACGCAGGTTGGTCAATCAAAAGTTATAGCGACGGCGATGTGATACCGCTCTTTATCAACAAGGTCTACTCGGACAAGACCCAAATCCAATATGCATACTCGGAACTCCCCTTTGTATGCCCTCCCAGTGGCCGTCGACGAGTCGGCCGCCTTATCTCCGGATCGAGCATCGCCTTGAACCTAGGTGAAGTCCTCCGAGGTGATCGCATTGTCGTCAGCGACTACGAGCTGGAAATGGGAAAAGACGACGAAAGCCACTACCTCTGCAGCCACAAGGTCGACAGGGCAGGTCTGCAAAGGGCTCAAGAGATTGTAAAGGACAACTACGTGGCCGAGTGGGTCGTCGACAACCTGCCAGGCGCAACAAACTTTGTATCGGCTGACAAGAGTCGCAAATACTACGCTTCAGGATTCAAAATGGGATTTCAAGATGAGGACCCTGTCACTGGCCATCCTCGCTACTTCATCAACAATCACGTTACCCTCGTCATCCGATACCACATGGCACCAGGAAGAGATGGACAACGAGGAAAGAAGGTCATAGTCGGCTTCGAAGTCTACGCAAAGAGCATCGAGGCTGCCAACAGGGATGCCCAAGGCATACCCGCCTCCATCGCCCACGTCACGAACGGCATGGAATTGAGCATGCGCAAGAACGGTACTGCTGCCGCTGCTCCCTCTTATTACTCCTCCGACTCATCCTACCACCCAGCCACAATTGAGGACGTCGACGAGGATGCCACTCTTACCATTCCTTACACATACTCGGTATACTTTAGAGAAGAGCCTCATCTCGAGTGGCAGAACCGATGGAGTCTGTATTTTGCAGACCAGGAGGATACCACTGGCACTCACTGGTTCGCCATTGTCAACTCTATCATCATCTCTGGCCTGCTCACCGCTGTTGTGGCTGTCATCTTCGCCCGTACTGTTCGCGGCGATCTCAAGGCTGCCAACGTCGAGGAGGGCAAACTCAGGATCAAGCGTGGCAGGACTGGCATTCGCTCACCTCGTAGACTCGAAGAGAAGACCAGCGGACTACTGGATCAGGGCGATGTCGACAACGACGTTGATTCAGACGATGAATCAGTAGAGGATCTCACGGGCTGGAAACTCGTCCACGCCGACGTCTTCCGTACCCCTGCTAACGGAGGTGTCCTGGCTGCCCTTGTCGGCTCTGGCACTCAATTAGTCTTCGTTGTTGCTGGTCTGATCATTCTTTCCTGCTTTGGCATTCTCAATCCGTCTTTCCGGGGTGGTTTCATCAGTGTTGCTATCGCTCTCTTCGTGCTTGCCGGCCTCGTTTCTGGTTACTTCTCTGCTCGCGTGTACAAGACATTCGGTGGCCAGGTTTGGCAGAGGAACTGCTTCGTTACCGCGACTCTCTTCCCTGGCCTGGTCTTCGCCGCTGTATTTATTCTCAACCTTTTCGTCTGGGCACAAGCTTCAAGCACCGCTCTTCCGTTCGGAACACTTGTCGGTCTTGTCGCGTTATGGCTACTAATCCAGCTCCCGCTCGTGTACATAGGCTCTTGGTACGGCTATGTGCGCGTTGGAGCTTGGTCTCACCCTATCAGAGCCAGCACTATTCCCCGCCAGATCCCCCAGCAGAGTTGGTACATCCGCAGCTGGCAAAGCATCCTTCTCGCGGGGCTGCCCGCGTTTTTCGTTGTGGCAATCGAACTCATGTTTGTGTTCAAGAGCATCTGGCAGGACAAGAGCGGCTACTACTATGTGTTCGGTTTCCTCGCTGTCGTAGCAGCTATGCTGGTTGCGGTAGTCATGGAAGTTACAGTCATAGCTGTATATATTCAGCTATGTTCTGAGGTGAATAGTGTCTTATGCTCGTCTTACATCACAATAGCTAACTAAATCAACAGAATTACCACTGGTGGTGGCACAGCTTTATGGTTGGCGCCTCGAGCAGCTTCTGGATTTTCGCCTACTGCATCTACTATTATCTCAACCACCTGCATATCCACGGGTTTGTATCTTCATTGCTCTTCTTTGCATACTCGGTTCTTGCATGCGCCGTATATGCCCTCTTGACCGGAACCATTGGGTTCCTGACTGCCTATGCTTTTGTCCGTAGGATCTACGGTGCTATCAAGACTGATTGAGAGATGGTTGGCAGAATGTAATTACAGCGGAGGCGTTTTTGGTGTAGAGAGGATTTCCCATGCATTGTATATATTTCTATTGTATCTCAGTTTCAAAGTCGTTTTTGACACGATCATATCTCGAAGGCACATGATGATGCGTAGAGCAGTGTGGCCTTGAGCACCTTTTCAATGACAAAAAAAGTGTATGTTTGAAGACGATCTTGACTTCTGGAATGACCAAGACGAGCGATTCGGCTTACGGATAGCTGATTCAGCTCTGGGCGGATGCATGTGAGCCGTTTACGAGACAATGGAGAGAAGAGTAAAGGCTTTCGGCTTCCAACTGAGACATATTGCAAAGCCAACAACGGCCATGGTAAAGCCGATGAATGGAACATGAAGCATGATGGAGCGAGGAGAGGACAAGATTTAGTTCCTGTCGCGCAAAGCCTGAAATAGCAAGGTGAATGTTAGAGGGGTCAAGGCTCGGACCGAGGGGGCAAGCGTCGAAGCTTTTCGAAATGAGATGCAGGGCGGATGCAATGATGAAAGTCGACAAGAAGCGACGACAAGATGGGATGAGTGACAAAGCTGAAAGCTGACGCGTGACGGACGACAGTCGTATAGGGCTCATGGCAGCGGATACGAGCGGGCGCTGGAGTGAATGTCTCAGCCCATGCATCTAGCTTTGTCGAGGACAGCAAAAGAAGCAGCCGTTATAGGAGCAGATTAGGCATGCGGGCGGGTTAGATTGGGAAGCGCAAAGCGAGGGTGCCTGATAGATTTTTGGCCGACAGGACATTGTCAGTGGTGGAGCGAGTGGGAGATGCAGTTGCAAGTCGCAAAGGCTCGAGGGCAATAGCTCAAGATTGTCGGGCTTGGTATTGAAGACGGGGCCATGGTGGGAGTCTGCGGAAGAGAGAGTTTCGGTGGGTCTGTGCATGCATACGTCAACGGTGATGGACAGGGAAAGCAAGCACCGTTTTCCTACGCCAGCCAGAAGATCCTGGCCAGCAGTCGAGCCTCTCTTTCTCCTTCTCTTCTTCCTTGATCCCTGTTCCCCTAGATTGCCGCTGGCCATGTACGAAAGCCACACGCACATTGGAGATTGATGCGTCCCAAGTCCTCGACATGACGGGGCAACAAAGCACATGGTGGTCTCGAGTAAGCGGCGGAGGCAAGGTCGGCTTCGACAAGGCGTGGAACCTCGTCGACAAGCTGGGCGCGCCTGTGAACAAGCTGAGCAACAAGCTGGGCTCCGAGGCCTTTTGGCCCACCACTCTGGACCGGGAGAGTGACAAGGCCGCTCGCATTCTGCGCAGTTTCTGCAGTACGTCATGCTATGACCCGTCTAGACGCGTCTCCGCTAACCGCAGAGTCCAGAGGATGGCTTCTACCAAGAAGAAACAACAAAGCCCACGCCCGACGGCCCCAAGGCCAAACAGCGCGTCCTCAAACACATACCGCCAGAAGTCATCAAGAATGCAAAAGGTCTCGCCATCTTCACAACAATGCGCACCGGCCTTTGGGTCTCGGGCGCCGGTGGTTCCGGTGTCCTGGTCGGCAGAACTGCAGACGGCAGCTGGTCACCTCCATCGGGCATCATGCTACATACCGCAGGCCTCGGCTTCCTAGTAGGCGTCGACATCTACGACTGTGTAGTCGTCATCAACACTCAAAAGGCACTCGATGCCTTCTCCAAGATTCGCTGCACCCTCGGAGGAGAAGTCAGTGCTGTCGCAGGTCCCGTGGGAGCTGGCGGCCTTCTGGAAACTGAAATCCACAAGCGACAAGCGCCAATATTCACCTATCTCAAATCGCGAGGCTTTTATGCTGGTGTCCAGATAGACGGCACCGTCGTCATTGAGCGGACCGATGAGAACGAGCGCTTCTACAACGAAAAGATCTCGGTGGGCGACATCCTGGCTGGCAAGATCCGCCATCCGCCCCTCGAGTGTCGCCCACTCCTGGAAACCATCAAGGCCGCTCAGGGCGACAAGGACGTCGACCAGTCCGTCCTACCCTCGGCTCCACCGCCGAGTGACTTGGACATCAACAATCCAGACCACTTCTTTGGCATTCCAGACAGAGAAGATCCAGACCCGTATGGCGTTCTGGCTCTCGAGAAAGAAGGCATGAGCATCCGTGAAGCCGGCACACAAAAGCGCGCCAGTTGGGAACAGTTCAATTTCCAGCCCGCTCCCACTAGTCCCATCTTCAATACCTTCAGCAGACAAAGCTTGGAGAAAACCGGTAGTCGTAATCGCAGCAGCAGCAATTCCACCTGGAAGACATCCAATCTGTCGCAGACTGCCACCTCGAGTGCCGGCACAGCGCTTGAACAACCTAAGCGAGCAAGCGTCACTCGCTCAATGTCTGATATGTGCACACAAACAGACTTTGCGGAGCCCATCAGCCCACGTGTGGGTAGCTTCCGCAGTCGTCAGAGTAGTTTGCACGAGATCGCCGAAGACAGCAACATCACCTCCGAGCCGCGCCCCAAGATTGACCGCAATCCAAGCTCTCGCTCTACTCGCTCGAGCCCGAGACGATCCTCCTTCCGCTCATCACACCGACGTGCAGATAGTGGCAGCGATTCGCGCTCCGACTCTCCGCCTCAGCAATCAACTCCTGCCAAGCCCGAGCACAAAGATATCGCCGAGGAGAGCTTCGACGATGTCGATGGAGATGGAGATGGAGATGGCGACGACACTGCCGACGAAGCCATCATCGAAGAGCCTGTGGTGCACTCGGTCCAGAAAGCCACCGCTCCTCAATTCATCTCTCGCGCTCGTCTCGTTGAAGTACCGAAGCGTATCACACCCAAACTTCCTCCCCGTAACCCCAACCGCGGCAGAGGTCCTGTTGTCATCAACGCCGAACCTGGGGCCCAGCGCACTTCTACCGAGCTTTCAAGCCCCGAAGAATCTCCCCTCAAAACGAACAAACCTGATTGGAGTGCGCCTTCGAGTCCAGACAAGCTAGGCGCAGAGAGTAGTAGTTACGCAGACCCATCGCCTAGTCCCGGCGAAGAAAGAAACCCATGGGGTCATATCCTGGAACAACACCGGAGAAATGAGAGCAAGGACTCGCTCGATATGCCCGGCACATTCCACTCTCTGCCGCCAACACCAGACGAAACCAGAGAAGGCGCTCCCATATCTTGAGACCACCCACGCGCTTCTCAATGAGGTCACATCTACACCACTTGTTGCGATCATACCCACTTATCAAAGCCATGAAGTTCTTGCAATCTAGGCGGCGAAACTCTGCGAATACTGCATTAGAGTCACATAATTATTCCTTTCTTTTTGTTCATGATGTTACGATAGCGGATTTACTTTCATGTTTTGTATTCTTTCTCGGACGAATAAGCATGATCTCGGTGGGGAGGGTAAGCAATGAAGAGCCAGGATTTCCAAGTCTTATTGTCTGGTGGGAAATCTATCATATTTCGTATATCTATTATATTCCCGAGCACTCCCTGTCATTTTGTCTATTTCCTTGTGCCGCGAGCCAAATTTGTTCACAAATCCACATCTAAACTCATGCTCTCCCCATTTTGTATCACATCCTATAAACTTCCTTTGCCGTTCCATTCCAAACTCTTTGTTTTTCCTCTTCTGAGCAATTGCGTTGATTCAGCACCTCCTCAACAACACTCGTCCACACGGGCCAGCTCCCCTCTCCCTCCGGACCCTTGACATTACACACGGGCCAGTCACTACCAAACATGAGTCTCTGCGGACCAAAAGCATCAAAAACCACATCCGTCCATGGCTCGATTCTCTTTGCCAACTCTTTTGCATCTGCAGAGTCAACAGGCGAGTCGTCTTTGCTAAGCTCCGAGAAGGCACCCGAGAGCTTCAAGTAGACTCGAGGGTACGAAGCGAAGTTTTGCATACAATTCCTCCACTGAGAGAAAGAGTCTGGAGATTCAGACGTGTAAGCTGGTTTGCACATGTGATCTGTTCAGGTCGTTAGCATCTCAAAGGACAGGATGTGGAGGAGGTCGCTTACTCAACACCAACACTGTTCTCTCGTCTTGCGCAACATTGTTGTACAGTTTCTCCAAGACTTTGGTAAACACTTCCAACTGCCAGACACCTCCACTCTGTTGATCAATCCCTACATCGAAAGAGAACTTATTCGTTCGTGAAGAGAACGACTTTAGAATTGCTATAAAGTCATCGCTCAAGACCAAGTTCTCAAACTCCGTCTTATCAGTGATGGCTTGTAGCAAGAAGCGAAAGCCCTTTACGCGTTTCCAAGTCTCCGTTCCAGTAGTCTGTTCGGCCATATCTAGCCATTGGGAAAACACTTCTGGCCCTTGATGTACAGGAGCCCATGAGACAATGCCTTGGAGCAGATTCGAGGCTTCGGTACCATAATCGCCCTCGACAATACTTCGTAAGAATTGCAGCTCCTTGATGGCTTCTGCGGCCCAAGTCTCTAGAGCTGATGAAGACGGGTCTTGGAGTCGACGATCTGTCTCTACGTACACTACACTAGCGGGCGAGTTTGACGATGAGGCCGCCGTGTAGTCGGAAAGGATATGTTGTTTCGAGAGAACGAAATCAGGGTCGCTCATCCATGCGTGACCATCTTGGTCTGCTGCTGAAGCGGGCCAAAGATGGATGTGGCTATCGATGATGGGGTGGTCCCTGATTGACATTGTTGGTTTCTGTCCTTTCCGCGATTGTGAGATGAGATGCAGCGGTCGGTGCAGATTGAAGCGTAGACGACCGGCCGGTAGAGGTTGGAACGAAGACTCGGGCTCAGGAGCCGACAGTTGAGCACGTTGTTCGCCAATTCGGGGTGTTCTCTCGACACTCGGCGTTCTTCGGTGAAGGATGACCCGAGAAGCGAGAGATCTCTGGGGGGAACGTGGGGCTCCTCTCCACCATTCCCCCCGATGCTTCGGCCTTCTTCGCGGCCAACGCGCATAAGGTGTAATAAGAACCTGGCCTTGCCCCTCTTGCTCGCTTTGTGGAAACCACAACATCTGCTTTGTTCCGTCCTTTTCCT
Source organism: Aureobasidium subglaciale EXF-2481 (assembly GCF_000721755.1). Classification (NCBI taxonomy): domain Eukaryota; kingdom Fungi; phylum Ascomycota; class Dothideomycetes; order Dothideales; family Saccotheciaceae; genus Aureobasidium; species Aureobasidium subglaciale. The sequence continues at coordinate 603,048 of NW_013566980.1, read as the reverse complement.
CAATCAACGTTTTGACTATACAACTTCGCACACACAATGGTCTCCTCACCTCCTCCTTCGGGCATTTACGTCCCCGTAAGTCCTGGGCCCTCCCCACACATCAGAGCTTCATAGGATTGACAGCATCGACAGGTCCCCACCTTCTTCGCATCCCAGTCTGCATCCAACTATGACCCGGTCAACAATCCTCTGGACCTTGAGACCCAGACCAAGCATTCCTTGTTTCTCGTCAAAGCCGGGATCCGTGGTCTGGTCATCCTTGGATCTACGGGCGAAGCCATTCATCTCACAAACGAGGAGCGCAACGAGCTCATTAGCAGCCAGCGCAAGGAGCTCGACAAGGCCGGATACAAAGACAGACCCATCATCGCCGGCACTGCAACACAAAATGTCCAGGAGACTCTGATTCAGCTCGAGGATGCAAAGAAGGCCGGTGCCGAGTACGGCATGGTCCTTACACCAGGCTACTTTGCGTCAGCTGCTAGCCAGCAAGGCATTGAGAAATGGTTTACCGCAGTGGCTGACAAGAGCCCTATCCCGATCATGATGTAAGACATATTGCAGCCTCTGAAGCCTCTGAGCAACTGCTGATGTGATGAAACAGCTACCACTACCCTGGTGTGACAAACAACATTGTCGTGGCACCTTCGACTTTCGAGCGTCTGGCCCAACACGCAAACATTGTTGGATGCAAACTATCTCATGGCGACATCCCTGATCATACGCTGATCGCATCGAACCCTCGTATTGACCCTTCACACTTCAAGGTCTTTTCAGGTCTTGGTCAGAACCTCCTTCCTGTACTTACAATCGGTGGTCAAGGTGCCATCGATGGACTTGCAGGCATCTTCCCTCGCGTTGTGGTCAAACTGTTCAACATGTTTCAAGAGGGAGCAGACAACAAGAAGCTGCGTGAACTTCAATACAAGATCTGCGAGGGCGAGAGGCTGATCGGAAGATGGGGCACTGTTGGCATTAAGGAGGCAATTGCAAGATGTTGGGGCATGGGTGACAAGGAAGGAGCCAGGCTGCCGCTACAAGGAGGCTTCCAGGGCGGTGACCAAGAGTGGAGTAACTGGAGCAGTGTGTTCGAGGGACTGAAGCAATTGGAACTGGAAATCGAGAAGAGTGGTTAGAGAGAGTCTGTCGATGACAATAAGAATATGAAAAAGTCATCTATCGAGGAATCTGTATAGAGAGTCAGTCCAACGTTAACGATGAACAGGATTCCAAGAGCATGAGAAAGCAAGTTGTCGGATCAGGTATTGAGAAGATTGATGGTACTGGATGTAAAATCACGCAAACGTGCAACGCGCGACAGCGAGCTGAGGCTGTTGCAACAAGCAGATCATATGGCCCCAGCGTCTTTCATCAGGAATTGTGATGCGTGAGAAGTGAAGGGATGGATGTATAACATACCTAGTCACGGTCATGTCACAGAGATGAAGATTGAAGGATTGGTGTAAATCATCTGAAGATGATACAAGGAAGGAAGCTGGAAGGAGAAGCAGAAGCCAGAAGCGGAAGCGGAAGCGGCAGATGGTCCAAGCGTCGAGCTCCAAAGATTCGCGATCAAAGTACAAGCGACGCGATCAAGATTGATTGTCATTGCATTGGGAATTAACATCTGGACGAGAGCGCTGACAGACGATACATGAGGCCAATATAGTCAACATGTTCAAGGTGCCCGACTCGGATCCGCCATCGACGCCAAACTCACGTCGCGGCGACGATGAGCACCCGTCAACAACGCCAGCACAAGCGCCGCCGACCGGATACACCAATGCCTCGTTCACTCCAGCTGGGCCCCCACCGCCCAGTGTCTACGGCAGCTCACTGTTTGCCGAAAGCCGGAATACCTTCCACCCACACTCCAAAGCGCCGAAGCCCTCGTTCGCCCTGCCGAGCAGTCCACCGCGCGACCATCACAGAGACGACGACGACGACGACATGGATGCCGATGCCGATGGCGAGAGCGTCGTAGACCACTATCCCAACAACCAGCTGCCCGCCTTCAACTCTGCCTTTCCCTCGGCCTTCCGCTCGGTCAACAAGCCTACAGCCATGTCGTCCCCTCGTGGCCTGAAACGTTCCCGTTATGGAGATGTCATGGGTAACTCTTTGCGCCAGTCCACCGGCCTGCGCATCGACAAGGATAGACAGACGGCCATTCCTGGTCTTGCAAAGAAGCTGGCCACCAAGCCCTCCCCCGAGCTGTCAGAGCCCGACGACATGGTCCTGCGCTCCGATGCCCTCATGGCCCAGTTGTACCAGGACATGCATCTCGCTCAGAACACAGACTCTCCTGCTCTCCTCGACCGCACAGCACAACAGCTCGCCCAGCTATGGCAGAAACATTCACAACTCAAGTCACAATCCGGCGCCATCGGCCCAAAGTCTCTGGACAATCTCGACAAGGCAAACTATCTGGCTCAACTCGCTCTCCGCCTCCATCATCCCGCATCCGCATCCGCATCCGCATCATCCAACACCCATCTTCCCTACCAACGCTCCAACGCCTACTCCAACCTCGTCATGTCATCAAACCATCCCACCTCCATCCCGCGCGCCCTGCTCGATTGGCTCATCACATACCACAACCCCTTTCCCGATGATCTCACCGATGTTCTGCGCTACCGCCCCACTCCCGTCGCTCACGATCGCTTCTGGGACATGGTCTATGCCTGTACCTTGCGCGGCGACTTGGTCAACGCCATCAACCTACTAGAAACTGCCGACTGGTCACAAGCTGAATCTGCCCTAGAAGATGGTTACGACGAGCCCGGCTATACCGGTAATCATCTGCACGCTGTTCGAGATGTTGTCGGTCGCTGTGTGGACCTACTCAGCACCTGCCCCGCTCTGTGCGAGAATGACTGGGATGTCAAGGGCTACGACTGGGCCATTTTCCGCCATCGTGTTCGTCGTGAGTTGCAGGATCTGCAGCAGTTCGCAGAAGCAGACAGTCGTGATAAGGACCCTTACTCAGCCGCTCCGTTTGGCAACACGAGCATGAGCTTTAGCACTGCCAGCCGTCGTGCAGAGAGCAAGGTGCCTTGGCTGATCTATGAGAGTCTAAAGACTCTGTATGGCCAGCTCTTGGGTAAGCGTGACGAGATCATGGTTGCTACTCAGGATTGGCTAGAGGCCGTCATCTTCCTCACTGCCTGGTGGGACGGCGAAGACGACGATGTCATTTCAGACGATCTCGCTGCCAGTAGACGCTCCATGCGCCAATCACAATCTATCCGCCAAGTCGATGTCTCACCTCTCTTTGCCTACAAGAAACAACTGCTCCTGGCCTTTGCCGCCACCACCGACAAACCTGACGAGGAAGAGTTTTATCTCAACACTCTCAATCCTGTCCACGTCGGTCTAGGCTGCATCTGCGAGGATGATATTCAGGGTCTTGTAGGAATCCTGAAGACGTGGTCGTTGCCCATTGCCTCCGCTGTGGTCGAATTGGCCAGTGCTGCCGGCTGGATGCCAAACTCGGCAAGAAGTATCATTGACGCTTTCGATCAGGACGACCTGATGGTTTTGAATCACGGTATGCCATCACAACCCGACTTGATCAAGCGTGATGATGTCTTGGTCCAATTCGCGTCGGTGCTGGCAAAGAAAGACTCCTTCAAGAACGCAACTGGCAAACCGGTACAAGAAGGCTGGGATCTTGCTTGTCGTGTTCTCGGACGTCTTGATAGTTTCGAGACTGCCAAGTCGAAAATATCGGAAGTTCTGGATCACATTTCGCTTGACTCCACAGCGCGGGTAGACAAAGTGCTCGCGGTTCTTAACGAAATTGGCTTGCCTGATCAAGTGCGTGAGGTAGCAGAGCGTTACGCCGACGATTTGGCAGCTTCCAGTCAAGATTATGGCAGCGCCTTGGTATATTACGCTCGCGCACACGCCTCCCGAAAGCTTCGCAGTACAATTGACCTGCTTATCTCCTTATGTCTGGTACAGAGCGCCGCATTCCCCCCGCAAGCGATCATCGACTCACAGCTGGACGCTCTGCTCAACGATCAGCACGCTGCACTCCATCAAATCGCGCGTCAAGATGTCGCAGCTGCTCAACTACTCGCATCACAGCTCAGTGGTTACGCAACGTTACGTCGCTTCTATGACTTGCGCGACGCGGATGCCGTGAAGGATGTAGCAGAAGTCGATGTCGAAGGTGATGAGGAAGCTGCGACTCGCAAGCCTGGTACGTTGAGACCACTGGCGAGAAAACGCGAAGCCGCTAGGGCGTTGATGGCTGTCATTGAGTCCGCCGCGGAAAGTATCCGTGGTGGCTTGTATGATCCCGACGCTCAATCAGTGGTACAAGTCGATGCCCTCATGGCTTTGTTGTGTGAGGCATTACCTTTGATGAATCGTAAGTTATCTCTTGTCATCTTGTGCGACAAGACCATGGCTGATCTGAAAATAGAAACAAAGCAAATCCTGAAGACACCGCATCTCTTGACACTGATCCGAGCAATTGAAGACTTGGAAACGATAACTCCGGGTATCTACGCTCAGAACTCTGTGGTCTTCACCGCCGCAATCAGTAGCCACGTCGCGAATTTAAGTACACAGCCCAACCATACTCCGACATCCTCAACGCCTGATCTCAGCAAGTCAATTGCGGGCTTGAAGCAGAGTGTGAGTTGGAACATGGTTAACAGCAGTGGCAGTATCGCTTCCGAAAATAGCGGAAATAGCGACGCAGGTGGCAACGCGATGAGAGGCGTACAAATCAAGAGAGCGTGGGATTGGAGGGTCGGTGCCGTGCACATGAAGGGCAAGAGCGTCAAGCCCGAGGATGTCATGAGAGTCTTGAGGTGTCAGGTTGCTATTGAGATGAGCAAGGTGTGGATGTAGACGTCTTTTAGCTACATGGTTTCTCTTCCAACAGCATCAATGGTTTGGGGAGTAAGTGGTCCAGATGTTGTGCAGTGCAACGACTAATGTCAAAGGAAATATAATCTGCTCTGTCGAAGTTGACGAGGATTTTTGAACCAACAAACCACACAACTCTCAACTATCCATGCCACCGTCGGCCACAACCAATTTACGTGAATATTTCAGCACTTGTAATTGCGCTTGCATGTTTGCATTGCATATCTGCCACGGAAAGACGTCACAAGAGAACGTGTCAAGGCGATGGCCGTACATCAACGGCTATGTCGACAACGAACAGGGTCACCCACCCATCAGCCCTCCCGAGCAATCTCTGAAACAAATCTCACGGCCCACACTTGGATCATGTAACGTGCGTGCGTTTGAAGAAGAAGAAGAAGAGGAAGAAAGGCAATGGAGATGCGAACGCAAAGAATGAGTCATTAGGAACATGAGACTCGTACGCCCGACTACCTCAGCACGCCCATCGGCTCGATAAGAAATATATGATTCAAAGCTATGCCTGCCTGCTTGATGCTTATGCCTAGCGCTATGCAAGTGTGAAACCACCAAACTCCATCAGCTCACTACAGAGCAATCAAATCTACATTGGCAAAATCGGGAGGGCTTCTTCTAAAGACAACCTTGCCGTTCGCGTTCAATGCGGTTCCTTCGTTGCTGATCCAGATGTTTGTCCTCGGGGTCCTCTTTTCAGTCTCTGGATCAATGTCTTCGACAGTACTCATGCGCTTGGTCCTCTCAATCTCGTCATCCGAAACTCCAAGATTATCGCGCGGGATCCAGACAACCGGTCTACGGGCACGGACCGCGGAGTGTTGGAAGGAGTAGCGGATCAGAGTATCGCGCTCTTCGGGGGTCAGATCTTCAAGTTCGTCGCTGAAGCCACCAAAGAGGACATCGCCAACCTGTTTCTGAGACTCCATGTCCACCTTTGCGCTTTGTGGATCCACACCAACAGCAGTAGGTCTATGGCCATCCCTGCCGTGAGCATGTGGTCGAGCAACATTGCGCAAATGGCGAACAGGTTCGCTGACCTGCTTTACCTTTCTCCAACGATCACCACTATTATTAATCGCAGGCTTAGTGTCCATAATAGCGGGTTGGGCGTGTTCGGGAACAGAGCCAGATCCAAAACTTGACATGCGAATGCTGGTGCGTTTGTGCTCATGGATCATCCTACGCTCCTCGGCGAGTGCTCGCTCCTCTTCTTCGGCTTCCTTCCTCTCTAGGTCCTCCAGTCTGACCTCCGGATCACCTTGAAGTCGGTCGTGTTCGTCTTCCTGATCCGCCAGATGTTCCCACTTGAGACGCTGAGCACGTGCGAATTCCTCGTCGCGGATAACTGCATCATCTTCAAGTGTGATTGGCAGGTAGCGGAAAAGTGGTGCGAACGCATCGTTGAGGAGCCATTGGAAGATAGCCGTACCCACAAGCATGACAATCATGATAATGGCCTGCGCTGTGCATCTGTTCTTACCTGGGAAAGCAAAGAAAAGACCAATCATGGCAATTTCCATCACATAGAGTCCAACGAACAACTGGTTGATGGCTTTGGGAAACAGGAGGCCTCCAGTATCGTGGCGATATTGGTAGACATAGAGGGCATTGTACCGTTGTGTGATCCAATAGATGCTGAACACAATAAGGTTGAACACCATGACCAATGGCGCAATGATGGAGAAGATTATTCCAATCACTGCGAAATTGGTGAAGGGGGGGAAGAAAGATCCCCACTTGACAATTCTCAGCTTCGTCTGTCTGGCCCACTTCTGACGTGCCGTGGTGTCCACTATGGGCGCCCATAGGAACCACTCCAACAACGCCGCGACCTGTAGCAACGCGGCCGCGCTGTTGTTCAGCGCTTGCACTGTAAGGTAAGAGAAGAAATAGTTTGATGCTCTCGGCAGGTTCTTAGCGAGCGTTTCCGGAACCTTTGTGGTCTCAGTAGCAACCTCCTTAAAGAAGGCTGGCAAACCGGACGATAGTGTGACAATAAGGAACACTTGAATGAAGAGAAATGCGAAGTAGTAAATCTGAACACCCATCTCTCTGCCGTTTCCAGTAGCAACACCTGTTTGCTTTACCAGAAGTCGCAGTATGACAGGTACCAGTGCTAGTACGATACTCAGGAAGATTGGAGGGAGGACACCCTGGACCAAATCTACAGCCTTTGGCGGTAGCTTAGAAATCCATGACAACCACGAGATGGTCTCCAAAGTATCAAGTGTCGACAAGAATCCAGATACCACGACCACTGGCGCCCAGAGAAATAACATGCCGACGACAGCGGCGAAAACAAGCCCACTACGCAGATAGCGTTCCCACCATTTCATAGACATGTTGTCCCACAAAACATCGTTGGGCGATATCTCGACCAGGCGAGGTGTCATGTGCTGCGGCATGTGGTGACTGACAGACTGACAAGCCATGTGAGCGGCCACCTGATGGTTGAATTGAATGAATGCCGAATTCATGAATGGGAAACGCTCTACATTCTGCTGATCCTCTTCGATTTCGACATTCAAGCGGGCAAGCTCCTTACGTAGATAATAGATCTTGTCGATCTTCTTGCCCATCAGAGGTAAGCGAGGCCACCAGGGCTTGTCAAAAATTGGCTCTCGGAGAGTGTCGCGGTCTTTGGGGTCGATGTACCGCTGCCACATCGGTTCGGTTTCTTCTGCAGTAGCAAGTTCTTCGTCAAAGGCTTCCGGATAAACAGGCTTCTCTTCTTCATCGTCTTTTCCCCAGAATTTGAGCCAGCTAAATTTGTTGGCCCATTTGCTCTTGGACATGTCCTGTTTTGGGCCTTCGCTAGGGTCCTGATTCCGCGACTGCCCAAGGGTCCTGAGAGGATATTCGTCCTCCTCCACAGCAAAGGGTTGAGGGCTAGGTATGGGTAGTGGAGTCGCCTGCACCTGTCTCCTGATATTGTCCCACGCTCGTCTAGGCGCGCCTCTTGGCTTAATGGGCTTGTCGTTGTCAGATGTACTCGAGCCTTTGACGCCGGATTTCGGACCGTCCGTCCACGTTGTCTGCGTATTTGCAGATGATGGTTCACTCCAATCAGAGCGTCTGGTGTCTTGTGCCTGGGTTCGATCCAATACCGCAACGTCATCAGCCTTCCTGAGTCCGGTTGCACGTTCAGGCTCAAATTGATTTGCTTCGTCCTCGTGGTAGCCGGAAGACATAGGGGCTACAGGTGCTTTGGTCTCGGGTTGTACAGAGGATGCATGGCCTGCAGATGACTCATCCTCAGGACGATCGAACGAAACACGGGCCGCAGATGTGGCGGGAACAGACAGGGGTGCCGGAGCAGGTGCAGGCCCCTGTGCAGGGACAGATGCGTCAAATGCGAGTCTCTCAGCAGGTGAAGACTTGTTGAGCTCATTGACGTCTGCGTAGAAACCGGTCATGTTGTTGGCCTGGTCCACGGACTCATTGACGTTGCGTATGACGCGATTGACATCGTCAGCGACTTCTCCCACAACCTTGCGACCGAAGTTACCGAGCGCACCGAACCCATGACCTACAGCACCAAAGCCCTGACCGAGCTTGTCGCGCAAGTGCTCAGGAGACGAGGCTCGCTGTTTGTCGTGTCTTTGCTCGTCATCTTGGATTTCGTCGAGGACCTCCTGCAGATTGTGCGGGACTTGGTGAGGGTCGCCTGAGCTGATACCGTTGCCTTGGGCGATACGCTCGGCTTGCTCATCTGCTCTGGTCTTGTCCTGTGCCTTCTCTTGCTTTGTCCTGGTCCGCCCTTCTTCTTTGGCCTTCTTCGCCTCCATCTTCTTGTGCTTTTTGATACACTTCTGGATCAGACTGGTCTCCGCTTCCTCCAGGTTTTGAGCGATGTTATCACGTTCCGAAACCTTGTCGGCAAGATGGTCGAAATTCCTGTTAATCCAGATATTGCGAATGCCTCCAGGAAAGACGTCGTACAGGCCGTTCAATGCGTCGACCGTCAGCCACTTTCTAGGAATACCGCTGACGAGTACGGTGGTAGCTGAAGCGCGGATACGATGTTGCGGAGATGCAAGGTAGGCCTGTCGGATGCGGATGTAACCACGTAATTCGGTGTAGATGACATAGAGGACCCAGAGAATGGTTAGGACAGCCAGGACAAGATGAGCCCAGGTGCGTTGAGAGTGTACAGCAGGGACGTTTCTCCAGCCCAGTTGGTCGGGTCCTACAGTGCAGCCTGTGCAACTGAGTTTATTGATAGGTAGAAGTATGGGAAGGATGACAGCGGAGAGAGGGATGAATATCTTCAGCAGCATGCGCAGGAAACGCAAGAAGAAGTAGGCGTCTAGACCGCATTTCTCGATAAAGGTCTGGTTGGGCGTGGTGAAGAGGGGAACCGTCCATTGCCACACGCCTTTAGGTGGGGCAGGCACGCGTTCGCGTTCGGCAACGAGGTACGATCTGGGACGACTAGGAGATGGTTAGCCAGCGTGCACACGCTGAATGGGGGAGTGCATGATCCTACTAGATTCTGCTGAGTCGGAGGCGAAGAAGGACGAAGCCAAGGAGTTGAGCTCCCAAAGACACAAGAGCAACAACAATCGAGGAGAGGACGGTGCCCCAATCCTGGCCTACGTCGTTCAGCGCAGCACCGCAGCCACCATTGAACAGGCCGCCACCGCAGGTAGTTGAAGCAGACGCTGCAGCCGATGTGGTTGCAGACATAGCAAAATGCTATACTGCGTACGCAAAGAGGGCGGTACGAGTACGAATGGCCTCCTCAGGGAAAGACGCTCGCGATTAAGGGGAAACGTCCCATGTGAGCGTGCTTCGGTGGTCTTTGGAAGCGACCGACAGAATTGGAACAGGTAAAAGATTCCGGATAGGTGGTCGAAGGCAAACAGATGCAGGTTCAAGGGTAGCGAGGGCGTGCTTCAGTAATGACCTGTCTCGACTCTCCAAAGTTGCCGTATGCCATACGGGCATGCCATGTTCTGGGCGCCAACACACACTCGCTGTTGCAACCGAGACCAAGGTTTAGACTCGCGCCTGCCACGCTCAAACTATGCTGTCCACCAATCATATCGACAAGTCTTCGCGCTGGCTGTGGTCTTGGCTCACGTCAGTATAGACACGGACCTTTATTCCCAGGTCAATGCGAGGCGGCCCCGGTCGATCAGCATCAAACTGGAACTGCGAAACAGCATTTATCTCAGAGACTAGAAACAGCCTCTTACACAGCATGCATGAGCTTGATCGTGTTTTCTTGTTTCTGCCCATGTAACCATCTGTCTGGTCAAGCGCTAATCAAAGCCGTCCAGTCTGTTTGTCGCTTGCGGCTTGAAAACTATCAGGGGTTCGTGCATGTCGTAGTGGTCATGTTCATTCAAGGGCCTGTTCAAAATCTAGGTATAATCTAGCGGCCTTTTGTTCGTAAACAGATCCAAACATCCAAATTCTATCCTGACCTATCATGTAGTTCTCATGTAGTCCTCATCTATGTGCCCAGCGTTAGATCCCAGCCGGCTCGATGGTGTCTGGGAATGCGTTCTCTCCCAAACGGGACCCGCAAGCTTGCTTCCAGTTCTTGGGAGTAAACTTGTCCACGATGCCTTTGAAAGCTTCAAGGGTACACAGGCTCTCATCGTCACCGTAATGTTTCCCAGCTGGTCTACATCCGGGAACCTTCATAGCACGATCGTTATAACGCATGCGTACGTAGTAGCCATCGAGCTTCTGCTTATCCGAGTCGGATAGCATCGTCAATGGAGTGCGCGAAGAGGATCCTGGGGTCAGTGTGCTCTTTGCCGGGAACAACGAGCTTCACCAACTGCCAGTGGTGATTGCAGGTTGAGCAGTTGTAGGGACTGTACGATCCTTGAACAGCTCAATAGCGATGTGTGACGTGTAGGGAGGCCACTGTTCGCCCGTGAAGGCGCCCATGCTGCTCAGAACGGCAGCAAGAGTAGTGTCATGACAACCAGAAAGAGCCATCTGAACATCGCTGTTGCTGCTGGCCGGTGCTCTGGTCTTTTCCACCAAGCGGCTTACAACGTCACCCATGAGTCCACCGATACCTGTACATTGTCAGTGAAAGGCGCACAAGACTCAAGTAGCCGAACTCACCAAGCTGACGATATTCTGTAGACTCCATGTAGCCCGAGAACCACTCTTCGACGCCAATCTTGTCGATGATTGCTCTGCCTTTCATATCGTAGAACTCCTTTGGCAAGCGGGTCTCCTGCGGGTGCGCGAGAGTCGAGTTGACGGTGTCCATAATGCCACTGTGCTGTCAGTAAGCTGTCGAGTATAGTTGTGCTTGCATTCGGCGAACCTCAATCTTGGATGACCGTCGACCTTTACGGTAGAGGAATCCTGAGGCATCCACTTCCCGAACAACTTGTTGAGGTGTGCCATGTCTTCAGTCTCGTTCCAGCGGTCGGCGGTTCTTTGAGCAAAAGCCTGACTGAGTTGAGCAAAACGCCGACAAGCGCCCTCGTTAGGGAAGAGCGTCTCATGACTAGGTTGACGCTGAACAATGGTCGGCGGAGCGAAGTCAGCGGCTCTTGATGAGGGAGGGTACAAACCGTAAAAGGTTTGCTGAACAGACTCAAGAGCTCTAGGAATGGGAGTCGCACGAAGGTACATGTGGTTTGCGTCCTGTAGAACGGTTGGCATGAAGCCAAGTTGGTCAACATACAATCTGCGCAGGCGCTGTCCCAGTGCCAGAGTCGAAGCACGCCCTTGGTCAGTCAATTCGCCAGGGAGACTGGGAGAGGTTAGCGTAGTCTTGATAGCTTGTGGTGAGTCGTTTATACCAGATACCATCAGTCTCACGCCTGGGACCTAAAGACAAGACGGGAGAGTCGTCGTTCTCGTCAAACGTCTCGAGTCTTCGTCTATAGGCCAGCTCGTCCCAGGAGTTGTTTGCAGACATGATAACACTACGCAACTGTTGTGCGGCATTGCAGTACGGCCAATCTTGAGACCTGGAGTTAGTAACGCTTTGGATGAAGGCACAATATCAACTTACTGGCCGCGAGACCGGCCTGTTTAGTGCAGCGTCAACATTATAGCCACTGGGAAAAGAGGTCAAACAAAACATACATTCTTGAATCTCGCAGAGACGGGGGATCTTTCGCCTTTACATGATTGTCAGAAGAAGTGGTTGCACGAAAGCTGAAAGCGGCCGAACCGTGTCTGAGGAGCTAGAGGATATGAGAAGATGGACGCAACTACGTGGTAGATCCGTTACACACAACTTGAACTTGCTGCAGTGCCAGCTCTTTAGGATACAAGCGGGACAGTTCATCGGGAGTATAGGATTCCCGAGGTATGAGGGTCGTCATGTTGAACGACCTTGACAATCGGCAACGTTGACTCGCAAAGAGAGTAGAAGGAATGGAGAGAAGTAGGGATAGGAAGAGGTAGAGAGAGAGCAAGGATGGAGGAATTGATGGAATGATAGATGATGGATAGGAAGCCTGCCAAGAGTGCGGTCACGAAACGCGGAACACATGCAGACGAAGTCCGACGGCGGGAACAATTATTTTGACGATTTACTCCAAGCTCATGCAGCATCTAGTCACGCCCATGTCCGGTGCGTACGTCTGCTCTCAAGGTGGCCGCATTACAGCGCGGCGAGCAGTGCATGTCATCGGTCAGTCGCGGCCTCAGCAGCAGCAGCAGCAGCAGCGACAGGCTTCGGGGGCCTCGCCATCGCACCACCTTGATGATCTGGTTTCCGGACTGCCGCGCAGCACTCGCTATTCGAGACCTCGACAGAGAGCCACCCCCACCACAACAGCCCCTCGCCAGTCTGGAAGTCTCTATGACTATGTTTCTGCAAAATCCACTCCCCAGCCTGCTCGGGACCCTCTTGCCACGCCTGCCAACGCCAGAGCCAGAACCACACCAAAGCCGCGCTCTGACGAGTCCGCTGCCCGAGGCCAAGCACGCTCCAAGAGCTCCCGCGATGCTTCTCTCGTCTCACACACGTCCAACTTGGAAGACTTGATCTCAAAACAGCATGCCGACGCTGCGTGGTCCTACTTCACCACCCATTACACTGCGCCCGATTGTCCAGCCTTGGATCCAACCCGTCTTCCCTTTCTCGATGTCCCCAAGCACAGGCGTGGCCACGTCTATACCCACCTATTGTCTCTGATGACTCGCCACTGGCTTGCACAACTCGACGACCATCCTTCCGTCTCGGATATTGCCTCGCCGTCTCCCTACGTCGTCCTCGAAAGATTTCACCAGCTCGCCATACCCACGCCAGCTCTAACATCCAGCCTAGCCTTGTCTTTGGCAACCCATCTTCAGCTGGCTGCTTCGAGAGGTTTGGATGTCTTGAATCATACTACAACCAAGCCCGTCTTCGCCCAATTGATCCAGGTCTGGCCCTTATGCTTCTTTCCCATCCAAGAGCCTGGTCTTGTCTCCCTTCGTTTCCAAGCTCTCCTCACCGCGCCGACCGATAAACCATCAGGTCTCGCCATATCGCTCCTGCTAGTTCAAGATCTCCTATGTCGTGCCACCTCTTTCCCAAACGACTTCGAGCCTCATAGACATGTACTTGAAGCTCTTGGCCGTGCCTGCTCACGCGCACAGTTGAATCAAGCCGCTGTGCGTCATATTGAGATGAGACTGAGAGCCGGATCCTCAGATGACATCTTGGCACCTGCTGATCTCACCAGACGACTCTGCAGGCTTCGTCCAGCACCCGTGCTGGGAACCGTTCCACAAGCGGAGACTAAGTCCAAGGACAACACTGCAACAGCTCCAGGTGATGTCGAGCAGAAAACAAAATGGCTGACTTCCAAAGTCAGCTCGGCCGCAGAGAAGCAGAATCTAGATGTTCTGGAGCGACTTTGGAGCCAAGCACAAGAGGTTTTCTCGGATGAGCTGTCAAGAACACCAAAAAATGCTACAGCAACGCTCCGACTGTATGAGGCGTTTCTCAACTCATTCTTCCAATTGCGAAGACCTCAGTCGGGGCTCCAGGTTTGGAACAGCATGCTTCAATCTGGCTTTGAGCCCACCGTCCGTACATGGAATGTCATGATGAAAAGTTGTCACATTTCTCGGGACATCAACATCATGGAATCCATGTGGCAACGCATGAGAGAGTCCGGTCTCCAGCCTGACGTGGTTTCTTGGAGCACAAGAATATATGGACATCTTCGTGTCGGTTCTGTTCGAGATGGCATGTCCGCATTGGATGAGATGGGCAGGGAATGGGTTCACGCTCAGAACAAGCGCCGAACAAAGTCTGCTGCTACGGAGAGTGATCCAGAAGTCCCTAGGCCTAATACTGCTATATTGAATACGGCCATCTCAGCACTTCGTGGTAGCAGAGCAGATCAAATTCCCAGCGTCCTTGCATGGAGCCGACCTTTCAACATCGAGCCAGACATAGCTACTTACAATGCATTGCTTGCCGTCTCGCTAAGTCAAGGACAAGCATCAGACGCAGCGAGTATCTTGCAGCGCATGGCCGCGTCTGACGTCCAGCCCAATTCGTCGACGTTCACGATTCTTGTTGACTCAATGCTGTCGACAAGTCTGCTTGGCGACATGACGCATCAGGAGCAAAGTGACAAAGTTTTGGAACTTATCTCTTCCTTCGAAGAGTGTGGTGTGAATGTTGATGTCCAAGGCTACGCCCTTCTCGTCGACCGCATGCTCAAAGATCACAACAATCTGACAGCGGCTAGAAGCGTGCTTGGCCACATGACGGCCCGTAAGGTAACATGTACACCTCACATATACACCATCCTCATGACGCATTACTTCAACGCTGATCCGCCCGAGCTGCTTGCTGCGGATGCACTGTGGAACGACATTCAGAACTCAAAGGAGTACACGCTGGACGTCATCTTCTATGACAGAATGGTAGAGGGCTTTGCAAGACACGGCGATGTAGGCCGAACGATGGCCTTCTTGAACCGTATGAGCAAGGAGGGCAAGCGGCCGGGCTGGCTAGCCATGACCGCAGTGGTACAATGTCTCGCACGCAGAAACGAGTGGGACAGAGTTGCGCAGATAGTCGTTGATTGTCACAGACAGGAGGGACTTCTCAGTGTTGGTCTTCGAGGCAGAAAGGGCCAGAGAGACTTCTGGGAGTATGTGGGAAAGCTTGCGGACAACGAACTCTACGAGAGCGAGCATAGCAGGGACATTTCGGCGATTGTGGAGGCGCAGAGGCAAGCTCTTGAAATGTGAGAAAGACGACGATCATGTAATGTTAGCAGCGAACATACCGAACCTGTACTCGATGGTTTCTAATTACGCCGAGTCAAAGTACGGTCACAATGAAGGAAGAATGATGACCTATCGGCAAAGATAAGCTACGGAGAAGGCCATGCTCGTGCGGGTAGGGTGGGGCGTGACGGGGAGCGGCGTAAGTCCGCAGCTTCTCGCCGGGATATTTGCAAGCAACAGAGTCCAAGGTCGAAATATATAAGGAGATGCGCCATCGTACATGACAGTGTCTCCTCCATCATGGCTCTAGCTGCGCTCCGATCGAGTCGCAATCTCAGCCCTCTGATCCGGCGCTTGCAAACAGAGAGGCGAAGTATTGCGACCGCCACAGCAACGGCACAGTCAAGTCTCGACCGAGATGGCTCAATACTCTCACCCCAGGACGACAGACGACAAGCAATCAAACAGGCAAAGCCCTTCTCCGACTTCCTGACAGACAAATTCAAGCGTCAGCATGACTATCTGCGCATCAGTGTCACGGAGCGCTGCAACTTGCGGTGTCTGTACTGCATGCCTGAAGGTATGTGACATGTTCCACTACGCTGCACTGCACTGCAGTCCTGTCGAGTCTAGTTGACTAACATGCCGCTCTACAGAGGGTGTGCCGCTCTCGCCCTCGCGCCATCTCCTCACCACGCCCGAAATCGTCTACCTCTCCGAACTGTTCGTTTCCCAAGGTGTCACCAAAATTCGTCTGACTGGAGGCGAGCCGACTGTGCGCCCCGACATCTTGCCCCTGATGCAGCAGATTGGAAGCCTCAAGACCAAGGGCTTGCGTGAGCTCGCTCTGACGACCAATGCCATCTCGTTGCACCGGAAGCTAGACAAGATGGTTGAAGCTGGTTTGACTGGTGTCAACATCAGCCTCGACACTCTCGATCCATTCCAATTCCAGATCCTGACTCGCCGAAAGGGCCACAGTGCCGTCATGAAGAGCATTGATCGTGTCTTGGAGATGAACAAGCTGGGCGCTGGCATCAAGTTGAAGGTCAATTGCGTCGTCATGCGTGGTATCAATGAACGCGAGCTTGTTCCTTTCGTCGAGATGGGCAAGGAGAAAGACATTGAGGTTCGCTTCATTGAATACATGCCTTTTGGAGGGAACAAATGGAGCGAGCGGAAAATGTTGACCTACCAGGAAATGCTGGACATAATTCGTGAGAAATATCCTACCCTCCGTAGTGTCAAAGGCCATCTCAACGACACGAGCAAGACCTATGAGATTCCAGGTTTCGTGGGCAAGATTGGCTTCATCACAAGCATGACAGAAAACTTTTGTGGCACCTGTAACCGTCTACGCATCACAGGCGACGGCAACCTCAAAGTCTGCCTTCATGGCAACACCGAAGTCTCGTTGAGAGACCTGTTACGCAAGGACAATAACAATGATCCTATGGACGAACAAGCCTTTGAGGCGGTCAAGGAAATAGAGATGAATCGGCATCGAGGGTTGCCCGTGGCGGGTTCAAGACCCAGCTGGGTCGAACGCGAGAACGAGTTGCTCAATTTCATCGGAGAGGCAGTGAAGCGCAAGAAGGAGAAACATGCTGGCATGGAGGAGCTACAGAACATGGAGAACCGGCCCATGATACTTATTGGTGGGTAGGTTCCGCAACCCCTTTTGATATTATCGACCTTGCAGCGCCATCGTGTACACGAACGCCTCTCTGAACTATCAAACGGATCTACATGACACTGGAGCTGATACTGATTTGGTGGTAGCTGAGGGCAATGCCCCGAGGAGAGCGCCTGGTGGTGTTAGAGTACTACCGAAGTTCTTTTCTGGCCGACTCGGACAAGGCGTTGGCGTTCCCCTACATCTCTTGCCTCCGAACATGCCAAATCCCATTGGAACGCGGCTTTACTCTACCGCCTCTGCACCGTCGCCAGGGATTCCAGACACCAAGGCTGTCGAAGCAAACCAAACTACAGAATCCGATTTTCAAGAAGTTCAAGCTGAGGAAACTCAAGCCGAGAATGACCCTACCAACCCAGATGGACCCGAACCTGAATTCGCAAGTCTGCGAGGCCTCTTCGGTACTCCGAGAAAGACTTGGTCTCCACCACGCTCTGCGTCACTTGACGTTGATGACGGCACTCTCAACGCAGATGCCACTCTGAAAACTGAGCCGGGCCAACTCAAACAAGCAGCTCCCTCTGCCGGAAATTATGTTGACGATGATCCGTTCGAAGACCATCTTGAAGGTCTACTTCCTCGGAAGTACCAAGGACAATCAAACGCATCTGGAATGTCGCCTTCTGACTCCACTGCTACGGGCACAGCCCACGGGGCTCGACCCAAGCTCCACCCAGCAGAGCGATCTATAGACAGGAGTGATACAGACAGGGCCGGAACAGACGAATCAGACGCTCATCCGCAATACATCCACTTTGTGGCGGCTCGTCCGCCGAAGGATCGAGCGTCCGGTTCACGAGACATGCTTCGGTTCAAGAGAGCGAGCCCACTAGCCCTCGGAAACATCGACGCGACTAAAGCTGCAAACCCATCGAAGCCTCCACCGGCATGGAAGGTGGAGAACAATGATGCTAAGTCGCATACTGAACAGAACAAGCGCAATCCCGACGGCCTGTCTTCATCGGCATCCACTGAGCCTAGACAGACAGTGCAGCCGGACACATCAAGCTCTGCAAAGAAGAAGGACCGGGAGCTAGGGAGCTCGAAGGCCGGTGCCCAACAGATCTCTGCTTCACTTAGCACATCAGTCAAACATAGTACACCCGAACCAGGTCGAGTCAAGCTCGATGGCATGCATGCCGATGCATCCGTAAAGTCTCTGGACGTCTCGTCAGAGCAAGCTTCGACTTTGTCCAGCTCAAGGCCGGGAGCTCGTTCTGCTGTTCTCACCCACCTTACGTCTACTGGTGAGGCTCACATGGTCGATGTCGGACAAAAGCAATCGACAGACCGAGTTGCGATAGCAATTGGATTTGTTCGCTTCGGTAGGGAGGAGACTTACAAACTGATCACGGAAAATCTGAACAAAAAGGGGGATGTTCTCGGTGTCGCACGCATTGCAGGCATCATGGCAGCCAAAAGATGCTCAGACCTCATCCCCCTTTGCCATCCCATCCCCATCACGAAGATAACATTAGATGTTCGCACAATGGCACCTGGTAGGCGCACAAGACTTCAAAGATCCCCAGGTCAGAATGGTATGGTGGCCGTCGAGGCTCGGGTGCACACACACGGCAGGACAGGTGTTGAAATGGAGGCACTGACAGCCGTGACGGGAGCCTGTCTGACTGTCTATGACATGTGCAAAGCTGCAGATAAATACATGTTTATCCACTCGGTGTGCGTAGTGTACAAGGCAGGAGGGAAGTCGGGTGAATTCCTGCACGGAAGCTTTTCCGAGAAGCCCGACTCGGAATCTTTCATCGACGAGGTCTAAAGGAGACTATAAGACATCGATGGTTGAGTCTTTACCACTCATATGTATGTAGCTTGGGATCGAGAGAGTAGGACGACATCAGCCAGTCACTCATTAGTCCTCTGCAAAGACAAACATATAAGAATCACCGTCGCTTGCTCTACTCCAGTTGTATCATCAATGAGCGATCAGTATGAATGTCTGCCGTCTTGTAGACCGCACTGCATCTTTTGTCATACTGTTTTACAATTGCGTAGCTGTAAAAGACAATTTGCTCGAGCTCGACAGAAGCGTCTTGTGAGAGCAGTCTCGAGAGCAGATCAGAGACAAGCTGCGAGAACTGTGGCAGATGTGGCTTAATCGGGTTAGGATGTGTCACATGTGTAGATGTTGAGAACAGATCATGCTCGAGCGCGTTGAGCACGGACGTTGGCAACGCCTTATCTCTGGAGTTGCGGGCATGAACACATACCTGCTTCTCCTCGCAACGATATAAACATGCTTGATACCATCTTATACTGCGAATGAATGCGTTAGACGATTCATGCCATCGAAGGCTGGAAGACTTGTCGAGATCTCTGGTCTCCATGCATTGCTACTACCTTGCGTGGATGGTCTAGTCTAATAGGAAGAGATGAATTTGAATTGAGTATCGTGAATGGTCATCTGCTATAGCAATTACTCCAATGCTGTATTACAATGCTTCTTGCTTGAGTAACACACCGAGATCCTCCATCAGCACTTGCTGATATATGCTCATGCATATTTGCCTTTCAGGTCGCGCTGCGACGCAGGTTGGCCGGAGATGGACTCACCAACACCACTTTCGTAGGCTGGCGGTCCACTCGCGTTTCCAAATCCATCAATGCTTCCAACGTTACCGTAGCCTGGGCCCTGGGCGGGTTGTCCGTCGCTCTTGAGACCTGCCTTTCTCATATCCTCATCCTCAACAACGCCACCATCTCCGCCACCAACGATGACCTGGCCACCGTTGCGCACCTTACCGACGACCATGCCTTTGGCAACCGACTTCAAGACGGCACGGCGAGATACACCAGTCACGTCAATGTAGACGAGACCGACATTCTTGACTCCGCCAGCGAGCTCGGACGTGATAGATCCGGCTTCGGCGCCATAGCGGTGGCCGACAACAGTGGTTGCAGCGGTGCCACTCTGCTCGAGGAGATGCTTGCCGCTGGTTGCAACGCCGTCGGCTATAGTAGAGAAGGCGATCATACTCCTGTTGAGCAGACCAGGCTTGTACTCGTCTTGTGCAAGAGGCTTGCCATTTACATCAAAGCCCTTCTTGGAGCGATCTTGGTTCTTTCCACCAAATCTGGCACCAATATTCTGAGCGTACTTTGTAGCCTGGCCGACGGTCTTTGCAGACATTCCGGCCGCAGTGTTGGTGAAGGCGTTGATCTTGCGGACACGTTCGTGAGCGGCCGGACTGAACTCCATGGGCTTAGCGGCTGGTTTGACTTTCTGCGTAAAGTTCTCTGCTCCAGCAGTCAGGATGTTACCCAGACGGCTACTAGACGTGACAATGAAGCGAGAGGCAGTCGCAGCATTCTGGACCATTCCACTGTCCTTGTAGGCAGGATGACGGGCCATCTGCAAGTAATCCTCGCTGATGGGCTTGACGCTGATGCGCTTTCCGTCGGCAGAAATCTCGAGCTCGACAGGATCTGTAGGAGTAGTGGTCAGTTCCTAGGAGTTCAAGGAAATGCGGAACAGTGAACGTACTCTTTGTGCCTTGGTTCAAGGTTGAATCCTCGACGACATGAGCATCACCAGCCAGTTCGCCGATGACGCTGCCGTTGTCTTCATCGATAAGCACGACTTGGCCGTGTCCAGAACCCTTGGCATCGTGATGCTTACCACCCGGAGCATAGTCTCGCGGATCATACTGTTCCAGAGGACGGGATGGTTTGGGTGGAGCAGCACGCTCGAGGAAGGCGGTGCATTGTGCCAGTATGGTCTCGAAAGTATCGTGGTCTTCAGGGGAGATGTTCTTGTCAAAAGTAATGCGGGTGAAGATACCACTGTCAGCGCCGAGATCCCAGCGAGGAATTAGGTACGAGTGAGGGGGTTGGTGGTAGACCTGGGTGGTGGCTGGCATGGGCAAGTCCAGCTCCGGGGGCAGGTTCAGATGTAGGTAGAAGTCGTTCTCGGGAATCTCGTTCTGCGGAATGGTCGAGGACAGGTCGGAAAAGGGCGACGACGTCGGCACCATCAACAGAGACAGCGTCTGTGGGCCAGAGGGTGTCAAGTCCTGCTCTTCTCCGCCCTGGATGTGGAACGCCCTGACATTGGCGATCGTGTACAGAAGCTTCGGGTCGTGGTGTCCTGCCATGATTGCGTGTCGATCTTGTTGTAGGCTCTGCTATGTACAAGAATTGGCTTATGTGTCTGGTCCTAGAGGCTTCGGGTGCTTTATGATCATGTTGCTGGCTGCTTCCCTGTTGTTCATCACCTCGGTTGCATATCGTCATGGGGCTGTGCTTTTTGGACCCTGCTATCATGTGTGGCTGGAGCTCAGTGCCACATTCTGTGGCTGAGGAAAAACTCCAAATTTCCCTCCCGGCCTGTCACCGCTGCGCCTGCTTTCTCTCCCTCAAGCATACCTGTTGTTCTCGCCCGTCCGCCTGCATATCCCTTCACCAGCACATCTACTACTTGGTACCTGTCCGGCGCGCTGTGCCCATCGCCCACCGTGCATTCGTTTGCACCTTCTCGTTACCGCACTTGCATGAATAGGGAGCGTCTCCATGGCCTACGACAACCAGCCAGATCCCCCCCAAAGCTACTAAGGCGTCGCCCAGAAAAGTAGTTACTCGATAATCCTCATTTGTTCATATCTCAATAACTCTTCAAATCGAAATGCTGGGTCGACGCCTCAAGTTGCGCTTTGCGCGTCCTCTGCGGGCCATCCGCCGCACCTTGCCTCCGGTCAATTTCATCACTTTACATTATGCATACTTCATATTTACCTGTCTTCTGGCTGCTGTTGTTTTCTGGGGCTCTTCTACTGCCACCCATGTTGACTTCATCGATGCTCTGTTCCTGTGTGTCAGTGCCATGACTGAAGCGTGAGTCTGCCTCCACCCTCGCTCTTCGTCTCGGCTGTGTGTCTCCTGCTAACCTGCTTCAAAGTGGCTTGAACACTGTCAATCTCAGCGAACTTAACATATGGCAGCAAGTTATGCTCTTTGGCCTCATCTTCATCGGCTCTGCCATCTTCGTATCCAATTTTGTCCTTCAGGTCAGAAGAAGGGCTTTCGAAAGGAAGTTCATGAGTGTTATCGAAAGCAGAGCCCGGAAGCAGCGACGAAACTCTTCACGAGGATCGGCCTTCTCAATGTCTAGACTCTCAATAAGCAGGTCCCGCGAGAACCAAAATCCGGCCCTGTGCTTGGACAAGCAGAATACTCCCACAGACATGAAAGACGCCGAAACCTCCAACAAAAGGGGTCGTGCATCAATCAGCAAGAACTCTCTCCGCTTGAGCACGAGTAAAGGTACAGATGGAGCTACTGATGAACCCCGTGCTTCTGGAGACGACCTGAACGATGCTACTTCCCCGGATCGTATCACTTTCAGCCCCGAGACTGTGTTTCGGCCTCAAAAGCCTCAAGATCAGACCTCGCCCACGAAACCAAGACAACGTGTGTTCTCTGTATCGGGCGTAGGTGCCAGGTCTGAAGCAAGCCTCCACCGTGTGACGTCTGTGTCACGGGCATCCATTGCTGAGGAGGTTCCTATCGGTAATAAATCCACCGCTGACTATTTTCCTTCTGCTGGCTATATTTCTCGCAACTCTACGTTCCACAACTTGACCGAAGCCGAACGTCAAAAGCTTGGCGGTGTCGAGTACAAAGCATTGTTATGGCTCTCCTGGATCGTGCCGCTATACCTCGTCCTGTGGCAACTGCTTGGAGCTTTGGGCTGTGCTGCTTGGGTCGCTTTCAATCGACCGGACACCGCGCGGGCTAATGGCTTGAATCCATGGTGGGTGGGCGCATTCAATGCCATCTCTGCCTTCAACAACTCAGGTATGAGTCTGCTGGACGCCAACATGGTGGCTTTCCAGACATCGTACTACCTCCTCCTCACCATGGGATTGATGATCCTTGCTGGAAACACATGTTACCCGATCTTCCTCCGCCTGATTGTATGGACAATCTACAAGCTTCTGCCCAAGACGGCCAGGTTTGACGATCATAGAATCACTCTTCGTTTCCTACTTGATCATCCGCGACGCTGTTACACCAACCTGTTTCCATCGGAGCATACGTGGTGGCTCGCTTTTGCCGTCTTTGTCCTTAATGGCGTCGACTGGGCCGCCTTCGAGATTCTGAACATCGGTAACCGTGTACTGAACGATGCCATCCCCATCCACATCCGCGTACTAGACGGTCTCTTCCAAGCCTTTGCCGTCCGTTCTGGAGGGTTCTACGTCGTCTCAATTCCTACAGTTCGCGTCTCACTTCAAGTGCTCTATGTCATCATGATGTACATTTCGGTCTACCCCGTTGTCATCACCATGCGCAACAGCAATGTCTACGAAGAGCGAAGCCTAGGCGTCTACGATCATAATGACCCAGACAACCTGTCTGAGGCCTCGAAAGATCCTAACAGCATTTACAGCAAGTTCCGCGGTATCAAGAAACAATTCGCCTCAGGATTTGGAGGGTTGAGCGAGGGCAAAAGCTATTTTTTGCAGCAGCAATTAAGAGCTCAGCTTGCACATGATGCTTGGTGGATTGTCTTCGCTGTCTTCCTTATCATGATCATTGAAGGCGGACAGTTTGAACGTGATGCGAAAACCTTCTCCGTCTTCAATGTCATCTTTGAAGTTGTTTCCGGCTATGGCACAGGTTCGTGACACTTCTTGCCTCGGCTGCTCTTTGGATTCGTGCTAATCAAACGTTCTAGTCGGTATAAGCGTCGGTGTTCCCGACAATGCGTACTCCTTCGCAGGCTCATGGCACACATTGAGTAAGTTGATTCTCTGCGCAGTCATGCTCAGGGGAAGACATAGAGGATTGCCCATCGCCATCGATCGTGCCGTATTGCTACCAGACGAGAGACAGGATCTGGCCGAGGAAGAGGACGCAGCTATCAGAATGGAGAGGGCCGTCAGTAGACACACCACAACTGGAGATGCGGTTTGATAGGTAATATCGAAGGAGAGATTGCGGAAACTTGTGGCTTGACGACAGCTACGCGAGGCGACGCGGAAGATGGTGCAGGAGCGGAGGTACCAGAGGGGAGTTGGGAGGTGTGACCCAAGAAGTGGCATCAAAATGGAGGTGCCAAGTACAGTACTTCGTTCAGCGAGGATATGTGATTCAAGCACGTATGCACGCAGTATTATACAACCTCTTCAGACTTCACCAAAACAGTCATAACTTGGCCATGACCTTCTCTTGCCCACCCAATCCTCCACTCATGACGAACTCTCGCTCTACTGGATTTTCGACCGGGAGCAATGATTCTCGCCCGCCTCTAGAGGTCCACCAGCGCACACATATCTGACTACGCTCAGGATCCATCTCACCACCAACCAGCACTTCCCAGAAATGCTTCTGGCAGTGTTCGCGCATGGCCGGGTCTGTGACCATATGCGTCGCCGAAGCGGTCAGCGGTAACCATTCTTCCAAAAGTGCCAAAGAGAGGCACGGGAAAGCATCAACCAAGGTAAGAACCAGTACCGATTGCTCAGACAGATCTGGTGTGGCGGAAGGGGTAGCATCTTCAAGCTCCGGGGCTGCTGTTGGCATAGGGAGGTAGCTGGGCGGCAAAGGAGCGGCCGGAGCATGCAATGCACGTTCGTGGACGAGATCGAGAAGGGTTGCAGCGAGCATAGGTTGGGTAACGGCAATTCGACTTGGCGGTGAGACAACCTTTATGAGATTCTTGAAAGCAAGTCTGAATTGGCGAGCGGAAAGGTTGTGAGGAAATACACGGAACAAGGCATCAACGTAAAATGGCAGATGCCTCGACGTGAGGTCGACATTCTGAGGTGCGGAGAATACTGACAGGGTGACGCTGTGGGCTGCTTCGAAGATTGGAAGGAGGTTGGGATTTCCAGCGGTGGTGAGATAGGGGGATGATGCTGCAAGCAGTAGGTCCTCGTTCTGACGAGGAGAAAGCACTAAAGCAAAGTGCTCGGCCGTGTTGAGAAAGAAGAGGTCGAGGTTGCGTTCGAGCGGGTGGGATGGAATTTGACCGGGTTCAGAAGGGGCTATGGAATCGAGGAAGCTAGAAGAGGCATCTGGGTAGTTCGCGAGAATGTCGATGGAGGTGAGATAAGTAAAGGTATATTGTGAGAACGAGACGTTGCCCAAGCGGCCAAAGACGAACGAGAGGCTACGGAGGGAGTGCAGAGTAGCCTGGGCTATATCAGGTGCATCTACAGAGTCAGCTTTGGACGAACAGCAAGACCCACGTGTCTTACTTTTACGAGCAGCCAGGGACACATCGCCTATCACACGGCCGATGGCGCTGCGAAGGATGATAACAATGGCAAACAAAGTAGAGCGCAGAAGCCTCCACAAGTCTGGAACGGTATTTTTCCGAGCATCTGGATGGATAAATATGGCCTCCTCTGAAGCGTCGATCTCGGACAATTTGTTCTGCCTCCACTGCGTCCCCAAACGCCTAGAGAAGTCAGACAAGTCCTCAACAGCAGATAGTACAAGCCAAGGATCGCGAACACAATCTATGGCATGTGCAATCAGCCTTGACAGAGGTCCAAGAGACGAAATCAGCGGGCTTTTCAAGATAGACTGGATCTGTTGGTACGATGGGGAGTCCGAAGCCCAGTTAAACTGTTGAATCGACACCTGCTGGAGGTCGGCGTCTGCTGCGCCCAGAAAATAGCCCGAGCGTAAGCCGTCAGAAGAATGGAAAGTTGAAGCCATCAATACGGGTAGGAGACGGTCGTAGTCGAGAAATGAGCGATCCGAATCAGACAGGTGGGTAAAAGCATGGTTGAGAGCCAGACAAATCGACGCGTGAGCAAGATGGTCCCCAGATGGGGTTTCCGACAGAGCGAGATTGACGGCCTTGACGAAAAAGTCTCGCAAGTCCAAGGAGAGACTGGTCGACACGAAGTCAGGGTCGCGGGAGGCCAGACCAACAAGCAAGCCTCCAATAGCGAGCAGGTGGTGGTCGGGAGAGGAATGGTCGTCAGCGCCCTTGATGACAGCCCTTACCCATTCTTGTAGAGGAATGTGGGCCTCGAGATGTGGAAGAGATGGTACAAGAGCTTCTTGGGCAAGTGAATGAGCAAGCTGGCGTTCATGGCATTTGATGGCGGTGGAGTGGAACAGGCTCATGAAAGATAATGAAGAAGGCAAAGCATTCGGACGGGCCCACAAGGCTGGAGCCGACAACAGTTGGCTGGTCAACAAGGTGATGTTCAAGGGGTTATTCAGCGAGGTCAGCAAAGATGCAGCTGTACCAAGTAGTCTTGTTCACGATTAGCATGGTTCGGAATATCAGACGAGGACAGAGCGATACCGGCTGGCATCTTGCTGTCCAGGAGAAGACTGCAGGTATCTGAGCAAGGTGGCCAACAGTCTGTCACTCGACATGATTGTGGTCCTAGATCAAGTGATGATGTGGAAAGGGCAAAATATTGTGATTGATGCTCGATGACAGGCAGGTAGGCAGGTAGGCGAGCGAGCAACGAGCCTCGGCACGGGGAAAGCGGGATGGCGGGATGGCGGGATGGCGGTCAATGCGTGCCCGACTTCCTCATTCAGCAAGCACCTTGATTTGCGACGGCCGTGTGCAGCTTGCTAAGATTCGAGTATTCGCTCTGTCTGCAGACTCGTTGAGATAGTCTTTGACAGCCATGGGGTCGGTGTCGTCTCTTGTCCTCGGCGTTGACGTCTGGCTCTGACATGCCCTAGTATCCGGTAGCTTCTCCCATGCTCTGGCGCACTTCTCTCGTCGAACGCGTTCTGATGCAACAGTGTAGAGACTCGTTCTTACGTACCGTCGTCGACACCCCGCCGCTCTCCTACTCGACCCCTCCCTTTCCCTCCTTGTACTGGCCCTTTCCCGTTGGCGGAACTCAGACTCTGTACCTCTACCACTCTCACGACATATGGCGCTTCACCCTCCTCTGGACCATCATTGATGTCGTCGGTATCCATCTAATTGCTGCTGCTTTTGCCATGGCTATTCAGTGGCGCAACTGGAAGCTCATCTGGATTGCCCCAATCGTCTTCGCTTCCATCGGCGCCATCGAGGCCCTGATTGCTGGCAACGTCGTTGGCGGTCTGTTGAGTGGCGTCTACACCGCTGGCTACTTCCGCATGTCCACCTGGATCCCCTTTTCCTGGGGCATCATCAATTCTCTGGTCCTCATCTTGTCCTCCTTTGCCATTCAAGGTGGCATGTGAAGCAACAAACTCCGTCGCCTTGCATCCACCATCTGGGCACCACATGCCTCGGCCTAGGCGGCACTCGACTATCAAGAACCAGCATAGAGACGCGTAGTCAATAGCACATCTAGCCAGCGTACATGCAGAGGGCGTGACGAGAGTCACACTCTCATTCATTGCAGCAGAGAGGCCTGCGTGTACTCGGTGGAAAGAACTTGCTTTGGATGAGCATTGGCGACTTCAAGAGCTAAACACACGCATTTCGCTCTTAAAAGCCACTTCAACTCGACCTGATTGAGTCAGATAACGAAGACTTGTCTGCTCCCCCAGATGGTCGGTATAATAATTAGGGACTGGAAAACGATTGGAACCGGCCGTCGGTGGTCCGTGCTCGATAGAAAGTTTGTAGAGAGTCCCTTGGTTGGAAGAACGTTGTGACTGACGTACGTCGTCATCGTATACCACGTAATTCTGGCTGGACTTGGTCTTTTGACTTGCTCATGCTTGCATCACCTACAAGTAATTCCACCACTATTTGTTTCTCAGCTTGCTCAAATCAACCGCTTTGTTTGTGACGGGCATCGCTATAGAGCAGAAACGTGAAGATGACTACCCGCGCTTTCTTCACTACAAATGCTGCTTTCCGCTCAGCGCTTCGACAACCCCTCACTGCTCGATTCGGGAAAACAGGGAATCAACAGTCCAGGACATATTCCAACGGCTTTCGACGAGGAAGCGGCTACCAATACTCGCGATTCCAGCAAGCAAGTGGACTGCTGCAGAAATGGAGTGCCAGACCCACCTTCTACTACGAAGCTGGAGGCATTGCCACCGCTGTTGGTGGTTTCTACGCGTACAACACAGAAGTTGTTCCCGTAAGTTGGACAGACACGCCGGTTAGCGGGAAAACGCCATATGAGCTGAAATCTGATTGATCGTACAGGTTTCAGGTCGCAGGCGCTTCAACGTTATATCCGCAGATCAGGAACGCCAGTCCGGACAAGATCTATATCAGCAAGTCATGTCCGAGTATCAAGACAGGATCTTGCCGCCCTCACACCCTCAGCACAAACTTGTTCAACAGGTTCTGAACCGTCTGATCCCGCACTCTGGACTCCCTGCAGAGACCAACAACTGGGAAGTTCATGTCATAAAGGACGAGCAAAAGAACGCTTTCGTGATTCCCGGAGGCAAAGTGTTTGTTTTCTCCGGAATTTTAGACGTGTGTCAAGGAGAGGCCGGATTGGCAGCAGTATTGGGACATGAGATTGCGCATAACGTAGCTCATCACTCTGCGGAGCGACTGAGTTCCTATGCTATCTTCCTTCCGCTCGCGTACATAGCGGCATTTGTGCTTGACGCTGGCGATCTCGGGAATGTGGCCACGAGGATGATTGTGGATTTCGCTTTCCTGAGGCCGGGTAGTAGGAAGCAGGAGGTAAGTCCTTTCTGTTGCTTCTCTTCGACTACGTGAAGCTGATCTCAGTATGCAGTCCGAGGCTGACTATATTGGGCTGATGATGATGTCGCAAGCTTGCTACGATCCGACAGCAGCAGTAGGACTGTGGTCGCGCATGCACGAAGCAGAGCAAGGCGCCCCACCTCAGTTTCTGTCGACACATCCTTCAAGTCACAACCGTATGGAAAAGATACAGTCGTGGTTGGGCGACGCTGAGCTGAAGAGAGAGGAAAGCGGTTGCGGCCAGTTATCTGATCATGGTATGTCTACAGCCTGACACTCCACAACTTCACTACGAAGTCGTGGGCTAATTTGAGTTCAGTTGGTCAATTCCGCGACGCCTTTTCGGGTCGCTGGTCCTAGATATGCCGAGATTGGCACATACCAGTCACGAAGAAAAGCCATGAGTGACAACATGCAGAGCTGTAAGCATACACGACCGCGTATGTGTGCGTATGCCTGTCATGATCAGCGACCATGGTTTATTGCACGTAGCTAGGTCAAGACTGGAAATCTCTACTTCGTTGAGTTCATGTTGATGGACAATAATGCAGAACTAGGTTCGAAGCATACACCTCAAGCAACGAGTGACCAGTACTTTATGGCAGCGGGTCTCCCAACCGAGACTTGTCAAATTGAACAACAATTATGTATTTTGGGCTCAGTCACAGGTTCTGCGTCGCGTGGATGTGTCTAGAATTGGAATCAAACATGACTTGATCCGTCTGTTCTGTCACACGATCTTTGTGTCACAGCCCTCTTCGTTTGTCTACACACAGGAAATAGCTGCACAGTTCAGCGCGTATTTTCTAGTGCGGTTCAGGAACAAGAAGGCGAATGAGCTAGGACTGGTCGAGGTCTCGTACTGCGCAATCGCAGTCGACAGACCAACCTTCTCCTGCATGAAGTTCCAAACACGGGGTGCATGACGTTTGCGGTACAACAAAGCAAGTACCGGAACATACGAAACGCCTGATGTATACCAGCAAGTGGAGTGATGACCTTGGTCATTTTCTTACCGTCAAAACAATGCAGACTGTGGTTCTACAAAATTTCGATTGATTGGCAGGAGCGTGCCGATGGGTCGGTCATGCGTTTAAGACAGTGTGGCTTCGGTCTACTGGTGTACGAAGAAGCTAAAAGGCTAGAACCACGGAGACAGCGTCTGGCAGTGATATAAGAAGCGTCTTCTATAAGCACCTTTTCCGATACGATCGCCGCGAATTGCGCCTGTCCGGACTCGAAACAATTTGCTTGTCAACCCACTCTTTATCCCTATCAATTACCACACCCCTCAGGGTAGTTCAGTACTTTTGTACCGGATGTGACATTATATAAGGATCCATTACGACGCACCAGATGTTCACTCTTATTTCAGTACTGGCTGTAGCAACGGTATTGACTGCAGCAAGCATCTGGATCTGCAATGATAGCGACGCAGAAGAATTGCCAAGTCGAAGATATAACAAACGCAGAGTTCTGTACGAAAACCACAAGAAGACAACCAAGTAGAAGAGACGCAGTGTTCTTATACAGGGTGCGATCATGGCAAGCAGAGCGTCGTCAACTGCGATGTGGCTACCCTCGGATCTCCTCGCACTATGTCACTCTATCACAAATCCGACATCAGAAAACTCAACAGATAGCACTTCTCGACCCGACCATCGATGTGGCCAGGATGGTTCCCTATCTCCTCTTCGGCCTCGACACCAATCTCATAAAGAATCGGCACAGAAACTACCCTTTCCACTACTACAACTCCCACTTGATATCTTGGCACTACACCTGCCGACTCACCTTCCGTACGATGCTCTGATCTCTCTCCGTCTTAGTAATCGAGATCTATTTAAAGCAATATCAATCATCAAGAGAAGTAGTTGGGACACTTTGACCGAGTGTGAGAGAGGAGCCATCCTCACTGCCGCCGGAGAGAAAGAAGAGTTATCGACACGCAGGTGTTGCACAGTCTGTAGGAGCTGGTACCCTCTGGCATTGTTCGCGTGGGGGCCGAATTCAGGGACAGCACAAGGCGGCGATCAGGGATGTGAGGGCGGCTTGTTCGAGAACCGCGTATGCAGATGGCATAGGACAAGATTTGAGCGTACTCTTTCGAGCCTGACGACAGATAAGAATAGAGTGAAGCCGGGCTGGGCGGTAGAAGAAGCATGTATGCATTGTGGAGGCGTTCTAGCATGGAATAGATGTGATTGTCTTTTTGCTTGCCAGACTTGTTGGAAGAGGGATGTTTGGTGCTATACACACATTGACATGGCTGTGAATTCTGGTGCTTAGAGGAGCGATTTCAGAGAGTTTCCGATCCTGTAATTCAATCAGTCATAAGCTTTGACTACGCTTCCACGGAACGTGCGATCAAGTACGAGACAAGATGAAGTGAAGAGAGTGCCATGTGGGACACGAGACTATTGGCAAAGAAGATAAGTCCTTTAATGGACATTCTCATCAAGACGCAAAACGTAACGCTTCTATAATGTGCGATGTAATAATGTGTAAGGCAACATGGACATGATTAATGAGAGTTGTGATCAGGAGGGCTTTTCGGCAACCTCGATGAGAGTGGTGTTGTCTTTCTCTGTCCAATTCTGGGCGAGTTTGACAGCATCTCGATACTCGTCGACAGGACTTTTTTCGTAGTAGAAGATCTTCTCCTCGTCCACATTTCTGTCACCTTGGACATTATTGTAGCTCTGGAGTTCTAGCCTAAGGGCGTACCGGCGCACGCTCAAGCCCATGCCCCACTGAGCAATTGTCCAGAAAATTAGGACTGCAGCGAAAGCAATCTGAGCTATGAGGACGTCCGTCTCACAGTGGCGGCGCGCTTTGAAGCTCGCTCCTAGCGACTGTTCCGTGGATGAAGATTGAATGACGCGCCCAGGACCGTGCAGGTCCTCGATGGTCGAAGGGAACCAGAATGACGTATTTAGCTTGCTGGTAAAGCAGAGATCGGCAGTAACATCGTGGAAAAGATAGACGAGGCCGACTTTGGGAACGAGCGAAAGTACCGTGTCTATGAGTAGATGGTTGGAGAAGATTGTAAGATGTGTGGGTGATTTCTATATAGCGTTAGAATTGATCAAGTAGTCATTGTGGAGGTCGGATAGGCATACCTTGTAGGATCCGTAGATTCCCAGCATGGCCAAAACACAGCCGTACCAAGCATAAGCAGTTACGCTAAAGGACATATACAGGGGGTCACTGGTAAGAAAGGTGCATAGATATGCTGTCGCGGCATGGTATGTTAGGATGAGCGAGGATATGACCATGCTAAGTGTCCTGTAAGGTTTCGTTAGTATGGGCTGCATGGAGCTAAGGTAGCAGTTTTGACCTACCTTGCAGTATCGAGTGTTGCTCCCATTGTGGTAGTGGTGGTTTGTCGGTTTACTTGGATGATGACTGCTGATTGCTGATTGCTGATCAGAATGTGAGCTGAGATCCGGACTTGTTGGTGATGTAAGAGTCCAGCTCGGGAAAGATCTGTCTGATTTCCCACAGAAGCAGCGACTCCAGGCGCGCGTGTGTGGGTATGCCGACTATTTGACGTGGAGCAAACGAAAGTCCGAAGGAGATGGCGAGTGTAAAAAAAGGAAGAACAGAAATCTGAGTAGGGATTAGAAATGCGATCGAATGACCGCATAGTCATACAGCATCGACGACCGTGCTGCCCGGTGCTTCCGGCATGTGCACCGACGATGAATCTACAACTAGCTATCGTGTAAACCGCCGCGGACCGCTAGACATGTGAAAGCGTACTCCGATTGACAACAAAGATCCGCTCGGCCTTCGATCGTCTTGCGCCTTTTGCATTTTCCTTCCTACAGGTTTCGCTGTTTCTGTGCCTGTTTCGTGCCCAGATCTCAAGCATTTCCTTTCACATGCATCATCTACATGGTCTGTGCAATAAGGCCCGGGAGAAGAGCAAAGTGGCTGCATGCCCATCCGATCGACCTTAGCGGAGCGGAGTTCCATGCCAAGCTGTGCCTAATCAGCTAAACTATCGAAATTAGGTGAGTGGAAAGCAGACATGTATCAAGAACCCTGTTCTCGTCATCGCGACAATCCGAGTAACCATGTAGATTAACAGGAATTTTACAGATATGCTCAAAATGAGGCTGACCGACGCACGTGGACCTACGCTCGATCTACTTGTCAACCACACACGCCTTTCGGAGTCTTCAGCAAGTTCAGTTCCAAGAAATAGCCGTTGTGTGCGTGCCCTTGTTTCTGCTTGGTTATCGATCATCGCTTCTGCATCAGCGACTGCCTGAATCAACCTGTCGATGATCTCGTTTTCAGCCTTTTCGTTTTCCAATGCTCGTCTTGATTTCGAGGCCTGGCTTTTACTGCTTCCATATCAGTTGGTTGGACCCCAGCAGATGTCGTTTTTGCCAAATACAACTGCCAAACCCAAAGCCAGGCTGTCTAGCGAATTTCGGACCCGGTTGTGTCGGATCTGTTCGCTGCCTGACCTGAGAAATCTGCGACCTCGCACCATTTCTCGGCCTCTAAGGTCAGCACAAGCACAACTTCTCCCGGTGCATTCTCATCGATTTGGTGTACCCGCAGGCCCTGTGACGCTCACCATGACTGGATACGAATCGTACGACATGCGCGCCTTGGAAGTTGTCCGGCTTACCCCACAAGTCCTGAGGCTCTTCGGAAGATGCACAATCTGTATTGCTGATCTTCTCACGCACCAACATCACTACACAGTAGTCAGGGCGTAATGTAAGAACAGACTTCCAGTTTGTCCTTCCCTTGCGCTGAAATCCGTGACTCTTGAATCATCCTGACATAATTAGCTAGAGTAGGGTGCTAGAGACATTGCGTTCATACTTGAGCAGTGCTGGCTATAGGATGGTTGCAATCTACGTAATTTCGCTCGAGTACAGTCGTCGGACTGACAAAGCACTGGACAACATGGTGCATCTTCTTCTCCTACCCCTACTTAGCGCTATATAGTGTTTAATATGCTATAAAACATTCTCTTGGGAGCCCTTTACATAGTTGCCGCCATACGATATGAAAACCCTGTCTCGAATAATGATTACAGGGTCATCCTAGCAGCAACCGGTTATGAGAAAAGTTACTAGATTATGCAGCCACCCCGTATGCAAAATCCTTTCACACTAGAAGCTGTCTTAAGGTACGTCACATTCTGATCTTGCAAATGTGTCGCCGGAACGTATTTTTTCGAACAATCCCAGCACCAACGTGGTCGATATGGAGGACTTAGCAGAAGATAGTTTTTCATGATCCATACATACGGTATCAGTCGAGGTTTTCACAACCGACAGCTACAGGAAAGCCCAGCTTCCATACCTTACGTGGCGCAATGCGTTCCACTGTTTGCTTCTCAAGCTAAAACGGAACAAAGGAATCCACATTTCTTCACATCAAGCAGCAACTGCGGACCACGTCTCGACACCAGATGCAAAAACCAAAAGATAAGCTCCTCCGCCTGGACTTGAACCAGGAACCTCTCGATTGAACTGTGACATTGACGTATAACAGTCGAACGCGCTAACCAGTTGCGCCACAGAGGACTCGGTTGTGTCTCCTCACATCACAAACAAATATGATGATTAGCGTATTCGACTGTTAGATCTTCGCAAGGAAATCCGTCATCGAGAGGTTCCTGATTCAAGCCCAGGCGGAAGAGCTTACTTTTTCCCTTTTTTGCGGTCGATATGCATGGATATATTCGATTTGCTCTGGCCTGAGAAGCAGACAGTCGAACGCACTAGCGAACTGCGCCACGGAAGATGTGAAAGACAGGTTTGTTGGGCAATGGTGGTGTTGTCGCGAGCGACAACACTGCTTCCCTTGTCTCGACTACGATCGCGCTACAATGGATTTGGACGGTGTTGACGTCGGAATCATTGTATACAGCTACTTAGGCATAGTCAACATTATTTGCATATGGTCACTGGTGTTAGATCGAATGCCAGAATTGTCCACATCATACGTTGTGTGTCATCAACACCATAGGATATATGGTCAAAGTAGGCATGCAAGACCCAGAAGAGAACCCCCCATGTTGCACCGCAAAACTGTCTACTCGATCTCAGGACTGGCTCTAGCTACTCGCTATCTTTTCTCCATCGGCGACTCGCATTCGCGGTTGATTGACACACTGATTCTACATCTTGGTCAGAATTGGGCACAAGGACTATGAGATTTGCTGTAGCTTGAACGCGAAATTAGGCAACGGTGAACTATGACCTATGCAGAAGACAGGGCTGAAGGAGGTACTCGGGGGCACATATTATGAAGAAGAAGAAGAAAAAGTCAAGAATGTCAAATAAATCACGCCGGCGTGTCGTGACGTGGTCCAGAAGTCAAGACAAGCGCTAGGAAGAAAGTAAGCACATAAGCTCGCTGCATGTACATATAAGCGATCCCATATCGCCTTTTCCCAAGTCCATCGACGCCAATTCAAAAGCTTCCAGCAGGGGGTATCATATATGTCGCTTCACTGGCCCATTCCCGATCCTGGTCGTTGCTGGTTCATCGCATTCTGGCGGGCAGCTACAAATTGCATTTGCTGGATTTGCTGCGCTTGTTGTGACTGCATCACGTTCATGTTCTGTTGTTGCTGACCTCCGCCATTCATCATGCTCGGCTGTTGTGCCATACGAGGGTTCTGTTGCATCCTTGCAATCAACGCTTGCTGGTTGCGAAGGTTTTGCATGTATTGCTCCGTGTTGTTCGTGTCACCGAGAGTCTGCTGTTGCGTTCGCGCCGTGGCCACCGCCATCTGCTGCTGAGCCGTGTGAACGAGTTGTTGCTGCTGCTGATAACGATGTTGCAGCTCTATCGGAATCGGCTGACCCTGGGATTGCATCTGTACAATCATCTGCTTCGTACGCATGAACTGAGTACGAGCGTGTTGTGCACGTTGAGCTTGCGCATTTGGTATCTGTTGCTGTCCCATCTGTTGACCCATTTGCTGACCCATCGCTTGGCTCATCTGCTGTTGTTGCTGCTGCTGTGAGGGCGTTTGCATCATAGGCGTTCCCCCTTGCATGCTCTGAATCTGCATACGTTGTTGCATCTGAGAGTACATCTGGGGGTTCATCTGCTGCTGCAAGGCCATCTGCTGGCTCCTCATCAATGCCATCTGCTCCGGAGTATATTGCTGATTTGGTGAGGCTTGCATCGTTTGTTGCAGACTGCGTGCACGCTGTTGTTGCATAATAGCCATCTGCTGACCAGGAGTGAGCTGATTCATCTGCGGCGTTCCAACCATCAGACCCGTTTGGTTGGGAGTGCCTTGCATGTGCGGCGGAATTGGACTACGGTGTTGCATGTTAGGAGTGCCGCTCATCTGGCGGCTGCCGTCAATAGGCATAGCCGAAGCCATTTGAGGAGTGTTGTGAGCCATCTGTGGAGTAGCATGACGGCTCTGAGTGGCTTGTTGGCTGATTTGTCTGGCCATGGCGACATTAGCATGTTGCATGGCAGCCGAGGGAGGACGAGGTGGGCTTCCAGCGCCTTGATTAGAAGCGGTAGGTTGCATCGCGAAGCCTCCCATGTTCATGTTGGCGCCGTTTGACATCAGAGGAGATGAAGCCATGATAGGTGTAGGGTTGTGAACAATGGGTGACGAGTGCTGAGCGCTCATAGCAGCTTGTTGTTGGAGGTGTTGTTGTTGAGGATTTGTAGCCATGGGAGTCTGTGCTTGAGCCAGGTTGTGAGCATGCTGCTGTTGCATTTGTTGCTGTTGCTGGAGTTGGGCGGCTTGCTGCTGTTGCTGAAGAGCCTGTTGCTGAGCCTGCTGTTGGGCTTTCTGCTGTTGCTGTTGCATCAGCTGTTGCTGCTGCATCATCATCTTCTGCTTCTGCTGTGTGGCCACTTGCTCCTGTCTGTTCCTATCCTCCATGAGCTTCCTCTTTTGCGCCAAGGTAGCGTCGTGTTGGCGCTTCTCGATAGCCTTCTGGGCCTCTTCTTCCTTCTTCTTGCGGTCGTTCTCCTCGTGGTTCTTCTTAATAGTCTCAAGAGTCTTGAATCTGGAAAAGCCAAGAGCTACTGACGCAGTCTGACCTTCCGAAGTGGAGTTGCCGTTGGCACCACGCAAGAAAGGTTTCGTCCGTTCGTCCATGATGAGCATGCGCCGCTCTTCCTCGAAGGCTTGTGCATCGTCGAGAGCCATTTCGGCATGAGTACGCTTGCGGGATCTGGGCGATGGAGGAGGCTCGGAGTGCAAAGGATGTCTGAGCAGGCCCAAGGCCAACTCGGCCTCTTCGCGAGTCTTTGCGGGCTCTAGCAGTAGTGGTGGCTCCGTGGAGACGAGCATGTTGGCCTCGAACTGGTAATA
Source organism: Aureobasidium subglaciale EXF-2481 (assembly GCF_000721755.1). NCBI lineage: Eukaryota > Fungi > Ascomycota > Dothideomycetes > Dothideales > Saccotheciaceae > Aureobasidium > Aureobasidium subglaciale. The sequence goes on along the minus strand of NW_013566980.1, from coordinate 566,328 downwards.
GTCCCTCTCGTCAATACTCGGGCCGATGTTGTTTGACTTGTTCGCAAGATGCATCAGCTCGTGATGGCGCGACAGATCGGTGGGATGCAGAACGATGGTTGTGGTCCTGGGGCCGGCGTGGGCTTGGTCTTTGATGCCATCTTGCTGCTTGACTGACTCGGACCTCTTGTTTGGTATGGATGGACGGTCTGAAGCCTTCTTAGGATATGGGCCGAATGGCGAAGGAGTGATATGGTCGTGGTAGTTGTGCATTGAGAAAGAAATGTTCTGATCGGCCGAGGACACGGACAGGTTGCCGGGAGCGGGAGTCTTTGCAACGGAGGATTTGTGATTGACCACATTGACGATCAGACAGCCGTCGTAGAAGACGACACCGTTCTCGAGCAGATCCTGGATCATCTCGTGAGGAATCGTCTGTTTGCGCACATGGTGGAGGATGAATTTCATAGGAGAGTCGTAGGGAAAGCTGCCATCTTGCTGGTCGAAGCGGAAGAAGGTGGCGTGCAGATGGATGGTGAGCGATGGAGGCTTGTTGCGAAACTTGTGCAAGATGTATTCTGAGCTCCTGACCAGCGGTTCCGACATCTTCTTGACGGGCGTGTCGCTGCCTGTCGTGTGCGTGTTGGCGCGCGTGCCGAGTCGCGCGCTCATGCTGGGTCGCGGCCGGCGCATCGCATGTCCAGCTTTCGCTGTCGTCGCCGTCGCCATGCCAAATGCAGGCAGTGACCTCTACCGCTCGGGATGAATAGGCGCAAACAAAGCTCGAGTTTCCGTGTCAGATGCTCAGCTCTCGTGCGATGTGTGATCGTCTCCGGGGGTGCTTGCTTGTTGAGCCGGGGATGCCAAGAGCCTCCCCCCCCTTTTGGCTAGCTCGAGGACTACGTCATGCTTGCTCTTTCACATGACAGTTCACACCTCCAAGCCAGGGACTTTTTAGAATAGATACATTGTCACAACTCTCTCATTGACAATGGCAGAAATAGCTGCAGGAGCCGTCGTAGCTGAGCAGCTCGTATCTACAACGCTCGAGGGTGGAGCAATTGCCGGCTATGCGGTCGCCAAACCCACCGTTCCTCTGAAGGCTACCTTCTCACAGATTGCTACCGTGGACAGAAACGATACAACGTATCGACACGCCCTGAACCATGTTTTTCCCACGAGAGCTGACGTGTAACAGTCTGGCTCTTGCACGCTCACATCATACAGTCAGTATTGTCAACGACAAAGCATGCATATTCGGAGGTCAATCCACCGACAGGGAGCTAGTATCAACCGATATACACACAGTGACCCTTCCCTTCAAAAATACTAGCCCAACAGACGTTGCTTATGCCTGTTATCCAGCTGTGGCGCGTGACGAAGGAGCTCCTGTGCCAAGTGCACGTACCAGGCATGGCGCTTGTGTTCAAGGCCATGAGCTAGCCATCTTTGGAGGCTGTGACGAACACAATGAACCCGTCGACAGAGACTCTGCCTTATGGGTATGGAACATTGAATCGTTCAAGTGGCAACAAATCATCGCCGAAGAGTGTGTACTGTCCCCGGCCTATCATTCCTCGATTCTAATTAACATGCATTAAAGTCCAAAGCCCGAACCTAGGTTTGATCACGCGCTGTTCCACTACGGCGGTCACATCCTTCTTCATGGCGGAAAGTCGTCCTCAAGAATACATCTGAATGACACCTGGTTTTTCGACATGATTTCGCACACATGGACACGCCTACCCGATGCTCCAGAGCACTCAGACAGCATAGCCTTTGCAGATGGCACACTCTATTTGGTTACCAATTCACCTGCTGAGGGCGCTACTCATGTTTACAGGCTTGAGATTGGAGAGAGCATACCCACCGAGGAGTCCCATGGTGCATTGGAGTGGGAAAGAATCACCAATCTTTCAGAGGTCTCACCTCCTGGACCTGGAGCTCGAAGTGGTGGCGCACTGGTACCAATCACTACGGGTTACGGGCGTCTGTACCTTGTTTACTTCTTCGGTAGCAAGGAGACTCATGCCGACGACGAAGATCTGGAAAAGTCAATCGTGTCAAGCGAAACACGCCGGCTATTCGAGTCTGATTTGTGGACCTACCAGTTGCCGTCAAAGTCAACCAAACCCAATAGCTGGACAGACTTCAAACCCGCAGCCATCAAAGACACAATTCGGGACAAGTTGGGCTACAAAAGCGGCGGGTTTGAGTGGGCCGAAGTCGAAGTGCAGGCCACGGAACAGACAGGTCACGAAGGCAAGGTGCATCCAGGACCTCGAGGATTCTTCGGAGCGGACGTGGCTAGCGATGGAAGAAGTGTAGTCATGTGGGGAGGAGACAACGCAAGGGGTGAGAAGGAAGCGGATGGCTGGCTCATTCGCTTCGAGTAGAGGGCTAAAGAGCACTCATGATATTACAGGCAAAAAGACACAAATGTGGATGGGTATTCTCGTAGCTCACAAGAAGGGCACTATGCAAGCATGAAAGTCCGGATCTCACGACGAACCAACATATCGGCGTTTACCGACAGTACGGGCAGTCAATTTGCCTTTTCCGTTGCCCCGTAAAGGATGGTCTTTCTCCCACTTCTCGTCGTCCTGGTATGCTTCGACGGCAGAGTCTAGATGGTAGTCGTTCTGCTCGAGATACATTTGTGCGACATCATACCTGCAGAAGCGTTAGAAGCGGCGGAGAGTAGCGAGTGTGGTGGCAGCCTTACTCCGAGACCTTGCAAGTGACCATGAAGCGCCGTAGCTTTGATTTGCGCGACTCCTCTTCTTCACCTTCGATGGGCCTGGGGCTCAGGCTCACGCCGCCCTTGTAGTACTCTCCAGGGATGATGACAGTCCTACGGCCTTGAATGAGGTGGTCGGCGAAAACATTGTTAGCCTTTCTCAAGGCGTGGAGCGGTACACGATAGGCTAGTGATAGTGAGAGAGGCGTATCGGTGGGTGACAGGAAGTGCAGCACGTCTGGAGCGTTTGCAAGTGGCTTTTCTGGCAAAGATTGGAAGGCTTCATGGGCCGAGTAAGCAGGAGGAGCATCGGTTGTCTTCTCTGAAAGAGGCAGGGTAGAGTCTTGTATGCTGTTGTATGGCGGAGGATCACGTAGGCCTTGCGGCAGGGTGGATTTGGGATCAGTGGAGATCTGGCAATACGGGCAATACGACCTGTAGCGAGGATTCTTTGCAATGCATGACTGGCAGACGAGTCGCTCGCAGCAGTCGAGGTGGCGGGCAGCGACAATGGCCTTCTCCGTCTTCTCGTCGATCGTGTCGAGGAGCGAAGAGCAGATGCAGCAAGCGAGCAAGGTGGGCATGGCCAAGTATGAAGTCGACAGCGAAGAGAGAGATAGTCGAGATGCACCTCACTGCTCAAGCCTGTGTAGACAATAGTTTGCCGTCGATGATGTCGCTCATCATTCATCAGGGTCTTTGATCAGCACGTAGCCATACCCGATTGGGCATGATTCTAGAATACGTGTACGGCGTGTGGACGTGTCACGGAGAGGCGGCAACGGGTCGCGGGGTGGCGAGGATTTCTTTCATCGCTTGCGGCTTGCGGCTTGCGGCGTGCGGCTTGCGATCGTATCGGCTGACGGGCACAGATCAAGCCGAGAGGGCTCGCCGGCAACAGGAGAAATCGAATGACGATCACCTCTGTCTTGCCTGGCTCATTTCCGACCGGATTCTGTCTCTTTTCCTCCAAACCCGAACTGTCCCTACCAACCGACCAACCATCCAATTCGATCCGCACAACACTCCAGCCCGAGCTGCTCCTGTCTTGATTCTCTTCTACACAAGCCCCAAAACACAACAAGCGGAGCCTCGCGGATCGCAAGTCATAGCACTCACGTGCCGGCTACGACGCCATAACAAGCACCCAGATGCACTCTCCCATGGCCAACGCGACCATGCTGTCTCTGCCTCCCCTCCCCACATACTCCTTGACTCCCCAGGCACCCCTGCTATCATGGATCCCTGACCTCTACTTGGCCCTGATCCTTCCTGTCGTCGCCTACTGGGTCGTCTCGTTCATCTTCCACTTCATCGACGAGTACGACTTGTTCCCTCAATACCGCCTACACACTCCTGCAGAGGTCCTCAAGCGTAACCATGTCTCCCGCTGGGACGTCTTCCGCGACGTCGTCATCCAACAAGTCATCCAAACTGCCGTCGGCCTTGCCATCACCATCTTCGAGCCCCAGGCCACCATCGGCCAGGATCACTACAACGTCTCTGTCTGGGCCCAACGACTTCGCCGCGCCCAACGCCACATTCCCGCTGTCCTCGCCTTCACCGGTCTTGACGCTACCTCCCTGGCCACCAAACAGGCTGCCGCCCATCCCATGCTCTCGGCTGCCCTGAATGGCGGTAGCTACAACCTCTACCAGCAAGCCGCCTCCGGTGACTTCGTTCCCGCTTTTGCTTCGTGGGAGCTTACTTTCGCGAAGGCCATCTACTGGTTCATTGTTCCCGCCATGCAGTTCGCCTTCGCCGTCCTCGTCGTCGACACATGGCAATACTTCTGGCACAGGTTCATGCACATGAACAAGTGGCTCTACACAACCTTCCACTCCCGTCACCACCGTCTTTACGTTCCTTATGCCTATGGTGCTCTGTACAACCACCCCTTTGAGGGTTTCCTGCTTGACACTTTGGGCACCGGCATTGCCTACATGCTCGCAGGCATGACTTGTAGACAGTCCATGTGGTTCTTTACATGCAGCACCATCAAAACTGTCGACGACCACTGTGGCTACGCCCTTCCCTGGGATCCCCTTCAGCACATCACCAGCAACAACGCCGGTTATCACGACATTCACCACCAGAGCTGGGGCATCAAGACAAACTTCAGTCAGCCCTTCTTCACCTTCTGGGATTCCCTCTTGGGTACCAAATGGGTTGGCGGTGATGTCTCTGCACGCTATGAGAGATCGAGGATCGCTGCTCAGAAAAAGCTCGAGCAGGAAAATATATCCCATTCAAGCCCCTCAGACAGCAGCGTAGCCAACTCTTCACCATATGACTCCGAGGCCCAGAATGCTACTTCACTCGCGAAACAGGCCCAATCACAGCTTGAACCTAGCATTCCAGAGGGCAAGGCGGCGTTGCAAGCTCTTGGCTCCAGGCAGCAGATCCTGGACGACCAGGCTGGCGGCGGCGTCGAAGTCCTTCTTGAAGAAGCAGCCGAGGAGCGTGAAGCACAGCGTGTTTTACGCTGCAGTCCAAGGAAGAAGACAGTATCTCAAACGTCTTCCGCATCACTGAAAGGCCTGCGGGATAGAGTCAACACCAGCTTACATGGCAAGGCCAGTGGTGTGCTCGTCGAGAGCGGTAGATGAATCTTGAATCTTCCACGTCTTTTGAGCGCCGTCGTTTGCCCTTCTTCATAATGTTTATTATACCCTGCTTCAAATTCTATCCTTCACCTCGACCTCTGCGAGGCTTACCTTCTTACCTTATGTCTTTCTCTTCTTTCCCACGCTTACTGGGTGTTCGCTCTCTATTGAAAGTTTTCGATTCTGACCACCAGACTTTTGTGTAAATTAAATCTAGGAACCTTTTCTTTATCTTTCCACCAACTTGCTTTTGGGTATCACAGTGTGCAGATTTTGCGATAATCGTATTTTGGTAGATGAGCTGAATGAGCAGATGCTCGACTCGAGCGAAATCGAACAAAACGAACTCACTCCATCTAGCCTACCCTGTTAAAACGTCGGTCATCTCTGATTTATGTGTAATCGCTCGTGTTGCACCAGGGTCAGAAAGCACCATCACGAATAGCTTGATTGCGTCATCAAAAGGCACGATGATTCACTCTGCCCTATGTTCTGAATTGCTCAAAATGATTGATGGTAGGATGGATACCTAAACACGACTCTGGCAATATCAATTGTGCCCTTGGGTCCGCCGGAATTGAAAAGGTCCTCCACGCTCCTCTGCTTCGATGAGGCAAGACAGACAAATGAAGACAGAAAAGCAAAAAAACCGCTTCGAGATTGAAGGTGGCGGTCAATGTCGCTCCGATTTTGTTTGGGTAGAGACAGAGAACAAGAAAAATAACAAGAGAAAAAGAGACCCCTTTTTCTTTCCCCTAGCAGTAGTATCCCATGCATGCAGTAAACCTCCCCATTTCGTGTATTATCGTAACCCTTTCGATGAGAAATTTGTAGAAACTCGATGCTCTGCGAAAAGAAAAAGAAAAACTCCATTCACCTCTCCCTTGATCCTACTAATGCAACGAGGTTCGTGATCGATCCGTCTTTCCAGAAGACTACTCCTCCTCCCCAGAGGACTTTTATGTGCTCCGAATGTCTTGGGCGTGTGTGTGTGTGTGTGTGTGTGTGTGTGTGTGTGTGTCCAAAAAGAGATTGCGACAAGTCTGTACATTATCATCGATTGATCTGGCCGACTTGAGATTCCGGTTGTTGACTTCGTTGGGCTTCGAGGCGGGCGGCACGTTGTCTTTCGACTCTGATCTTTTCGGCTTCTGTGCCGTCGTCTTCATAGTGTTCCTTGAACCAATCGTGTTGCAGAGCTTGATGTGCCGTTATACGCTTCTTTGGGTCATAGACAAAGATCTTTTTGAGTAAATCGAGGAACTTGCGGTTGAACTCGTTGTGTGCTGGGATGATTTCCTGAAGAGCGTATAAGTATGGTGCAAACTGGTTCTGCTTGAGACTAGCTGGGCGGGCAACTCGAGGAGCAGTTGGGCCAGGTGAGAGGATAGGGGGGCAAGGGAAGGCTCCAAGTCTAGAGATGACGGGAGGGCTTACATGAAGAGGTTTCATCGCCTTGACAAACTTGCGCGATGAGCGAGGAGTGTCGCTTTGGGGGTAGTCGAGTAACTGGCGTCTGAAGTAGCTACAAAGGGGTCAGCAGGCAGCCAGATTGCAAAGCAAAGGGCAACTCACGCTGCAGCAGAATTCTTGTTGCTGCCACGGCCGGCAGTGACTTGACGGACCAGTGCTTTGTCAATGGGGGTATTGCATACGGCTTCCATCATTGCCAGATGCTCTAAGTTATCGTGCGTCTGGAACAAGGCATCGCCAGTGAAGAACTCGACCAGGATGCAGCCGATGCTCCAAATGTCGCAAGGGAAACTCCAGCCAAGGTTGAGTATGATCTCGGGAGCACGGTAGTGTCGGGTCGAGACGACCGAGGAGTGATACTCATCGTCAAAGGTAGCCGAGCCAAAGTCAATGAGGCGGATCTCTGGGTCGAGAAGCACCCTGCGGAACTTTGCCGAGCGAGGGTTTGTATTTGATGATGAAGGGATGTTGCGGTTGTAAGTGAAGGTCTGATAGTGGTTCTGTACAAGGAGAATGTTTTCTGGCTTGAGATCGGTGTGGATGAGGTTGAGATCGTGCAGGACTGTGGCCAAGGGTTAGAGACAAGACATGGAGCGGGAGGGGGAGGGAGACAAGCTTACAGGCAACGCTGGTAAAGAGCTGGCGCGCAAACTGCTGGATATGGGTGCTCGGAAAAGGCACGAAGGTGTTGCTCTTGAGGAAATCAAAGACGCTTTGGCCCAAGAGGTCGGTGACAATGCAAATGTGGTTGCGGAAGTCAAACGTGTCTCGCAGATGAATGCACTTGTTGCGGTTGTGCTTGTCGTTGCAGGCCAACGTCGACAAGACCCTCAACTCGATGCGGCTAGCATCACGGTATTTCTGCACAGAGCGAATGATCTTGATGGCCACGTCGGCATGCCTTCTGCGATCGTAAGCTTGCACCACCTTGCCAAACGTGCCTTGGCCGAGGAGCTTGACGATGGAATCTGTAGGGAAGGAGTCAACACTGGCCAGCTTGCGTCGTCATGGCATCAACTTACATCGCTCGGTCAGATCAGCTTGGTCGTGCACTATGTAATGGCCGTCGTCATCGTCTACCTTCTGGTCGCGCTTGGTCGTTCTCTGCATTCGTGTCAGCATACATGCAACACGTGCAGATGGGCAATGGCTTCAACATACGTCTGGCACCAAGGGCACAAAGACATCCTTTGCCTTGAGCGGTGGCTTGGGCGGAGGCACATACTCGGCGAAAGGATCGGGACGAGCATTGACTTCGCGCTTCTTTTGGTCGGCAGCAGCCTGACGAGTGGTCCTCTTGCGCTTCTGGCCCGTGGCAGCGTCTTCGGCGTAGGCACTCGCACTCGCTTGCGAAGCCAGAGATGTGGCAGCCGACGTCTTGTACGATGTCGGGTTCTGGTCTGTCGAAGCGGCGTCGTAATAGGGCGTGTGGGTGTTTGAGTATTCGGCGTGGTGGTAGACGGGATCGTAGTTTGTCGTCTTCCTGCGCTTATCCATGTGCTGCTGAGCCGTGCTACTCGCCGAGGGTATGGCAGCATCTTGATATGTCTGGCTGGGGGCTGGTGCTTCGTCTTGGTCGTCGTCGTCGATGACTATGATTTCCTTGGGAGGCTTGCCGCCATAGAAAGCGTTCCAATCGACGGGCTGGTTCCTCTGTCTCTTGACGGCAGTGCCATTTGACGAGGCAGCGGTTGAAGGCGGTGCAGGATAAGGCTGGTTGGCAGTAGCGGGCGCGGCAGGATTTGTGGTGGTAGTCGAAGTTCGTGATGGCGGAGGATAGGCGTTGGCATATGGTTGCGGGGGATATGAGTAGTCCGTCATGGCTGGAAGATACTGGTGAGGCTGGTAGTGATTCGGCGCAAGAGTGGCGGTCTGAGGAGTCGACATATTCTGCGGGATGATTGATGTCGTCGTCGGCGGCGTGGAGCGTGCAAGGTGCAGCGAGCGAGGCAGATGTCAACGAGACTCGGACCTCGTTCAACGGGCGAGGGCGATGGCAGGTCGGCGAGTGGGCGGTGGACGAGATTGCTGTCTCATTCGACGAGAGAGCGTCAGTTGACAAGCTGAGCAATACCGCGAGTGCAGACGAGAAGTGTGGTGTAGAGACCTCACTTCCAGAGAACAAGCGGCTTAACTGCGGCTGTCGATGGGCAGTGGAACACGCTCGACCAGCTGAGGCTCGAGGATCAGAGACAAGTCTGTCGTGCTGCGGGTGCTCGAGGGATGGGCGTGTGTTGAAATTGTCAGCGTGTGCCCTTGCCGGCTTGAGCAGAAAGCGTGGGAGGCACCGCGAGCGCTGGAGGAGCTGCGAGTCCACTGTGTGCTTCGTCATTCTGCCTCTCTCCGCATTGCAACACTACCGCGTTGATTCTTCACTCGTCCAACCGCCAACCGCCAATCGCCAATCGCCATCCGCTCACTGATAAATCTCATCTGCCCTCTCGCTAATTCCTTTCAAACCCGCCTTTGATATTGACATGGCTCTCTGGCCAGCATTCGATAAGCCAGGTGCTGCATTGCATTCAGTGAGCCGAAGCCTGGACTGTTCCATCTACATCTAGCTGCGCTTTGTGCCGACCCTCCCAATCGCTTGACAACACAATCACAACCGCTGTCTTGTCGTGACTGGATACATGCTCAACTCAAAGTCCTTTTTTCTGAAAAATACTCCTCGATCACCGCCGCCGTTTTCCTCGCTATCAACTCGACAATTTCCACCGTCACACTGTACGCCGGAGCAAGTAGAATGTGGTCCCCAAACCTGCCGTCAACTGTACCGTTCCCAGGATAAAGGGTAATGCTGTGTGGTTCGCTCAATCCTAAGACCGATCAGTCTTCTTGCTCACAACCCTGGCAATAAGTCCATCTTACCTTTCTCGTGAATCCCCATCGCGACATTCTCTTTTGGATCAAATGGCTTCTTCGTTGTCTTATCTTTGACGAATTCGATCTGCAACTGTCAGTATCATTGAACTCGGCCTGGTCTCTAGCAGTGCTCACCCCCCAGAAGAGTCCCTTTCCTCTCACATCTCCCACGTGAGGCAATGGCAAAACCATCTGTCTCAAGAGAGCCTCTAGCTTCTCGCCCATAGCCGCAACATTTTCTACCAGCCTCTCTTCTTTGACCGTCCTGATTACCTCCAGTGCAGCTCTGCAGCTGACAGGGTGACCTTGATACGTCTGGCCGTGAGCAAATGCTCCAGTGCCTCCGAAGAGCGTATCTGTGACCTTGCGGCTTATCAACACGCCTGCCACGGGTGCATATCCACCACCCAGTCCTTTTCCAATGGTTTGTATGTCCGGAGTGACGCCGATGAGCGGCGATTGCCAAGCATGCATTGTCCCTGTACGACCCATACCACACATTACTTCGTCCAGGATGAGTAGAGCCCCGTGCTTGTCGCATATGGTCCGCACTGATTTGAAGTAGCCTTCGACTGCAGGTACACATCCCAGCGCCTGATGACAATGGTCAGTATACGCCAAAAGCGCTTGATCGATATGCTTACCGCTCCAACCACCGGTTCGGCCACGAATGCACACACGTTGTGAGGGCCCAAACGCTGGAACTCACGTTCAAGCTCCTCTCCAAGTCTTTCCACGTACTCGGCTTCTGTCTCGCCTTCCTTCATACCACGATACGCATTACAGGCAGAGACTTGACTCATGTTAGGAAGTAGCATTGGTTCATAAGGAGCGCGTCGTGCTTTATGGCCGCTGACCGACAAAGCTCCCAAGGTTGTACCATGATAGGACTCGCGTCTGGCGATGAACTTAGTCCTTTGTGGCTGTGGAGGGCTGGACTCGAGATAGTGTTGTCTTGCAAGCTTCAAAGCTGCTTCCATCGCTTCGGAACCTATACGCTGTTAATGAGCACCCACTGACTTGATGGATGACTTTACCAGAGCTGACGATGTACGCCTTCGACATTTCTCCATTCGTCGAGGCTACGAGTTCTCTTGCCAGTTTCTCCGCGGCTTCGGTAGCAAATGTCGCAGAATGCACGTATGAGACAATGTCCAGCTGTTCGATTATAGCCTCTTTCACACGTTTGTTTCCATGTCCTAGACACGATACTGCTGCCCCTCCAGTAGCGTCGAGTAGTTTCCCACCACCGGCGAGGTGTAAGTAGTTCCCGCTCGCCCCAACCACCGGGATAGGACCCGTGTGCAGACTTCTGTGGAGGATCGCGCTTTGATTCTTGGTCGTGTCCATGTTGAGGTACGATTCGTTGTCTGGAAATGTTGTATGATTGCAGACCATTGGCGTCAGGAATAACATGTTCTATTTATCTGTTGATCGGCAAACTCACCAAAAGCGGGAAACATCTCGCCGAGGGTGTGGAGCGGGAAAGCACTTGGCCGCGCCATGTTCGTGCATCTCTTGTGGTGTATAGTCTACCGTTCGAGTAAGAAAATAGATTGAATCGCATGCTACAGGATTCGAGAAGTATGAGAAAGCGAAACCAATGTTGCATCGGTATTATAATCGGAGCCGGCGATGGTCGACGTAGGAGATCTTTGCAAGCAAGAACGGCCCGGACAGCAGTCGCTCGCAACTTCGTCATTTGAAACACTCCTGGCTCAATGTCTACATGTCCTTATCTGGTAAGATCGAGACACTCGATGCTAGGCTCTCGGTCTGGACTTCTCAAACAGTACTGTAGTATGAGCTTCAGTCCGCCAGCACTCAAGAGAAGGCGGCTGGGCAACAACGAAAGACAGCCCATCACCGTGACGGTCAAGCATCCGGACATCAATCATCTCCAAGTATACTCCTGGAATATCAACGGTATCCAACCCTTCATACAAAGGCCAATAACCTCCTTTTTCAGACCCAAGAGTTCGACCTCCAAAGGGCCAAAAGGAGACGCGCCGACCACAGCTTCTCTTCGGGATTTCCTACGACGACATGACTGGCCTACAATCCTTTGCCTTCAAGAGGTGAAGATTAAGCCAGATGATAAGGCGACCAAGTCAGCAGTCCAAAAAGCTGTCAAGAGCACTGTAGCGGGCGAGCCTGACTACGAGGCTCACTTCTGTCTGCCGACCGATCCTCATAATGCTCGTGGATTTGGTAGAAAAATCTATGGTGTATGTACCATCATACGTAAAGACTGGATCGCAAGATTCAAACCAGTTGTACGAAATGTGAGCTGGGATCTTGAAGGTCGGATCCAGATCACCGAAACAGAGAATCCGTCGTTCAGCATCTGGAACATTTATGCTGTCAATGGCACGGACAATGCTTACAAGAGCCAGACTGGAGCTGTCGAGGGGACCAGACACGACCGGAAACTAGCGGTCCATAAGCACATACTCGACGAGGCCAAACTGCTCGAAGAACAGGGTTATCATGTGATCCTTGCTGGCGACATGAATATCGCTCGTTCCCGTATAGATGGTCACCCTAATCTACGGACCTATCCTCAGCAACACGTTATCAATCGCGCCGACTTCAACAAGAAGTTCTTCGACACGGACAACGGGCTCAAGGCTATTGACACATATAGACACATCCATGGAGACGAGAAAGGATACACGTATTATCCTCGTGGGAGGGAGTTCGGAAGTAGCTGTGATAGGGTTGACCTAATCATTTGCTCCAGGTCACTGGGCAGAAACATCGTGGATGCTGGTATTTGTGCTACGGAGAAGGAAAGAGGACCTAGCGACCATGTCCCTTTGTTTGCGAGTTTTAATCTTGCTCAGAACCCAAGTGGTGGCCCCGAAGAGCTAACTAGACGGGACGACATGACCTGAGATGCGAGACTGTCGCGTACAATTCGGAGTTGTGCGAGGGCCATCAGTAGATATGGTTTAAACATCAGTATAGCATCTGGTTATGGCAGCTGAGGCACGCCATCATAAGCAAGTTGTCATTGTATCCTTTCATGTCTGCCTGTACTATAGCTCTTGCTAGACGGCGGAAGTACAAGTCAGGCCAACCTTGGTATATTACTCCAGCCCTCCTTTGACAGTCATCGGCGCACTCGCTACATATCTTCTGTGTCTGTGGTAAGGAGGACCATTGAACGAGTTCTCTGGGAGTAATCTCGTGGCCAGTCTGTATGCAGACTTGCGAGGAAAGACGCTTCATGCTGCGCTCGGCCTGTCGTCTCGATTATCGTAAATCGTCGTCTTGAAGAACAAATGTCCAATGTTTCGAGCGCGACAACTTCTCCCGTCGATCCTTCAGCCGTCAGGTATCGGCTGGACGGCCATACGACTCTACGAAGACACGCTCTTTGCAGTGAGATCGTGCACCTTATGACCAGGTCCCAGCGGCATTGCGGTATAACCTCCAGCTTATGCAGCATACCACCCGAGGTGTATTAGCCATCAGCTCAAACCTTTTGTATGAGAGCTTCCCCCAACTTGGTTTGATCATCCGGCTCTTGCACTCTCGACCTCTTTTAGCACAACGACCACCAATTGTCTGAACGCCTCCATCTCCTCTTCTATGCTGCCACCGTTTCCAGCCGATGAGAAATTGACCGAGCTGCCAACCTGGACTGGCAGCTTCGTCCTTCTTGCCAATGTTTTCGCCAACCGATCGGCAAAGTCCAGGCTTGACGGAAGCGTGTATAGAGGTGTGCTGAGCGGTGCCGAAGAGTTGTAGCGCTACATTTCAGCATTAGCGTCTGGGTGTCGGACCAAATCTTTTAATGGATGCATACGTCAGGCATAGCATAGACAAAGCTTCCGAGCGAGGGTCTGGCGGAGGAAGAGTATTCGGCCGTGGTGCTCGTGCAGAACAGAAGAATAGATGTCGCGAGGATGGTCAGATGCGCGTGAATGCGGCATCCTGGTGCGTTTGGCAAGGGAATGGAAAATTGAATCGGTTCTGTCACACTAGGCTCTTTGCCAGCACCATCCGTGAGTTGGTTGTTTGACTCAATAGACATGTTCACTATTGGTATGTTTGTTCGTGGTTTGGGGTTGTGAGATCCAATAGCATTGATGGTCGACTGTAACAAACATGACCACCATGTTTGCCTTGTTTGCTGCTTGTCTTGTTGTTTTCTGGCGACAACTGAGCATCTACATAGTCTTCGTTTACGCTTTACATAGTGGCCCTCTGGCACAAGGTTCCTGGGCATCATGGAAAATAAAGAAGAGCATACCCTAGTGCCTGGTGAGGAAGTGGCAGACGACGAGGGTTCGGAGGTAGACCCGCTCTCTGACCCCGAAGAAAGACGGGTCCTCTTTGCTGCCCTTGATTCTTTCCGGTGAGTAGATCATGTCCCATATCTCTGGTAGCCGGCCTGAGCTGGAGGGGTGCGAATGTGTGAAATTCAAAGACAATATCGAAGCTTAGAGGAAAAGGAATGCATTCTAAAGCAGCGACACTAGACAATACCGCCAGGCTGCCCATTACAACATAACCCATCTGAGACGCCAATCTTTCTACTCCCTTCCCTCGGCTCACATGGAACTACTAGCCTCTGAGTCATTCAATCTACCCAAGACACTCGATGCTGTGGACGCAGCAATTGACGCAAATGCCGACATTGCTGACACTGTTCTTGCCTTGGGTCTTGATATGTACGGACTGGATCCTGAATCAACCGAATGGCGCGGAGCTGCGACCTCGCAAGACATGGACAAAGTACGCTCCACCATCCGCCAGTTGTATCGCGATTGGTCGGCTGAAGGTGCACGCGAACGAGAGGCATGCTACAGACCCATCTTGGCTGGTCTCAACAGAGCTTTTGAACATGTCAGTCCGTCTAAGCGATCAAACGTGAGCGTACTAGTCCCTGGTGCCGGACTGGGACGTCTGGCCTTTGAGATATGTAATGCGGGATACGCCATGGAAGGGAACGAAATATCGTACCACCAGCTTCTCGTCAGCAATTGGATACTCAACTACACCTCAGGCCCAAAGTCACGCTCTATCTTTCCCTGGGCACTTGGATTTTCAAATCACACACATCGCTCTCATCAATTGCAAGAGATACAGATACCCGATGTATGGCCTGCTGAAGAGCTGGACAAGAGCTGCAAGACTCTGAGCTCAGAATTGCATGCTTACCAACGCATGTCAATGTCCTCTGGTGATTTTTGTGTGCTTTACAAGGAAGAACGATACAGAGCTGCCTTCGATGCAGTCACCACATGCTTCTTCGTGGACACGGCTCCCAACTTGATCGCGTATATTGAGACCGTCAAACACTGTCTCAAACCAGGGGGCGTGTGGATAAATCTGGGTCCCCTCCTCTGGCATTTCGAAGGTGGCTCGCCCGAAAAGCAAAAAATCTCTTCCTCTTCCGAAACAGGCAGGGAAAATCAAGACAGAAATCAGGGCATTGGCGAATCGGGCTCTTTCGAGCTCGCCGACGAGGAAGTCGTCAAGTTGGTTGAATATTTTGGATTCGAGGTCATAGAGCACAACCCAGTGCACGGAGAAGCTGGTTACATTCAAGATCCGCGAAGTATGCTGCAAAACACGTACAAGCCTAGCTTTTGGATGGCCAGGAAGATGTGAGTGGAGTGCAGGCTTTTCGTCAATGTGGTTGCCATTCTCTACATATATTGGCCACTCGGAGGCGATCCGCACAGTAACCATTGTAAGATATGTACATGACGTGTACCATAAGGCAAGCCATGTTTGAACCCGTTTCAGTGCCTCTCGTCCTTCGCAACACTCGACCTTCTGTCTGTGTACTGAGCTGCAAGACTGTTCATATCTGATAATGTGAGTCTGATAATGTGAGGATTGCACTCAAGGAGATGCCCGGACTCCTGTAAGTCTTCGTTCTTCACAGCAAAGTATCCTCGGACACATGCCTTTCCTTAGGGACCAACGCAGCTTGTCAGTTTATGCCAGAGGCTCTTGGATGCGAACAGGATCGATAGGATGCTGCGTTTTTCAGCCTTGTCAAGACACCCTTAGAAATTCAGCCACCTTGACCGTTAGGAGGTGTGACATTCGGAACTGATTTCCTAGGTCCCGTGCTCCATGGTGACGTGCCCGCTCCAAAGAGAAGAGGGCTTTGCATGCCTGCATAGTGTCCTGAGAAACTATGATACCGGTCTCCACGGGAAACGTTATTGTTGAGATTGGGTGTTGGCTCGAACGAGGACAATCCATCTAGATGTTGAAGCGGACTTCGAACCGAGCTGGTTGAATTGACACGAGAGTGGGCATTCGAAGTTCTGGCAGGTAAACCAGGAGGTGCACTCCCGTATGGGGTGATTGGACTGATTTCTCGTGCTGGTGTGTCATTCCATATATTGGAAACCGAGTACAATCGCTGCGCAGGAGGTCCAGTTGGGCTCAGGGGTAGCTGCCAAGCTTCTGTCCGCGTGTCGGGCGTACGAACACCCTGGAGAGTACACGGCGAAATGCCCCTGAGCGAAGTGATATTGTTGTGGCCAGTAATGCCGAGAGAATCTTGTCCGAGCGCGGCAGGGACGAGGTCATCATCTTCGTCAGGTCCGACGAGATCGTCGACCATTCGACTAAGTTGAGCCTCTCGGTTGAGCTGTTTGCTACTAGTGTTCGTTGGACCAGATGATACAGGAGCTTGTGGTGTGCGTTTCGTGGCAGCGGTTTCCTGCTGAGCAATAACAGTCGCAGTGTCATGCACCAAGACTACATCCGCAGCTGAATCTATCAGCTGACCATCCTGGGGGATAAATTGTGAACCGTCAAAGGTGATGGGCACGTCCTGTAGCGAAATTTAGTCTACGTCATGTTTACGCATGTGTGATGACGAACCTTGTCCACAGCGAGCAACAACGCATCAAAGAGAAGTTCGCGGATTCTTCCAAGCATCTCTTCATCAATTTTCAGACGCGTCACGCCCTCGTCGTCGTATTTCGCCTTGGACTCTCCGGTCGCAACATGTAGCCAGACTTTGCACGATCTGTCAGAGTTTAGGGGTCTAAGGCCATAGGCATTGACGTCTTCCTCAAGCTGGTATGGAACTTCGCTGAGCTCTCTGAACGAGAAGCTCGACGCCACAGCAGACAGGGTTCTGGCATATACGTGCCAGAAACGATCCATGGCTTCTTGAATAGGTCCGTCGCCAACGCGTGCTGTAACTATGTGAGCGTTACTGAGCAGCCAAGTACTGTAGAGACGTAGAGCAGGCAGAACATGCCGTGCCACATCCGTGATTCTGTCGGTAAGATCCGAAGTTGTAGTGTGCTCCTGAATATGCTCTCCGAGATCATCATGATAAGTCTGCAGGATCGCTGTGAAGAATTTCACGTTGAGTCGTAGGAAGAAGAAATACGACTGCATGAACTTGTGTTGATCAGGCTTGCTTTCGAATTGATTGCCAGCTGTGGCCTGAGCGCAGAAGTTGATCAGACTCATTTTGGACAGAACGCCATCCAGTGTACGTCCTTTTATCTCGGTAATCGTGCGGCTCAGAACTTCACGCTCGAGCTCGTCGTAGCCAGGGAACAACTGACCATTGTAGCTAAGGCTGTGGAAACGAATGAACCAAGATAGCAGAGCCTTACGGGAAGCGACCTGATCCTTAGGAGAGTGCTTGGGCACCAGATCGCCCTTCTGCCACCCGGTAGTGATCTTCTTGAACTGCAATTCCAGATTTGGAATGGCATTTGGGTGGGGTTCAACCACGTTGATGGAACGGTAAAGGTAGTATGTAGAACGTAGATAGTCGCCTTGCTCAAAGGCAACCACAGATTGTTGGTGAAAAGCGAGTCCAGAGTCGGGGCGCAGGGACGCAGCCAGAGCATAGTAGCCAATAGCTGGGCCCCAGTCGGGTTCTTTGTCGAGCCTCTCAGCAGCGCGGTAGCGAAACAGATCGCCAAGGTAAATCAAGGTTTGGTGACAGGATAGGATAACGGCGGCTTGAACGTGGGAAGACAAAGGTCTCTTCGAGGACTTTGGCACAGCTACGCGGGGTCAGTCCTGTATGAACAACAAAGGCCAGTGGGAGGAACACGTACGATCGGATCTGACTCGGCGAGCGATGCGCTCCAGGTCTTGGATGCCGCCAAATCTGGCATTCAGCTTCTGAATGTAGTCTCTATAGAAGCGTTGGCTGTCCTTTAGGAACTCGAGGTAGGTCTTGATGAACTTGCGCGTCTCCACGGGCTTGCTAGAGCGGTCCTTGCGCAGCTGGTCATGTAGGTGAGCAAGAGCTGGTGGTGTCGAAAAAGCATTCTGTGACTGACCTTACTAAGCTGCTTGCGCAGGCGGACGTTCAGGCGATTGTGAGCGTTCCAAAGGCGTACTTCAACATCTCCGGCGCGTGCAGACATAAAGTCAGTAGCGAGAGCATGCGCGGCCGCCGCGCGGTATCTGATGGACTTGGTATAAGTAAGGCTGATCAGACGCGGAAGCGGTCTCCTGACTCACTGCTGCAAGACTAGAAACACAGTATCCAAGGCAGATTCGGCAGCCTGCAGCGTGTGGGTGAATTCTTGCTCGAGAGCATTGGCCTTGCTGCGAAGAGAGTAAGTGCCATGTCGCTTGTCATGGAGTCCGTGTGTGCATACGCAAGGGCCTGATCGCCTGTGGGTTCCATGTTAGAGAATGGCGCTCGTCATAGAGCGCCTATAACCCGGTCGGTGGTGACCACAGTGCGCGAGGTCAGATGTAAACGTGCTGATATCCGGAGATTGCGAACGAGCCGGCGCGATCCATGAAGGGCAGCGATGGCGGACTTGAAAATGGTGGGCGCGCAACAGGTAGAGATCTGTTGCCGGTGTGAAGAGCCAGGGCGAGGAAGCGACTGCGTAGAAAGCAAGGTCGGTTGTGGAGTGGCAGCGACGTCCGTAATTAGAGGCCAGAGACGTAGCATCCGCTCTCATTTCAGCCGCCCGCTGTTTTTGTAATGACCCTCTTGCAGCCCCCATGACCCTGCTACCACCGCATTCTGTACCATCCATCACCTTCTGCCTTCCATTCTGTTAGACCACGACATAATACTCGAGTATGCACCATGTCTAAACGGACTCGACAAGACTCTTCTGATGATTGTCATCGATCTTCATCGCCGGTTGATGAATCTAGTCTGCCGCCGGGCAAGTATGCACAGCTGGATCATTCGACAGCACCCGACGCAAGCACATTTATAACTTGCATGCTACCACCTCACGACCCGGTCAATTTTTCAACATACCATGATTATGAAGCACACTACCACAAGACACACGTAAACAGATGTCTTGATTGTGGCAAGAACTTTCCTACCGATCATTTTCTCTCTCTGCACATCGCTGAAAGACACGATGCTATCAATCTTGTCAAACGCGATAGAGGAGACAAGATCTACCGCTGCTTCGTCGAGGATTGCGACAAAGTCTGCCGAACTCCACACAAGCGCCGGATGCATTTGGTCGACAAGCATATGTTTCCTCAGGACTTCGACTTCTATATCGTGAATCATGGCTCCGACAATCGTACCTCACTGCTGCTTGGCAACACCAAAGCTCATGCAAAAAAGCAGAATGCCACAGCCAGTCAGAAGGCTGTCACAAAGAACACCGCCGAGGATGCAGACGGACTGCATGTCATGAATAGCAGTCAAGGCGGAGACAGAGATGTATCGATGGACGTTGTTGTCGAGTCAATGGCCGCTCTGAGATTCGTACCAAAGTCCGTCACGTTTGGTAGAAGTCGACAACGAGGAGGTTTTTCAGAGACTTGATGCCGTCCCAATAGAGAGCGAGATGCGACACACACGTGTACGTGTTTGAGGCTCGAAGCCCAAGGCAAGACGATCTGGTTGGTATCATTTCATTATGAATAGCGTTATTGACGCTTTCGTTTTTGGCCGTTGCTTTCGTTTTCTCCACGACCGCCCAATTTTGGTATAACAATGCAAGCACGGGGCGCGTGCACTTACTCTCCCGAGCTGTCAAGCTTCAGCAGGCTCTTCTGGAGTGCCTTTTTCTCTTTGCCATCTCTGTCAAGAACGACAACCCAATCTCTGATCTGAATGCCTCTGCCTTCCACGCCGTCTTCTCTCCAACTTCCCCACTTCCGTTCGCGGGCCTGTAATGCCATATCTGTGCTATTGCCGCTGCCCGAGGAACTTTTCCCACCGCCAGTGCCGTTTGTCGCTGCGATAGCGGAAGCAGATTTCGGCGTCTGCTTGTACGGGTTCACAGGTGCCGCTGGTGCGCCACCCGTTAACCAACTATACTTCTTCTTCTTGCCCATTCCCAGCTGGAGGGCGGCAGTTGTGTTGGAGTTTTTGTGGAGGACTTCCTCGGTCTGGCCCATCTTAGCCTGTCGTTCGCGTTCCTTTTTGGTCATCGGCTTTTCTGGAGCAGCTTGACTGGAAGGATCTGCGGAAGAAGGAGCGGCCGCTGCAGAGGGCGTTGCAGGGCCGGATGTTGCATCAATACCACCAACACCGTCCGCGTTCAGGCTATTGTTGGCGCGCTTAGCACGTTCCTGACGTTTACGTACACGTTCTCGCTCAGCATCGCGGTCCTGTTTCGCCAACTGTAATAGATGAGTAGATATGGCAGAAGAGAACGACTTTGTTGGTAGTGGCTTGTTTTCTAAGTTTTGAGATTAGAGATGGAACTTCTGTGCGAAGAAATAGGCACTTACCAGGAGTCGCAGCCTTTACCGCTCCATCCTCTAGGCCAATGATGTTGTCTTCCGGGACCTTCTCCCAAGCAGAGTTGGTGATGCGCGGTATCTCAGCCACGGCAGCCGTTTCGTTCTCGCCGATTGCAAGATCTGACAAGCTGGGAGGGACCACTCCGTGACTACCGTAGCGTCTTCCACGAGCGATGGCATATGACTCGTCGACCAAGGAACGCACTCGTTCGTTCGCAGCGAGCGATACAAGGGTGAGTATCTCAGCCAGGGGCGCCGTCTCTTGAAGTAAGCCATGTGCCTTGACGGCTGCGGCGGTGCCATTGGGGCCAGTCGCAGAGACACCTTGAATGCCCTGTGGACGCTCGGGTAGTTTGTCGTACAGACCTTCCACGTTGAGGGCCACACCCTGGTCGTAAGCGATCCTATGCATACGATGACGGATGTTGTTTGCTTGCAGAAATGGGTCGTTGAGATGTTGCTGACGCTTCTCACTGTGGGCCAGTGCAGCAGCGCGATGTTTCTCGTCGAGCTCATTCTTGACAGATTCTTGCGACACGGGTGGTTGTGAAATGGGCCCGCTTCCGCCAAAGGCAGGCTGACTTCCGAAACTGCCTTGCGAGACCAGACCAAAGCTATTGTTTGGCGAAGCGACAGTTGTGTTTGAGCCAAAGGAAGTAGTGAAGGAGGGATTTTTGTGCACATTCCGGTAGGTGGTGGTCATGTAGTTCTCCTCTTCCCTGAGATCAATACCGGAGCCATGGAAGACGTCGGTGACGTCGCTGATGTCAGTGATTTTTTCCTTGTCTTCTTTTTCTGCCTTTTCCTGAGTAGGCCTTGGAGGTGGGCCCATGGCGCCGGGCACAGGAGAGGGAGCGTAGGGTTGAGGGGCATTGAAGGCGGGCGGGCTCCCAGCAGTCATGGGCGAGTAGTTGGCGTAGGAAGAGTCGGAAAGAGCAGGAGGCGGGGGGTACGGGCTCTGTGCAGCGTGCGGCGACTGAGGATTGGGTGAAAGGCGCGGACGTTTGGCAGGAGGTAGGGCGATTGCAGTCGGCGACGAACTTGGTGGATAAGGAGAATAAGGACGCGAGACGGGCTGCATGGGCTGGTGAGGCTGGTGCGACTGGTGTGGTAGGTGAGGATTGGGTCGCTGGTGTGGAGGGAGCTGAGGATGCTGAGGGTGCTGCTGCTGTTGCTGCTGTTGCTGCTGAGGCGGAGACATGTTGTGCGACATGTTGGCGACGAGAGGTGGGGGGAGTGGTGTCGTGGTCCACTGGAAGATTGATGCGGCCGTGGCCGCTGCGCAGCTGGGGTGGTGGCAGATGAAAGGACGATTTAGCAGAGCATTCCGAGTGAGGAATTTGTTGTTGCCCTAGATGGAGATGGCGGTCTCGAGGCGGCGGGCGAGGGGCGCTTGTGTCGGTGTCGCAGCGAGAGTGATGGTCGTTTATTGTTGGCTGCTCGCTGCTCGCTGCTGCTTCTCGTTGCTCGAAGACGGCGGGGCGGAAGCTGCCGTGCTCTCGTCAGCTTGCCCGGCGTCACTGCTCCGTGCTCACAACCTCTCTCTCACCTTCTTCACCCATCATCAATTCCCCAGCAGTAGAAGCGCCGTTTCTGACTTTGAATGCGCCCATCTCTACCGAATTGTACACAGCCGCCCTATCTTTCTGTATACCACATTAGACACCTGAGCAGCCTTTGCGACAGCAGCTTCCTCTCGCCATGGCCACGAAACGAAAGCTGGACACGGCCACACCAGAGCCCGACGAACCCATCGACCCCTCAGACGAGTTGATGTTCTTGTGCTTGGGTGGTGGAAACGAAGTCGGCCGTTCGTGCCACATCATACAGTACAAGGGCAAGACCGTCATGCTCGATGCTGGCGCCCACCCTGCCTACGATGGTCTGGCTTCTCTTCCCTTCTACGACGAATTCGACCTGAGCACTGTCGACATTCTTCTCATTACTCAGTAAGTCTTTGCCGCCTGCTCCGCCATCTGCCTCACGGTCACTGCACCAGCACCAGCTTTTCTCTTTGCATTCCCCCACCTCCCTGACTGGCTTGCATCTGCAACCATTACTCTGCATACCCATGCAGCTTCCCCCAGCAGTATGTATATAAACCAAATCGAAACCTTGTTTCCACCACTTTTCCTTGTGTGCCGGTGACCGTGAGCTTGGTTCAAACTCTGCCTTAAAACTTCCATGTTTGACGCCTACATGACGGGAACTCTCCATGGCTAACACTCGGTGCAGCTTCCATCTGGACCATGCCGCCTCCCTCCCATATGTCATGGCCAAGACTAATTTCAAGGGTCGCGTCTTCATGACCCACCCGACCAAAGCCATCTACAAATGGCTGATGCAAGACTCAGTCCGTGTACAGTCTGTCTCTCTCGCTTCTGAAACTTTGGACATTTGGCTGACTTTTCGTCAGAAACACTCATGCATCTGCAGAACAGCCGACCCAGCTCTACACCGAGGCCGATGTTCTTTCAACTCTTCCCATGATCCAGACTATCGCATTTCACACTACACACACCCATGCAGGCATACGGATTACCCCTTATCCAGCTGGCCACGTTCTTGGCGCAGCCATGTACGTAATCGAGATTGCTGGCCTCAACATCCTCTTTACAGGTGACTATTCGAGAGAGCACGATCGTCATCTGATTCCTGCTTCGGCTCCCAAGGGTGTCAAAGTAGACGTCTTAATCACGGAGTCTACCTTTGGCGTTGCCTCTCACATTCCACGAGTGGAGCGAGAGACTGCCTTGATGAAGAGTTTGACGGGCGTTCTGAATCGTGGAGGACGCGTCCTAATGCCTGTCTTTGCCATTGGTCGTGCACAAGAGCTGCTTCTGATCCTGGAAGACTACTGGAACCGTCACCCTGAATACAGGAAGTATCCTATATACTATGCAAGCAACCTGGCCAAGAAGTGCATGCTTGTTTACCAAACGTACATTGATGCCATGAACGACAACATCAAGTCCATGTTCCAGAACAGACTTGCTCAAACAGCCGACGGTAGCAACGGCGAAGCAGGTGCTGGAGGCCCATGGGACTTCCGCTGGATTCGCAACTTGAAGTCTCTCGACAGGTTCGATGATGTTGGCGGATGCGTCATGCTTGCGTCTCCCGGTATGCTTCAGAATGGTGTGTCTCGTGCTCTTCTCGAGCGCTGGGCGCCTGACCCCAAGAATGGTGTTATCGTCACTGGTTATAGCGTCGAGGGCACTATGGCAAAGATGATCCTGACCGAGCCCGAAAGCATCCAGGCAGTCATGACTGGCAGGGTGGGTGGCAGAGTACAGGGCCTCGGCGGGAGAGGAAAGCCAGGCGCCGAGGGAGAAAAGGTCATGATTCCGAGAAGATGTACTGTTCAGGAATACTCGTTTGCAGCACACGTTGACGGTACCGAGAACCGCGAATTCATCGAAGAAGTTGCAGCTCCTGTCGTGGTAAGAGATACTGCAAAATCAACTATTGCCTTGGCTAACTCAATGTCAACAGATCTTGGTACATGGAGAGAAGACAAACATGATGAGACTCAAGTCTAAGCTCTTATCGCTGAACGCGAATAAGACGACACCCGTCAAGGTATTCTCTCCAGCGAACTGTGAGGAGCTTCGCATTCCTTTCAAACAAGACAAGATTGCCAAAGTTGTTGGTCGACTTGCAAACCAAATACAGTTATCAGCTGGCCCTCCTTCTCCTCCCAGTTCGGATGAAGAAAGCGCAACAAGAGATGAGAAGAAATTCAAGACAACAAAGGGGGATCAGGTGGTCTCTGGTGTTCTGGTACAGAACGATTTCAAACTTAGCTTGATGGCGCCTGAAGATCTCAAAGAATATGCCGGCCTAACGACCACAACAATCTTGTGCCGCCAAAAACTAACGCTTGCTGCTGCAGGCCTTGATCTGATCAAATGGGCTCTGGAGGGGACCTTCGGAGCTGTCAGAACCACATCATCGCTGTCCGAAAGCGCCAAAGAAGAAACCAATGGCAACCCAGCCAAGATTGAAGAGGCCGACGAGGAGATAGAGAGGCAACAAGAGACCATCTTCGAGGTCATGAGTTCAGTCAGAGTCAAAGTTGCCAACCGTGGCGAGGTCGAGGTTGAATGGGAAGGCAACATTGCAAACGACGGAATTGCGGATGCCGTTCTTGCTGTTCTGTTGACAGTCGAGAGCAGCCCTGCAGCTGTGAAGCGTAAGTACCCACTTGTCATCCAGGCGAACCCTCTGCTAACAGAGTTGCAGAATCATCGGTTCCTCACTCACACGACCATCACGAGAAGAAACGCAATCTTCATGCACACATTACTCCATCTGAACGCCTTTCTAGGCTGTGTATGTTCCTCGAAGCTCAGTTCGGCGAGGATGCCATAACTCCCATTTCGAGGCCTAAACTCAGCATCTCCGAGGAAGATGACAGTACCACTTCTGACGATCCTATAGCGAAAGAGAAAGCCAGAGCTCATCTTGAGATGGTAGAGCTCGAACGCCTTCACAAAGCAGGTATACCCGTGCCGGGCTTGGAGATCAGGGTAGACAAGACCGTGGCCAAGGTTTGGCTCGAAACACTCGAGGTAGAATGCGGCATGCGAAGCATGGCTGACAGGATCCGCGCAGTGGTTGAGCGGGCAGTTGAGGTCGTTGCTCCACTCTGGGAGTAGGATCATAGCCTACAGGACGGCCAGCACAAACTCGGAGAAGATCGCGTGTGCTAGAATAGGAAAGCGGACATTTATGGAGACTTTATGATTACTTAAGATGGAAAGCATGCGCGCTCGGCCGAGCATCTCACTGGAAGGAACAGGGTCCAGGCGTATAAAGGCAATCGTACTTTTTTGCAGATCATCACGTACTCTAAAGAAGCTTTCTTGATTACTATCTTGCATATTTCGCTGTGATGATCATGGACGGCTCGTGGAGGTCTCTAGCCACATCCTCCCTTTAGTGGCCGAGGAGGTTTGCAGAAGTGCAAAGTACAAGACTCTCAGCTGGAGGCCTGTTTTTGAGCAGATCACCTCGATCATCATTACCGAAAACTTGCAAGCCTGGACTTCGCAATTGGGGAACAGAAGAACCAAAGGCTTCGGCCGATAACATCAATACATAATCTGATCTGTTGAGATCTTCAGTCCGCAGCCCTAAGGGGGACGATGCCTGGGTAGCGTGCGAGGATGGGGCAAAGCGAGACGAGCTGTAAAGGCTATCTTGCAGAACACCGCACATCTCTTGTTCTTACGTTCATGCACAGAATAACAGGTCCTACAAGCAACTTTGTGCCTGCATGATAAAATCGATTGAGCTCAACCTTTCGAGTTGTCTTGCGCCGTCGTGTGCGCGGTCGAACCGAACTTCACCTTGTTTCGCCCAGCGTAACATGCGTCTCTAATGCCAGGCCGTTTAACAAAAAAAACCAAATATTCCGTTAATGATTTTTGTGGTCAACCAACCAACCAAAATCTTCCCGCTGCGTGTCCGTTCAAACCAGTTTCTCCACAATTGCGGTCTTGTCGACCCCACTTTGACCCTCTCGCTGCATCCTTCGCTCCTGTTCGTCCCGCTCCTGTTCCTCTTGCATCTTACAGTGTTTCAAGTATTGGCAGAAGTTGCTCTTTTCGCGGATGCTGTCTCCAAAGCGGATGAAAGCGAAGGGAATAGCGCTTATAGCTAAACTTAGGAAACCTAGCAGTGAGCATGCCCAGTTTATTCCCAAGCGCGCATATCTATACCAGCGAGGTTAGCAACTTACTTGGCATGGCTTGCGAGTTCAACGCCGCGCTACATGCCTGGCGCGCCGGACCAACGCTCCGCTGCAAGTTTGAGAATTTTCAATCTTCATCAATGAACAGAACATGGTACTTACAGTGGCCTCGCTGCGAAGGGTAAAACTGCACCAAACAAGCTCCTTGAGCAAGCCGATGCTGCCATGGCACTGGCAGCAAATACCTCATACGCATCGACGAGATA
Source organism: Aureobasidium subglaciale EXF-2481 (assembly GCF_000721755.1). Lineage (NCBI taxonomy): Eukaryota > Fungi > Ascomycota > Dothideomycetes > Dothideales > Saccotheciaceae > Aureobasidium > Aureobasidium subglaciale. Next base: position 540,003 of record NW_013566980.1, on the reverse strand, counting down.
GCTACGGCCGAGTCAGCTCATGTTTGTGCGTTGTCCATTGGGCTGAACAAGCAACATACTTGACCAGAGACATGAAGAGTAGCAAAAATCCCATGCCGAATGGTAGAGCCGAGAGAACAGGCACTGCCCAATGGACCTCCTCTCGAGCTGTCCCTGCAAGAGCTAAAGTCAGCACATTGTATAGCATGACCACAACAGATCACCACGGGATCGATGTGTAATCGGTATCTTGACCATGCTGAAAGGGTAGCATACATCCTAGCCAGAAACAGCTGAGTACAAGCAACGGACCGCCAATACAGGCTAAAGGCAACCGCCGATACTCCTCACTCTGCGACCAGGCAGCGGGCGGATCCCGTGCCTTTGCCCTCTGCAGTACCCCGTCCCAATAGAGGTATAGGCCGCACGCCAAAAGGGCTCCGGCCCCGATTGGTAGGAACGTCAACCCAACTTCGCCGGCATTGAAGTGATAGGTGCCTTCGAAAATGAGTGGGTAGGCCTGGAAGTACATGTAGAAGATGGCGTAGACGAAGGATAGGTACAAGCAGCTACATAGCACGATGGCTTCGGTGAAGAACATCCGCACCGGTCTCGTAAGCACGACTGTGATCAGCTGCTTCATATCACGATGTTCAAGCTCGAGCGGTGCGAAGATGTTCGGGTTCTTGTTTTCCTTACGAAGACGTCGTGCTCGTGTCGCAAGAATAACAGGTGCATAAGTCTCAGGGCTGAGGAGTAGGACGGGCCAGGTGATCCCTGCTATGATCAAGGAGAGCCAGAAAATCCATCTCCAGGAGACCGTAGCGATGAACCCGGACATTATTGGCCCAAGAATTGGACCAAAAGTAGTAGCCTTTTTGAATTGTTAGCTCCTCGTTTCTCTGCTTCGTTTTTCTCTTGGACGCTGGCGTGCAAATCCCAACATCGCTAGTGGACAAGGCGACCAATCGTGCATGTCACAAGGAGGAGCTAACGCGCGAGCGCAGACGGTCCACAGCACATCAGAGTTCTTGGGGCAGTAAGGCTCATATCAAGATCTTGTCAAGATGTTGTTCACAAAGCAACATTCATCCCCATAAGCGAATGTCGAGATGTCGTGAGTTCAACACCAGCATACTCTAATGTGGTCTACGAGGCTTCATGCAATGTGAGCTACTTACGGTCATGAATATAGTCAGAGCTCGACCTCGAGTGACAGGGTCAGGATATACATCGGCGTAAATCCTAGTAAAACGTTTAGTTGGGGTATCTCAACGACGTTTGCGAACCTGCGTACTCACCCTCCCACCACGGATATGGGACTCGAGGCGCCGATGCCGACAAGTAGTCTGAATACGCACAAGGTCACAAAATTCTTCGCCAAAGCACATCCCAAGGTAAACATGGTGAACAATGCCTGTGGACCATTATCAAAGCTGCTCAATACGGGTCAAGCACGAGGTCTTACAAAGGTTGAGATCATGACCCACTTCCGACCATAGCTCTCACTCAGTGGCCCAAATAGTAAGGGCCCGACGACATAGCCAATCAGATATGAGGAGGTCGGCAGGACCAACTGCGCCTGGTTCGTGATGTCGAAATAAGTTGCAAACTGATGCGAAGCTCCAGCTGCTATCGAGGATCCGATGGTCGAAGACATGACCTGGGTTCTGTATCAGAAGCGTGTCTGATAGTGATTATGAGCACCGACCAATGCCACTCCATTGAAGACCACAAAGGATTTCTTCCGACCAGACCAGTTGTGGGGATTGTCTTGATCGCCCGTAGCGAAAGCAATGACTTCTTTGAGGCTCTGCGAACTTGAATGTGTCGTGGAGTAGGGACGGATTTGGTTCTTGCCCTCTATCTCGACTTGGGGATCCATGTCACTGCGATCATTTATCTCGTGGCTGCACTGAGCTTGCCTGAGATTACTCTCGTTGTCATGTAACCTTGGACTGGCCATCGCATGTCAGATAAGTATCAACGTAAGAAGCCCACCGCAAGGCGTGTATTAAATTCCTAAGTTCCCAACGACGGGATGTGGATAAAGGAAGGATGGAGGCTCATAGCTAATCCATTTTCGTACGCAAGACCAAATGTCTGCCCAAGTAGAATGGCCTCAAGAGACGCGGATATTGCGGCATAGTTTAGCCAAGCACTCTCGTAGGAGGTAAGGGAATGGTCGATCTGGGGGACGGCAGATCGTCATCACCCGAGCCATGAAGCTGGACTCTGGAGAAAGGGTGTCTGATGAGGGGTAAAACGTCCAATTCTCCCGTGATACGAGAGGCTGACGAACGACTGCTCATCCGGAGATGGCCAGTCTTTATTATTATGATCCCAGCTGCGCACGAAAAGCTGTGTAGAGCAGAGTTCACACGAAACGTGCCGTGAGTGTACGATCAAGCGTGAAGTTCGTCTTGGGAATAGTGCGGGATCACGAGCCTCGGAGTAACGTACATGCATAATCCCGTCCGAGCAGTCGAAGTCAATTGCTCATTCCGGCGCTTCTTTAAAGGGCCAGGTGGGATCAATCGATGATCGCGCAATAATCTGACAGTGCTAGATACGGACGCCGTTTAGGACATCATCAGCCAAAGGACTTTTCAGCCGAGATAGATATGCCAACTTCGACATTCGAAGACATCAAAGCAGAGGCTGAAGAATGTCATTTCCTCATCGGGTCATAGGCTGGGTGAGGTGCATGCGGAAGAGCCTTGGTAGAGAACGGATTCCATGTCTACTGCAGAAAGTGGAAGAAAAGTGTCAGCCCACCGAGGTTCCTTCGAGTCTCGTCGAGAAACTCGAGACAAGAGCGGAGACGATGCAAGAACCATGTCACCGCCACGTGCGATTTTACAGAAAACCAAGATAGAAAGAAGTGCGGTGGCTTACAGGCTTGGGAGTGTTGAGACGGAATGGGAGCAAAGGCAGTGGGTACGGCGACCGTGCTCAAGCGAGGGAAGCCCAGCCTTGTGCCTGGCTAGCAACTGCCTCGTCTGCGCGGCGAATTTGGAAGCTTTTGGATTTTACCTGTTTTGCATTTTACTAGAAGCTTCTCACCAGCAGTAGTCTGAGGCCAAGAGGAACAATCACGGTTTCAAGCAAAAGGGGTGGATGAGCGAGCAATGGCGGTGGTAACGTAATGATCAGGAGAGCTTTGGTTGCGGGCACAAGCAGGGCAAAGCAGGACAGCTTATGCAGGCTTGTGGGCAGACTATCGTACGTTGGTGCCTGGTCAGGTCTGCTATGGGCATGTGGTGTACCTCGCACAAACTGGTACACAAGTAGGTGGTCGTTATGGGAGTAGTAGCCAGATAGGTCGATTAGAGCGGCGGGCTGACGCAATCACACGAGAAGATGCAGGTTGGCTCGCAGATGGGACCCTGGGGCCGAGTAGATTCACAAGACAACGGTTCGCACCCAGGAGACAGTGGGCGATAGACATCGCGGAGCGGCGGAAGCAGACTCGTTTGGCGGAAGTCTAATCAAGAGGTGCAAACGGGTCTGACAGTCTCGGCATCTGCACAAAGCTATGGGCTGCTGGGTGAATTGTTGGCAGCAGATTGTGGGCTACGGGCGTGGCATGTGTCGGTGGTCTGCAAGGGACGTTTGTAGAAGCGGACTGGACCGTAGCACTGAGCAGTAGGGTTTCGTACATACACCCTTGGGCCTGCCGTTTGACACGGGTTCGCACGACACACATGTTTTGTTGTGGTGAGAAAGATGAGCCAGTTCGAAGCAAGAAGTGCAAACATGAAGTGGTGAGTGCATGTAGAGGGCGATGATGCACGCAAGCATCAGCAAGTCGCACAACTGGGCTGCACCAGGGCTGACACGACCCTTGTCACAGGGACTGGCAGCAATTTACGCCGTCATCGACCCCGACCACGACTGTCTTTGACTTCGACATCAACGACCACTCCAGCACGCATACCACAAACAATAGCAGTGCCGCCACTCCCACGCAGACGCACTTTCACGACGCCTTCCCGGCCTATGACTATGCTCACCACAAGCGTGATTCGATAGCCTCGACTGCCACGTCCATCGACACCAACACACACGGCTATGCGACGTATCCGCAGATACAACCCCAGCTACAACATCAGTCACAGCCCCGGCAACAGCAGCAACATCAGGTGCAGCAGCAGCAACAGCATCAGCAACTGCCGCCACAGCAGCTACTCCCCCAACAGCAGCTGCAGCAACATCAACATCAACCAGCACAACCACAGCCCTACCAGTCCTTCGACTATGCCTCGAGTCCGGTCTTTGTCCAGGGCCCCGGCCTACCTCAGACCTTCCAGATGCAGACTCCTCCCCCCACCCGCGGCTCGTCCATCAAGCGGCGGCCACAGCGACTGGACAGTGCAATGCTGGACCCCTCTGCCCAACGCCAGCCCGAACTCAACACTGCCACCTTCAGCTTCGCCGCCCCGACACATTCCATGACCTCGTGGACCCATCCCGCTGGTCCAGCTTCCGCCCCATTGTCTGCTCCCGCTTGGACTGCCAATGCCGAAGACCCTTTCTCGAATTGGTCTGCCCAATCCTCACAGGCTTCAAACCCTTCCCAACCTCCTCCATCCTCTCATTCCCACACTCCTTCTCAGCCCTCGTCCCAATCGCGGCCCACTATCACCCGCTCCACAAGTTCCAACAATGTCCCGTATGCCACTCCTACCGCTATCAAGAAGGCCTCTGGACCAGCTGATGTTGACCCATTGCACCGGCGTTCGTCTCCAGTGCGACGTCACTTCCCCAACACTGACGACATGCCTCCTTCAACAGCAGGGAACCCATGTTTAGCCCCTGCCTTCCCCTCAACCTCAGGTCCGAGCTCGCCCGTGAAGGGCAGCGGCCTTCAGCGAAGCAACACGGTCGGTAATTTTCTGAAGCCTAGCCCAACCATCGTGTCACATGTTCCGGACGCGACTGCCTCACTTGGTCGGAGCAATTCAGTGTGCAATCTGCCTCGTCGCTCTTCTCCCCTGAAGCGCATAGCACGTGGCTCCCTGTCCTCAATCGCAGAGACCTCACAGCCACAAGTCCGCACATCTGTCGTTCTTACCATCGATGCCAACGGGACCGCGCGGACCGAAACCAGAGTCATCGAAGAAAGCCCAACTCGGGCGAAGGAGGAGACACAGTCGATCAAAGACAAGTACCCCAACCTTTGGGACGACTCGGACAGCGATTCCGATTCGACACCGGCCAACAAATGGCCCAATCGTCATGATTCTCTCGCTCAGCCCAATGCTGGCCAGGAGCGGTCCGCCAAAATGGCCAGGCTCGACACTTCATCCGACAATCTCGAGATAGCGCAATTGCCACGCTCAAACTCGACAGCCTCGTTGAAGACGCCTTCGAAGGCCGTCTACGCAATTGCTGTACAGCTCAGACGTCATGGCAGTGCTAAGAAGCAACAAAGGCCTGCGAGTGTGCAGAGTAGACGCAACACGCTGTCTTCCTTGAACAGCTCTTTCGAAAACCTGGCTGCTATGGATCTCAACAGAGACGAAATGCACATGCAGACAGATGCTGGCTCTGCGCTTCGTCAGGCTGCAGCGCATCGTGTGTCTCCACCCAGTAAGCAGGCTCGCCCAGCACCGTACCAAGAACAACCTGACCATGCTATAGTCCAAGCCGCTCGTGCAGTCCATCAAGACGCAGTTGCTTCGAGCGCCCCACCATCTCACCCGCTATCGCAGCCCCAACATATCCGCCATCCGTTACAGCTTCGCCAGCCACACCAAGTGCAACACGCACAGCCACCTCAAGCACCTCAGATCATACCACAACCTCAGCCCCTGAGGCCTCAGCACACACATCAGGTCCAACAAATGAACCACTTCCCACTGAGCAACCAAAACCACCCTCACGCCCATGCAAAATCGCACAGTGTCAATTTTCCTACCGCAACATCAACAGCGCCCGTCTTCGATCCGCGCGGTTCCTTTACCATGGGCTACGCCCCCGTAGTTTTCGCCCCAGCACCTTCTCAACCAGCATTCATCAACGACATGAGCCCCATGACACGATGCATTTGCCAGATCCCATTCGATGACGGTAGGATGATCCAGTGTAACCTTTGTGCTATGTACTCGCACTCAGGCTGCGTCGGTCTCAATCCCTCTCAGCATGCATATGTTTGCTCCTTCTGCGTCAGCGCCACCCCTAACCAATACGGACATCCAGCCCGGTCGAGTTCAATGCAAGATTTCAATGCATGGACCGTACCTGGACTCTGAGACAATCCCTAACGCTGCAAGACTCAACAAGGCTGGTCTCTTTTACGAGGCTTTTTCGGCCTCTTGTCTCGTATAACAAATCGACATTGTCGGGAAAGAGACCCCTAGATCCGACCACCTAAAAGTACACTCTCTTGAATGACCAGTACCAAGCTCTTGGAGCATACGGCATTGCACGACAAGATTTATGCGTTTCACGGCAATAGCGCGAACTTTCTTTTCATTGCGAACCCGAGGACCACGTTTTGACTGTATCCTTCATCGCTAACATTCTGGAGGCGCAAAGCACAACCTTCCGAACAAAACGTCTTGTTCTTTTCTTTCTTTCTTTTTGCATAACGCGGCATTAGCGATCGGTTCGAATCAAGGCATATCATTCATATAGATTAAGTTGGCGTATTCCTGAAACTTCGGATGGTGCATAGGCTCAAGGCATGAGGATCGGCATCAAGATAGGTTTTTCGCATGACGTTCTTACGCCCTATGGGCTTTGAAAATATCTACACATTCACGCCCGAATCATTTTCCGTAAAGACATCAAGCTGTCCTTAGCTTGGAGTCCAACATAATATTGCCAGAGTTCTAGTCGTCTCGCTGATTGTCACTTGAGGATTAGAAAATGGTGTTAACTCGAGAGGACTCTTGAAGCATGAAACATGGTTCTCGAGAGACATGTCTCGACTGGAACATGACCGAGGAATTCTGGTTGCTGGAGAATGCCATCTGAACCTTGTAGAAGAATGCTCAGACAGATTGTGCCTTTGTCTCTCACTAAGCCAGCGCGTACATCGCGGAGTACTGATATATAAAACTTCCTTAACGTTTGGAACATTCGCGGACTTTCTGATCGAGTCTTGACCCAACGCTAATAAACACGATCTCACACCCTCACAAACCTTGACCATGTTGTCAGCTCCGTCATTTCACAGCGAGCAAATCCTTGGGCGCGCATCACTCAACCTCAAACGAGTTTTGTCTATCGTAATAGACACCAGCGACCAAATACGTCAACAAGACCATACGATTGTTACGAGCATGAAGCAAGAGAACAGCAACCAGGATAGAGGTTGTTCATCGGCATCGACGTCTTCGTCACTGTCCTACCTCTCAGTCGTTCGGACATCTCCACCGCCCCAATCGAATAAATGGTTACCTCGTCACCGTCACGCGCCTCCACCAGCAATGCCTTCACACCGCCGCGCAAGAACCTACGCCGACCTCCTTCCCTTCGAAGTTAGCCAGCTAGCATCAGTCCTCTGCCATGGGCCACCCGTTGGCACTCCTCGAGATAGTGCTGTGTGGACGACTTATGTATCCCACACAACTGAGCGTACAGCTCTGCTCGGGCCTAAGCTCAGAGCTACTGCTTCACTTCCGTCTTTTGTGCCCTGGTCCATCAACCATGGCTTATGCACTATACATCGTCGTCTCAACGCAAAGCCATTGGAAGACATGTTCGCAGCTTTGAAATACGAAGTGGAATGCAGAGCTCGGAGAGTTTGGCAACCTGTAGCTCTGGCTGGCGGTCTTTCGGCGTCACAGACCGAGCAACTCGCATTGATGGACGAGGTACAGTCACTCTGGCTACCTCCCTCTGTATTCATGGATAAGTTCGACCGCTTGCCTACTCCAAAGTATGGATATCAAAGTGATGGCTGTGTCGCTTGTATCATGGCAAGAATGGGAGGCAATATGGAGATTGCCATGGCTTTGGGTGCACTGCTGTTAGGATCGATGCGCAGACCTGACATGCTGAGTACCCGCGTTTGTTTTTGCCGCGAGTGGGTGCGCTACACCATCGAAGGTGACGTTGATTGTGTTGACGCTGCTCTTGCCGAGATGGGGAAGATGGGAACAAGATTCCGACAAGCGAGAAGATGGGCACGTCAGCGAAGCGAAGCTACCGGGGAGCATCAAGAAAGAAGTCTCGGGCTCGGGGGCACGCCATACGTCCAACCCACAAGAATCTCGAGCCGGCAGAAGACTGCCACAGTGAAAGAGCAAAACCATGCCGGAACAGATGAATCGCTGAGTCATGCTCAAGGGCATCAAGGGCAACAGGCATGCCCTTTACAACAACAGGCGTCATCATCCGAGCGCCATTCACTCAATCGACCATCACCTGAACCTCTGTTCCATGTTCTTCCACCTGAACAGTACTCACCTGAACAATATTACTCTGCAAACAGTCAAGCCAGCACACCTCTACCATCATCACCAACATCTCGCTACTCCGAGTACGCCACAAACCCATTTCTGGACGGTAGTTGCTCGCCTTCGCCTGTCGAAGACATCCGCGGGCCTCCAGACCTACCATTCCGCCTATTCGAACGCCGTCGTGTCAACGGCCACAGCAGCTCACCCAAGGACGCTGTACCGTGGCCAAATAGCACCTCTAGAGCTACTCCTGTGTTCAAACGGCCCACTGCAGACAAGTTCAAGGACGAGCTTAGCCCGGTGCCTATTCTGGCAAAACTTGAGAATGAGAGAGGTGTTGGTGCTCTCTGGAAGAGGCGGGTAGAGCGTGCGATGGTGGAGGGAGGGAGGAGTATCAGATCGCTAGGTGGGAACAGAGATGTCGACTGAGCTTGAGACGGAGATGGAAGCAGAGGCCTTCGTGCACCCGTGGGAGAGCGGCTCAAAGAAATGACCTGATCACTCATCTCGCACCATACCCAGTGCACGTTAGATAGTCTGGGGCTTAGCACGATGAAATAATGAACCCCGTGGCAACTCTGTCAAGCAATGCAGAAGGGGTCGATCTAAAAGCCAATCTGTATCGGACATTGTGACTGGAGAACGATGTGGTATGAGGCATATGATGCAGAGGAGCCTCAGAATAAGACGACTTGTTAGTCCAGGGCTGAATGGCGAACACTAATGTGGTCTCCGATGAGCAAGTACGCTTGCCTGCATAAGGATTCATGACTTCCTTAATGAATGTTCATTTCTATCTAATCAAAATACACGTGTCAGCTACCGATGCTACGATAATTTGACCTCAAGCAACGCCAATCTAGATGCCCCGATCCTTGTGCCAAGAGCACCTGAGTGTGCTTCGATATTTGGGTACCTCTCGAAACAGGTAGCACCGGGGTCGAGTATATTGCAGTCAGTTTGGGTTGTGTGCGTGTTAAAGATGGCACATGAACTTCTGTGCTGTTGCAATACCTTTCTGTGCAGGTGAGATGGAGTCCGAGCCGACTCCTGGAAAGAAGCATACGATCTGCACCGTCAACACCTGGTTCGAGTCGTTCTTTCTGCTGATGCTCATTAATGTTTCTTCTAGCATGACATGTCAATCCTAGAGACTGGCAGCTTTCGGGAAATTCATGTTGTAGACAGCATCGACAACTGGCGTGGCCGTCAGCGTACGACCATCGAAGTACCTGCCGTTGAGACCCTTGAGCGCGCTGTCGCCTCCGGCAATATCGGCAAACTTGACGTAGATCTCGCCATCGGAACTATCACGGAAGACGCCAATGTGAACGACTTTGCCGTATTTGGAGCTGCACTCTTCTTTGAAGTCCTCCTCAAGGTCTTTTGCCCAATGAGGGTCGGTTTGACTGATAGTCGCTTAGTAAATGATCAATCAACATCAGAGCGGAAGACTTACGTAGCCTCATCATAGGCATTCTTTACTACGATGCAGCGACTGGGTGCGGGAGCGTGCACGGCGGGCTTTTTCGCATCGGCACGGGGGCGAGCAGAAGCGGCCTGTGTCTGTGGAGCGGGATCTTCAGTACGAGCCAACTTGCGCATGAGGGAGTCTCTGCTGAAGTTGTTAAAGTTGACACCTCCAACGTCAGCATCGTCAAGAGCACTGGCACCACCAGTGCCCTTCTCTTCACGGGCGCCGGCGCGATCAAAGTTGTTGTTACCACCAGCATGGGCACCACGGCCTCCAGCACCAGAAAAGGATGAGCCCTGGAATTGCGCAGCCTGGTTTTGGCTGCCGAAGCGTTGCAACAGACTGGCGGTTGATTCTGGTGTAAATTTGTCGCTACCGAGACCGACACGAATAGGACGACCAGCGATTTCGAAGCCGTTCATGTCGGCGAGTGCTGCCTTCGCGTGAGCAGGATCAACATATCTGGAAACAATTAGTAAGAAGTGAGACAAGGCTTGGACGTCCATGGCCACTTACTGCACAAAACCATATCCCTTGCTACGTCCGTTCTCCTCCTTCTGCAATTGTACAAACTCGAGCTCACCAAACGGCGAAAAGACATCGCGAAGATCTTCCTCGGTGACGGAGAAATGTATGTTACCAACGTAGAGCCTGTGAAAGGGTATTCCGTTAGATTGTGTGGGCTGTCCGGTCGCTACGCGAGCCTGGCGGTTCTTCTCAGCCTCTGTGAGTTGTACGATGACGGGAATACCAAGGAGCTTCTGGCCGGTCAAGCCAAGTGCCTTCTGAACCGACTCCTCTTCTTTAAATTCGACGTATCCGACGCCCTTGCTGCGACCGCTAACACGATCCTTGACGATCTGAGCCTCCTTGACAGGACCGATCTGGGTGAAGAAAGCTTCGAGTTCCTTGGTGCGAAGGCGTGCGGCAAGTTGCTGAACAAAGACAGTGCGGCGATCGCGCTCGTCGTCGGTAGGTTCAGGGGTTCTTTGGCGAGGAGGGGATCTATCACGAGCAGCACGTCCGCCACGGTATGAGTCGCCACGGTCGCGACGAGGCGAACGACGATCACCGCGTTCTCTGTCACGGCGACGAGGGCGGTCTTCCTCTCTGCGCGAGCGATCGGATGGACGGTAGTATCTGTCGTCGTCCGAAGGAGATCTAGTTCGGTTACGGCCATTTCCACGGTAAAAGTCACCACCACTGGAGCGGTAACGTTCGCGACGTTCACGAGAATCGGGGCGGCGTGACGAGCGGTCACCACTACGATCCCGACGTCTACTACGAGCGCTTCCATTAGCAGACACGTTATCTGAATCTTTCATGTCGACATCGGCGGTAGTGCCACGGCGAGAGCGGGCGCCATCATCGTCCTTGCTGGTGGTGGCCGTCTCCTGAGCCGAGGCGTCTCTCTGTGCGGATTCGAGAAGCTCTTCGACTGAGATGTCTAGGGCTCCCATGGTGTCTGGTAGAGGCGGAAATTAAGCAGAGCAGAAGCTTGTGTTGGCTTGCGATGGAGGTTGGCGCGAGCGGGCGGCACTGGCTGAGAGATGCGAGAAGTGCTGAGCAGGGAGATACTATGTACTGCGACGAAAGGCTCACACGGTATCAGGGTCGAGAAGGATGATGAGTGTCGACAGTGGAAGGAAGCGACGCGCAGCAAATTCGATACGTGCTACGACAGAAGTCACGGAGGCCCGGAGCATGCTTGGCGCAACGTGAGGAAATAAAGGCAAATGGCAAATGCACTTCGACCCGCGAGTGAGAAGCGCGGCTGCGATTGCTTGAGTGAGAACACGACGGTCTCGTTGACTTTGACTAGTGGGTAATGATGACCCTGGGTGGCTTGACCAACCCGGTCATCTCATGGGACTTGTCTGAGATGGCCAACAGACAGACATGATAGATGGATCGGCGAGACTCCCTCGGCATGTTGCGGCCCGGTTGCATGTTTGCAACTTTGCGCCCGTCCAAATTTCCCTAGAGGGTTCTCTTGACAGGCACGCCACCCATCAGCTCACTTGTTTTTCCAACCTTGTCGCCTACCAGTTCAGGGGATTGTTATATCTGCCTGCTTTCGCCCTCCTTTTAATCTTCGACTCCTAATCGCCAACCGAAATCGATACTTCCTCGTAGCATTTGCTTTTTCGCTCTATTTACATCCGACTACCCGCCGCTCTCCGGCTGACATCTGATCGGCTCTTTGCGACACCATGCCTGGTAGAACATTGCCCACCATCCCTCAGGCCGACGTCGCCTCGCACAACACGGCCAAGTCTTGTTATGTCACCGTCGGCACAAAGGTCTACGACATCACCCCTTTCCTCGACGATCACCCCGGTGGCGGTGAATTGATTGTCGAATATGGCGGCAAAGACGTCAAGGAAATCATGGATGACACGGCTTCGCACTTCCATTCAGAGTCCGCATGGGAGATCCTCGATGATTACCTTGTCGGCTTCGTCGCTACTGAGGCTGTCATGAAGTCTGTCACCAATAGCACCCATCCTGCCGACATTGTGCCCCTGCCACCCTCGGACGCCGGAGTAGACCAGCTGCGCAAGGACGGCGTCAATCAGCCATTGTACGAAAACACCGGAATGTCCTGCGAGGAGGACTTGTCAAAGGAGACGGACGCCTCCTCGGATTACCGCACCCACAAATTCCTCGATCTCAACAAGCCTCTGTTGATGCAAGTGTGGAGAGGCGGCTTCACAAAGGACTTCTACCTCGAGCAAGTGCATCGTCCCCGACACTACAAGGGTGGAGACAGCGCCCCTCTCTTCGGCAACTTTCTCGAGCCTCTGAGCAAGACTCCGTGGTGGGTTGTTCCCACTGTCTGGGTTCCTCCGGTCGCATACGGCACCTACCTCGCCAGCAGAGGCCTCTCTACGGTTGGTCTCGCATCTTACTGGGTCGTTGGTCTTTGCATCTGGACCCTTGTTGAATACGTTCTGCATCGCTTCCTCTTCCACTTGGACCAGCATCTGCCCGACAACCGCGTCGGCCTCACGTTACATTTCCTTCTCCACGGCATCCACCACTACCTACCCATGGACAGGCTTCGTCTGGTCATGCCTCCAACTCTATTCCTTGTTCTCGCCACGCCCTTCTGGTATCTCGCTCACGCTGTTTTCTTCTACAACTGGAACGCTGCCACTGCAGTCTTCTGCGGTGGCATCTTCGGATACATTTGCTACGATCTGACCCACTACTTCTTGCACCATAAGACGTAAGTCGCGTCGCCTCTTCGAGATGAAGGTCTGTTACTAACATGATCTTCTAGTCTTCCTGCCTACTGGCGCGAGCTGAAGAAGTACCACCTGGCGCACCACTTTGCTGATTACGAGAACGGCTTTGGTGTGACAAGCCGTTTCTGGGACTGGGTCTTCAAGACCGAACTGCCCACCGCTACACCCAAGGTCATCAAGACGTCGTAAATGATTACTCAAGCGTCATGTCAACGGGAATCATGTGTATATTAGACTGGTGAGAAGTGGTTGGGCATTCCGGGGGCTGGCTGGACAGGCGTTTAGGCTCTTGATTTCTTTTTGTCCTTCTTCTTGGAAAGAGGGGCTGGCTCGGGTGCAGAGGGGGTACCGCCAAACATGCTTTCCATGCCAGCAGGCAGACTAGGCATACCGGGCTGACCTTGCATGCCTTGCATTTCCTGCATCATATCCTTAAAGTAATTTTCGTTAACGCCTCCACCGCTTAGAGCGGGAGAGTGTAATGGCAATATCGTGCCCATCTTCCAACCCTTTGGTGCAGCTGGTGGAGGGATAGGCTTTGTCGGTGGTGGCAGACCAGCGATTCTCATGCGCATAGGTGACTCCTCGGTGGTAGGATGTGCTCGTAGATAGTCGGCGACCAGTTTGTACAATTGATGCTCTGTAGAGGTTCAGTTACAAGGGAATTCTGTAATAGAGGAGATTTGCCGTACTGTTTTTGATAGAGGCATTCCCGGCAGGCTTGCCATCCTGCTTGATCAGGACGCGCACACGACCAGGGTTGGCCCAGTCTTTGGGGTGCGTCTTTGCAGGTTCGAAGACGACCTGGCCAGCGACGGGTAACTGAGAACAGGCATTTGCTATGTCCTGGGCCAGAGGGTTTGCGACAGCGGCATCCTTTCCCACCCGTCTTCCTTCGGCACGAGAGCGGGATGAGTCGAAGTAGATGGGGTAGAGACACTGGTAGTGCTTGGTGCGCTCGCGTTCGGCGTTTTGATCAGGCGGAGGGCGGCCGGGGAAGTGAGGTTGCAGAACAGGCTGCTGCTGCTGCTGCTGCTGCTGCTGCAACGATTGCTGAGGCGCAGTGGAGGGGATGTTGGCGGGCTGGATGATGGTGTTCAGGAGACCAGGATCGAAGTCCGAGGGATCCATCTCGGACGGATCCGAGTCGCTGTCGGACACTTCTTCAATGCGGGCATGACGAGACATGATGCGCTGTGAGACTGTGTGGGTTGTTGTGAAAGGCTGTCGAGAGCAGCAGCGCTCAGTGGCCAGTGGCCAGTGTGGGCAGTATAGCTGGACCTTGAACGTGCGGGCGATCGCTTGGCGTGCGTGCTGCTATGATCTGATTGCCGTCTGTTCGCTCTGCCTCAATCTCCACCCTCTTCTTTCCTATCTCGGTGCTCGGTTTTCTTCTATTCTACCCTCCTCGCTCTCCCGACCCTCGTACCTGCTGCAACGTGGTTGCTCCTCTTGCTCCGCGACCGCTTGGACTATATCTGGCGCTTTTACGAAAGCCATGTGGGCACAAGGCATGTTCGGATCATTGCCCGCTCTGCTCCTCCTTTCCGCGACTACCGCGACTGCCGTTTCGCTCGACTGCAAGAATGTCGTTGTTGGAGGCCAACATTTCGATCTCTCGGAGCTGGCCGGTCCTCGTGCTGTGCATCTAATTGAGGAGACACCGCCTAGCCTCTCCAATACCACCTTTACTGTCGATATCTGCAATCCGCTCAAGAGGACGAAAGGCGTCCCAAAAGATAATGAATGTCAGACCGGAACATACGGTATTTGTTTCTACTGCTGCTCTTTACCTATTTGTGCTTACACGTCACAGTCTGCGCCATCGAGTCCGACTACAATCTAGCTGACAACTCCAGCACCATCAAGCGAGTCATTCCTATTGCTGGCCAGTACGCTGGCTCTCACGGCAGATTCTTGGATCCGGAATGGACGCGCCTGAAGAACTCACCTTCCCACGACGATGCCAACAAGGAGGGCTTGAGGGTCGAATTGCATGGAGGAAAATATCCCTTTGAAAAGAGCAACGGTCGCCAACAGAAGGCCATTATCGAGTTTCAATGCGATCGCAATAGAACCGGCCTTGAGGGTTCGGAGAGTGACTCGCGCGACAAGCTCGACGAGGAAGGAGAATCTGCTTCCCTGTCCACTCTCGCCGAGTCAGACGGCAACAAGGATGAGGACAAGGGTGATGAAAAGAAGCCTACCGGGGATGCTAGCTTGAAGCTTGTCAGTTACAGGTCAGAAGGAGAAGGTGACGCCGAGTTCGACGTCCTACGTCTGCAATGGAAGACAAAATACGCATGCGAGGGCATAACCGACCACAAGCCTACATCCGGCAACAAATCGAGCAGCCACTGGGGCTTCTTTACTTGGTTCATCATCATGTAACGTTACCCCTGACCCCTTTTGAAATTGCGCTCTTGCTAACACACCTTTACAGTGCCTTCTTGGGTGTCGCAGCATATTTGATCTTCGGAACTTGGCTTAACAGTAGTAAATATGGATCCCAGGGTTTTGACTCTGTACCACATGCAGACTTTTGGCGAGACCTTCCCTATACCGTCAAGGAGTGGGGTCGCTCTCTTGTTGGTATGGTTCAAGGACACAGCAGTCGTGGTGGATATAGTGCGGTTTGAGCTATGTAGGCCATTATTCATATGCATATTCCTTTTCGCATTCCTCTTTCATGACCAAGCATGTACCAGAGTTCTAGAAGAGTGAAAAGTGAAAAGGTCCTAGAACACTTCCACAATGTTCGACCCGCAGGAAGAGTCATGCATTCCCATTTCTGTATGTATGCGCGTACAAGTGTCAGAACTTGTGTAGAACGTCGAGCCGGCAGTCCCGGAATCGTCATCCGTGTGCTAGAGTATGTGATGCTTGTAGCCGTCTCGAGGTACAGCGCGGAAAACGTCAATAAACTGCAATTCTATCTACATTCTCGTTGGCTCTCTTCGCAGGCTTCCTTGGTTCAGGAGAATGACTGCCTTTCCACAGCTCATTATTTCCTAGTACCGTCACGGGAGGGAAGACATGACAAAGCTTAGCACATGAGGACAAGGAAATAACGGCTGCCATGATTCGCATCACACTGGCGCTCCAAGCTTTAGAATTCCCATGATCTGATCAGGATGGCGCATCTCCGCCAAACTAGGCCAGGGCAGCCCATCGATCTCAGGCACCTTCGCGGGCCGATCGAACCCCCTACCTTTCCGATTGGCCAACCTTGATTCATGGCGTGCAAAATGGTCGAGTTGTGGTATCGTCATCATGTTCACAACAATTATTGAATCGTGTTCCGCACGCGCCCGTTGCGTGTCCACGGTCGAGCAGCAATCATTCTTTGGGTTTCTAGGGATTGGTGTTTTCTTTCTTTGTTTCGTTTCTCTTCCTCTTCTTTGTAGTGTTTCTTGTTTGTTTGCTTGGTACTCGATACTTGGATCGACGAGATGGCCGTCTCTGGGGAATCCACAATAACATTCTCAATCCAGTCTATAATCAACGACACCACCAGCTACGAGCATACTAAACATCCTTACTATCCACTGGATGCTAGCGTTGCCGGCTATGTGGCTAATGAGTCGACTGTCTTGTCACTCCTGGGTTCTTTCGTTGCTGGTTGCATGGCACTTTTCGGTTTTACCTATCTGGTTGTCAGAAAGGTGAATCCCAGACTGTCCACCACTGAAATCAGTACCGTCATGTGGTTTGTTCTGTGTGGCTGCATACACTTGTTCTTCGAAGGTAAGTCAGATGAGGCTTCTCTTGAGTACAATGTTTGAGAATAATGTGAGCAGGTTACTTTGCATATAATCATACGAACATGGGAGGATTGCAGACGTTCTTTGGACAGCTTTGGAAAGAGTACGCATTGTCAGATTCCAGGTACTTGACACAAAATGTGTTTGTGTTCTGCGTCGAGGCCATGACTGCCGTAAGTGCTGTTTACACAGTCTTTTTACATCTCTAAACCCAGCTAATCAGCCATGATAGGTGCTATGGGGTCCACTCAGCTTTGTGGTTGCGGTGTTGATTACGATTGACCATCCACTAAGACATCCGCTCCAAGCGGCAGTGAGTCTTGGGCAATGCTATGGTGATCTTCTCTACTACGCTACCAGTATGGCCGACTACTACTATCTTTCCATTGAGTACTCGCGACCAGAGGCATATTATTTCTGGGCTTACTTTTTTGGAGCCAACTTCGTTTGGATCGTGATACCTTTTGGTGAGTGGTTTCGAGAGTGGTTTGGAGAATTTGCCAGAATGATTTACTGATCTCGCATAGTCTTACTGTACAACAGTGTCAAGTTCAGCGCCGATGCAATTCGACAAACACAAACACTTGGAATCTCGAAGAAGACCATAGAGCTAGGAAACTAGAAATGCTGAAGCCATATATCAACAGATGCCACCTTCCCCGCAGTGGACCTCTGCCGCCTTTCGCGATGAGAACGCTCTATTAGAGAGATTGGCTACTCGATCCGCACTCACTGATAGCCGCGATGATCCTTACAACATCATGCACGTTGACAGTCGCTTTTATCCAGGCGACGGCCTATGTTTATCTGGTAGATAGATACGGACGCGGAGTGCTCAGTATGGGGAATGCAACCTCAATCAGACATTTGTAGGCGTTTCCAAGACTTAGCAGTTGAGGTCGTCAAGATATATAGAGAGAACTCTGACTGGGACCAGGTGGTTCATACTAACGCTGAGGGCTCGTGCAAAGTCGGATTCGGTAAAGTGTTTGTTGAGATAAGGACGTGTCGAGGATTAGATGGCGGCGTCGTTTGCCAGAGGCTGGGACGCGCGCGGGCTGGCTAGTTGGCTGCGGTCGCACCTTTTGACCTGCCGATGTAAACACAAAGCCTCGTTCTTGTCCTCGTCCATGCCTTGCCCAACCTTCGCTCTATCTATCAGAAAAGGGTTGTTGTCAATTTCTTGGTCAACTCTGAGCTACCTAGTGTTCCCCACTGTTTGACACATGCCATCAAGGTCCTGCCGCCGTTTCATCCGTAAGGCATAAAACGTCAGCGAAAACATGCGATCGCTACTTGTACTAACAGAGTACAGCATGATAATTGAATCTTGCTCGCTGTACGGTCTATTCCTTGTGACATTACGCAAAATACTGTGCAATTCATCTGCCTGGACGCTCTCGCAATTCCGCAACCAATTAATACCCTCAATGCATACCTTGTTCCACACCGTCGCATCCCAATCGCAACGAATTTAGCGCATATCGAGCATCTTGAGACGCAGCATCTCTACCCAACACGTCCATTCACACATGAAGAAAGGCGACCTTGAGATCGGGAAGCAGACCGGCCCATACGACACCGAGAAGGTTCGCCAAAGAGTGCACAGATGGCAGGCAGACAGCGCTGGAGCCATCAGTCCAAAAGAACCCAAGAATGTGGTAACTGTACAGTACGACGAAGAAGCTGTGGAGACGACACGAGTCAAGCGATCAAATAAGACTTCGCCAGGAAAGTCGCGAATCGAATCGAACAAACAGTCGTCTCCCACGAAATCGCTCAAGACGCTTCGAGACCTCGACGCGGATCGACAAGCTTGGGTTCGTAAGAAGGGCACTCCCCGAAATGATCTGGACTCGGACATCAAACACGCTGCGGCTCCTTTGAAGCGAGTAGTCAGCGATGCGCACTGGCGCAAAGACCGTTCTCCCACCAAGACGCCTCCGCCTATATCAAGCACAGATGCGAAGTCTTACACTATCAAACGAACTACCGTTCCTAGGGAGAACAACACTTCTCCCCAGCTCAATGGGGACAACGACGGGATTAGAGTTAGGCCAATCAGAGACGACGACGACGACGACGATGCTGCCCAGATACCATCAGCCAAGGAAGCATCTCGCATGCCGACCAACGACCACACATCCAAGAAGCCGAAGCAGCGTATCTCACGACATCGAATCAGCTCGACGAGCGCAGATGAGCCAGCAAATGATAAGAATACGAGAAGCGCCCGCGAAGGGAGTCGGGACAATTCAGAACGCAAACGCAGGCTACGCCGTCGACATGCTTCCCCGGCAGCTTCCGAGGCGGAAACAGAGAACATGTCGATTGCGCAGACCTTGGATCCGGACGACAGTATCAGTACCCGAAATGCCCGTAGTCGAAAACGACACGGGCAGACGACCAGTGCGCGAGAGAGGTCTGTGGAGAAGGAGAGTCCGACCGCCGGCTCTAAAGAAAGAATGAAAATCGAAACACCGCCATCAAATACGGTGCCAGCGCCAGCACCTATATTTGGCAACCGAATCGAAGCATGGCTCGGCGGTACTCCCGACCCTTTTGTTGCAAACGAGGGTGCACAACAGGAAGGCGAGCGCGAAGAGAAACTGATCTCAAAACGTCGGTCTGGTGAGTCTTCAGGTTTGAAAGGGTCTGTGAAGCGAAAAGGCTCTGCTCCTGCGAGCTCTATCAACGATAAAAAGGGTAAAGCCACACCAGCATTGTGTTCTGCAGCCCCGGATCCAAGCCTGAGAGAGACACTTCCACCCATCCCGGAGTCTACGCCTTCCCACTTCAAAGACCGAGGCTCTTCTTACTCTACATCCTCTGTATCTTCAGACATCCAACTGCCAGATGTCCAGAGCAGCAGACAAACGCTGGATCTTGATTCTCGAAGACGGTTTCCTACTACAGGGAAACGACTATCCACCATTGCTTCAGCGGAGACACTGCAGGAATCTGCGGCGCCATCTGAAATATCTGAGCAAGAAACAGTTGTGCCGGAACGTACAGGGTCTTCGAGCAACACGAGCGGGCCCAAGCGTAGATTGACTCGACATGAAGACCTCATATCCGTGTTGTCACTACCCATGACCGACGCTAAGAGTATTGTCTCAGCTCGTAGTATACGGACTAACCGAACTAGACTTGAGAAAGCTACTCTCCAAGATCTCTGGAACGAGCTCACAGCAGATGAGATCAAGTACCAGCGTGAACTGCGCACATTGGTGGACGGTGTGATCCCGGTCCTTCTGTCCTGTGTGCTCTCCAAGTCAGATTCAGCGACTGCCGCCGGTCTATTTGGACGCTCTATGGTGGACAATGCGACCATTACCAAGCCAATTGTGGATATGGGAGTTGCTCTCGAGCGTTTAAAGGCACACCATCGTCGAATTCCGAAAAGCGATAGCAATGCACTTATGTCATGGGCTCAAGGAGCTACGCGCATATATTCGGATTATCTCAAGGCATGGAGAATGGGATTCCAAGACGTTGTCGTCAATCTCGCACCTCCAGATCCCAGCGCCAGCACCACGTGGGATGATGGATTGTTGAGAAATGAGGACGGTGACTTGATCAACGGCGACGGGGAGAGAGTCGATGTTGCCTTTCTGCTCAAGAGACCCCTTGTGCGTTTAAAGTATCTTGCTAAAACGTTCAAGGTATGTATCAGCATCGCATGATCGATTTTCACGGGTTTGATGCTAACTAATGGCAGGGTTTCAACTTTCTCGCACCTTCGACTTCGACGAGCCTCATGGTCGAAAAGTACCAAGATTTAGTCACAGAGGCTCGTAGGAGATCCAATGATGAACGAGCTCGATTGGAAGACGAAGCAGCCGCAGCTATTGATCCAACTCGTGCTAGAGATCTTCGAAGTCTAGCTTTGCTTAAAGGCGTCAGTGTTGATGCAACACGATGTGTGCGTGCCAGAGATTACTTTGACATGAACATCATCCACTCCAGCGGACAGCAGCTGGATTGTAGGATCGAGATTGTTATTCGCGACGATAGTCCTGTTCGTGGAAATGGTGGTGATGTTCTTATCTGCGAGATATCTGACACCGGGCGATGGTTACTATTCCCACCACTCAGTAAGGAGTTTGTCTCTGCAAGGACTGGTTCTAGTCCTGAGAAGATCGTCATCATGGTCCGGGGGCGACACTCCAACCACCAGGAATGGCATGAACTTCTGTCTTTACGTGCCGGTGACGAATCTACTGGAGCTGAATGGGTGGAGATGCTCGGCATTAGCCCTGTGCCTCCATCCCTGGCAAGGCAGTCCAGCTTTCTCACTAAGTCTCAACTTCCGTCTGACCGTCATACGTCAGAAGCTACATCGCCTGTACCTCGAGGGACTGACTGGACAAAAGACCTCGAGATTCCGATTGGAGAAAGACCAGACTCATCGAAGAGCTGGTCTTCCGGTCGTGGTGAGCGAGAGAGGCTCGTGTCCATTACCGAGGATGTGAGGTCATTCAAGCCGTTCATTCCAGGAGAACGGTCTCAGGATGGCCTTACTCTTCCTACCTTATCTTCACGAGAGTCTATGGTAGAGGCGTCCTCAGGGGACCTGTCTGGTCTACGAAGGTCACGAGCGACGCGCCACAGATCGTCACTACCTGTGTCCCCTAGTTCGTCCACCTCTTCCTTGCAAGTCCCATTGGAACAGAAGACCAGATCCCGCTTGGAACGCCCTACCCAGCATATGTCAAGAACTGAAACCGGAACTACGTTAAGCTCATTCTCGAGCCAATCCACCCTTTCACAACCAAGAAAAGATTATAGTGTCTGGATGCCTCCATCTACAGTCGCATCTGACGAGTCCGAGGAAGACAACAGCTATAAGGAATCAATCTCTATAGCGCGGCCACATCTCCACCGCAGGTTATCATCAGTACCGACTCTCGATCCACCTCGTACTTCGAAGCTTCGTCCAACAAGCGAGCCAAACTCACCGACCCAGCCTCCAGACATATTTGACCACCCGTCACCAGCCCAGCTCGAAGGACCTCCGAAGCCTTTATCTGTACCAACCAAACTACAGAAACGAAAGCCAAACGGTAAGGGTGTCAGTTTCGATGACATCCTCGGCGACATCTCCAGTAAAGATAAAGACTTACCTCCTCCGAAGCCGAAGCGCTTCTCTCTCCCGTCTTTTACTCCTAACTTCTTGAAAAGGCATCGCAGATCGTCCTCTCCTCTCAAACATGAGTACGAACCATCCCTTGCGACGGAGTCTTCTACAGAAACTGAGTCGTCTTATCTTGAGGACGACGATGATTCTATCACGTCCGATTCATCTGAAGATGTGCTGGAAAATATCGAGGACGTCCCATCATTCGATTCGCCTTCCCTGAACAAGATCGGAAAGGCAACCCCACCAGCATCGCTTGCCTCGTTAGCAACCACTACGCTCGGTCCCTCAAATTCTGCCTCCCAAGCTCCGTATCGAGCAGTTCCCACCCAGACAGTAGATGTCTCGAAGACTGTCGCATCACTTTATTCATGGTCTGATCGAGGTGCGTGGGAGATCCTGCACCCCAACGAGTGCGTCGTTCTTGTCACGCCGGGATTGATCGAAGCTTTTGACATGAACGAAGCTATTCCGGATGGTAGTGATATGACAAGTCCTTCTGCTAGAGGTATACAGCCTCTGGTAGCATTTGAAGTCACTCCTCTGGTACCTCTGCGTCGTGGAACAGCTCTTGATATATCGATCAGATCACCTCCCACAGCCAGTTCCCTAATCCGTGCCAGCAGTAACGTCATGTTCCGTTCTCGGAGCGTTGAAGAGTGTGATATGCTATACTCGTTCATCAATACTGCTCGAATTAATAATCCAACATATATTGCTCTGCAAAACGCCAGGGGACCAGTTACTGAAAACACATGGGCTGCCGCAATGGACCGCAACGACGGCCAGCGAGCAGCAAATGGCTCGTGGTTCCATAATTCTCTCCGCAGGAGTAATACATATCGATCCAAGACCTCTCGGACACCTTCTGCATTGACTGATTCTTCTGTCGGTACAATGAACACCGCTTTTTCTGCGTTGCGCCGGTTCAATGGCAACAGTCGACTCTTCAATATCGCCAAAAGTACAATCACATCACGTCAAGGTAGTCGCAGTGGCACAAGTGAATCGCTCTCTTCTGGGGCGTCGACTCCGGCTGTCTATGACTCATCGCAAGGCACTCCGCTCGGAATCACGAATGCCAAAATTCGATTGTACATACGCGAGTCACAGAACAAATGGAGGGATATGGGCTCAGCACGACTATCCATACTTCTGCCTCCACGTGCATCAAATGGACTCCCAGCAAGTCCTCGAACAATGGGATTGGAAAAACGCATCTTAGTCAGTGGTAAAACTAGAGGTGAAACACTGTTGGATGTCATTTTGGGCGAGAGTTGCTTCGAGAGGGTAGCCAGAACAGGCATTGCAGTCAGTGTCTGGGAAGATAGAACTGGTCCAGGCACTACAGGCGGAGTCCTGGCTTCGAAAGCAAACGCCTACATGATTCAGCACAAGACCGTAAGTTGTTTCTGCCGCTTGTTAATGCGAATCTTCAAATACTAACGTCAACCAGGAGCGCGAGTGTGCATATACGTTTGGCCTTGTCGGTAAGCTTAGGTACTGAAATGGAACAAACAGCAAGCCCTTCTGTCAATGTTGACAGCTTCATCGAACTCCCCTTTTCTCAATTCACTTCACTTCACTTCACGAATCACATATTACGGCCTAATACTTGTTGTAATTATATAACTTTTTCAAGTGGTAGAGAAATGATTACGCAAGCCTCCGAGACCTGTTGCCGGGCTATCACCATCTTGACCTGTATGGCTGGTCCTCCAGCACATTCAGTCTCACTCAGGCCCGTACAGCAATCAGGCGTGCCTTCAACTTCGTCCAAGCTCACTTGATGTACACTGAACAGTAAATAGTGCTACAAGTGAGAAGCAACGCACGAATGACTCGAAGCCAGCAAACATAAATAAGTTACCCTGGTCCGTACACACTCCGAAACACCAACAACAATCTGATCCTAGAGATCTTGCCTTCAACCAAATTCATCTACCGACACATCATAATCATGAGTTCGTGGCTACGTAACAAAGCTCAGAAGATTGAGGGCTTCCTGGACTCTCATACGAAGTGTAAGTATAGCGATGTCTGCAAACAAATTTCAGTGGTGGAAGTGTTAACCATGACGTAGCGTCCGCCAACGGAGCCGCACCAGCGGTGAAACCAGCGCAAAACGGCGATATAAGAATATCGACCCCTCAAAACCAGACACTCTTGCAGACATTCGAGTGGCACACGCCTGGCGGACACTGGACACGACTCACACGCACAGTGCCACTTCTTTCAGACCTCGGCATCACTTCACTTTGGCTTCCACCAGGCTGCAAGGCCAATGAACCACACGGCAATGGCTACGACTGCTACGACCTTTGGGATCTTGGCGAGTTCGATCAAAAGTACACACGCGCAACCAAATGGGGAAGCAGAGAAGAGCTGGATGGGTTGATTGCAAAGGCCAAGAGCATGGGAGTTCTGATCATTTGGGACGCTGTGTTGAACCACAAGACGGCCGGAGACGCCAAAGAGGAATGCTGGGCTGTCGAAGTCGACAACAAAGGTTCGCGCATCTGATCCATTTCTTTTTAGACGGAATTCAAGCTCACCGTAACCTTGCAGACCACAGAGTCGAGACGTCGGCCCTCAAGAAGATTGAACCCTGGATTCACTACTACTTTCCTGGCCGTGGAGACCACTACAGCAGCATGAAGTGGCACTCGCAACACTTCAGTGGCACCGACTGGGATCAACGTACCCAGAAGAATGCCGTCTACAAGATCCTCGATCCTCCCGAAACAGCTCCCCGTCCAGGATCAGCTGTCGACCCCAAATGGCGCAAGAAGGACTGGGCCATCGATGTCGATGACGGCGGCATGGGCAACGGAGATTATTTGATGTTCTCTGACATCGACTACACAAATCCCGAAGTCAAGGAAGATGTGCAAAGATGGGGACAGTGGATGGTGAGCGACGTCGGTGTGGACGGCTTCAGACTGGACGCTGTGCCTCATTTCAGCTGGAACTTCACCCGTGATTGGATCCACAACGCAAAGAAAGCAGCTGAACGCCAGAACCGTGATCTCTTCGTCATGGGAGAGTTCTACAGTGGCACTGTGTCCAAGATCCTGCAGTGGATGGACAGAGTGGACAACGGAGTTTACGCTTACGACATCCCACTCTTGACCAACTTCGCAAAGATTTCCATGGCAAAGAGCAAGCTTGATGTCGACTTGAGAAAGGTCTTTAAGGGTACCTTGATCCATCACCGACCCAACAACGCTGTTGTTAGTGACTCCATGCTTTATGACATGTGATTCAAGCTGACTATATACACAGACTCTTATAACCAGTCACGATACCCAGCCAGGACAGACTGTCGAGACTCCAGTCGCACCTTACTTCAAGCCTCTGGCCTACGCCATCATGCTTCTGCGCCGCGAAGGTCTGCCTTGTGTCTTCTGGGGCGATGTGTACGGCATCAAGGGTCCTCACCCATCACCAGCCGCCTGTGGAGGTAAATTGCCTACCCTGATACTCAGTCGTAAACTCTTTGCATATGGTGAGCAGACCGACTATCTCGAGAGTAGAACTTCGATTGGTTGGGTTCGTCACGGTACTTGGGACAGAGCTGATGGCTGTGTTGTCATCATGAGCATTGGAGGTGCTGCTAAGAACAGCATGTTCGTTGGTCCCGCCAAAGCTGGCCAGATTTGGACTGACGTGCTGGGCAACTCCGAACATGTTGTCACCATCGACGAGAAGGGTTATGGCGTCTTCAAGTGCGTTGACAAGAGCGTCAGCGTCTATGTTCACAAGGACGCCAACGGCAGAAAGGAATTTGGAACCTGCCACCCTGGACACTTCGTCATGGAGTGATTGACTTCGCACTAAGATGTTGCAATAAGCGAAATCTGGTAAGCAGAGCACAT
Source organism: Aureobasidium subglaciale EXF-2481 (assembly GCF_000721755.1). NCBI lineage: Eukaryota > Fungi > Ascomycota > Dothideomycetes > Dothideales > Saccotheciaceae > Aureobasidium > Aureobasidium subglaciale. The sequence goes on along the minus strand of NW_013566980.1, from coordinate 514,103 downwards.
AACGATACGGCCCCGGAAGCAGGAAGCGGGTATTCTTGTATACTAGTCCATAGTCCGACTACACAAGGGTCGAGATGCAGATCTGAAAGGGAGATCTAGCAGAACTTGTATATTAGCTCACGAAGAATGAACCATTTGAAACCACAATTAACTTATTGCTCTGAGTGCTAGTATGTTGTCGTGGAAGTCACACAATCTCAGATCCGATAGTGATTACAGGGACATAAATTGAATGCAGATTTGTTCAGTTGCAGACATGAAACATTGTAGCAGGTCGATGGCGACTTTAATTCATCCAACCATTGCACGGGCATGCATAGACATTGGATGAGGGATCAGAGTGAAGCTCTGGAGCATGGAGTGAAAGCGTGGAGAAACGAATGCCAAGGCCGCACAGTTTGCGCGATTAGCTCGGGCTTGGCACGCACTGCGCTCGTCGCTTGCCAAAATCCTCAGCACACCTTTGATTTGGTTGTATTCGCGCCGCCAACAGTAACATCGCTCATCAATCGCCACGATGTCGCTCGTCTCCGGAGAAAAGTCGAACTTCCAGTTCATTCTGCGTCTGCTCAACACCAACGTACGCTTTCCCACGATCCGCCCGATATTGCGCGCCCTCCAATACCCAGAATTGCCTCCCTCTACATCCAGACACGCAAAGCCACATACGCACGCACTGCAAGACGAGAATTCAGGAACAGCGTTGACATGACATTTTACAGGTTGATGGCAAGCAGAAGGTCATGTACGCCCTGACCAAGATCAAGGGTGTCGGTCGCCGCTACTCCAACTTGGTCTGCAAGAAGGCCGACGTCGATCTTAGCAAGCGGTACGCATCTCGCTCTCGCAATTCGAAACAACACAGACACTCGGATCTAACACGAACAAAACAGCGCCGGTGAACTCACCTCGGAAGAGCTCGAGCGCATTGTTACCATCATCCAGAACCCCACCCAGTACAAGATCCCCTCGTGGTTCCTCAACAGACAGCGCGACATTGTCGACGGCAAGGACTTCCAGGTTCTCGCCAACGGTGTCGACTCCAAGCTCCGTGAGGACCTCGAGAGACTGAAGAAGATCCGTGCCCACAGAGGTCTCCGCCACTACTGGGGTCTCCGTGTCCGTGGTCAGCACTCCAAGACCACTGGCCGTCGTGGTCGCACCGTCGGTGTCAGCAAGAAGAAGTAAACGACTCGCTTTCTACAACATTTTCCCGGAACGATATTGGGGCGTGTGGTGGTGCAGCGTTTTACAGCCGAATCAAAAATACCAAAGCAGTCTGCTCTCGGCTTTCTTCATGGATACGGCGCAAGACTATGGTCGTTGTTGTGGTCCGCTCTCAATGACATTGTGCTGCTGAAGAAATCAAAAACTTTTCTTTCTCGTTGACAAACACAATGATCCTTGCCGCTCGGACATGATATCTCTCGATAACTCCTGTAACAGTGACTCGACGAAGTAACGCAGTCCAACAAATCATGTCAACACTTTTCACGATGCAACTGTACTGTGATAGCCAGTAGTCGAAACATGTTAAACAATGTCTCGAGCAAAGGTAAGGATGAAACGCTTTTGATATTCACCAAACTCCAGGGGGGTATGATCGCTAGAAAGCAGTGAAAGAAAGAACAGACACAATCATCCGCTAGTCACCCTCGTTCATGACAGCCATATCCAAAACTTCTGCCCTAGCTCTTCCCTTGGTCTGTCCACTGACAAACTCGCTGAGAGGCTTGAAGCTACCAGGCTCCACGAAGCCGACAACTTCCCATTCTTCTCCCATCATGTCCTGACTCTCGACCTGCTCGATGTAGCCCAATATCCTGTCCTTGACGGTACCCTTTGTCTGGCCCTCACCTTCTGCCTCATCGCCGGGCTTGGGTGCGCTCTTGACTGCCTGCTTCAGGACTGATGTAGGGCAGGTGATTCTCAGTCTCATTCTGGCGCGAGCGACAGGAATGGGCTGATGGGCGATCAGAGCCTTCATGGCATTCAGTGCTTGTGATTTGGCATCGCGAGTCGTAACAACGCCAGTCCACATGGGCTTTGGCTTGTGCTCAGCATGGCTCTCGCCTTCTACCGGGGTTGCGGTGCCGCTCGCGCTGGGTGTGTTGGCGTTGGCATCCTTTCCGCTCTGACTGCTGAGCTGGTCCAGTGCTTTCTCGATCATGCCAGTAGTGTAGACACGCTTGCTCTTGGGGTCGACAAGCTTGCCTGCGACAATGTCGATGACTTCGGCATGCACCCTTTCCAACTGGGCGTGGCGCTCCTTCTCGCCGACCTGCAGTTCTCCTTTGTTCAGGATCTCCAGAATTATGTCGTTCAAGGGCACCTTTCCAAAGGCTTTTGTTAGGTCTGCCGAGGGAGCAGCTTGGCCTTTGGAGACGTTAAGGAAGACGTTTGGGATCTGTAGGACATTGTCGAGATCGGTCTCGACGCCGGAACGCCATTCGAGTACTTTATTCTTGTAACATGCAACTTCGAAACGCTTCTTTCCTGAGGAGAATGAGTATCGTATTCATGGGAGAAGCAGTGAGGCGCTGCGACGCAGGAGCATCTCGCGCAAGGGAAGGTGAAACATACCCTTTTTCATGCGCACAAGAGAGACATTTGTAAGTCTGATCTGGTTCGACGGCTATAGGGGAGTGTCAGCAGCAGTATAGCATGTCTTCGATATGAGATAGATGGTACCTGATTGATCTGGGCGGACGGCATGTTGATAGTGGGACGATAGTCGATGCAATATTGAAAAGAGGCTGGGTTAATTCATGCAGACCAAGTTCGGCATGCAAAAGCTGCTAAAGCCGTTCGCGTTGGCGAAAACGTCGTCATGGCAGCGGGGGAAGCAGATAGGCTTGCTCGGCATGATGCTTTCTTATCCACCGCCCGCAAGACACGACATTATACGCAGTAGAGTAACAGACGAGAGCATTGATGTGCAATATGCAGGCCTCAGGTCATTGGCTTCTGGATCAAGTATGATACTGTGTCTATACTCTTCAAGTGTCCCTCTGCAGCTATATCTTCCGCGAGCATGATGGGCAACAGTCGTGTGCTGGTTATGTCAACCCCGGGTGCTCGGTAGGGCGTGCCGTCACATCCTTGCCCGATTTGGAAGGCCGTATCAGTCAGGAACCGTGCATGGGAAGCATGACCTTGATGCATTCGATGCGGGCTGTTAGGCTCCCTCTTTCCTTTCTCTTATCCCCCCACTCGCCCTACCTTGATAACTTGGAGCTTCACTTCTTGTTTCCCATCTCCCCATATCAATCCATCATTCCAGTGCTGCATTGACAGCATTTCATCTCGCAAACAGCTACATAGCTACACAGCCATCACACGACTCTGTCTGCGCCGCCATGAAGGTCGCCGCATACGCCTCGTTGATCGGAGCCGCCACGGCTGCCGTCACTCCTGGCCAATCCGTCTTCAAGGCCCCTAAGCAGGCTTCAGAAGCATGGTCCAAGCCTCTGCACACCCTGCAGGAGTCTCTCAAGTCCTTGACTGGTGAAGCCCGCCAGATCTGGGACGAGGTCGCCCTCATGTACCCCGAGGCTATGGATCAGACCAGCTTCTTCTCTCTGCCCAAGCCTCACGCTCGCAAGCAGGACAACGAGTGGGACCACATCATGAAGGGTGCCGATGTGCAGAGCGTCTGGGTCAAGAACGCCCAGGGTCAGCAAGAGAGAGAGATCGAGGGCGAGCTGGAGAAGTACAGCCTTAGAACAAAGAAGGTCGACCCCAGCCACCTCAATGTCGACAAGGTCAAGCAATACAGCGGTTACCTCGATGATGACGAGGCTGACAAGCACTTGTTCTACTGTAAGTGGCGACTACCCTTTTGCCTCCACCAAGCCTGACCTAATCTTTCTACCATACAGGGTTCTTCGAGTCTCGCAACGACCCCAAGAACGATCCCGTCATTCTTTGGCTCAACGGTGGTCCCGGCTGCTCTTCCCTGACCGGTCTGTTCATGGAGCTTGGTCCTTCGTCTATCAACAAGGACGGTAGCCTCAAGTACAACCCTGCATCGTGGAACGCCAACGCCTCGGTCATCTTCCTTGATCAGCCCGTCAACGTCGGCTACTCGTACAGTGGCGGCTCCGTCACAAACACTGTCGCCGCTGGTAAGGATGTCTATGCTCTCTTGACCCTCTTCTTCAAGCAGTTCCCCGAGTACGCTAGCCAACCTTTCCACATCTCTGGAGAGTCCTACGCTGGTCACTACATCCCTGTCTTTGCTTCCGAAATTCTTTCCCACAAGAAGCGCAACATCAACCTCCAGTCTGTCCTCATTGGCAACGGTCTCACCGACGGTCTGACCCAGTACCCCGAGTACCGTCCTATGGCTTGTGGCGAGGGTGGCTCCCCTGCCGTTCTTGATCCCCAGCAGTGCCAGGCCATGGACAACGCCCTTCCTCGTTGCTTGAGCTTGATCCAGAGCTGTTACGATAGCGAGAGCGTCTGGTCCTGCGTCCCTGCCTCCATCTACTGTAACAACGCCATGATCGGTCCTTACCAGAAGACTGGCCGCAACCCCTACGACATCACCAAGAAGTGCGGCAGCAACAGCCTCTGCTACGACGAGCTTGACTGGATTAGCGAGTACCTCAACAGACCCGAGGTCATGAAGGCTCTCGGCGCAGAGGTCAGCAAGTACGATTCTTGCAACTTTGACATCAACAGAAACTTCCTCTTCGCCGGTGATTGGATGCAGCCCTTCCACCGCCTCGTCCCTGGTATCCTCAAGGAGATCCCTGTCCTGATCTACGCAGGTAGCCTCGATTACATATGCAATGTCGGTATATCGCTGCTGTGTGTCTATATGATGATGATGCTGACAAGAATAAATAGTGGCTCGGTAACCAGGCATGGACTGAAGCCCTTGAGTGGCCTGGTCACAAGGACTTCAAGAAGACCCCCCTCGAGGATTACGTTCTCCTGGACGGCTCTACCGCAGGAGCAGTCAAGAGTTCCGGCAACTTCACCTTCATGAGGATCGACGGAGGTGGCCACATGGTACCCTACGACAAGCCCGTCGCTTCTCTTGAGATGGTCAACCGCTGGGTCGCTGGTGAGTGGCTGGCATAAGTCACTAGACACTGAGCTAGGGGCAAGATTCAGAAGAGTATCATCGATGCTCCATTTCATTTGTTACAAGTAGATATTGTATCACTATCCTTCCTGAGCCAATGCAGCTGACATGATGGGTGAAAATCACGTTTTCGTCTCATTCTCTCTCCCTTCTTCTTGCTTGTGGCGTGGTTAGACAGAATAGTAGTTCTAGCTAGCAAAAGGATGCCTGCCAAACTGACTCCTCTCGCCAAGCTCGACACCATGTCTCTGACCGTCTATAGCATGATGCATGATTCTGTCGTTATATGCCTTGCCATCGATCTTTCCTTTAAGCCACTCGCCGAGCGTTGATGCATCAAACGCTGCCTGATTTGTCGAAGCCGCCGTATGAGGGCGGAAGCCCGCCAGTGCATCACCCACTAAGTACAACCTTCCACCACAACACTGGTTGGTAGGGGACATATTATCAGTGATGGCTTGCACAAACGGATGTGTCGTTTTGTCAACCAGCTCAGCAAATTGAGGTGGCAAGATGTCTTTGGCGTCCTGTTTCTGTTTGACCCAGGCTTCATTCTTCATCTGATCAGGGGGTAGAGTTACACGATGGCGTGTCCCATCTTTACCTGTCATGAGATCCGCGAGCTCTCCGCTGTCATCGATATAGTTCCTGTACCAGACCCAATTGACCAATCTTTTACCAGGCTCCAGCGTGCCATGGTCTCCTGGGATTACATAGGCCAGAATTTGCGTGCCCTCGGTGTGGAAGAAAGTGAACTTCTCGATGAAAGTCTCCGTCGCAGATTCTGAGATCTCGTCTTCCGGTACAGTACCTCTGACTGCGACGTATCCAGCGTAGGTACGTTCGACGGATGGCAATAACGTCTTGCGTACCGACGAGTTCGCTCCATCGGCAGCTATCACTAGATCTGCTGTTGCTTGCGCTTCCTCACCGGACTTATTGGTCCAGCACACGAGAACGCCTTCCGTTGGCCCCATGTCTTCAACAGATAGGACCTTGCATCCATACAGATAGTCAGCGTTGCCATGGCTATGGTCTGAAAGCCTGGCTTGTAGATCCTCGAGGTCAGAGCCGGAAACGTAATCCTCGATATCCATGCCGTCGACTCTCCATCTCAGGAAACGGTATAGTGTATCCCAGCTCGTCATTCGTTGTTCCCTGTCCTCTACACTTTGCTTGATGACTTCGCCGCTACGATCAAGGTATTGTCTCCGCCTGCTCGACACGGCGAAATCGTGGCCAGGACATACATAGCGGGAGAAGAAAGCTTGCGTATCAGAGCCAGCTACTACTCCAGCGCCCTGGTTGTGTAGAAGAGCCGTCGGTGATCTTTCGAGAATTGTCACCCTGGCTGACGGACAGTGTGTAAGGAGGGTCAGGGCATGCATCAGCCCAGCAAGAGAGCCGCCGACGATAATAACATGCTTCGGTTTTGGAGCGGCAGACATGCTGAATCTGCGTAATCTGGATCTTGAAAGGAGTAAGGTTCAAGTATGCCGAGTGGGCCGCTCATTATGAGCGTACAACTTTATAGTAGCTGGAACTTGATTAAGACGTCATTGATACACCATACTGCTCACACAAGCTGCCAGCCGTCGCGTCGAAAGACCACCGACTAAGGCGAATACAAGAGGCGGATGTACCTCCAGCCACCTCAACTACATGGTCGATCGCCGCATGACGACGTCCGTGGTACTATAATAGACGTGATTTGATGTATCGTGCTTTTCGCTGGTCGCACACGTCACCCTGTCGTGTAAATTCTGTGGTCGCTCTCACGATATACGCTGACTTTTCTCGGATTTCTAAGCAGACATGGACGTGGACAGTATCTATGATAGCTGACTATAGTCCCTTATGATCATAACGAGTAATTACGCGTTCTCTTCCTTGGGTGTGTCTCGTCGAGCTCCAATTCGAGTCTCACAAAGTGACAGGTCATCGAAGTGCCTAAGATCAACCTACCATTCATCACCGACGTCAGCCACATGGTAGTACATGTGGCAGAAATATTGAGAGCTCTGTACAATACCATCAATTTCCTAACCACGCACGACTATGACGGTTGCTGTCGTTCGTATTGGAATCATTAGAAAGCGTGATTGTTTACAGGGTAACCCTGTCAAACTCGACATATCGTTGCAGGTCAATACTGGCTTGAGCAGTCTTCCGGTCTTGTATGATACGTGTCAGTAGAGCCGTCAACATACACAGCGAGGACTTACGAAATATCACCGTTCCAGGCAGATAACTCCTTCACGTAGTTGTCCAAGGACACCGCCCAAGATTTTATGGTATCACGCCTCTCGACAGCTGCAGTACATCATAATTGACTGGAATGATACCAGAGTGTAATCCCTGTAGAAGATAGAAGAGTCCTTTGTAAGGCCTTTTAGGTCACACGTCTCTTTCCGTGACCGCGTATTGCTGAACCGGTGGCGCTGAGGATAGAAAGCCATATACGCCTAGCTCGGTCGATCCATGTGCGTGGAAATGACACTATGAACACGATCAACGATCATCCGATCACCACCAGCAATTCCTCCTCTCCTGAACTAAGTCCTTGCACGCGTGTAGCTTACCGAGGCACAAGCTTCTGTAAGACTGCCGCATAGCCACCGGAACATGTTGTCTCGTCGAATTCCCAGCATGCTGTCTTATGTTGGATGAAGAACAGACCATGCCTCTCACTTCCCGCGTCTTGTTGTTCTACGTTGATCGCGGAGGAGAGTGGGATGATGTATGGGTGCAACATACTGATCGTTGGAGGAGCTAGCTCGTTTGTGTGGTTTGAGGTCGAGACTCATGTCGTGACGCTTTGTAGGGCATCAATGAATACCCAAGCTGATGATATTCGCCCTGAGCGACAAGTAGCGGCAGCCAAGAGACACTATATTCCAGATGATTCAGTGATCTCTTGATTTGTGTCTCAAGAAGAACTGTCATCATCGCTCGACTCTTCTTCTTCGAAAGGCTTTTGAGGTGCTCGTACGACAGGCTTCTCGACCTCACCGGGGGTGTCTGGAGCCTGTGTTTCATGGAGAACGGCCGAAGTCTGCAAATGTGCTTGATCTGCGATAACGGCGTCAGGCAGTTCAGCCAGTATGGGCGAGGGAGACTTTGCATCCCTTAGACTGATCTGCTTCTCAGCTTCGTCGATCTTCTTCAGCAGAAATGCCACCGTACTATCTCGTGCCTTGTCGAACTGTCGGAGTCGATCAATGGGCATGAGATTGTAATCGGGTGCCAGTACGGAGGGTCTTGAGGAAGTCTTTGGTTCAGCATGTGAGTGTGGCTGTATCTGATTCGTCTTCTCCTCTAGCAGCTTTCTCAATACCAGAATGTTCTGATCACGATCCGTCAATTCGACGATCAGACTTGCTCTCTCCATGTCTTCGTCCTCAATTCGCCGGCGCTTCTGCCCTTCGCTGTCTTCCTTTTGTCGCCAAGCTCGAATCGCGTCCCTCGCAGAGTTCTCAATGTGGGCAAATCGCGCGGGGCCGAGCATGACTCCACCGTACCATCTTGCAACAACAATGGCGCCCTCCACTCGCATCTCCTCAATGACTTTCAAGACATGTCGACCTCCATAGCGCTCTCCATCGTCGTCTGTCCCAGTCTCCAGAGTCCGTACATTGCCAACTAAAGTTCTTTGCGACGAGGGACTCCTCCAAGCTAGAATGCGATGAGAAGCGTCCTTGAATTGATCCAGCTTCTGAAGCTCCTTCGCAGGCATAGTTGGCGAAAACCAGGCCTGAAAAATTGAAGCGCGATCCTCGATCTTTTCAGATATCCAGAAGTCGTGGTCTGCATCGTCTGACAGCTCCTTAACAGGAGAGGGACTTCGCGGACGTTTGGACATGGCCGGAGGAAGTCTTGATGAGATTCAATCGTGCTCGTTGACTTCGCGTCGAAAACGAGACACAGCACGCGTCTGTGGCTGTTCCGAACGTCATGCACGTTGGCGACAGATCAGTCGATTAACCTTGTCAATCAAGCTGTAGCCTACCAACCTTTCAACAACACGCAGTATGGGCTTCTTCTCCTCTTCTCACAAACTCATCCTCACAAAGCACGTAAGCTAGTTGTGCGAGAAAACATGAATGTAATTGCTTGAGTGACCTTGGAAAAGAAAAGTGGTATAATATCTACATATGCCCTGCGTTTCCACGCTTACCTCCACGCTTTTGACGATCGATGTGACCTCTCAGAATCTTGCGGTGTTCGACCAGACTTCTCTTACCCTTCCTCTTCGCCTTGCCAAGAGTCATGAGGAAGTTCTTCTTGCGGGCCTTCTCCTTGTTAGTGGTACTCTTGCCCTCAGATTCCTTCTTCTCCTTGCGCTTCGCTGTGGTTGACATGTGCTTCTCGTCACGATCTCCCTTCGCCAATGCAATCTTCTCCTCCCTGGTGGCGCGGGAAGACAGCGCAGCAAGTCCTTCGATTTCTGCGGCTGTGAGAGGATCATCAGCATGACGACCCGAAGCACCTTGTTGTTGACGTTTCTGTGAAGGCATGTGTTTGGACACGGCTGCACTGGTCCGTAGCTCTTGCAACTTGGCAAGATCTGCAGGTGTGAGAATACGGGTTGTAGCCAATTTGGAAAACTCGGCGACGGGGTCCTTTGGCGTGTCCTCTGCGTCTTTCGTTGGCTCCACGTCTGTCTTTTGCTTCTTGGCTTTGGGCTTTTTGCCTTCGTCTTCACTGTCGCTGATGTCGATCTCTTCGCCATCGCTTTCGACGTTGATCCAGCCCTCTTCATCTGAATCATCATCTTCTTCGAGATCCCATTTGCTCCAGCCTGCTTCTTCATCTTCCTCTTCCTCATCTTCGTCAGCGTCAGAAGCATCGGGATCAAGACCCTTCTCAACGCGTCTCTTCCTTCTCTCCTCTGCCTTCCATTCTTCGAGCAACTCCAGACCTTCGATACCACCCACTTCGACCTGGCCGAACTTTCTGTCTTTCAAGGTGCCCTTTTGTATGCCTATTGAAGCATCCTTGCCCCTGTCTCTTCTGCGCAACATCTCCGGACCAACTTCACGGTAGAGACTCAGCAGACCTTTGGCGGCCATGACTACACCCTTGTCCTTGCTCTTTCTGTATTCAACAAGATCCTGCAGGAGGGTCTCGTTCATGGCAAGAGGTTGTCTCACGCAAATCTCTCGAATGGCGTTGAGACCGGCTGACGCGACCTCCGAGGCAGCGGCTTCAGAGACGAACTCGTTGGCAATCTTTTGGACGAGGGGCTCGAGAGCATCCGGGGGGACGAGACTGTGGGTTGACTGGGCGAGCGATGCGAGGAAAGAAGTGACTTGAGGCTGTTTGGGGGTGAGGTACTTGATAAAGTAGGAGTAGAGGGGGATCAGAGTGAGGGTGTGCAGACCAACGAGGCGAGAAACGAGCTGAAGGACGATCAGTTTCTGGTCGAGCTTGAGTTTGGCCTTTGGAGTCTGAGTGTTGAGATGCTGATGGAACAGTCTCTCGGCGAAGCCTTGGGGATCGTGCAAGAGATGCAAAGCAGAGAAGTTGAGGGGGTGAGGGGCCTTCTTCTTCTTCTCCTTGCGCTTGACAGTGGCGGCCGCTCTCCTGAGCTCGTTGGCCTTCTTCTTTGTCTTCTTGTTGATGCCAGCCTGGTGGCGCAGCTTGCCCATGTCGATGTTCTCCTCGTCATCGCTATCTTCTTCAGCCTTGTCCTCGCGCTCCTTGTCTCCACCCAGGAAGAAATGAACACCTCCTGAAACCACCTTTTCGTGTTGAGACAGGGCAGCCTCTTTCATGATCTCGACGGCTTTGGCATCTGTCCAGATCTGTCTAGCCCACATCTCGCGAGTGATACGTACAGCCCAGACGCCCTTGGCAGAGGTAGGGTCCGAGGTGAGCAGGTTGTACAGAACCGTCTGGATGGTGCGGTTGAGCTTGTGGTTGGTGGACTTTGAGTTGGAGGTGCGGAGGTCAGAAATGATCTTGGTGAAGAGAAGAGTACGCAGGGCTTTGCTGGGAGTGTCGACTAGCAAGGGGAAGAGAGCGTTGAGCAGACTGCAAGAGCACAGGATTAGCGACGGCGATTGATGCATGGCTAGGTGGCGCGCTTACACAGCCGAGTCGATGATGTCCTTCTTGCGTAGCAGCACCAGACTGCCAACGACCTTGTCACGCAGTTCGGCTTCCAGTTCGGCATGGTGCAAGCGAAGGAGAGCCATGAGGTCGGTAGGGAAGTCGGCCGTCAGTTTGGGGTAGCAGTCGGCGCAGTGCGCGACAAAGTCGATCAGCTCTCGGAGACTGACCAGACCCTGCGAATCCGTCGAGCTCGGCGCCTGCATGAAGAGCTGCAAGAATGCCTGGTATTGGCTGTACTGGTTGTTGAAGTCATCCTTGTATGATCTGCCATGTGTTAGACCAGACCCTTCGCCCGCTGTCGCGCTGCAACTTACGCTGGGTCTCGTCGGACCTTGTATTGCAAATTCGGCAAGTCTGCATCGACTTTCTCGAGCGCTCCGACCTTGCGCTTGACCATCTTGTATGATATGCGCGCGTGTCTTGGTACTTGTCGTCGTCTTTGTGTTCGTTAGTATTTTCTCTATTGTATGCCGGGCGGTAAGCTCAAAACACGTCGACCCCACAAACTCTAAATATCCTATCATGTCGCAACTCTTGGCACATCCTACCCCCCGTATGCAAGATACCTTCTGTCACACCCTCTCTGATGATCAAAGCAGGCAACGACGAGCTGTAGAAAGGCACAGTCATATCCTATCTTGAGAAATTCAGCATAGGGAGTTGTTGACAGAATGTCTCCCGATGTCGTCGCTCCAGATCCAAAAAGGGGTCTGCCTTGAGACAGCGACAAGTATGGCAGTGCTTCGCACACTAAGAGGTAGTTATTATGCCTCTTCACATCTATGTGTTGCTCTACTGGTGTTATGCAGAGTTTGATAACCGGCAAGATGGGCTGACCATCACCACAACACCGAATCAAGGGATACATCAACGATTATATCAATAACATAACATCTACATTGCCTGACAAAAGCTACGCTGTGACTGATCTTCTGGCCACCCGCTCCTGGAACCTCTTCAAGTCTTCGATACTTACCAGCCCTTTGTTGCTGGCTTCTATCTCACCAGCTATGTCCTCGTAATGTCCAAGCAGTTGCAGCTCAAATCTACCCAATACGTCTTCGTTCATGACCCGCCCTTTCGAGACCAGCTCGTCTTCTCCGGTCCACTCCCACCATGGAGTCTGTGCTGATTGTCCTGTTATCAGCTTGGAGTTGATTGAGAAATCGTTGTGATGTTTGTGCCCATCATGGAGTCTCCAGAAACGTAACGCCTCGGGCTTGTACAGAGACTTGCCATCTCGACCTACAAGCCTCTGCAGCCATTGCATAAACCGTGACCAGGTACTAGTCTTCGGCTCTGAAGCAAAGCCTCCAAGATCCAGACGTACCCTGACCGAAGCATGAATAGACTCGTGCGTGTCTCCAATCAGCACACCGCAGTGCTTCTTGACGCCCGTCAAAGGGTCAGTGACCCTGTAGCGTCCGGGACTCCGAACCACTCGGCCAGCCAGACTCTGAGGAAATGTGAAAGAATCATAGATGGTGCCCAGTGACCAGCCCCTTGCGGGAGGGTGTCTTTGGTACCATGTCTTGTTCAGGGCTTGCTGTGTATCCAGGTAGTCGTCGTAGAACTCAATCCAGTCTTGAGCTCGCCATGTAAAGCTCGTGCCTTTGGTACTCTTCGCACTTTCGCCTGAGAGCTGATCCATCATCCAGGCTAGGGATATGTCTGCTGTTGCTGTATCATCATATGACCCGCCAACATTAGAATGTGCTCCTGGAAACCATGTCTGTTTGAGAAACTGCAGTCAAATCAGTATCTCCGTGATGAAAGCAAGACAAGGACGAGCTGTGGGAAGGCACAAGTATTTTTGAGCCTGGTGAGCCCCCACATGAAGTCGGGACAGAGCTTAGGGCATTGACTGACCGTAGGGCTGCCCGTAGGCTTCTCCCATACAGCAGGGGAGAAGGGCGCCCGATGCTCATCTAATGCCAATGCCTGAAACGCATTCTCTACGTTATTAGAAAGTCTGGTGTCAAGCCATTTGTACTCGTGTAGAAACGAAGGGAGTCCGAGGAGTTTTTGAAGACTCGGATTGACAGGTATTCCAAGAGCACCTAGGAGGTCAGAATACTGGATGGACTCGTTTGAGGGACTTCTCTTACCAACGGTATCCCAGACCCCAATCACTTTTATGGGTACATCGCGCAGCTCGTTCTCTCGGATGGGGACAACGTGGGTCAATCCAAAGCTCCGAAGCACTATAAAAAGCGAGTTAGCATAGCTGGGACTACGAGGTATTATAGATAGGCCCCAGACTGTACGTACTAGCACGATACTCATCTAGATATTCATCGACTCGCGCTGGGTCGTTTGACGGAGTCTGGGGCATGTGCTTCTTCTCCGGGTCCAGAGGGTCGCGGTAATGCTCCCAAAAAGAAGAGCAAGATTTTGTAGGGTCCCCCGCCTCAGTCCAATCTAGGAAGATCGAATAGAAGAAAGGTAGACCTTTTTTGTTCAACAGTCCAAGGTTTCCAACAAGACCTCCTAGACTTCTCGCGGTAAAACTGCCTCGTGAGAACCCTATCAGGAATATGGAATCACCGGGCGAATAGTTGTTAGCGAGGAAATAATACGCTTCTCGTATGTGCTCAGAAAGCCCCAATCCAACGCCGCCTCCCAGGAGTCGATCCTGCAAAGAAAGTCCAGTTCCTACTCCACTCTGATAGTAGACGATCTGGGGGTGGTGCTCGCTGTCCTCGGGCTTGATTGCTCGTGAGATCCTAGTCACGTTGCTTCCAACTTGTAAGTGGCCAGGTTCTCCACGACGTCCCTTGACCCAGCCAGAATCGCTGTCCTGCAGATCCAGTCAGTCGGCCAACACAATGGGAACAGACAATTATCAATCGAACCTGCCAGGTACCTGCATCCTGTCAGTCGAGATACCATAACTGCTTGATGAGGTATCCTACCGTCAAGAGCACATATGATCTTCTTCGGGTTGCGAAGAATAGCTCGTCCAGCTGTAGGAGATTCGACCATGGCGAAGCGTGAGGGTTTCGGAAAGTTACGAATTATCACAACAAATTGCAAATTGATGATGTACTACCGTGGAAAGATATAGGATAATGCGAAATAATGAAAGAAGAGGCCGAAGATGACTGTGTTGTTGAACTGTTCTTCAGGCGCAGTGTGAGGCATAGTGTAAGGCGCCCACAGCCTTGCAGGCAACGTGTTGGCTCCAGAGAAACGGTATATTGCGGCTGAGGATTTGGCGCATTCCCCTCCTTCCCGCCCCTTCTGCAGCCAAAACAGGCAATGGCCCTCCGTGATGAATGCAAAGCAGGAACGAGCTATACAGAGGCACAGTTCATTCTGAGATACGGGCCCTATATAGGGAGTCGATGGGGAATTAAGAGGACGACGACTCTTGAAAACCATCGTGCCTTGGTTTACCTTATGCGTCGCTGGCTGACTCTAGCACGTAACGATATCATTGTTCGTTCTCTTTCGCGACTGAGCCATAGGGGATAAACGAGGTATGCCAAGTGAAGGAGGAGCTCGGCTGGCGCATCCAAGACCGGGTATTCGTTGCCGGTACTGCAGGCGATGTTCTTCCGAACTGAAGTCCTCCAGCTGGTACGAACACAACTATTGGTGAACCAATCGCCAGGCATCGACAACCACCACTTTTGGCGGATCAGATGGTAACAAGTTCTGATTTATGCTCTCACATGGCGCTACTTCGTCGAGAATGATTGTTCCCGAGTCTGCCTCAGCAGGTTCGATACGTCTCAAGCGCTGATTTCGCAACGTACAGGTCTCAAAGATGGGTTCCAAGATCACCGTAGGCTTGTTATAAATGGCGTGAACGGTGTAAGACGGCAGTTGTGTTGGTAAGAAAGCTACAACAAAGTCCGGAACGGGGCAAAGGTACGAGTACTCGCGTGGGGCCTTGCCAAGCAGTCAGATCGTAGTTTGATAGTGTTTGCACAGTCAACAGCGTGCTACACAGAGCATCACCTCAAGCAAACCACAAGATATCTGAGGTTGCGAAAACGACATGGCCGCCATGATGTCGAGACGGATGGTAATTAATCTCTTGGAGTTTTCCATTGGAAAATTATACTGACTATCTCCAGCTATCAAAAGAGGAAGAAGGCGAAGAGACTGAGGTGCGCCGTGAAGATCAAGACAAGATCAACCGCTTCAGCACTTTACATCAGAAAGAGAAACTGTTGCAAGCAGATCTCAAAACCAAAGAAGTAAGCCTAGGCTTCTGCACGAGTGGACATGTTCGATTAGCTAAATCCATTCAACCCAGAAAGAAAAGGAAGACCTAGAAGAAGTCTCATCAGAACTTGAGCTTGCTGATGAAGACGAGAAGGTCTCGTAAGTTATGCAGAGTCTGCTTGCCGGCGTCCCGTCTCACCACATCACTAGGTACAAGATCGGAGACTCGTTCTTCCTGCTGCCCCTCCCCGAGGTCCAGGAACTGTTGGCAGCATCAATCGACAGAATCGATGTAGATGTGACAGCAGTCGAAGAAAAGTTGAGCGAGCTTCGGGAAGAGATGCAGCAGCTCAAAACCGCACTGTACGGTCGCTTCGGCCGCAGCATCAACCTTGAAGCATAGGGGTGGAATACTTTGGCTGTGGAATCAGAGACATGGTCCGCTTCGAGCATCCGACAACTTCTGGCAATGTTCCGTTATTATTAGCATCAAATGGATCGGAGCAAACATCGACTCGCAACCGACAAACACATTCAGGGGTGAGAAACATGAGGTTATAGTGTATGTGATGGCAAGACTATCTGTACTACAGATGACACAACTCCGGAAACAAACTTCTCAAAATAGCCAGACGCAGGCGCAGCTGCTGACGCCGGGCGAACAACTGTTTTGTGGGCTATGTATCAATCATATTATACAGACACGCGTAGCCAACGTCGCGGCGTCCAGATAGTGTATCGGCCCTTTACGCCATGCAACGAGCTCACGTCAACAATACAATTTACAGCGCTGCCATTTGCGCTGTGTTTCAGCATGTCGCTCAAAAATAGTAGAAATCGATCCCCCGTGTACTGAATTCTGTCGCGGGTATAAATGCATCAAGATACGATACTTTCCAGAGGCTGGGAGACGCCCGCCGCGAATCGTCAACTCGTTGACTTTCTTCGCCGTATTCTCCGATCCAGAGCTGGAGACCAGAGAGTAACAGAATTTCCTCCAGAACCCGATTAGACAGTCGAGCAACCCAATCTTGTCATGAATCAGTATTGATGCCCTTAAGTACCTGTCGGTGCCAGACAAGATTTGTTTTTCAGCAGCGTCAAACAGCCCATTGTGACGCTGGACTCAGGGCTCGAGAGGTAGTCTGCCTATTGGAGAGAAATGCGACATGGCAAACGTCGAGTGGAAAACGTCCAAGAAGAAAGTATGAAGGCTGCGGCGGGCACTGACGGCAAACTCGGCCACGTACGTGTTGCGTATGAGACCCAGCCTCAGGAAAAATCGAGAAGTTCAATTCAAGGAGCTAGAGCTGAGAACTTCTAGTGAGCGGTTTGGTTAGTCTCAACGCACAACAGGTTGTGAAAGTCAGTGCTCGGGACATAAATCGATTCGTGAGATTACAAGTCGGCGCAGAGGGGTGCCGTGAGTCCGTGAGAAAGGCGTTTGGCAACTTGGCACAGCGTGGAGAGTAGGATAAGCATGTGGTTACAGGGCTGAACGAGGCCGGTGAGCTAGGGCTGCGGACCCGAGGATAGTTTGGGTGGCAGACTGCGCCGTGTTGCTGTCAGAGCAGCGGGTTGAACTGGTCTGTGTTGCGGCGAGGCTGTGCGCCTGTTTCGGGAAGGGAGGCCCGTCATCGTTCCTTGCCTTCCCTGGTCGATTCTGCTCGGTCGCAACCCTTCGTTTCTTCCTTCTTCTCCTTTACCTCCCTTCAATCTGCTCCCGGCCGCCAGCACCGCATCGACATTTCCTTCTCCATCGCGCCAAACTCAGCCCCAAGGCCGAATCCACTGTCAACCCGCCCTCGTTTCGATCATCAGTCGCTCGCTCACCCCCAGATCCGAAAGGCGCTTCTTGGTCTTGGCACTAAGGCCGCGTAATCCACAACGTGCGCATCCGCTGTCTCCATAACTTCACACGCATCGCTCCTCTGCCCCCTCGCCAAACACCAGCATCATGGCCACTGCTCAATTTGCCCAGATGGGCAGCCTCCCGCATGCCCTCAAGCCAGATCTTGATATGGAGTCGTTCTTCGACTTCAACCAGGGCACTTCTCTCAACTCTCCTCAACTCTCGGGTCCTACCCCCCGCCCTTTAGTTGATGCCTCGGCCTACTACAACGCCCCTTCGCCCTTCGAGGCAGACGACGCCCACATGTTTGCCGGTCCCAGCCATGAATACGATCGTTTCAAGCAGCAGACCGGCCTGCCGGTTGGTTCTGTCGCCAGTTTCTCCGCCTTGAACCAGCCCGTCTCTGACACTTTCACCCCCAGCCATGCCTTTGGCGGTTTCAACTCGGGCATTGACGACATGGCCTTTGACCATGGCTTCAACGGTTCCTGGTCCTCCGGTATTGATGTCGACGCCGACATGAACATGGACTTCAACGCCACTCAGACCATTCCCACCATCTACTATCCCCAGCCCGCTCCGGCCCAGTCACGTTCCTCCGACTTTGTCGACCCTGCTTCTATCGGAGCCCACGATGCTTCTCCCAGCAATGTCGGCAGAGTGTGGCCCGGCATGCACCAGCAACAGGCACAGCAGGCAGCCATGGCCAAGGCTCAGGTTCAAGCTCATGCTCAGCAGCAAAGAATGCAGTTCGAAGCACAGCAACAACAGCAACAGCAGCAGGAGCAACAACAACAAAGACGAATCGCTCAGCAACAACAACAGACACAGCAGCAGCTCGAGGCCAAGCCTAGCAGAAGCCGTGCTTCTTCATACCAATCAGACCCCCACACCGAGGAGAGCATCTCACGCCTCCTTAATCAAATGCGTCAAGGAAGTGCTGTGCCGTCTGGCAAAGACGACTCTGGCATGCTCCCCCACGTCGCTCGCATGCGAAAGGAAGAGGAGGACATGGATGAGGACGAGCGTCTGCTAAACAGCGAAGAGGGCAAGAAGCTCAGCAGCAAAGAGAGACGTCAACTTCGTAACAAAGTCTCCGCACGTGCTTTCCGGTCCCGCAGAAAGGGTAAGCATCATCAATATTCTATCTGCCAAGACATGCACTGACAACATGACAGAGTACATCTCCCAGCTTGAAGGCGAGGTCGCAATGAAGGCACAGGAGGCCAACGATCTCAGAGTGGAGAACCGCAGTTTACAAGAGGAGAATGGCCGTTGCCGCCGTCTGATCGAGGTTCTGTTGCGCCACCCTGCGTATGCACCTTTCATCGAGGACATTAGTAAGGACCCTAGCATTGCTGGCCCTTTGGCTCAAGCTCCACAGGGTACTGCCGGCTCAGTTCCCTCGCAGCGTGAGGCCCCTATTGATATGTCTCTGCTGAACCTGAACAACGGTCTTCAGGTTCCCAACAACTTTCAATAGAAAGGCTCAGTCGGCTTGGCGGAGGTGCTCAATGAGCTAGCTCCTTGTTTCTTGTTATCCTGGCGGTGGTTTGGTGGAGAAAGACCACACTCATTTGTTGCCGCTTGACATCTCTCGGCGTCGCATTTCCTTTGTCAGACAATCCTCTCCTTGAGTCTCCAATGATTCACTCTATTCCCCCGCCTTGTGGCTGCGTTCTCGGGCAATGTTGGCGTTCGGTAGTCAGATCATTTCCTTTCATGATGTAGATATTGCAATCCTTTTATAGACTTGGGAACTGGGGCTTACTTTTGATTTGTCTCAGAACGTGCAGAAGATCTCTCGATACTTTTTGGTATTCGGTAAACAGCCGTATCTGCCCTGTGTGCGTGCTGTCGCACTCGAAGGAAGCTGTCTCAAGACACAATACTTTCTAGATCCGTAGTAACATGATCGAAACGCTTCTTTTTTTCAACTCCCTATGCCAATTTTGCCGATATGGGAATCGACTGTGCATTGCCGCGACCCGTCGTTTTTCTGCTCCGATTGTCGAGAGAGAGAGAGAGAGATGGTGAGAAGTGATGTGAGGGACCTGAGCTGTCCAAGTCGGTCGAGGAGCATATCGAGCACATACGAAATGGTGGTGGACCGTGCTTGGAGTCGACAAGAAATTCGGACCATCGTCATGCATTGGACGGGCGAACAGAGCGCTTGGAGGACTTGACTTAGCAGAACCTTCTCTCGCCCTATCGATGTCGACCAGTCGTCTTCGGCAGCAACAGTGACCGACTACCACCCTGGCCTACATACGGACCTTACCGTCGAGTCTGAGATCAGCGACTTGGTCACAGCGAAGGCTCCTAGTTGCGTGTAAAAGTAGCCCAGGTACTGCTCTATCTCGTTTGCAGATCTCGCGACAATTCTCGACCGTCAAGCCTGGTGCGCGAATTAGCACGCCCAAACTTAGAGGAAAGTCGCAGAGACACCACATCGTCTTCCCGCCGCCCACATTTCTTCAACCACCCAAAGGCACGCTTCCACAGCCAGGTTACATCAGGATGCGCTCTTTCTTTCAATTCATTACTACGCCAACTGCCGACACACCTGGCACTACACTATTGTTGCACTTCGACAACAAGCGCTACCTGATTGGAAACATCGCCGAAGGCACTCAGCGAGCCTCAGTCGAACAGAAAGTTCGTCTCCTGAAGGTCTCCGAGGTCTTCTTGACAGGAAACACGACATGGGAAAGGACTGGCGGTTTGATCGGCATGGTCTTGACCTTGGCCGACTCCGCTTCGTGTAGTGCTCAGGCCAGCTTATTGGAAACTAAGAAGAAGATCTTGAACAAGCTGGAGCGAGATGGCGCCCAAATTGATGAGGAAAAGATTGCTGAGCAGGCTGCTCGCGAAGTCAAGGACCGAGTGCGACTCTCGGTCTTTGGAGGACCCAACCTCAACTATACTCTGGCTACTGCTCGACGTTTTGTCTTCCGCAAGGGAATGCCTGTAGATGTGCACGAATATGGTAACGATTTTGGTCAACTCTCGCCTCCTTCAACGAACCCGACATGGTCAGACGACAACATCCAAGTATGGGCGTTGCCTGTTTCTCTAGCCTCCAATGCGTCAAGTGCTTCGAGTAGCCCTCGGAAGCGAAGCTACGATGAGCTCAACGGCCGACAGTCTCCGCAATCTCGCCCCCCTCTCCGTCAACAAGACAAGGAGAAGGCCTTGATGATGTCCAAATCGGTGGTCTCGGAGATGTTCGACTCCTCATGGCGTATGGACGCGCTCGTCGAAACCCCGATTAACCAGGTGCAGCTGCCCGCTGCACTATTCGTACGCGATCCTCAGACACACAAAATCACAAAATATACTGGTCCGATGCCTGGAGGCAAACAACCTGTACCAGACATCAAAGTTCTTGTCCGGCGCCCCTGGCCTGGAGCCCTTATTGAGTCCCTTCCTCGAACAGAACCTGCAAAGGTGGCCATGTCATACATCTTCCGCAATCACATACAAAGAGGCAGATTCCAACCAAAACGGGCTGAAGCATTGGGTGTCGAAAAGGGGCCCAAATGGGCAGCTCTTGGTAAGGGCCAGAACGTTGAGAACGATAAAGGAGAAACGATCACTCCGGATATGGTATTGGAGCCTAGCAAACAAGGTGGAGGCGCGGCCATTGTTGATCTGCCCTCGCCGGAATACGTGGAAGCTCTCGTCTCGCGTCCCGAGTGGAAGTCGGCCGAGATTATGGCTGGCGTTGGTGCTTTCATA
This sequence comes from Aureobasidium subglaciale EXF-2481, assembly GCF_000721755.1. Lineage (NCBI taxonomy): Eukaryota > Fungi > Ascomycota > Dothideomycetes > Dothideales > Saccotheciaceae > Aureobasidium > Aureobasidium subglaciale. The sequence continues at coordinate 493,122 of NW_013566980.1, read as the reverse complement.
TGGATGCTAGGTCCAGGTGTCGCGACACATCCACTGTTGAAGCAGTTCATGGAGGAGATGAAGCACATGAAGCATGTCGTTTCTTCCCCAGATCTCTGCCCAAACCGATTAGCCCTCGACTCTGCCGCCGGTGCCACCATCAGGCTGAGCCAAATCGACGCTCTTCGTTACAGAACCCCGGTGCACGACAACGTCCCTGCCTCAGGAGCTCTTGAGCATGCAGGCGAGCTGCAAGATATTGTCACTGTTGCTGACCGGGGACAGAAAATACAGTTGGAACCATCTCTTGAGATTCAAACCAACGAGATTACTGCCCTCCTAGATATCGAGAAGGTAAAGACAGAAATGTCAAAAGACGTCCTTGATCTCGCCCGTGTCGCCCGTGAGGACGTAGAAGCCAGCAAACAAGCTCTCGATGCCTGGGCCAACACTCTACCACAGAAAGATGTGGAAATCACCACCTTAGGCACGGGTTCTGCACTCCCTTCAAAGTATCGTAACGTATCTGCGACACTGTTGCGCATTCCTGGCTGGGGTTCCATGCTTCTCGACGCTGGCGAAAACACTTTGGGTCAGCTCAGGCGTGTTTACGCTCCTGAAGTCCTCAGCGATATTATGAGAGAGCTTCGAGTAATTTGGATCAGTCACATGCACGCCGACCATCACCTAGGCACTGTCTCTGTCATTCGAGAGTGGTACAAGACCGTTCATGGCTCGCAACCAGCACCTATCATCTCCCCAGGAGACGACTTGGATTTCGATGCGGCCTCTGCGTTCAGCAGACAAGACCGTCTTTCTGTGATCTCGGAGGTAGCGATGTTGCACTGGCTTGAAGAGTACAGTCACGTTGACGACTACGGTTACTCACGTTTGGCGCCACTGTGCATCACCCCAAACTGGCCTAACAAGAGTGTTCAGTCGACCCTCTCTTGGTTCATCCCACCTTCCTTGACTAGAGAGCACGGAGGGAATAGCTCTCTTTTGGCACGGAAGCGATCGGCCGACAACACTGCTCGTGCTCGTGTTATGCCACAAACACTTAACCTGCAGGACATACAGTGTGTCCAGGTTCAGCACTGTCACGGTGCTCGCGCGGTCTCAGTGACATTCCCCTCGGGCTTCAAAGCATCGTACTCTGGCGACTGTCGCCCGTCCAAGCCGTTCACACAGATTGGGCAGGGTAGCACGGTCTGCATCCACGAAGCCACATTCGACGACGAGCTACAAGGTGATGCCGAGGCAAAGAACCACACCACGACTAGCGAGGCCCTCAGCGTGGCACTAGGCATGGGAGCAAAGGCTTGCGTGTTGACACATTTCAGTCAGCGATACCAGAAGGTCCCAGTGCTGGAGTACACTGAGGAAGAGGATGCCATCTCCTCTCTGGAAACCACTGGAGATGAGATGGACATATCGATCAACACAGACGATGAAGCTGACGCCCCAGTGGATGATCATGTTGCAGCCCCGATCGAGGTCAAGGCTCCTACTGACGCAACCAATGTCACCAAGGCAGCAAAGCACATCAAGATCAAGTCAGGGAGCGACATGAAGGTCTGCGTCGCCTTTGACTATATGAGGGTCAAGGTTGGAGAAATTGCCCAGATGGAGAAGTACACTGACACACTCGTCGCTCTCTTCGCCGCAGAGGAGTCGGAAGAGAACAAGGTCGAAGCCCCAAAGAAGAAGGCTAAAGGTGGTAAGAGTCAGCGAAACAACTGAACTAAAAAATCATCTGTAGATTCCATACACTACATGAAGATTAGCTCATTGTACATACGTTGCACTCCAGCCAACTTGAACAACCGTCGTGCGATCGTCATAAAGTGCCAGTGACAAGTTTAAAGAGAGCATATGAGTTGATGATACAGGTCGGTCGCAGCCTCTACGTCTTGCGAGAACGAGAGACGTGCCAGAGGCCAACTTATCTCATTTGAGTTAGTGCGAGAGGTGTGACGGCGTGAGGGAAACCCTGGTGCATCTGGTAGGCGAGTCCAAGACCGCATGCATAAAAAACAAGCACTCCTTGTGTGGATTTCAGCTACAGCTCGTCCGATCATTCTGATGCCATGTTGAGCGTCCTGTGTAGCATATGATGAGGAGATCTACTGAGAGCTGCTGTTCGTGGGCTAGAATTTGCCAGATATGTAGCTGTGCCTAAGTCCAATTCGTGATGCAACGATTTCCGTCGAGACCCCTTGTCCAGCGTCAAATGTGTATAGGTAACTAGCTCTACTCATCGACGCTACGATATGCTGTGGGTGGAACAAGAAGAGATATTGACATTGCAACGACCTCCAACCAGGGCTGCCTCGACCGCGACCAGCACGCGAAGCAGCACATTGGTCTGTACTATCGACTCACACATACTGGAAGTACGACTGAGCACGAGAGATTACAAATGTGTATACAGGAAGTATAACTAGACTAGAACCCGACGAGAGACTAAGGGCCACATCTAGAACGCCTCTTCTCGAAAAGTGAGAGCACCCATTACCACCAGCAGATGAAGAGAAGACCCACTGAATAAGAAAACCAAGTATACCGCCGTCTAACATCAAGATTCGGGATCGCAAAGCTGGAAGCTGTGGAATTTGAGCCGCCTGAGTTTGACACGGAACCTGTGCTGGCCAATTCGCGGAGCTGTGCTGCTTTTGTGGAGAGGATGACTGTACTCCTTCCGCCCGGACAGAACACAACTTGGACGCCAGCTCCAGAAGGGATGATGAACGTGGAGGACTGATCGTCGTATGCGAAGCTGTAGGCATCCGGACACACGGTCTTTGCTGCTTTGGCGTAGTAGTTGGGACTGCATTGATCAGGCCTGTTGTACTTGCCAAGGCAACAGTACTGATCGGAGTTGTATTTGGCGCAAGCCGAGAAGCAAGGGTCAAATGCAGGTCTTTGAATATTGCCGTCGGGATAAGGATATACATTGTCTCCAGGGGCGGACGGGGCATTGACCTGCAGATCCCAAGGACACCACTGATTAGCATTACTTGTGGTGACTTTTGTCTCAAATGGCAGGGGATATGAAGCATTTGTGCCGAGGAAGGTTCCACTGCCGTATGGGTTGAAGCCGGATGGAGCAAGCATGGAGCCTGTGCCTTCGCAGGATGGATTGGTGAGATTTGGAGGAATGTCATCTAGCGAGGAATTGCCATGCGGAACAAGGACGATGGCCAAAGGAAGATTGTATCCGTCGACAAGAGAGATGTCGTAGTAGCTTTGACCGTCACCTGCATCAAGCGTGAATTCAGCGAGCGTCACTGGTACAGCACCCTGGTAGCTATCAGCATATATGATCCATCAACACGATAATAGTGAGAAACTTGCTGCTGCTTGACAGGGTATCACACCATTGCAGTCTCCAGTAGTGCAGGCTGGCCCGCCACCATTTGATCTGCCCTGAGCGTTGAAGCTGCAATTTGACCTGCCCCAGACACGACCTTGCCAATCTTCAGAGACCGACTGTGACACAGTCGACCCAGAAGTGAGTTCGAATCCAGTCTGTCCAGGTGCGATGCCGTGCTGTGTGGCAATGCCGGGATAGATGGTGTCTGGACAGTAGTTCGTCACGACGAGTGGAGTGTTCGCAGCGTTGTTCTGACGAGCAACAAGCTTATGCTTCATATGATGCGTTTGTAAGCTATTTGCACGCGAGACGACAGCCAAGATGGCGGCCACCACTCGCTGTCTCATGCTGGAGACGTAAGAGAGTAAACCAGGTTGAGAATAAAAGGTATCCGTTGTTGCCGAAGGTCGATTCGTGTTCCAACGACTTGTTAAATCACACAGATAGTAGTTCGAACGACAATCGTGAAAGTGGTGAGGGCGGGCAGAGGTAGGGATTGATGCTATGGAAATGCTGTCGCAAGAGGTCGGTAAAGGTATATAAATTGGCGAACAAGGGTAGAGGATGGAAGAGGATGGTGAACGAAAACATGGCGATGATAGATTGAGACTGCAGGCATGGAATCAAGGAAACGCAGGAAGGCGCGAATTGGTTTGTTGTTCGAGGCATGCGATTGGAGCGCGATTTCTCTTGCTGCTTCATATTGGCGCTGCATGACGTTGCGGCTTCAAGACCTACACCTCCATGCTACAGATCGAGCTCACTTCGATCAAGACATGTTATCCGGGCTCGAAGAAATCACGATACTTAGCGGCGACGACTCTCGCTTGTGAACTTTGAAGGCGTATTAGCCCGCGCGCGAAGGAGAGAGTGTGTGTTTGTCGCGACCTTCTCGATTGCCCCAGAGCTAGATGGGTGGGGTCCGTGCACACTAGCGGTTACAATGATATCAGTTCGAATGTCTGCTGCAGATAACACCCAACCCGAACTGTGTCCTTAGCATATCGAACATACGATGCGTGATTACGGACGCTTGACGAGGGATGCGATGGATTTCACGATTGAGAGTAGTCATGATTTGGTCGTATCTTCGCTCAACGAGCTCAGCATAGCGGTCAAGACTACGACATATCTTGATAAGTATCCTGGTTAGTCTGTCAAATACCTACTTGATACCTGCCCGCGTACTAAAACTTGATCACTGTCTGTTCCCTGATACACGCAGAGCAACAGAGAGCTGTGAGAAGGCACAGTCCTTTTCATCATCAAGACGCTCCCATGGAGAGTCGATGAAATGATAGCTCTGGGTGGAGGTCGTCAAGATCACGGGAAGCATTGTGTCTTGCAGCAGCTCCACCGGATAATGTCTAATACGCGGGGAGGTAGCATCCAATGAAGCTCTGCTAACATTCGAGAAGCAAAGGAGCATGCCCAACGAGTCGCCCAGGTTCTAAACGTCGACCACGGTCTGATTTACCTTCCTGGTACCCAAACAGTCAATTGGCCGGATAGTGATCAACCTCGCGCTTTTAGACAGCTGAGGTATTTCCTGTACCTAAGCGGATGTCAAGAACCGGATTGCTTCCTTACGTACGACATTGCTGCTGAGGAACTCATCCTGTGGCTGGCTCCTATCGATCCCCGTAAGGTTGTCTGGACTGGTAGGGGATCAACCGTTCAAGAAGCACTCGACAAGTACGATATTGACCAAGCTCGTTTCGCACTATCGCTTGAGCACTACCTCGAGCGATGGGCTTCCAATAATACAGGCCACATCTATCTTTTACACCCCGATAGAGCCCTTTCAGAGAGCTTCCCTTCCCGAACAAGTTCTAAGCATCTCCGATCCGCGATGGACGAATGCCGAGTTATTAAGGATTCGCACGAAATTGCGCTTGTGAGAAGGGCCAATCGAATCAGCGCATTAGCCCATGAAGAGGTGCTGCGAAAGCTGAGGTCGTTCAAGAACGAAGCGCAGGTGGAAGCTGAGATCTTGGACGTCTGCGTGGCCCACGGTGCCAAACACCAAGCTTACGAGATCATTGCCGGGTGAGCGCTCATATCGAGGGTTTAGAGGAAGCTCATCACTAACCTGTGCCAGATCTGGGCCGAATGCTGCGGTCCTACATTATATCAAGAATGATGAATACTTTGGAGACCGTCAGTTGATGTGTTTAGATGCTGGTGCAGAATGGGATGGATATGCTGCAGATGTCACGCGGACATTCCCACTTTCCGGCAACTGGCCGTCTCGCGAGGCGAAACAGATCTACGATCTAGTGCAACGTATGCAGACTGATTGCATGAACATGCTAGGACCAGGCAAGCGATTTGTGGATGCCCAATATCTCGCGCACCTTGTGGCAATTGAAGGCCTACTCGAGCTCGGGATCTTCCACAATGGCTCAAAGATGGACATCTATCAGGCTGGTACATCTGTTGCTTTCTTTCCACACGGCCTTGGTCATCACATGGGCTTGGAAGTTCACGACGTGGCGACAGTGCTAACGAAAAGGGTTGCTACTGCGACAGATGAGAAAGTCACATCCGAGGTAATAGCTTCACTCATAGCCATGGATTGTGCTAATTGTAAGCAGATCAACCAACATCTGCCCAGTGTGAAGAACAGAGGACAACTAGAATCGCTGTCGGCAAACATCGTTCCTGCAATATGGACGAGTGCGCTCAGCGAACTAAGCGCACCTGATCTGCAGCCTGGAATGGTTATAACTTGCGAACCCGGAATGTACGCTTCCATCACTTATGCATGCGTTAAGAAGCAGTGACTAACACAAACACAGCTACTTCAATCGTGAAGCGCTAGAGACGGTCTTTCTTCCCTCTCCAATCCATTCCAAGTTTATCAACACGGCAGTTCTGGAGCGATTCATGCCGGTAGGCGGAGTACGTATCGAGGACGATTTGCTGATCACCAAGGACGGATGGGAAAACTTGACGACAGCGGCCAAAGGAGAGGCAGCGCTAAAGATAATTCGAGGCGAGTAGTAGTGCTGTAGCAAGGCATGGTAGTTCTTCGTATCTAAGAAACTGACACCCGGAGGAGCTTACTCACAGACGCATCTAGTGATCACTATGGAGTGGTCAGGATGTGTTGCAGGTGCTTATAGTAAAAGTGCTACTTAGTACTGGCAACTTCAACCTAGTCATCATTGTGATAACTAAGCTTAGAACACTAGCTACTATGAACTGGTAATAGATACAGAGAAACGAATAGAGAAAGTAAGGAGATCAAGTGGCAGATTATAATTACAAGGGATACAGAAATACCACAAATCTGTAGCTGTAAGAACGTCTCCTTTCGTAAGTCGTGTCATAATCAATCAAACGTTCTCGTAATGGAGGTCAGGGAACGTCAAACCGAGGTGGAATATTGGCTTGGCTTTTGAGAAAGAGTCATGTTGCGCTAGCACTTTGCGTTGAGTCGTTCAGGCTGCCACTGCGCTCTGCTCCTGGCTGAGCTTCATCAAGGCCAGCAATGCCCAACCCGCTAGACTTTGGCCTAGATGAGGCTTCCAATTCGTGAACGACCTTGGGTGTGGTGGCGGTGTCTTGTAGGGCTGGTGGGCGCTCATTCCTTGCACGTGCCTTGGAGAGAGATATTGTATTCTGGCTGTAGCTTGTCGTGACTTTGCCGTTCGAAGCATCGTAGTCAATGGTGGCTTTCATGAGCGCGGCCATCCACAGTCGACCTTCTTGCCTGCTGTTCACGGCAAAATAGTGTACAGTAGGTTTGGTAAAGTTCACAGCTTTACTAAGACCCTGGCGTGGAGGCACCAGCTTAAAGATAAAGAGCCCTTGTCCGTCGGCAGTGGGTGCTGCAGTGCCTTGAGGTACCATGGGAGATGATCCGGCTCCTGTCAATGCAGCGTGCAATCCGGTCATCTTCTCATTCTCTGCCGGTAATACGCGATGTGAGGATATGTCTATAAGACCCTTCTCTTCAGTGTCGTTCTCGGAGTAGTAGTAGGATAGTCTGCGTCCACGTAGCACAAATAGGCGAGGCTTCCACGAACCTACCAGACTCGAAGACTTTTTCTTCATCCAGCCGCTGTAGTCACAGTCGGCGATCTGTTGCGCAGGCGGTTTCTTCTCGAGACCACGAGTGTACGCAGATGTTGACTTCTTGCTTTTTGCCTTCGGTCTGGCACGCGTTGAAGCAGGAGGGGGAGCAAGCGCGCCAGAGGAGCCAGTTGATACTCGAGATTGATTGTCCGACTTTTGCAAGTCAAATGAACGAGTTTCGGTGGAAGGAGTAGTGGAGCCGGTACGTGCAGGAGAAGCGAGAGGCTCATGCTTCAAGGCACTCTGCTTCTTTTCGTTCTGTGTCACGGCATCGGAGGCTATACGAAGACCGCCACCAATACGAGGCTTGGAAAAGAAGGATCGAGTATTAGAAGCCGGAGATGGCGAAGGATTCAGTGACGAAGACTCACTGTCGACCAAAGTTTGGTCTAGACGAGTGACGATAGGCGATATGGGTGGCTGATTGGAGATCAGGGAATGGGCTGCAGAATGCGGGCTGCTAACGGCGCGACTGGCAGAGGGCTTGTTGAAAGAAAAGTGACTGGAGGCGGGAGACATTATGGGAGAAGCAGGATCGCGCATTGAATCCGCGCTAGACATCCTGGGAAAGTTTCTGTACGAGGCACTGTGTCTAGCGGAGTCGGTTGCGGCACTTAAGTTCCTGGTGTGAGCCGACGTTGCCTTCTTTTGCAAGACATTGCGCTTGTTGCGTGCATCGACTTCATTTCCAGAGAAGTAGCCTCTGTCCGCATCTATAGGTGACGAGAGCGTCCCAAATCCATAGTCACCCACACCACCATCAACCTGCGAAGTGGTGATGCTAAGGTCAGTTGGCGGTTCATGAGCAATGGACAGACGGCGGGTAGTGGCAGGTGCCCCCGAAGTGGTGCCTATTGAAGACTGTCTCTGGTGCGAGTAACGATTCATACTGTCAATTGAGCCCATAGATGAGTGCCTGCGAGAGTGACCAAGATTGCGGATCGAAGCAGCTGAGGGACGTTGGGTTGTGTCTGGTCGAGTGAAGGTCATGGACGGGGTTCCCATGCTGCTAATGGGTCTGTACGGCGAGGCCGTCACGCTCTGGCTCCGTCGTCTTCCATTCTCACTCTGCGCGTCGTCGCCAGCAGCCGAATATTCTGACACGCTCCTAGGCGCGTTAGTCGAGCTTTGGCGGACTTCATCTTGAAGAGCCTTGACCTTCTGCCACGTCTTCAAACGCCGTCCCACGGAACCAAGTTCGAACTCTTTGATAAAGATGGCCGACTGCTCCATGGTCAAAAGGACTTCGCCAGATATCTCCTGTTCACGGAATGTGTCGCAGTGCGACCTTTCGACGCCGTGATCTTCGAGGTACTCGGCGACACGCACTGGTGACCACAGCATGATTTCAGCCTCGGTATGCAGCTGATTCTCCTCGTCGTCGGTTTCGTGACCGTTGATATAGGACAGACGGTTGGGTGCGTGCGAACTGTAAATGCTCTCGGTATCATGGCTGTGGATATTGGTCAAGGGGTTCTCGCGTGGAGTGCGCATATCCGTGATGTGCTCGTCGATGACACTAAGGGTTTCGTGCATGACCGAGTTGTGCTGCGATGAGCGTTGAGCCGGAAAAGGGTTGGACGACTGCGATGAGATGGACGAAGCGGCAGTTTGAGGCCTGTTGAGTTGGGAGGCATCGTTGCGACGTGCTGGGGGTTGTTGGGTGGACAGCAGAGTGCCTCTGGGGGCGGGGGTAGTGTAGACTGTTGGGAACGAGCTGGCGTGAGCGAGAGAGTTTCACGAGAGTCGAGGAGTGACGGCGACTCACCTTCAGGAAACAGGCCAGTGGCACTATTGTTCATATGGCGACCGAGGAACCAGCCATCGCCAAAATCATCGTCCCGCTCGATGAGCTCGATGCGGTCGCCCTTGGCCAGGCTGAGCTCGTCGGGGCTACGAGCAATAAAGTCATGGACGACTAGCAAGATAGAGCCAGGGGGGACCTGCAGAGGGTCCGAGGGCTGGCGAGTGGCCATCGGATGGTGCTGTGGTGTTGTGCACGCGCTGTTACTGGGGCGCGATCATCGAAGTTTTGCGACGGCGGGGCGAGGTGTCATCGAAGTGTCGAGGATATAGAGCCTGTGCGGTGGAGGACGGAGGGCGAAGTCCGAAGGGGTCCCCTTGGACGCCGTGCCGTGGTACGCTTGGTGTTGGAGGTGGTGCCGGGATGCGAGCGGTTAGAGGGTCGAGCTGAAACAAGAAACAGGAGTCCGGTGAAGGGATGGTCGGAGGAGTCGCAGTCGTTGTGTAGCAGTGGCAGCAACAGTAGCAGCAGGAATGTCGAGCGGGCGGCGAGTGCCGTGCAGCAGTCAACGACAGGCAGGTGCAGTGTGATGGCGCGAGGCGGCCGCTAGCCTTTGGGCAATAGGCTTCAAAGTTCAAGCAAGAGCGGTGCACCTTCAGACTTCAGTGGCTTGAGCCGCATCTCTCAGCCTTTGACTCTCAGGCGAGGCGTCTTGGGTCATACGAGCCTGCCTTGCCCAACCCCTGCAAATACTCTGCGTGCCTTTGCGCTGTTTTGCATCCGCCAAACGCGCTTTCCTCATCCGTCAACGCACCTATATCCCCGACCTCTGCCAACCATTGCGATTGCCGACTGCCCTGCAACTACCTTTGCTCCATCCCACGCTCAGATGGGACCCACCTATATGCGCCCGTGACATGCTCGACTCGATGGCTCAATCGCCGCCGCCTAGCGATGCTGCCCCGAGTGCACGAAACATCTTGGGCCGCCCTACCCAGTATTCCTGGATGCAGCAGTCGTCGGTCCTGTCGCAGCCTCCACTGAAAGCTTCCGGGAAACACGTCCAGCGACAGCTTGCCATTGTTACCGACACACTCGCCTACGAGTATCCCGTGCAAGTCCAGCATTCTGCCACGGCTGATGCTTCGGCCCGGCCAAACTGCCTACCCTCGCCTGCTCCCAGCGACCACCATGACAAGTCTCCGAGCCTACATGCTGTCCACCAACCGCCCCCTATGCCTAATGTCCACCAATCGCCCACCATACCCAGGATAGCCACTGCTCACCAATCACCCAGCATACCCACTGTCCGAATAAGCAAGAAGAGACATGCTTCTGCCACCTCTTCGCTCGCAAACACGCCCACCGTTCTACGTCGCTCAGTCTCATCGTCTCAACCCCCTCCTCCGCCCAACGCTGCTTTGCCCTTTGGTCCACAGTGGTCCGCCGTCTTCCAAGCAGACGAATGCACCAGACGTCTTTCAGCCTTTGCCTCAGCTCACGCCCACTTGAACGATGCTGATCTGGAGAGACTGGGCACTCTCTATGATGCCACAATCCAGAACGACTGGTACTTTATCATTCTGCTCATGCTCTTAGCCTGTCACTTTTTAAATTCCCCGTCCCTTGCCTCGCTCCGCCTTCCACAACACAGCCTGCCCATGTTTGCAAGACTTTTGGGAGAACAATGCGAGGGCAGTCGTCTAAGCCCTGAGGTCCAGCTCTTTATTAGCACCTTCCCCAAACCTTTGGACGAACTGAGCTTTTGCTTGACCGAACAGTCTTTCACCACAGCCATACGCCACATTACCGCTTGTCTTCATCAGATAACTTTGAATCTAGACCGTGTGCTTTCGCAATGCCGCCAGGCAGAGACTCTTCCGACTGTCCATGATCTCATCGAGGGTCTTGGTATACGCTCCTTGCTGTTTCAGCGTGCCACTTTTCGCTTTCTCCTGCGCAACACCTGGGGCTCAGATAGTGGTCCATTGGCCGAACTTGCGATGAGAGAATTCATGGATGAGCAGCAGAGATTCGGGGTGGAAGGTGGCCAGTCTCCTGATGTGCGTAGTCGACAGCAGAGTGTTTATCGCAACATCTTTCGTCAACACAAGTGCTCCACCACAGCTCCGCCTATTCAGCAGTCCACTGTTGCTTCGGGAATTTCGGCCCCTTACAACGCCACACCTCTACAGCCGCATCCATCACCTCGTCATTTCCAACCTCCTCGTCAGGCTCAAATGCCGGCACCGGCACCAAATGGCGCCCAGTTGCAGGCGACACAGATGAACACCCAGATGCGCATACAAATGCAAATGCAAGCGCAAATGCAGATGCGTGCCCGAGCCCAAGCCCAAGCGCAACCAGTCCAACCTCCGCAGCCTGCCTTGTTCCAAAGCCAGCCGCAGGCTGCCTCACTTCCACTTCCCACATCGGCTTATTTCCAGAACAATGGCGTTCCTTCACCAGCGCACACCGCAATGCCATATCAGGGCATCACTACATCTCGTGATCTTACCCAAATGCAAGCATTGATGATGTATTCACGTCAAATACAACCTCCACAACATCCACAACATCCACAACACCCCGGCTTGCCTTCAAGCCCCTCACTTGCAACTCAGAGATCTCGCCCGCAGCGATTCACTCAGCCGCCTCGACTGTTCTTTCCTGGACCAAACGCTTCAGTCGCCCAGCCTGCGCACCCTGATTATCGAAAATCGGCACTCCATCAGGCTCACATGCGCAGTCCTATCCTTGTCCCGAAGGATGCCTCCGTTCGTGGCACTTCAAACGATCATTACCGTTGCGTTACCGGCTTTGGGCTCCAGCCCCACAGGCTGACAACCGATCCTATTCAAGAAATCCCTTTTCATCTGACACCAGATGTCTTTGCACACCTTCTTAAGGTGAAAGTGAGCATTGATGGCGATCCCCCGTCTGGAGAATCTTACACCAACTCAATAATGCTAAGACTCAGATGCTGTGAAGTGAGTCCACTTGAGCCTCTTCCTGCTGAGAATAAATGGGCACAACTCGATGGCAGCTGGCCAATCCAGGCCTATTTTGCGGTCAATCAGAATCCGCTCGAACCGAGACGCAAGCTGCATCATGGCAAGTGTCTACCTATCGACATCACGCATCACGTCAGTATCGGCACCAACAAGCTTGTAGTGAGGATAAATCGCTTGAAGCACGACAAATCGGCCTTCAATTACGCTGTAGCTGTCGAGATCGTTGGCTTCATGACTCGCGACAGTATCAAGGAGGCATGCATGAACAGACTCGTCCCTTCCGAACAGATCCTGGCTTCAATCAACAAATCTCTGGCCAGCGATGATGATGATTGCATAATGCAATCAAACTTCACTCTACACCTGTTCGAACCTTTCTCCAATGCCAAGATTTTCGACACTCCAGTCCGCAGCAAAGATTGCTTGCATAAGCAGGCCTTCGATCTTGACGTTTTCTTGGAAACTCGACTTGAGCCCTCAACTAAATTGTCCAACGATCGTATTAGCAAAGTGGATTCCTGGAAATGCCCTATCTGCAGAGCCGACTCCAGACCTCAAAGCTTAATAGTGGATGGATTCTTGGTAGGCGTTCGTGAAAGTCTCGCAGCCAAAGCCCTGCTAAACACACGTTCCATCATCATCGAGAGTGATGGCTCTTGGTCACCCGTACAAGAGTCTCACGACGAAGAAGAGACCGAGGACGAGGCAGCTCCAGCGCCAAAGAAGAACATCGAAATCATTCTCATCGATGATGACTAGTCATCGAACTCGTCATCGAACTTGTTGTAGCCCTCGCTCAGTCCCTGCATTCCCATCGTCATGATCTTTCGTCTTTGCTTTCTAGTGCCCTAAGATACCCTGCAGCAACTTCGTTTGCTGCTCGTTTGCTTGCATTTTCATCCTCTTTAGCATTATTTCTTCTCACGAATCACGAGTTCTCATTTGCATCAGAAGCGTAACGCAGGTTGACGGCGTTTCTCCCACCGGGTATCTTTTGATAGGCCAGATAATACAAATTCTGCGATGACTACTACCTGCGTACGACCTCGTGAATGGTTGACCATGCTCATGTTCATTTTATTTTGGTACAACTAAATGTATGTTTGAACCTCTGGCCTTCTTGTCCTCGGAGGGTTGTCATTGTATGTTCAACTGACTGGCACTCTAGGGTGTGCTTGCGACTCATCGAAGGTGCAATCAGTACTGCATCGATTTGAAAGAGAGTTTGGTCAAAATTAGGATCTCAATGCCGACCGATAGCCTCTATTCAGCATTTAATTCCGCATAGATCAACCGTACGACCAGCCGTATGAACGTTCTCGCGCGCGAAATACAGTGCGGCCATTTCCTTGATAAAATCACCGTCACTGTGGCTCCATTCGTCCAAGCCCATCCTTCTCATGTCTTCACTGTGAATCGTGATCGTGCTCTCTCCTCCGTGCTCACTCTCAGCATCCGCTGCTTCTACAATCTCGGCCAATGTCTCCAAGACCATTGTGGTAAGACGATGCACGTAAGCTATCAGAGTCACTGCCACCGACTGGGCACTCAGGTCAACTCCTTCTGCTGTATCGTAAGTCGAGGAGCGTTTTCTACCACTACTCGAACTATGCTTGCTGGTGATTTGTAGAGGCAGGTCATCAAGTAGTCTTGCGTCTTGACATGCCTCGTCATCTAGTAAAGCATCCTTCTCACCGGCCGAAGCCCACCAAAGGAAAGTGGTATAAGCGATCGAAGCCCACGAAGAGGGTTCGACTAAGCCTGTTTCCCCTTCGAGTTGGACATATTGATCCAGCTCATTGAGAGCCTCCGGTTTTGATGGGTTCAGCGGGGCACTGTCGCTATCATTGTCGGCTTCTGGTGATCCATCTTCGGCATCGTGATATGCTATGGGCCTTGGATGTTGCCCTTTATCCAACTCTCGCTTGAGTGTATAGTAACGTCTCAAATCACGCTGGGTCGCTTTGACATGTTCGCCAGTGGATGTGCGAATTCGAGGCCATTGTTTAACGTCGGGCGATTGATGATTAGGCAACTCAACAAGGACATCATAAAGACTCGACTTGGTTCCTAGTATATCGTCGGTGCTGCATGCAATCCAGGACACGTGTGGCTTCGAGCTAGCGGCTAACTGAGATAGGTAGTCAATGTCGCGGATACCGACATTGAACAAGGGCCTCAAGGGGTACAGAGCCTCCTTGTGTCGTGCCGTGTCAGCTGCCAGAGGCGGAATGTTGGATAGAACGGACAAATTGTATACAAGATTGCAAGCGTCGTGGACAGGTGCAGGTGACATGATCAGTATCCTCTTCTTGAGAAGCGTGGCTCTTTGGAGAGGGAAGAGCAGCGGCCCAAACGTGTCAAGATGCCGTGCAAGGGACATGGCTGGATGATGGTGTGATAGGGTAGGGTTGCTCGGATGCAAGCCAGCAGCGTCAGACAGTGCGCGACGTTTGCGTTGGGATGAGGGCTCGCCATGGTCTGCTTCTTGGCCGTCAATGCTGGGTATACGATTCTGGTGCCAGTATTCCTCTAGTACATGAAGACTACTATCGTCATGGTCGACCAATTCGCTAGATGTGGCTCAGCGTGATGTATGGCAACAAGGCGGAATGGAGGCATACCCGACCAAGCGTCGTAGTTGCCGAGCATGCAACCAGCTGCGGCCCAGGCGTCCGTATGTCAAGGGTACAAGAACACCGACGGCGGCAAGGTGTGCATTTCTTTCCGACTCGTGTGCAGGGCGATTCGCAAAGGCGCTAATGCCGGCATATTGTTCGTGGACGAAGTAGACGAGATCGGATTCGCAATTGTGGAGGCCTGAGGGGAGCGACTTGTATTCAACCACGCCATCCAACTTGACTAGAAGAGTGAGCTTCAGGGGCGTGGTCATGACAGTCGGGGACATACCGTCTGCAATGCTGCGTTGCCATGCTATCGTATATCTAGCCCATGGTCATCAGCGAGGTTTCCCGAGGTAGCGTGGTCCACCACACACCCTACCTTGCGGTCGAAGACAACGAGGAAGAGCGCGACTATCGGCGGTAGCGCGACTTCTGGGCTCTTTGGGCTGTTTCCGCCTGCCATGACCGCTCGCAAATTGAGCCTTGTTGAGTGCGTGTGGTAATGTCTGGGGGAAGAGCAGTGCGTCCATCAATGTCCTTTCTGCATTGAGCACAAAGGGCTGAGCCGAGCATGCCGGTGGGGTCTGGTAAGAATACCCCCTTGGACGTGTGCTCCTCGGCTACCGTCGACGTACTCGAGTAGTTGTTTCAGTGCACAATGCTTTCTTGACAGACAATCGCTTGTTCCCGTCAGTCTTCACTATACAGACGCTGGTCCAGAGGTCGCTTCACTTCCGCATGCGCGCAACGAGGTGACGCCCTAAACGTGACATTCGTACGACGTCGTCGACGTACCTATATACGCATCATCAGTCATTGAAGTCGGCTTTTCCTTCTTAATCGACTGCGCAATTTCACGCGACCTATAACCAAACATATCGAGAGCATCTGAACATGGTATCGGAACCAATCAACCTCATTAGGGGTTGGCCTAGTACATCGCTGCTCCCTACCCAGCACCTGAGCAGAGCAGCCCAAGCAGCACTAGCCGACCCAACTGTCGCTTTTCCCGGCATGCTGTATGGGCCCGATGAGGGCTATGCCCCTCTGAGAGATACTCTTGGAGACTGGCTTACGGCGTTCTATCAACCAGAGCAGCCAATTGTGAGAGAGAGGATAACAATCACAGGCGGAGCATCTCAGAACTTGGGCTGTCTTCTTCAGGTCTTCACCGACCCAGTCTACACCAAAGACGTCATTTTTGCTGCACCAGCATACATGCTAGCTTTCAGGATCTTCGAAGACAATGCTTTCTCGGGCAAGATGAGAGCGGTGCCTGAAGACGACGATGGCCTGGACACTGTTCGCCTGCGCAAAGTACTAGAAGAAAGCGAGAAGTGCTGTCCCCGACACGAGGCTACCGTAAGTGACTGGTCTACGCTATCTATATCACCTTTGTTGACTCATGCAGACGTACAAACCCTCGAGACCTTACGCAAAGTACTACCGCCACGTCATCTACTGCGTACCTACCTTCTCCAACCCTTCTTCTCGCACCATGCCTTTACACCGCAGGATCGAGCTCGTAAAGCTAGCTCGGGAGTTCGATGCCTTGATTGTCTCGGACGACGTCTATGACTTCTTACAATGGCCCGCAGACTCTAGTAAGCCCTCTAGTCTCACGAAGGCTCTTTTTCCTCGTCTAGTCGATATCGACCGCTTCTTGGACGGAGGATCCGACCGGGCTGGAGCCGATGGTTTCGGTAATGCGACTAGCAGTGGAAGCTTCAGCAAGATCTGTGGACCGGGTATACGCGTTGGCTGGGCCGAGGGATCGGCCAAGTTCGCACATGGTGTTTCGCAAGCTGGCACCTCTTGCAGTGGAGGAGCCCCGTCCCAACTCACGTCCACCTACATGGACATCTTGGTCAAGGAGGGGACACTGTCCAGACACATCTTCGAGACCTTGCAACCAGCGTACGCTGCGCGTCACAAGACACTGGTCTCCGCTATCGAGGACTACCTTTGGCCCCTTGGAGTCACGCTGCCGCAGTCCAATCGGCGTGTGATGGGAGGCTACTTTTTGTGGATGACATTACCTGATACGGTCAAGGCGGTAGATTTTGCGAAGAGATGCCAGGAAGAAGCCCAAGTCATCGTTGCACCAGGAAACATCTTCGAAGTTCCTGGCGACAACAGCGTCAAGTTTGAGCATTCGATAAGATTGACCTTCAGCTGGATCGATGAGGACATCATGGTTGAAGCCGTAAAGAGGATTAGAGCTGTTCTCGAAAGCTGCCTAAACGGCGAACGTCCCGTGGAAGCTTGCAAGCAGGCCGAAACTGTACAAAATCCATATTGAGAAATACGATAGACGACTCAATCTGCTTGTTCATTATCTGGTGGCTGAGACCAACGTCACTGGGATGGAACCACAGGCTCCATACATAGCTAGATTTGGTAGTTTCGAATACGCATAAGGACGTCAACAACTAATGCAACAGTGATTGAGAGATGTTGGAAAAACCTCTCTCGATAGACGACACACAAACCTCGAAATGATGATGCATTTTCGCAGCTTTTGAGAGAGCTGACACGTGCGGATGAGATAGAGTCGGGGGTAGGCAAGTGTAGGTACACGTACCCCCGCCTTTGTTCCCTGTGAAAGCCATGAAGCCATCGACAATCCATCCACATGGGGGGGGAATTCGATTTAAAATATGACTGTGACTTCTGCTGCTTCGCTTGCATGGCATGTGACAGGATCCAGCATAGGGTAAGTGAGGAGTCAAATCACGTGAGCAATTCGGACAGTGAGCGGCGGAGGATCTTGTCCATGTCTCGCTTGATAGGAATATAGACAAAAGCCGATAATTGGGGCCAAAGGAAAAGTTACGCATGGCCCGCTCAAACCTTGATAGCGAACTGCTTCATGTGCTCGTAGTCCTTGACATTGTCTGCGACAGTCTTCTGGATAATCTTGGCAGCATCTTCACCATACTTCTCAGACCACTCGGCAAAGAGCTGCTCCTCACTCTTTTCTGCCTTCTTCTGCCACTTGTCAGTGTTTGTCATCAAGACCAGCGCGGCAGACATACGTGGGTTCTGGGCTTGAGCTCAGTCGAGTGGATAGCATCCTCATGGAAGCCTCTCCACTTCTCGAAGGCCTCCTTGGCATGAGTGTGGTCCTCCTCGTTATTCCAGTTCAACATGCTGGGGCTGTATTCGATACCAACGCTCTTGCAGAACTGCTCAAGGATGGCCGAAGGGTTATCCAACAAATCATCCGCGTCGATGACACAGATGTCTACAGCTCCGCTCTTTTGTTCGCCATCTGCCGAATCCTGGCCTGCAAGCTTGGGACCAATCTGACCGCAGGAACGGAGATAATCGAACAAGCGGCGCTGCTCGTCGTAGCCGGCCTCGGAAGGCATGAAGTTGTAAAAGCCAGTGATGGCGTCGAGCGGAGGGATGGTGCACCTCCAGTAGCTGGGAATACTGTGCTTAGGGTGACGAATGAGGAAGGCGAAATGGAACTTGTTCAAGATGTCTGTGGGAACGACGGTGGGGTTGCCAGGCTCGGCCTCTGTGGCATAGGGATAGGGTGGAGAGCTTTCGGCGCCAGATGAGCCAGAGCTCTTCTCAGAATCACCAACAATGTCTGTCAGAGGGTTGCCGCCGTTGGATTCGCTTGTACCGACACCACGCTTGACCTTCATCAAAGATGGTGCAATGGACGCCGGCTTGGAGTCAGGAGGCGCCAGGTAGTGAGTGATATCCTTGATGAAGATGCGTTTGCCCTGATTCTGGTGAGTACAAGGACAGATTCTAGGGAAAGTGTAGCTGCGTGCAGCATGCAAATGTCTCTCGGTGAGGGGGGACAGTATTTGTTGGTCCATGAGCTGCTCCAGTGTGATGATTGGGTCTTGTGTGGTGGCAGTTGCCAGGGAAGGATGGTAGTTGACACGAGGGGGAGGATTGGGATCAGTGGGAAGCAGAGCAGAGCAGCCTCCTCGTGCTGAAAGGGATGCACACCTCTTCGTTCTCTTTCATAATGTTGTCGAAGATGGTCTTGTATGTCGAGTTTTCGAAGCCGCTCTCAGTGCGTGCCTTCTGGTCTTTCTCATATCTGTCGCTAAGTCTCTCTGGGCCGAAGTAAAATGCATCGCCGAAGGGTTCATGAACGCATTGGAGGGTGTCCCGCTGAGTCATGAAGACCTGGTGGACATGGTTAGTCGTCGGTGCTTGTCGATGGCTGTGGCTCAATATGGGGGACGGACTCGCTCGAATGCTGTCGAGCATGCTCTAGGGTGAGTCGCAACGAAGATTGGCTTGTTGGACATGGTTGCGGATGCGGAGAGTACTGGTCTCGGAGCTACTCGATGGTGGAATGGAAAATCTACAAATGTGTGCAGAATAGAACAGGCAAAAGGCAAAGATGGGTGAAGAAGTCAGGAAACAGTCGTGGGATGTGACAGAGATTTATCAATTATTATTAAACGGTAGCCCGATGCAGCGTAGAGCCGAGCTGGAGACCAAAGTGCAGTGTTGATGACGTTCAATTCATGGCAGGTGGAGCGGTTGAAGTTCTGGTGGGCCCGAGGCGTTCGGTGTGCGGTGCCAGTCGCTGCCCTGGCATGGCGAGCCGTTTTAGTGGCCGAAGTAGCGCACCTCAGATGGCGAGTGTCTACGGTGCATGCTGAACTATGTCGACAAGGCTTGCGCACCTGGTTGGCTTGGGCAGATGGTTAGCGGGGTGAAGAGAAACACCCCGCTTCGACTTTTTGTCGGCAGCGGCCAGCTTCCAGCTACCAGCCAACTTTATCTTTGCCCAACGTTCAACCGAGCCGCAGTCGTGTTGCAGCCTCGCAGTTCCCCAGTGCCAGTGTCTCAACCAAATGAAAGCTCTCGGAAGTCGGCGAATTGGCTGTCAGCAAGGCGACAATATATCATGTGCACTGCGCATCTAATTATTGCCGGTTACGACGCCGAGTCTGATCATGGCAATTTCTGAATGGTGGCTTCTGTCTATCGACTTATGTGGGTATACAACATGTAGCGTGCGCTTGAGGCGCCGTACTATAATCAGCCAAAGACCCGTATGGTTGCTGGTTTTAGACTCGACACTTGCATCACCAGCTCCCAGCGCGGCGCGTCGCTGAGGTATCACAGTGCAAACGAGTACGAAGCATGCATCTGGAGCATTCAAGACAACATGGCGACAACCATAAGCCAACGAGACATGTCTGAACGCCTGTGTCTTGTACAGGCGTGGACTGGAATCCGCTCCATGGGACGCTGATTATGATTCGTCTTCACGTCTGCCTTGTCGTGTCAAGCACAAGTGTGCAGAGTGGAAGGGGTGCCTGATGATAACGGTGTGCGGACACATGTCGTCTTCTGACCAGTCATGGGCAGCGGAGATGATGACATTGACGGCGGCGGGGGAATGGGAAGGATCAATCGGCGCCAGCGCTGAACTCGGCTTGATAGTACTTCAAGGTGGTCAGCATGAACTTTGACACGGATTCAGCATTGTTTGGCGGGCTTGGGGAGTGCTAAATACCTCTTGAACTTGGCCAGCGAGCCTTTGGTCACGCAAAGAGGCGCGGGGAATGTTCCAATTGTTGGTCTTCCACCACCACCTTCTCAGACGCGCGCCGATGCTGGAGCCCGAGAATTTAGACGACGTGTTGTGTACTGTGTTCCAGTTCCTCCAGCCGGCGAGGACCAAGGTCCAGAGCAGGCCTTGGGTCAAGGGCATGAACAGTTGGTCTCTGAAAGTGATCCATGCGACCATGTGCCAAGAAGTGGCATTCTGGATGCTGGCGAGGTAGCTCTGTTCGAAGCGCAGGTCGGGGAGCGGAGGGAACTGTTTGCTGCGCGGCGTGGGTCTCAGGACAGACAAAGGGATCTCGTCATGGTCGTCGGGCAGGGTGTCGAGATCAGGGTGGTGGTCGAGGCGCACGGGCTGCTTGGTCGAGGCGGCCGTCGACGGATTGGCATCGTGAGCGGGCGACGGGTGTCTGTTGATTGAGGCAGTTTGGATCGTCTCTGCGAGCTGGAGAACGGCGTCGTCGGCCATGGCGAGCGCGTTGTGCCGTCTTGTGTGGGTGAGGGAGCGAGGTGGAGTGAGGAGGTGCGAGCGCAGGTGGAGTTGCAGTAGAAGGTGCGAGCGCAGGTGGCAGAGCGGGCGAGACGTCGCGGAGAGAGCCAAAGACCAAAGACGACGCTCGAGCAGGCAGGAGCGAGGAGCCAGCAAGCGCCGTCATCTTCCCAATCCCAAACCCACAGCACATCCCACGCCCTCGTAGCCAACGCAAGCATGGGCAACGCAAACTCTCAAATGCTCGAGAACCTGGTTCAGGGCAGCAACTGTGTGTTTTGCCTCTTCCTCACGCCTTCCCTTCCCTCAAGCCGTACTGACCAGCCCTCTTGAACAGTCGACCGCGATGAAGTTGACCGCCTGCGCAAGCGTTTCATGAAGCTCGACAAAGACAACTCTGGTACCATTGAACGCGACGAGTTCCTCTCCCTCCCTCAAGTTTCTTCCAACCCTCTCGCCACACGTATGATTGCCATTTTCGACGAGGACGGCGGCGGTGACGTCGACTTTCAGGAGTTCGTTTCGGGCCTCAGCGCCTTCAGTTCAAAAGGAAACAAGGAGGAAAAGTTGCGTTTCGCCTTCAAGGTCTACGACATTGACCGCGACGGCTACATCAGCAACGGCGAGCTCTTCATCGTTCTCAAGATGATGGTCGGAAGCAATCTCAAGGATCAACAGCTGCAACAAATCGTCGACAAGACCATCATGGAGGCCGATCTCGACCGCGATGGCAAGATCAGCTTCGACGAGTTCAAGAAGATGGTCGAAAACACAGACGTGAGCAACAGCATGACTCTGGACGCTTTCTGAGTCCTGACTCCACACCGCACACACACTCTACCCAAACTACAGCGGCTTGCACTTCCTTTTTCTCCATTCAAACATGAGATACCACGGCGTTACGGAGTTGCACATCATAGTCCTGCTACCGCACAGCGAGCGGCCTATCCATTCTGAATAAATGTCTTCTACTTTGTCCCTCCTGTCTCGCGCTGCGTCCCTATGCTCAAACTAATTAGAGTCTCCTGATCAACCACGATTCCATGCAGCCCCTGGACCTCGTGCTCGAATTTGTCCGAGTCCGAATTCATCTCTTCTCATTTGCAACCCTCCCCGCGTGCAGATACTGTCACAACAGTAGCTGTCTTGAGGCATAATGCTCTCCGTGAATTGAAGTAACGTATACCGAGCTCCATTTAAAACAAGAGATTCTGATGCTCTATGCTCTCGGCAGGCAGAGCTTGGACCCTGAATTACATTGTGTCTTTTTACAGCCCCCCATACTAGTCGTACACATCCTCTTGAAGATACAAGAAGCTATGTCTCTCACCAGCAGCTCTCATCATCTTGAAAACGATTGTACCTTTTGACGGCTCATTTTACTACAGTCTACCTTCTCACGACATACAAGAGAGCAGCAAATTCGGGATAACCTGATAGCCTTCTTCTCGTTAGCTCTCTTCGTGAGCTCCCTCGATCTAGAAAATGAATGTGCCTTTCTACAGCTCGTTGGGTCTTCCCGTAGCTCTGCTTCAATAATCAAGAGAGAGCGTGAGTGACAACTTTTGGCAGTCGGAGAGGTTTCTACCAACTGGTCGCCCCACCTTCGGGACTTTCGGTGCAATGACATCCCGCCATCTCCACGACGCTCCGCAACGATGAAGGTAGAACCAAGACGAGAAATGTTTATTATCAAGATGGATCCTCTAGCCCTCTGGCATCTTCTTGACTGCAGTCCTCGCCCTGACGCAGCCTCCTCTATTCAGAACACGATAGACAAGCAACCGCAATGACTTCAATACTCGCTGGAAAAGTCGCCGCAATCACGGGTGCCGTGACAGGCATCGGACGAGCTATCGCCCTCGAATATCTGCGCCAGGGAGCAGCCGTCGCCGTCAATCACTACCCGGATTCAAAATCAGACAGTCAATTTGAAAGTATGAAGAGAGAGGCTGGTGCTGGCGCAAAGCTCATTGCTGTTCCCGGTGATATTGCAAAGCCGGAAACAGGGACCGACCTCGTTTCCAAGACCGTGTCCGAGTTTGGCAGATTAGATGTTTTTGTGAGCAACGCTGGTGTTTGTCAGTTTGCCGAGTTCCTGAGGTACGTTTACTGCAACGATAGTTTAGGATTCACCGGTTTGTTTGATCTAACATTGTGCAGTCTAAGCCCTGAACTTCTCAAATCGACAGTTTCCATTAACCTCGAAGGTGCCTTCTTCGCTGTTCAAGCTGCTGCTCGCCAAATGAAAGAGCAATCTCCTCAAGGCGGCAGTATCATTGGTGTCTCGTCCATCAGCGCTCTGGTCGGTGGCGCTGGCCAGACACATTACACACCCACCAAGGCGGGAATCCTATCGCTCATGCAGAGCTGTGCCTGTGCTCTGGGCCCTTACAATATCCGCTGTAATGCTCTGCTACCGGGAACTATCCGTACGCAGCTGAACGACGAGGATCTGGCGGATCCTGATAAGAAAGAGTACATGGAGGGTCGCATACCACTTCGCAGATTGGGCCAACCTCATGTATGTATGTCGAAGATGACAAAAGATATCTTGCTGACGACATGCTCAGGACCTCGCTGGGCCCGCAGTATTTCTTGCTTCAAGTCTTTCATCATACGTTGTAAGTGTGCCCCTACCGAGGTATATGATACACAGGACTCACATACCAATCACAGTCCGGTGCACAGATATTGGTCGACGGTGGCGCTTTTGTAAACTTCCAGTAGATATCTGTCTCCGTTGAGTTTTCTTCCGTAGAGAATATTGTATATTTTGCCAGTTCATTGACCCGAATGAGAAGAAATCACCATTCCTAGAAGGGAGAAGCACTGTTCTTGGAGGCTGAAGCATCCTTGTATACTAACACAACTCATGCTTGTGGCAATCCCAGGGTAGAACATAGTCTCAATTGCTTAGGCTGCAATGTTGACCTTAGATGAGCTTACGTTGGCTCTCCTGGATGGCTCTCCTGATTTAGAATAGAACTGTATAGCATTACAACTCGCCATCGCTCTGTATCATCATACAAGAGTGACCACGGGGTTGAAATGGACTTCAAACAAACAACGCCACGTGGAAACTATGCAAGGGGTATCTAAAGTGTTGCGCTCATTCCTCAAATCCACCGAAGCTTTCCCCTGAATCTGATGCATCGCCTGATTCTTGTGGGTTTTGACTCGCTGCGACAGCACCCTTTCTGTTATTCTCCATCTTTCGGATATACCCACTTTTGGTACTGATACGCGCCTTGGGCTTGCCGGTCTTTGTGTCTTTGCCAGAAGCAGATCTTCTAGTCTCGATGCCGCGTTTCTTGAGTTGCTGCTTGTCGCGCTTACTGGGCGTTGGTAGCGCATCCAGCAACCATTGTTGGATGTTTGTTGTACCACCTGCTTCTCCTCTTTGCTTTTGGCTCGCGACGATAATATTGGCGACCGTCTTGATGGATGACACATCGTCGTCTGTGTAATAAGTCAGGGCTACTCCGCCCTCCCTACCAGCACGACCTGTACGGCCAACACGATGGACATAGGCGGCGGCGGATGTCGGTGCATCGTAATTGACCACAGCGTTGATACCGCGGAAATCGACGCCACGCGACAAAAGATCGGTAGTGATCAGAATCCAGACCTCACCCTTGCGGAAGCGTGTCATGACATGGTCGCGTGCAGTGTCCGAGAGATCTGAATGCAAAACAGAAATACGCGAGATCCCGCCAGCTTCAGCGGGAATATCGTATAGAAGTTCGGAATGTAGGGCAACTGCTCTCTCTATAGTCTGTGTGAAGATGAGGAACGGTGCTCGTACGACAGGTTGCTTGTCAAGACCGGTGGAGGTCGGATGTAGTAGCTGACGTAAAGCCATGAGTTTCCCTTGCTCGGTGGCAGCGTAGATGAGACGATGGTCAACATTCGGCACTGCAGAGTCTTTGAGGCCAACAACAAGGCGTACAAATGGTGCGATTTGAACGGGACTAGGACCAATTCCTGACAGCTTCTCGGCACGACTCTTAATGGTGGCCTTGACAAGCTCTTCGATGCTGGAACCCATGGTGGCAGACCAGAAACCTAGACGGAGGTCGGGATTGGACAAAGCATTCCACACAGCCAGCGTCTGATCTCGAAACAAGGGGTCCAAAAGGACATCGGCCTCGTCCAGAACCAGGAAGCGAATTTGGGACAAGGCGCGTGAAGAGGTCCGTACGTCTCCTATGGCGTTCCTCAAGGCAGCCGGGGTTGAGACGAGTATGTCAGCCTTTACAGGGGGTACGTCCTTCGACGAGGCGTCCTGATCGGAAGATTGGTCCGAGTCGATGTGCATACCCTTGCGCACATTAGTGATACGTATAGCAGTGTTCAAAGCCAGCTTCCTGCCCTCGTTGGCGATCTGACTAGCGAGTTCTTTAGTAGGGGCGAGTATGATGGCCTGCGGGCCGGAGATGGTCTGAGAGCGGCGTGAGAGCACCAGAGCATGGATGAGCGGTATCATAAAGGCCAGAGTCTTTCCACTGCCCGTCGGAGCGATGCTCAAGAGATCAACGTCCAGCACAGATGCTTCTTCGTCGGTCTTGACTGCACCCTGTGTGAGCACATCAGCACGGGAGCCAAGCAGGAGTGGTAATGCGCCGAGCTGGACTTCGGTCGTCGTGGTGTATCCGTTGTCCTTGATGTTGCGTAGAAGTGCCTTTGAGATGCGGTATCTGGGTCCCAGGTTGTCGAAATGGCTGACGGGTTCCGGATACAGCACTGTGGCCTGGTCCTGGCGGCCAGAGGTCTGAGGTGCCGTCTTCTTCTGGTCCTTCTTCTTCTTCTTTACAGGCTCGTCACTCCCCCTCTGGAACAGCGTGACCTTGACCTTGTGTCGTCCGAGTATCTGTTTACACTCGTCGGCGCTCAAGGCGACGGGCGCTTGTGCCATATGTTGATGCAGTTCTCCGGCTTTCTCGTCATCGTCATGCTGCTCTTTCTGCTCAGCACTCCTCTCCTTGGCCGAAGCGCCGCCACCAAAGAAGTCCAGACCGGTCGTCACTGTCTCGCTTCCTCTCTTGCGCTTACGTTGCGCTCCTTGCGCCTCGTTGGCATGATCGAAAAGTTGCGGATTTAATGCTGGTCCAGACGATGGTGTGTGGATCTGTGTGCCACTTGAGGAGCCCTTCTTCGCGAATTTGGTTGATCTGGTCAGTAGCCGTAAGGGATCCATGTTGACTTTTTGTTGTGTGTCTTGTCTATAGACAGGCGTATCGAAGGAAAAAGTTATTGCCATGACCTGGAAATTTTGGCCGCTGCGGAAGCCAAGCTTTGCTCGTGACAGTGCCACAACCCTGTCCGATCGAGCTGCATGTTTCGCTTGCCTCTTGCGATACCATTACAACATTATCTCGTTGCCAGCACTTCAAGGGGCTGTCGAAATGCACTGCTCCTTGCATAGTTCTGTGTCTTCGATGGAGAGCGGGCTCATGGTACCCTCAATCATGATCGGTGCCGTTTCGAGAACATTGTTCATTTTGACAGCTGCAGATTCGACGGATATTGACAACGAACATAACAGTTGTTTATAGGGCGTGATTCTTGGAAGGCATCACACATAGCTGATGCGATCCACAATACATATATAAAAGGAGAGACACAGAAGCGGGAATAGGACAGCTGAATAAAGCATGGGACAAGTGCGTGCTTACAATGTCGGTCAAGCCGCTTCGACGGTTCCGGGGACTTGATGTAAAAAAACATAAGAGCATGCTTAAGCAGGCTTTTAAAAAGTCCTGAAAGAAAGAAAAATGGCGATCTAGGCTGTTGTACACGGCTGAGAGACAGGCTCATGTCGCTCCCATATATGTGCATTGCAATGCTTCTGCAGTGTCCGCCCCTCGGTGCCTCGGCCAAGGCGACCATCGCCAACCAAGCCTCTCCCTCGTCCAGCTTCCTCCACCTCGGTATCGTGTAGCGTTTTTCGTCCCAAGCTTAGTGGTGCTCGTCGTGAGAGCTTGAGTGGTAACCAATGAGCTTCATGCGTCCGATCATCTCGCCGACGGTGAAGAAGCCAATGATCTCGGCCACCACAACACCAGCAGTGACGAGCTGAGAGGTGCCAATGTTACGCACGGCCTGGAAGGGGTTTGACGGGGTGTTGGCGCTGGGGTTCTTGACGGCGCTCATCAGGTTCTGGCCGTAAGTCTGGAAAGTCTGGACGTTACTGCAAGGCGGGTCAGTAGGGGGCTCCATGGGACGGATAGTCGATTGAGACATACGGGGGGCTCATCTTCTGGCCGCGGGCGATGAGCTTGGCGAGCTCAAGGCCAACCTTGCCGTAGTAGACAGTGGGAGGGACCATGGCTGCAGAGCGCAAACGAGTCAGCGGAAATGCATGGAACGGGCATGCGACACCGTCACGTACACTGAACGAAGCTGATGACCTGTCCGGTGCGGCCGCCAATGCTGTTCAGAGCGCTGCCGGCAGCTCCGGCAGCCTTTGAGATGCCGGACTCGGCCGACGACTCGACTTTTGAGAGACCTTGCGAAGCCTGGCTTGTGGCCTTGGACGCGGCTTTGGAGACAGCATTGGCTGCTTCGGATGTCGTCGAGGCGTGGCGCACGGCAATGCGGCCAATCTGAGGGGTGCGCAGGAGCATACGGGACGCCGAGAAAGACATGATGAAGACGCGGCGCAACAGCAAAGGGCGAGGGTGGGATGGAGAGGTGAGGGTGCGTGGTTTGCTCTCGCTCGACTGCCCGACACGCGCTTGCCAGAGGTTGCAAATCTACAGCATCCGCGTCTTGGCACGAGCCCGTTCCTCTCCGCTCCCCAGCCGACCTGAACTCTGTCCGTCGTCAACTTCACCTCCTGCTTCCATTCCGTTAGCAACTTCTCCTCTCCAAGCTAACACAGATCCCGAAGCATGTGAGCAGACACGACCAATTCTCAGCTTGGATACTTCTGCGCAGAGAGTAATTGGGATTGACCCTCATCTCGGAAGACTAAAATGCCTCTATATAGCCATACGAGTGACGAAATCTAGTATACCAAGAGGCGGTCCTTGTTCTGACTCTGCCGCGTCTTTAGCGAATACCTACATTGGAGCATGCCAAAATCTCCGGCTGCCCTTCTGTTCATTGACACTATAAACCACGGTCCGCTCTTGGTCGACCGAACTCATCCTCGTGGGGGGAAATATGATCAGTCAGATCGCTATTGATTGGAGGCACCGTACATATCTACCTTGTCCATCCGTCTGACTCCAAAATCTCAACACTTTGGATACCAGCTGTCAGGATTAAACGGCAAAACAAAAATCAAAATCAATAATCAGCCGCAGATGGCTTCTGCAAGTATCTTATACTACACCTGCGCACCATATATGAAAGGTAGTCACGGAAGAGTGGTATGTGTCTCAACACTCCTCCCAGTACGAGACTCGTGTATACACTCAATACGAAACATAAACGCTAATACAGCTTGCCGATCTTGCACCTTCTCCCAAAAGCTGAGTGTGACCGCCATCAAAACCAGTCCAAACGGCTCGCGAACGCAAGCCAGCTGTCGCATGTGATTCGTCTATTTTCGAGCATGCAGAGGTCGGAGCCGACGAATCCCGGGCTTGGCTTCACGTGTAGCCAATATGTACACCAATATGAGGTAAGCGAATCGCCCATGTAGCCCGACTGTCGAAGGCGATGATCCCACATGTCGTCAATCATGCCCACTCGCAAACAACCTGCCTTACTGGAAGTGTTTCTTGACAGTGGACAAACAGTATATCGCTTCGGAACGGCTACGTGCATACCCCCGGCGATCATCACTCAGTAGAGTGAAAGCCACGATTCCACCCCAGATATCAGCGCTCGAGCTCACATGTCTGTTTCAAAACGGCTTGAGAATCAGCTGTGCTACCCATGAGCACAAATATCAATAGTTTTAGTCTGGTGACAAGCCGCGAGCATTTAGCTTCAATATGATCGATCGCTCGAGTGTGCATCCATCTACTCTACTAAAACAACCAAATCAGCTTAAGGTTTGGATATTCGACTAAGAACACCGAGGGCTCACTTCAGTTCGAGATCGAAAGAGCGTGTCAGTGCGAAGTTGGAAAAACGAAAATACAGGAGGCGTTGTCCAGCGCATGTGTGCAACATCCGTGACGGAGTTGCTGTAACCTAGAACAT
Source organism: Aureobasidium subglaciale EXF-2481 (assembly GCF_000721755.1). Classification (NCBI taxonomy): domain Eukaryota; kingdom Fungi; phylum Ascomycota; class Dothideomycetes; order Dothideales; family Saccotheciaceae; genus Aureobasidium; species Aureobasidium subglaciale. Next base: position 464,096 of record NW_013566980.1, on the reverse strand, counting down.
CCTCACTGAAAAAGCTTGATTGAGAGCCACTTCTCTTTTGGCACTTTCTTACACAAAGCGTTTGTGCATACTTGTCGCCAATTTCGTAGTGATACATCGTCTGGGACTCTTTGTGTCGGATAAGGAGATATGTCAATTTCCGCCAGTCGGCTTGCGGCTTCCTTTGACGGCAGAAACCTGCATACTGGGTACAGCATTACATGTACCCTTGGTCTGAGCGTGTGGATGATTGCCTATCGGTCCACACCAAATACGTGCAACACAGTCAAGGGCTTACAGCCTCAACCTCGAACTTGTCATGGTAGAATCTGCTGGTCGAACAAGAGTGAACCTGGGATCGGTTCTATTGCAGCATTGAAGTAAAATCAACTCAAGGCTTTTCATCTTTTGTTCACCGGATAATGAGTCTACCGAGCGTGATAGTTCTGTCAACACGTGCGTCTTTCACCAAGTTACTAAGATGTTGACTTGTGGTTCGCAGATGATGCTCGGACCATGCACACTAAAAGTGGCTGGCGTTAGGGCCGTTTGTAAAGACAGCGATTGCCGTGACCTTGAGGTGGTCAGTTATCGCCGATGATATGCTCGTGCTGGTGCTGTTGCTCCTGGACCAACTCTCCTTCAGACTGCCGACCCAAGCATCGATATACCAGATGATACGAGCTGCAAGTCATTGCAGAAGGCACTGTGCAGCGTACCTTGGCCTGCAGTCATGCTCGTTCTCTCGCCTGCGGATGCCCATGCACGGCCTTGATTGTGGGCAGGCGGATTGGGGTGGCTCACTCGTATGTCCTGTGCCAAACAAGTGCTCTGACTAGACCACTACGTTCTATTCGAGCGCCGATCAGGCCCTTGCACCAAGCGGCTTGAGGTAGACGGAGGGACCCCTCATTCGCCATACCGCGACTAAGTTAGCCTATTGTGGGCAGGAGCGTGCGCATGTCCATTGCTTCCCCACCTCCAAAGCGGGCTGGCCGGTTTCTGCTCTGAGGAAATCAAAGTGGATTAGGTAGTGGGTGGTATCGGCGGGTGATAGCTCAATGCGGGCGCCTCAGCGAGACAGCCGGCGTCCGACGCCTTTCATTACCTTCTGATCTCATCATGCCATGCCACTATTATCCACTACGCGAACTCTTGACTAGACCAAAAATTTCAGTAAACCCACCAAGACTGCACCGCGACGCAGCCGAGCTTATCATGTTCATATACCTGGCCCCCCCAGCGGCCCTGCAAGCCTCTTTTCTTATCCCTGGATGAACAGAGCCTCTGCTTCCACTTTCGTTTTTCGTCATGCTATTGTCTGTCTGGGTGTGGTCTGCAGTTTTGCTTTTGTAAGTCATGCTCTGATCTCCTTTGGCCACGCTGGACACACGCTTACCCCAAGCCGTAGTATCTTCCGTTATCTGCGACTGGTTGTCAATCTGATTTCCAATTGGACATACAGACCTGTGCCTGTCCCCAACAAACCCAGCTACACCAACAACGATGTCACTGTCATTATTCCGACTATCGAAGGCGAGGGGGAAAATCTTTGCCGGACGATAAAGACCTGCCTATCAACATATCCTTCTGAGATCATCGTTGTTACTATCGATGCTAGCATCAAAAGAGCCGAGAGGACTGCTGCATCTCTCAACAGCAGTAAGATCCGCATACTGAGTGTTGCGAAGGCCAACAAGCGCAGTCAGATGTGTGCTGCCATACCTGAAGTGACGACTCCAATCACTATATTTGCAGATGATGATGTGATATGGCCAAAGACCATCTTGCCATGGATACTCGCGCCTTTCGAAGACGATGAGATGGGCGGTGTAGGCACATCTCAGCGTCTAATGCGTCCCAAGAAGATGACTGTGTGGAGCTTTCTCGGCTCCCTTTACTTGGAAAGACGCAACTTCGATTGCTCTGCATGTCTTCACATCGACGGGGGTCTGCCTTGCCTTTCGGGGAGGACGGTTGCCTACAGAACGCGGATCCTACAAGACGAGGACTTCACATGGGGCTTTACGAACGAAACGTGGAGAAACTTCCAGCTCAATGCTGACGACGACAATTTCATCACTCGCTGGATGTATAAACATGGTTGGAAAATTTTCATGCAATACCACAAGGCTTGCGAGGTACAGACAACTCTCGAAGATGGTCCAAAGTATCTGAAACAGTGTCTTCGCTGGGTACGCAGCAACTGGAGAAGCAACTTAACAAGTATGTTCGTCGAAAGATATTACTGGAGGTATGTACACAAAGTGATCACTCAACAATAGATGAAAACTCATGAATCCTAGATTGACGCCCTGGACGACTTACGCGGTGTTCCAAACCACCTTGACTGCATGGGCTTTCACGGATCTCCTCCTATTCTTTTCCGTCTACAAAGCAACCGAGACTCTGCCAGCAGGCGATCGACAGAAGACCCTCACTGCAATTGGCATCTGGATATTTGTGATTGCCAAGTCATTAAAGCTCTATGGTCACTGGATTCGCTATCCAGCTGACATTCTTTGGTTGCCGATTTCAGTGGCATTTGGATATGTCCATGGTTTCATCAAGCTCGCAGGACTGATGACTCTTTCTGCTGTACGTTGATACAGCTTCTCCGACTATTCAACGCTACTAACCAATTCCCAGACCTCCTGGGGAAGTCGTGACGGTGCAGACGAAGACAATCAATACAGAATGATCAAACTTCCTCCTTACGACACAGGCGACCTTGAAGCTTCTCCTCAGCTGGCCTCGATTTCTGCCACTTCACTACCGATGACACATCACCCCCCTCCTTACAACAAACACGCGCCCGACGAGACTTGCCCACTGCAGGGCCGCTATAGCCACGACTTATGACGATGTGATACCCAAGAAGATTTAATACTAGACAAAAAGCAGGAGTCCGATATTCGGGATGAAAAGGCTTGTTTCATAGGAAAAGGTCAGGATTCGGAAGATGTTCTGTCATACTCCAAAAAGTCCTCTATAGCCAATCGAGGCAAGGAGATAGAGCGAGAAACTCTTTCTAGAGCTGGTATAGAGCGTGCGAGCGCTCCTTGATATTTCCCTTCATGTTCATAGGTGTAGCTTAAAAAGCAGCAGAAGATTCGTATACCCAACGTCGCAGAAAGAACGTAACATCCTTTTTTGGCAAGAGGACCACAAACAAGCCGGAACTCGCCAATCGATGCTGTCTCTACAGCTGCTGTTCCTGCATCAAGCCGCCCAGCCGACTCGCACCGACATGAATTGCTGGTTGACATGCTTGTGCAGATCAATTCGTGATATTGCAGCATGGCGGTCCGTCTCCGTTACCCGAGCTCGCTCGCTTTGACCTTGCTCTACAGTGGTGGTGGGCCCTTTTGGCGACTCGCTGATGAGTCTGGCCAGCTGATATCTGACCACATCTCTATCATGATGCTCTCGTTGCAGACGAATTATTCAACATGTATACTTGATATTGCTTGAGACGTTCTAAGATTGGCGTACATAGACGGGATAGTCAGAAGCGCCTTCCTGGCGGTTACCTGCATCCAGCAAGCGCCATTGGCACCGCTGAGAGGAAGAAGCAACAGAACCATCTTGCGCAGCGCTTGACAAGAATGCCGAGCTATTTCAACTCCTCGCTTGACTCGAGAACAATGGTTCTGATTCGGTTGAGATCAAGAACGATCGCCGACAGTCCTGCTGACTTGCAAGACTTCGACACTCTCTTGGACTCGGGTCCTATCAACACAGAAGTCCGAGCTCAATGCACGGCAAACCCTGACGTGTGGAGGGAGAGTGCGCATAGAGGTATGTGCATGACGCGGTAACAAGCACGAGCCATACGAGTGCCTTTGTATCCTCATTGCTTAGCACCACCATAAACTGTCCGAATGTTGAGGAGCTATCATGGTAGAAAAGTGCTTATGCACCACTTGATGAGGATACCGCACCCGATAGAACCAGATCAATGGTTGCGTTGTACATTTTGATCGTATGTTGCGCAATCAGGACTCACATCGCGCACGTGCTTGACCAGAGGCGCTCGCTCGGCGATTTCAGAAGGCCAAGTTCAGGGCAGCAATCCACACTTGAGTGGTGGATGACACGGGCCTCTGATTGTTGTGTGTACCCGCAAGCGTAAAGTACAATAAAGTAGGACGTGGGCTCGTGCTGAATGTCAGACCCAACCTTAATCCATACCCTTGCAACTGTCACTTACTATCGCGGCGGGCCCATTCAACGTATTCGACTTTCCTTATGTTTATTACTCGACACAGTTTAGGTGAGAAGATGCCGGATTTCTCATCCTTCCTCCCGGTGTGCGAGGTATTGTCACATGCTGTAGCTGTCTCAAGACACAAACTTTTCTGGTTTTGAGGTGATGGCACCGAGATACGTCTTTACAACGACCTTCTGTGTTAAAACTAACAATCGGAGATATGACCGACCTTGCTACAGCTAGTCGTTGCTCTGCTCTGATAAATGAGAGAGGGTGCGACAGACAGGTCTTGATACAGAGGGAATTTCGCCTCAGCCACCTCTTGACTAAATCGTTACAGAGTTTAATAAGATGTTGAAGTCCTATAGGTTTATCGATTGGAGCCGCACAAAGCCAGACTATTTCTGGGCTTTTGAGCTGGACGCGTTGCTGCCTAATATCGAATCAAAAGTCAAGTTCGGATCATAAATACTGACTGGTCTTGATCGGTGCTTGCCATCAGACGGAGTCTGCGCCGAGTCAGGACTGAGATGCACAGCCTTTCGATCTTGGATGCTGCTAGCAGGGCTACTGCTTTTGTAGGACCGTTCTTGAGTTTCCACCTCAACAGCTTCATACAGGACTGTATTGCCAGTGGTCCATTGCTTCGCCATCTGCCAGCAGTGGCTCCGAAAGTATATCCCCTCAGTTCCGTGATGGATGGTGTCAGCAGGAAGGCAGGATACATCCCCTGCTCTGGTCGATCTTGTGTTGCTGGTATCGCGTAGGGCATCCTCCGTGACCCAGGGCACTCCGAAGCTGGGAGGTTCACACAAGAAGTACTCGACTTCTTGAGTGTATCGAAGCTGAGGCCCGTCGACAACTACCATTGGCAAGGTTTGCAGAACGGCGTATACGAAAAGCCATTGACCTATTCTTAGCTCCGATAGCTCCTTGATAGTGCAATGCCTCGCAGCCTTACGCTCAATCTCCCTAAAGGAATTCAAGAACGGAGAAGGCGGGACGTCTGTGTTATGCGAAGCGGTCATAATTTCGGCAATGTCATCATCTTTCAGCTTCTTCGAAATAGCCTTAATTTCCCTCTTCGAGTCGGACCACCCATTGCCGGAGCGCGTCTGTCTTAACGACGGGATGATTGGTAAATCGAACGGGATGGGCGGGCGAACAGGTGGTGTAGAGCGATCATACTCGCTCAACACCGCACGGAGGGCTCGTATTGCTGGCAAGTCAACGTCCTTGTCATCAATCAAAACACTGTCTGCAGTACGATTCGTGAGGCTCGACCGATCTACCAAGAGATCGTATACAGCACAAAAATCATGGTACAGATTTTGGCACACAATCCGATTGAGACCGTTGGTCTCGAGCTCATTCTCCTTGGAAGCTTTCGGTGGCCACGAACCATAATGAGCCTTGTAAAATGAGAGAACAAATCGTCGAGTTGAGAAGAATGAGTTTCGCAAGAGATCGAAATCGACGTCCTTGCGCTCATCCACTGTCTTGCTGTTCAGAGTGCCCGAGAAGATCTGCGGAAAATCGAAGTCTTTCAAGGTATGTCGAACGCTGGCCGTACGCTTCTCCAGATTCATTGCTGCGCGATTCAATCTGTTGAAAGTTATAGGGCTCATGAGTCCGAGTTCTGGGCTGCCAAATCGAAAGAGCTCGTCATGCTTTCCGACAGCATGTGTAAATGCCTCGTTGTATAACTTGACGTTCTTCAAACGCTCCCCTAGGAGGATGCCTTGGATAGTTTTTTCGTTGCTGTATCTCACATCTGTCAAATCGAACTCATCTACGTAGCTATCGAAACAAGACGTTGCGATCTCGCCAAATGTAGAGCCGTCGAGATTGGAGAAACCGAAACGCGTAAGTGTCTCTGCCAGTTTTACGAACACGGAAACAACAGTCGGATGCGCGCGCGTGGCAACAAGCGGCCGGTTGGTTAAAAAGCCGAAGAGGTTACGCACTGCAATAATGTTCTCGTAGTCACTTCGCAGTGCCTGAGATGTGGCAGGCATGAGAATCCAGCACCTCGATCCGTGCTTAGGGTCTATAGAAGGCGTGTTGAACTCTCCAGGACGCGTGGAGGAGACCCCTGGAGTCGCAAAGCAATCAGTAGGTACTCTTGCGATTCGTACAACACCTCCTCCCCAAGTACTAAGGTCTGTCATACATGGCTGGAGCAATGCACAGTACTGTTCAGAGCCGCAGGGATGTCCACCGAGATCCGTCGTCTCCTCAACGTTTTAACGAACCTCTGCTGTGCATCCCCTGATTCAGAAAACCACTATGCCTTTCGGCAGCTCATTACGGCTGAGCATTGTCTTGGGAGAGTAAGAGCTACAACCTCCAATACATAGGGAGGCTGGGTACGGAATACGAACGTACCTGTTTCGAGAGGTAGAATCAGATCGGACAACAGTTTGGATGAAGCCAGTATGGTCGAGTCAATTCGGAAGGAAGGGCCTTGACTGGAGGTCCTTGGGAATATATGCACATCACAATCACCGGAGTCGTCCCACACATCCAGCGGTTGGTTGTTATCCGTTATAAGAGTGGTGTCGTAGGGAAGTCTTTCCGGATGATTGAGGATCCATGCTGCAGGCTCTTGCGCCACCTTCTCGGTGCTCTTGCTTCGTCCGAGCCATGACTTGCGGCGACTCTTCCTCTCGTCTTTTCCATCCATAGAAACAGGGTTGGATGAGACGGGGTCCGATGTGTCCGAAGGGGACAAACCCCCGGTCTTCTCAATGATCGGAGATGCCGCTGGAGAGCCAGTACTGCGATTTGATTGTCCAGAAGCCTTTCGGGACTGGAAAATTGATGATACTGTTTTCCGTAGTCGCATACCCATGGTGACTGCCAAGGTATCCGGAATGTATGTATTTGCGCAGTGGGATACTTCGACACGTTCAAAAACGCGATGTTTGAGAAGAGTAGGTCGAAACTTCAGGGGTTCCAGGCAGACGATGAGAGGAGACAGTTATCGTGTTATCGTCTGCGATTCTGGGTGGCCTTCCTGCTTTGTATCTGAAGATTGAGCATGCGTGACGCAAGCCCGTGAACAGTTCCCGCCGAGAGAGGCGAAGTCTGCATGCTCCGAGTAACGACCAACGAGCACAGAGGTGGCTATGTCCTTGGAACAGTCCGTGACACCTTCGGCGTCCAAAATAGCAGGGTTCCGGGTACATCGAATGACACGTCCTCATCTCGCAATCCAATAGATTTTGTTGTTCAGCGCAAGTCGTTGTTTTTGCACATTTAAGAGCATCGTCAGGCGTCTATTCGATCGAGACATGATCACCCGTCGCACCCGATGGAGTTGTCCATAGCCGAAAGAGCGAATATGAAATTTTGCATTGGTTGTTTGACGCGTCTCGGTCGAGGAGGACCGCGCGTGCTGTAGAAAACGGCAAATCGGCCTGTGTCGGCTATCAAGGTCGACCCTTTCTGTCATCTTGTAGAACCTATCAGCTCGCAGACTTTGAAAAATTCTCATCATCGCGTCAAATAAGTAATGACCATTTTAGCCATCAAAATGCGATTGTCATAAGTCGGTCGCGCATATATCGGTACAGTTTAAGTACCTAGGTGGTGCTTTAGAACATACTTTAGAACACTACTTAGATGCTTACGCTAAGCATCTTCCCCGTCTGCGAAAGAGTGCCACACTTATAGCTGTCATAAGGCACGAACATCTTTAGATGCAAAGCGATGGTAGCGAGATTTTGACGGCTCCCCGCGGTAGGTGTATCGATAAGAAATATGACTATGCCTTTCCACAGCTCGTCGTTACCCTGCTTTAATCATTGTGAAGAGAAGATGGGAAAGTATGTTACACAAGAGAAGGATGCACGCATGTATGTTTTCTGTGGAAGTCGTCACCAGATGACATTCATCGTTCCAAAAGCAACGGTCTTCTCTGGAAGAGTAGTGCTATCATAAATGGAGCATGGCGTACTGTATGGTAATCATTAGCTATCTATCTGAGGTACTCCAGAGACCGACTAGGCCGGCTCGAAGCTGAATTCAGCTGTGGTTATGTCGCAAGCTGTTGCCCGACTCGGCATCTGAAAGTTTCTCGATTCCATCAACTCTTACTCGAAGCTCCCTGTCAACAAGTGCATTGCACAACCTCTGCAGATCTTGGCCCCCCCATCCAAACCCGTCATCTCTGTTGAAAGTCTCCAGACCCATTAGGATCCAGCTCTTGCACCAAGGAAGATGATGCAGTCCTGAGAAGAAAACTTGCTTTGATCTTTGAAAAGGATCTACTCTCGAAACATCCTTCTTGCCTGTGGTGAGAGCCTTTGCAGCCTCCATGGCTATGTGCTTCTCAAATCGAAACCACATGGTCCAGAGTGTCTTCGAGGAACGTACTGCGCTTCCGATCGTCATCAACGCCTTTTCGAAAGTTGATCTCACCGATTCCACAGTCGAGCCAGAAGACTGGCTCGCATACCGAAGCAATTCTTGGTCAATCGCAAATGACCATGTCACAATAGGCAGTTGACTATGAGTGAGAACCTGGCTCCTGAGTAACGATCTTACTCTATCGTCAAGCCGGAACCGCACCTCGTTGTCCCGGTACAACTCAAGGAATATGTTGTTATTTGGAAAGAGTGCAATACTCGCCTCCATCTCGGACCTCACGAACGCGGGCTTGTATGGCCGTTTGTGGCGAACATGGTAGTCAATAATGCCAGCCTTGATCTGATGAAACGCCTCAAGAAGCAAGCGATTGCCTGCGGTTTGCGTTTTCACGATGTTGCAATATTCGTGTACGGCAGTCACAGATGCTTGTAATGCATCTGGTTCCGTCAGATACGCAACAAGCGCTAACATCTCCACATTCAGAGCAACTAGGTGAGGTCGAGTTCGACCGACGGAGTACCAGAAACCGTCCTTGAAAGCGTTGCGCAGTCTTAATACAGACGCAGGCGACACATGAGTAGGCTCGTCATCGTTCAAACTCGCCGGGCCTCCGAAGGAATTTAGATGAATTAGAGCCTTCCTCAATTGGTTCGCTTCAAGATCGCACCAGACCCATCCTCGCCAGAGTAATATGAGCTCCTCCTGTGCGGCTTCTGGAAGACTATCTTTCATGTTGATTGCACCGGACCAAATCTGAGCAGCTCTTTCGACTCTTCCTAAGCTCGCCTCAATGGTGGCACATGCGTTGTATAGTCGAAGGCTTGATGGGCGTTGTTTCAAAAGATTCTTGGCGACTTTAGGTGCTGCCTCAGGAAAACAAGAAAGCTCGAATGCCAGATAGTACTCCGCCAAGTTGTCGTCTCCAGGGAACCGTTTAACTATACTTGACAGTATTCTGCCTACGAATTGAGTGGTATGTTCCCGCGATCGCTGAGGGTGACGGCCCTCATCCGAGAGTGCGGGTACCGAGATCGTCTGAAACGCCCGAGAGAACAACAGTTCAGTCGATACCTGGTAGTGCTGTGCGCGTTGGGTGTTGAGGTCATCGCCGTTATCATCCCACAGATCGAGTTGCAAAAGGCCTTGGTGGATAAACGAGTTGAATCGCCATTCAAGCGGCAATTGAGCACGCAGACCAGTTGCAGATGCTGAGGGTATACTAGGAAGGCCCAAGTAACATAACAGGGCGTCCAGCAGATGGCATTGGTCAAATCCAGCCGCTGTCGCCTCCAGTACATCACAAATGTCCGAGAAGAAGACAACGTGAAATGGATCTTCGTTACCGGCTTGGTCCATAGTTCTGCCTGGAAATAGCAACGACTGGCTCGTGGATCTTTCAAGGGTAGCGAAAGACTTAAAAGGCAAGCCCGGGTCTTGCCTCTCGGCGACAATTGATATATACTGATCGGATGCAGGGTCATTTTCCTGCGAAGCGCACCATCCATTGGCTCCGACTTCACCAAGTCTTGGAGTCTCGTTCTCCCAAAAGTGTTCGAAATTGGAAAGAACCTGACTGGTATCGCAGGTGGCTAGGAGTTTTGGCCGAAAGAAGTGGTACTCACAAAGAGCTTGCCATGTTGCTATGGACAGCTCCTCGTAGCCAGTATCAAGTAAGAAGACGGTGTAGCGCAGGATCAGATAAAGTATCAGTTTCTGGGTTTCGGGATCTGGATCCGATTCCACCCTTGAGCCGAACGTGCGGAGGTTGCGAATAAAGAACGCTTTGACGTCTTCAAAACGGAAGTTGGTCGAATTTGCCTGATGTGCGTCCATGTAGAGGCTCCAGATGGAGAAGCTCTTAGGATGCTGTTGGAGAATTTCCTGAAGCCTTTGCAAATATTTCTGGCTGCTCCACACAAGAGAAGCCTCACGTAAGAGCTCCAAGGCCAGAGGTTCGCATTCATGTGTTTCGCTGCTAGGAAAGTGTTTCAGTGCCTTTTCATAGATAGATATACGCATATCTGCCAAAGTCTGCCGTTCGGTGTTATTTAGGGAATGAGTATCAGCGCCTGAACTGACAAGGTGCTCTTGATGAGTCGCCAGGTCAAGCCAGGTTTGGAGGTTCGAAGGGTCAGCCTTTGTGGCTCTGACTAACTCGACATTGCGCTGGCGTGCTCGCAAATCGGCAGCAGTGGCCTCAGTCTTGAATTCCCGCTTTTGATATTCTTGCGAGACCGAATCCGCTGAGCAACCTATGTCTCTGCACGAGTCGGGAGGATCATCAATCAGCGCAGCATCAGAGTCGCCCGTAGAAAGCGGGAATTTCACGAAGTCTTGATCCAAATCTAGTTCGTCCTTGCCTCGAATCTCAAAGACAGAAAGCTCCTTAGTCCGTTGTCGCTTCAAGAGCAGTCGCTGGGGATTCTTCTTGGTAGTAATGGAGGTGTCAGTGATGACGACCTTGTCAATGGCAGATTCATCGCGGTCAATCTTGAATATGGTGTGCAAGCCCACAACGTTTCCGAAGCCGATGCGTTGGTATGGCGGTATGCTATACTTGTGCAGTCTGTCATAGATAACATTCTGAGGGTCACCATTTCGGTCGAAAACAAAGAGATTGCGATCGTCATCATCATGTTGAATGAGAAGTGAATCGCTTGTGGTGCAAGGTTGACGTTTGTCACGGTGGCGTGTGTCGGATGGTTTTGGTGGATACTTGTGTGAAGTCTGGTCATGATTTGACGAAGAATATTGACGCTCGGATGTCCTTTGACGTTTAAGTGAGTGATGATGACCTTCAGTACTCAGGTGTCGTTTTGAGGCTGTCGATGGCGGCGATGGTTGTTTCTGCTGAGGAACCGAGTTTTTTGAACGGAAGCTCGAGAACTTGGGGACTTCTCTGGAGGGCGCCGACATGTATGCGTATGCAAATGCATGTGGAAGAGACTACCTTAGGTTATTGTTAGTAGAAGTGACGGTGGAGGGGGCGGGAGCGGAAGCTGGACGGCCGTGCAGTTCACCGCCCTCGGCGTACCTGCCGTCGCGAGTGCCAAGAGCAGCGAGTTTTTGGCAGAAGGTGGAACTTTTTGAATAGGCGTTGGAAGAAGTGGTGCATAACACATTACAAGAGAGCATTCCTGCCGCCACCGCCAGCTACATCACCAAGCGGCCCTGTAGAGCGTGAGAGAGCGCCCTCGATAGTTGGGATTCGCAGGCGACAAGACACGGCACCATGGCCACGGCGTTACAACAGCAGTTGGCGCAAATCGCCAAAAAGTCGACGGACCAGCTTGATCTCAAGGCACAGCGCGCACAGCATAGCAAGTCGCTGCTGTTTGATGCCAGAGTCGCTGCCAACCAGACCTTCGACACGGTCTACCAAATATGCGTCGAGGGTTTCCAGGAACTATGCATGCTCGACGCCCGCTTCGCGCCCTTTGCCGCCAACCTGTTCAGCGATCAATCAAAGTCCGAGGAGCGCATCAACCTGACCAAGCAGGAGAATGAAGACTTGGACCGCATCATTGAGAGTTTCCTGGGACTGGTTGCTTCCAGACTCTTGTTACGGCCCGGTCTCAAGGCGGTAGAGTGGCTTGTCCGTCGTTTCCGGTATGTCGACACGCCGTCCATGAGCCTGATCACGACCATGGCCGTCACCAAGACCGATCATGACCACGTCCACTCGAACGAATGCTGACCTGACTGCAGCGTGCACGAATACAACACCGAGGCCCTCGTCTTGACCTTCCTGCCTTACCACGCAAACCCCGTTTTCCCGACCATGCTGTCCATCCTGCCAAAGGCACTTCCTCCCACCCTGAAGTTCCTGCAACCATACATTCCTACCTTGTCGAGTCCTCCCAGCCAAGCTCTCGTCTACGCCGCCATCAACAACCCTTCCTTCTTTACCGCTTTCAACACACATGTCGTCCGTACCGCGAACCTGGGCCATCATTCGGTCATGCTCCTGCAGTTCTGGGCCGGCGTCATGACCCCGACTGTCAACGGCATGCTTGACGCCGCCATGTCAGGCCGTGCCGACGTGCGCAGTCAACGCCAGGAAGACCTCTTGCTACGTCTTGTGCCTGTGCTCCAGCAGACACTCCGCATCAAGAACGTCCCCGAGCTCTATCTGGGTTCGTGCATGATCATCTGCATCCTGGTCTCCAAATCTCAGCTTGATGACAAGGTTTTGGACTCTTTCATGGACGCCTTGCTTCGAGGCTGTACCACCCAAACTCTGGACCAGGCTTTGGCCTCTCTGGCCATCATTGCCGAAGAGCGTCAGTCATTGAAGCTCACCCACACCGTTGCAAGAGCCCTGCTAGACATCCCTGCCCTGTATACTCGTATTCTTGACCTACAGACAAGACAGCACACCGGGAGACTCCTTACTGGTCTTGCTGTGACGTCGCTCGACGGCGCCTCGAGCGAGGCGACTCTTGAATTGATCGAGCATGCTGTTACCTCTCACATTCCCACCTTGCCTCAGAAAGCTGCCATCGTTCAGACATGTTTCTCTGCGGTATCCGAACTCCAGTCTTCCTCAGCACCCGCTGCTTCTCAGGAGAGTCTTGCTCGCATCTTCGCTGCGCTGTGCGAATCGCCCTCTACATTGCCTTTGGTGCAGGCTGAGGCCGTTCGACTCAACCTGAGCCTTGAATCTGTCGAAATCCAGCTCCAAGTCTCCTTGGCTCCGAGTGAAACCTTGGCCCTAACTTCGGCCGATGCTGACACCGAGATGACCGATGGTCCCATTTCCACTCAGCTTGACCACCTGGAACACGCCCTTTCTTCACTACCTGAGAACCTGCCCAAAGATTACTCTTTCGTCGCAAGCGCCGATAGAGCACCGTTTGACGCTTTCGCTCGCGCGTTCCTTCTACTGCTTCAGCAAAACAAGGGGTTGGGCCAGATTCTAGACAAGCCTGTCCTCCGTAGTGCAGGTGCTCTGTCTTCACCAACGTGTCTGTCCTTCTTGGCAAGACTCTGGACAAGTGCTTATCCCATAGTCGCGCGTGTCTCTGCTCTACGGTCTGCCACAGAACTACTCAATGCACAATCCAGCGAGGTTGTCGACCTACAGACACTGACGCCATTCGCACTTGTAGCCCTGGCTGATGCTTCGGAAGCCGTGCGCAAGGCAGCCGCAAGTCTACTGATTATCATCACGAAACTCTACCATCCCGATGCGGTCAAGAACAAAGTATCTGAATCTATCAGACTATGGGCAGCTGAGAATTTTTATGGAGCGTCCTCCAAGAAATCATCCCTGACCGGACCTAATGCGCACAAGGTTTTATCAGAAGCAGTTGTTCCTACGCTGGAAGAGTGTGTTCTTGATCCCAGTCAGATCTCACGCATTCTAACCACTGCTCTCAATGGCCCAGCCCAGACACAGGCCGGTCATCCATCTGCCGCTGGTGTCGAGCTGAAGTCAACACTGAGGACTTCTTTTGCATCATGGCTCTGCGAGCATGCGGCCACTGTTCCCTTGGCAACTGTCAAAGTCCAGCTTCTCTCCTTTTTGAATCCTATTGGCAAGGCTGCTTCACCTGGGCGCGCACAAGTACTCGTTCCGTCCCTCCAACGTTGGGTACAATCTGACCTGCAGATTCGATCCGAATCGTGTGCTTCTGCCCAGATTGATGTTGAAACGGTTGACAAAGCCTACGTTGATTGTCTTACGAGCCGAACTTCAGAGGAATTGACTTGCCTAAGAACCCTTGCCAATGGAGAACTGGGACAGAGCGCGTCTTTGTCAACCATGGCAATTCAACGGTTCAGAACACTGTGGTCTAGCATGAAGCCAATTGCGCAGACATCTGCTTCAGGCTTTTTACTGGATCTGGCTCTGGACGATCAAACCGACGATGTGTCTGAGGCTAGACAATCAGAAGCCACCGATCTTCTTCGTCAGGTCTCAATGCCTACTGAAGTCTTGTCCTCGATGTTGGACTCAGTTCCCAGCATCGCCCAAATGGAAGACAAGCCTCCTGCTAACAAGCGCAGGAGAACGAGCAGATCTGAGCTGGCCAAGTCTCAAAGCATCAATGTTGCAGATTTGCATAGCGTCGTTCGGAGACTGACTCTCGTGCTGGAAATCATTGAGGGCTCTCACCCGGAGAGACACCCGGAACTGCTCAAAAGCCTGTTCCATGTTCTAAGTGAGCTACAGCACTACAGGACACAACTCGGTTCAAACCTGGTGTATCTACAACAGCTTGTCATCGGATGCCTCTTCTCAATTGTCGATTCGCTGAAGCAAAACCCTACTGTTAAGGTGGATCGATCTGTCTTAAGGGCAGACCTTATCGTGGAGTGTGTTCGAACCAGCACTAATGCCCAGATTCACAATGCCGCGCTCTTGCTTATCTCTAGTCTGGCAAGCTGGGCTCCCGACTTGGTCCTGCATAGCGTGATGCCAATCTTCACGTTCATGAGCAACACCCTACTGCGTCAGAGCGACGACTACTCTGCTCATGTCATCGATCAAACTGTGTCCCGAGTCGTCCCTCCGCTTGTCGCATCCCTCCGCAAGAAGAACCAGGATCTTGTGACAGGAGCTGCCGAACTCTTGCTCAGCTTTACTGCTGCGTTCGAGCACATTCCTCTCCATCGTCGCCTACGTCTTTTCAGTCATCTCGTCAACGCACTGGGTCCTCAAGATTTCCTTCCTGCCATCACTGCTATGCTCTTTGACAAGTACCCGACAGATAAGCGGGTCCCCACATTCTCTGCTGAACTCATGGGCTCGTTCTCTCCTGAAGTCCAGCTGGTTGCTGCGTCTCAATACATCGATTTGGCTACAAATGCGTTGCACCCTAAGTCAGTCGTGTCTGAAGCAATCTTCGGATTCAACGACAAGACGACGGAGCAAATCGAGCAGTCCGTAGCACATCTTCTACGTTCCTTGGGACTTCTTTTGCAACAGCGCTCTCTCCATGTACAAATTCTCAAGGCCCTCGACAAGGCCGAAGGTGCTCATGACGGTCTCCAATCTGCTGCCGCCGATATTCTGCAGAAGATTATGCAATTCTCTTCTTCCAAATCTATCCAAGGCAAGCCTGATCTGCAATCGGCCTCAAACAACGTGTTAACGGCGGCTTTGGGCCTCCTGCCAACACCATACTTCATCCGCACTGCCGAGGACTTGCTGAAGAGACCCGAACAAGACCTTCGACTCATGGTCCTCCGCTCTCTTGAGCAGCGTGGTCGCGAAGCCAAGCCTGCTGACTCCGTTGCGGCTGGTGCTATGCTCTCCGTTCTGCCGAGTGTGGCTAAGGTTATCAGCCAGGAGTGTCCGACCGAGCTGGTACACAGCGCTGTCACATGTATCGATGTTATCTCGGAGAAGTTCGGTAAGAAAGATACCGACAAAGTCATGTCAGCCGCTCGTGTCGTGGCTTCAAAGCATGCTTTCGGCAGTCAGAGTGACGAGCTCCGAATCATTTCCTTGCTTTGCCTTGCTACCATGGTTGAAGTTTTGAGAGACGATCTGGTGGACATCCTGCCCCAGATCTTGACCACATCCTACGTTTACTTTGATTACGCAACAAAGGTCGAATCCAGCAATGCCCGGCTGCATAATGCTGTCTACTCGTTCTTGACAAACGTTATCGAGTACATCTCCTGGATGTTCTCCGCCGATACTCTTGACAAAGCTTTACTGCTCACTCAGCAATCTGCATGTAGCGAGTCCATGGACATCCGAACCTCGGACAGTCGCCTGCAGTTCACGGGTTTGCTTTCCAGGCAGCTCGACGCGAGAACTATCTTGACAGCTTTGGAGCGCACTTTTGACAACGCGGTCGCCCTTGGCTACTTGGCTTGTCAGGAAGTCCTTGCAACCCTGCACACAGTCATCAAGACACACCCCAAATCGGCGCTCCTGAAGAACGCCTCAGTCTTGTTCTCTATCCTCAACAAGTCTTTTGATCTTCGTCGTTTGCTTTCTCAACAGCCTGCTCCACCAGAGGTCGAGGAACTCGCTTCAATGGAAGCGCAAAGGGACAGTCTGTCTTTGGACGCAATCATGAGGCTTAACGACACAACGTTCAGGCCGTTCTTCACTCGTCTCGTCTCTTGGGCTGGCGAAGGTCTGCCTAAGAAGGATCAGGCTGGCCGTACTCTTCGTCTTATCAGTGTCTATGGTTTCCTGGCCAGGTTCTTCGATACCTTGAAGGTAAGTTTATGGCCATGTCTTAGAACCCGCAGTTGTTTCCTGCTAACGTTACGTCTAGTCTATCGTGACGGGTTATTCTGGCTATCTCCTTGAACAGGCTGCATCCATACTCCGGGGTGTCAAGCCAGAGGGAGACGCAGAACAGCTTCTTCTGAAATCCCTACTCCAAACTTTACAGGCCAGCTTCGGCAACGACCAAGACGACTTCTGGCAAGCCCCAGCGCATTTCGAAGCCATAATGCAGCCTTTGTTGCTTCAAGTGACCTATGCCAGCGAGCCCGAGCTCAGAGACTCGCTTGACATTGTCTCTGCTGTCACTGGATTGGCAGGCGCCGCGGCCTCTCCAGAGCATCATAAAACACTCAACTCGGCCATTCTGAAACTCATGAGAAGCGACAGTGAACTAACCAGATTAGCGGCAGTCAAGTGTGAGCAGTCCTTGACCAACAAGCTTGGTGAGGACTGGCTTGCTCTTCTTCCTGAGATGCTACCGTTCATCAGTGAGTTGCAAGAGGATGACGATGAGGATGTTGAAAGAGAAACAACTGCCTGGATCCGCCAGATTGAGGGAATTCTTGGTGAGAGTCTTGAGGGCATGTTGCAATAAGGGTGGACAAAAGTGCTTAGGCATGGCGACGGCGTTTTGTGTTGTGAAGGGATTCATATATTTGGTGTGTACATAGAAGCTCCTATGAAATGTTCTATTTATGAAGTCGAAATCTCTGCTCATGGTGTCCGAGTAGATGTTTCAGCCACCGATTAATCATCTGATGTACATAGGCACAATCGGTAGCGCACACCACATCCACACGTGCTAAATCATGTGGCGCTCGCAGCTGTTTCCATGACACAATACTCTCTAGGGAGACTTGAAGTGTTGTTGATTGTCATCACGAGCTCTCTTATTCATAATAGTGTTGTGCCTTTCTACAGCTACTTTCGTACCAAACGATCAAAGCATCCTCGCTCAATAGTGTCCTTCGAAGGTATCGATCTTCTCGTCGCTCACCTGCTTTACTGCGGTAGGGATAGATGTCTCGCCACCGACAACATCAAATGCAAGACCAATGGTAGATGGGGTCTCCATAACACGCACGATTAATTCTGCGACATCCTCCCGAGAAATGCTCTGGCCCAAATGGACTTTGCCAGCTGCGACCTTACCAGAACCTTTCTCTGTGTTTAGCGAGCCTGGCCGGAGGATCGTGTAATCGAGCTGACGAAGATGGTTCTTGGAGACAAGATCGCGATCAGCAGCCAGTTTGGCTTCACAGTAGACCCCAATGGCGTTCCACATCTTGTTGCTGACGGCAAGGTCATCGTCGTTATACCTAAATACCCGAACGTTGGCATACATTATCCGTGTTACTGACTTCGAAAAAGGGACTTACCACTCTGGCGTTGGCTTGTTTTCACGATCGCGGATATCTATTGCACTGACGATGATGAATCTCTTCACCCCTGCGGCGGCGGTAGCATCAAAGACCTTGACAGCACCTTTATCTACCATTAGCATGTCTCGGTGATCCAGGTTGTTATCTGATCGGGCCGACCTTCATGATCTACAGCTCTGGTACGTTCGGGACTGCCTCCTCCAGCTCCTGCACTCCAGATGACTACGTTGGGCTTGTGCTTTGAGATGGTTGAAGTGAGTTCGTCGACACTAGAGCCCTCGATACTTTGGACTATAGGTCGGGCTCCCAGTGCTTCAAGTTCGGGCATCTGTGATTCCTTTCGGATGACGGAATACACGGTATAGGAGGATGCTTTCAATTTTGTGGTCAAATGTCTCGCTACCTTTGTGAGCCATTAGCATCGCTCGATTGCATGGAGAGCGTTGGGATCTACCTTGCCGGACCCTCCGAAGATTAGTGCGGTAGACATGATCGGTTTGTATGGCAAATGTGTGGTGAGAGTATGTGAAAATCGAGAAGCAATGCGTGATGATTGCAAATGTGCCATCTGTGATGGTGTGCTCGCTGCTTACAAACACAGCTATGACGTAACTAGCGACAGCAGCACATCTGGACCGATGATTACGAGACTTGGCCTAAAGCACGTAGAGTATGGCTTGGTCGCATTATAGAGACAGCCTTCGCTGACATTGGGGGTTCTTGTGGTAACTAGATGATGTTGAGAGAGGCCTTTGCAGTTGGCTCGAAAATATAAATTCATGCAACAATCGTAAATGGATGAAGCCTATGAAAATTGGCGCGCTATAACCGCAGAACATTAAATGCAGCAAGAATATAAACACATTACAATCATGTACAATCTAAAAGGCTTGCCGGTCATGTCGAGCACTTGGGATCTGCTTCATCCCGTAAGCACCAAAATCACAATACGCGACCCAGCTGCGCCGCGTCTACTCCTGCACCGATCATACTCGGTTGGACTGGATTACTGCCGGGCTCTAATCCTGTTCCGTTCAATGGATGGTTTGTAACCACAGTGTCCAATTCCTCGTTGCGGTCGCTCTCTTGTTGGCGGCGTCTCTCCATCTTCTGGATTGCCTGTTCTGTAAGTTGTTGTCTGAACATGCGCTCCACCACATCCTTCTTGCGGGTAATTCGATCGCCAATACTGATTATGACGCCGCCCGCGATGTTGCATGTGATCGAAAAGCATAGGATGACTGTGGTGAGCGCGAATGGTCGCACGTGGTAGGAAATAGCCCACGTGCATGTGCCCAGAGCAATCTGAAGGAGAGAATGACAATCAAGGAGGACAACAACAGCGACGAGGAGTCGTAACGGGAAGGCGTGGTGAGTCTCGGTTTCGTGAGGCTTGTAGAAGGTATGAGACTTGGAAAACTTGTCCTCGTGGTGCTTCAGTTTCCTCTGTTGCTCTTCCGTAAGCACGCTTTCCTCCGATTCATCTTTACTCATAGATCTGTTGGACTTGGCATCTGCATTGAGCGCAGAAGCAGTCTCGTTTATAGAAGCAGCTTCGGCAGTCGAACCAGACTCGATGTCTGCATCTATCCCGGGTTGTACAGGAAGATCATTCTCGTTTTTGAGTTTGGGCATGTTACGCTTCTTGCGCAGGCGCCATGTCAAATGATGGTAGTGGGCGATGTATATCATGTGGTACGTGTCGACTGCTCGGAAGGGCGCCAAGCCGTCTCCAACGATGGCGAACAGGGCAACCAGTACGTTGTCAATGACGTTGATAAGGTAAGATTGTCGACCTTCGACGTTGATCCATCCAATAAGAAAGAGAACCCAAGCGAGGCCAAACAAGGTCACAAGAGTGGCATATACAGTGACGAACAAGCCGAGAGCTAGAAGGCAGGGGTCAGCAATGGTGAGTAAGAAGTTCAAAGCTTCAACACGACTTACGACGGCGAACGTATTGACCAAAACCTTTCATTCCTCGTTTGAAAGCAGCACGGCGAGAGTGTAACATGTGTCTAACATGATCGTTCAGTTCTTCCTTCTCAGCCAGACTCCAGCCTTCGAGACTAAGGCCATGGGGAAGGACAGCGTAGTGGTCATCAGTCTCGCTCAGGCGTGAAGCAATGGTGAAAGTCCGGTCCATACCAGGACGTTCTAGAACAGTGTCGGCATCTGTCTCGACGCGAGACTGTGTCATGACAGAAGGGGGCTTGACAGAAGGGGCTTTGGTGGGTTGATTATGATCGCGGGAGAAGGTGGGATCCCGCGTAAGATTATAAGTCGGACGACGGTTCAGGAAGGAACCCAGATCCGGGATGAATAGAGAATTCTGGACATTGGTAAGAGTTGCAAGGGTAGCGATCTCGGGATCTGTG
The DNA here is from genome assembly GCF_000721755.1 of Aureobasidium subglaciale EXF-2481. Classification (NCBI taxonomy): domain Eukaryota; kingdom Fungi; phylum Ascomycota; class Dothideomycetes; order Dothideales; family Saccotheciaceae; genus Aureobasidium; species Aureobasidium subglaciale. The sequence goes on along the minus strand of NW_013566980.1, from coordinate 443,573 downwards.
ACATTGTAAGTCTCGAGTGCTTGTTAGAAGTGACTGGGCGCTGGTGGAAACTCACCCACGACATCGAGGATATCGACCAAGTCAGAGTCGTACTCGTTGGCCCAAGTTCCTCGACGGGGCCGTCTTCGCGGACTGGCTTCCGGATTGTCGTCTTCTTGATTCTGCTGGCGTCTGAAGGGCTGGAGGGCAGCGACACTTGCTCTCTTCCACAAGCCTGGACGAGCGGGAGTCTCGCCATCTACAGCGTAGCCAGCAGCAGCCAGCTGCTCGATGTCCACGTCCCGAGGCACAGACATGGATGGTCGACCAGTTTCCTCGTCCAGACGCGGCATGTGGGTGGAGATGGGTCGTGCGATACCTCGCGGAACACTCAGGCTGTTGTTGTTGGCACTGCTGCTGTCGATCCATGGTGGACGCTGAGGCTCCGAGGACGAGCGACGTCTGCCCGACGTGTCCACAGCAGCCTTCTGCGCAAAGTCGGTCGTCGCAGTCGTGTGTTGGGAGGCCAGTGTGCTGGCAGATCCCAGACGGCGGAGTCGAATACTCGGCTGGCGACGGTCCTCCAGAGTCGGCCTTCGTCGGGCATTGCGGGGAGTCGAGGGTTGTGCGTGTTGACGCGAAGCAGGCGGAGGAGGGGACGGCGACGACATGCGTCTGTTGTTGTGGTGGTTGCTTGTGTAGTTGGGGGCGCTTGCTATGGGCTGCAGTGCGAGAGCATCTCGCCCAAGGCCCAGTCCGTCTGCATTGCCGCCGTTCATATTTGCATCTTGTGCAGGAAATTGATGGGAAGGATGGCAGCACTCTTGCTCCTGCTCGTACCTGCTGCCGCGGAAAGGCGAAGAGAAATACTAGGGTCAAAACACGCTTCGTTCTAGAGCGGCACTCTCTACCCGGCGCCCACGGTACCTTTAAACGTCCACTTAGTCCCTAAGGCCATGACGCACTTTTGTACTACCCAATTTCCACTTGCCGCCTCTGCAGATTGCGCCAACCGTACATCTCGCAGACCCTTGCCGACCAAGTCGTGTGTTTTCTGAACAAAGCTACGGGAATAACCTGTTTTACTTCTCAAGCTATTCTGCCAACCTCGACTACCCAAGTGTCTTTTCAAGCTTTTGGCAGCACAGCAGTCCAATCAAATCGATTTCCATCAACGTCGCTACGTAGTCGTGCATGACAATTGACATTCAGAACCCTGACGACTTTTCTCCTATCGTTGATCGGCCATGCATTCTACAATAATGTTCGGAACTGGAGCCAGTCCTCCTAGAACCCTAGCTCCAGATCTAGCATCTCTCAATCATAGGTTTGAGAAGTTCACGACATAATCATGCATGCTTGCCTTGAAGACTACTAGAAATGTTAGATACCTCCGGTGATAGCACCTATATCGAGCAGGCATCCTGCCGACTCTTGCCCCAGGTCACCGAACAACAGCATAGATTTCTCACATAGCTAAGATTATCGTTTCATAAACAATGCGCATCAAGTGTCTGTACAAAGACACGGTGCTTGTGAGATCATTTAGATCTGCTGGAGCCGGTCGACTTTATCTTCTTTCTCTCTGAGCCCCGTGTGATGAGTTGTAGAACGAGAAAAATAAATCTAATGCATTCCCTGTAAGACTCCTAAAAGTACAGACCGGGTCGAAAATTATGTAGGATCCCAAGGTAGTAGTTCCAGCCATGTCTTCGACTCGACAAGTGATGAGAAATGGCCAAGGGTCGACGAAAGAATAAAAGTTTCCATGTCTAATGTCCATCTCCCGTTCGCCCTAGCGAAAATCCTGTTTTGGTATAGTCATGATCGCATCTACCACTCCATCATACGACGTAGAGACGCTTACTTGGCGATCTCTACACCGCCCTCAGCTCCGATGGCCTTCTTGATATCGCCTTTGTCTGTTAGCGCTGAGAATGGTGTTGAGATTTAGAAAGAAACATACCGTAGATCGCGAATTGACCAGCAGTGATGGTACCGACCATGAAGAGACGGGCACCAATACCAGAGTATGAACCCTACAAGGCATGTTAGCCCTAATTGTCAAGGGAAAGTCGCTGACTAGGAAACTTACGCGAAGACCAAGCTCCTTGGCGATCTTGATCAGACGGGAGGTGGTGCCCTCACCGGGTGCGCCCTTGGACTTGTTGATCTTGGAAAGCATGGTGTCGGCGGGTTGAGAGACGAGAGCGGCGGCGAAACCAGCGATGAGACCGGAACCAAGGTTGATGGAGGTCTGCATACCGGGAGAGGCGGTGGCCTTGTCGACACGCTTGTAGATGGCCTCGGCAACCTTCTCGTAAACGACGAACTTGGACATAGTGTAGGGGACCCTGGGATTGGAATGAGCATGCGCACTTCAGAAACCAGAACAACCAAGACTTACTGCTTGAAGAGCATGGGACCGAAACCAGAGTAGAAACCACCGAGACCCTCAGTCTTGGCGATCTTTGAGAAACCAGAGACGAGACCGGAAGCGAAGGTGGGCTCAGAGACAAGACGAATACGGGTGGCCTCGAGAGGGCAGAGGGCAATGTCGGCGAAGAACTCAGCGAAGGCGGAAGAGACGAGGTAGACAGCGGTGCGGTTCTGGACAGCGTTCTCGTAGCCGACCATGAAGATGGCCTGCTGCTTGAAGAACTCGTAACCACCGAACTTGAAGGCACCCTGGAGGAAGTAGCCGGCAAAGGTGGGGCCAACACCGGTCAGGAGAGCGCCAGCACCCTCGTTGGCGATGACCTGACGGAAGCCACCAATGAGACCGCGGTTGTAGGTGACGGGGTCGAGCTGGATTCTGGTCTTGACGCTGTTTCGGAGGCTCACGTCAGTCAATGCTCTTGATAGGGCAGTGTCGGCACGCGCAGAGTCGGGCTGGCTGTTGCGCGCGCCCGAAGGATTAATTCTTACACATCGACGGGGGTGAGACCACCGTGGGTGACGGAGCAGCAGACGGCACCAGCAAAGGCGAATCTGGAGTAGAGAGCAAGACCGCTGAGCTTCTGAGGAGCGGCAGCCTTGATGTTCTCCTTGATGGCATCCACCTTGGTGGAGCCAGTAGAGGTGGGAGGGGCAGTACCGGTGGCAGACATTGGACCAGGAATGAGGGGAGTGGAGAAGGTATGGGCTGGAGTGTAGGGAGGAACAAGAAGAATCGCAGCGGCCGATTTTTAGAAACCAAGTCCTGGCAAGCCTTCTCAACCATCCCGCGCTTTGACCAATCACTTCGGTACTTCGGAACAACTCGGGCATAGCCGATGACGTCCGCAAACATTTTGATTCTTTCTATTCATTATTATTGAAGCAACTTGGAAGCCTGCAACTTCTCTGTCTAGCCGCCATACTGAGGATTATCTTCTTGCCGAGTTCCTTCGTAGTTTCTTCGTGATTCCTTAGCGAATTGATCGCTTGGCCCTGAACTAAGCAGTAACGTTACCACTGGTGATTTCGATCTCAACCAACAACATCCTAAGGCTCTTTAGACGTCCAGCATGGCCCACAGATCCTTTCTCTGAACCTTGACCATGCCTGTGTCCTTGCATGTCGAAGCTGACTGCTTCTAACTCTGTTTCTGCTTCGGCTTCTGCTTCTGCTCTTGCTGCGCCCAATACTCCCGCAACACTTCCTTGTCCTCGAAACTCGTTTCCGGCTCCCATGTTGTCTCGTCGTATCCCTCCCATTTGACTTGAAACAGCATAACTGGCTTCTCACCATGGATGGATTTGTCATGGGATTTTGGATCTGAGAGATTGTGGGCAAGAATTCTTTCGACAGTGTATATTTCCGAGTCTTCCGAGCCGGATTCGGAGTCAGAGGATGAGGGGTCGTCCATGTTGATTACTGCTTGACGGTTGTTATTATCAATATTCTGTTTCGTTGTCTGAGATGCTTGAAGAGATTTGCTTGAGGCGAGTTTCAACGCTGCTGCTTTTGCCAGGGCTGAGGATAGTTGTGCTCCAGGTGAGGAGCGCGTAAAACTTGTCTTGGTCGGTTGGGTTTGAGAAGATCTGGGTAGAACGCCTCTTGATGCAGATGGAACGGCATGGTCTCTGAATGTGAAGAAATTGCTTGCCGCATCTTTGCCTTTGGTCTTGTCCTGCACTGTGGCTGATATGCTCCGCGTTGGCTGCCGGATCGGCATCTCCACATCGTGGTCGGATTCATCGTCGAGATCCATATTGTCATACTCTTCGTACGCATCTGGGACCAGACCTGCTGCTTGCTCCATAGCTGAGGGTGGATGAGTGAGTCTCTTGACAGAGCCTGTACTGTAGACGCTCTCGGTGTCTTTAGACGAAGCGATACTGCCATCTCGATCATCATCCAACCGCCGTCTTTTGATGCCTCTATTGTTTGCTAGACTCGAATTAGCTTGGCATGATTATTATTGAAAGAAAAAAAAAGAGGTTCGACTTACAGCCATTGAGTCCTGAATCGGCCGTTCTGTTGGACAAGGTGACTCGAGCTGAGGAAGCGGCCTTTAGAGAACCTCTCGGTGCTCGTTGTTTGGGGTAAAACTGGGTGTAAGTCGGTCTTTGTCTGCCTCTGACTGCCGCTCTAGCATCGTCTCCGCCAGAAAGTGACGCGCCAGAGATTGATTCGTCGCGGGCTGATCTATTGGAACTTGAATCTGAGTGTGTAGCAGTTCCCTTGAGTCGTCGGGCTTGTGCTTTGGCGGCTAGTCGGTCTTTCTGCTGCAACTCTTGTTCGGCGATCTCCCTTTCAAAAGTCTGGTTCTCGAAGACTTCTAGATCATGGGCTGAGACGTATTCCTCAACTTCGGCAAGCGAGAACTGCGGGATAATTGCGGTGCCAACTTCCAACGTGTATGTCACCAGGCCTTGTGACGGTGACGACCTAGAGATTATTTTGGCCTTGCCGTCTTTAGGGACGTGAGAACTGAGCCTTGAATAAAAATTACTGGCTTGTTGAGAGTGACCTGCATTTGACGACATTACTAGGAAGTGACGGTTAGCTGAAGTCTTAGATAGAAGCGCGTATAAGTAGAAGCGCACCGAACTAGCATTAATAGAGGTTAAGGTATAAATAAGGATCGTAGGGCATTTAATAGAATAAATAAGGAATTTACTTACTATTTAACTACTAGTCTACAAGTAACAATTAATAGTAGGAAAGTCTAGAGAATTAGAAACTAGTTAGAAGGTAATTAAGATTAGAAATTTAAGCCTAAGCCTACTAACAAATATTAGTAAGCTATCTACTAGCTTAGATAGACCTAGTAGTCTATATTATTAAATAGATTAATTTTAAGTAAAGATTTATCTACCTAAATTTACCAGATAAGATATCTAGTATATAATTAGTTAATAGTTAATTAGCATAGTTCTACCAGTTTAAATTCTCTAAGGGTTTAAAACATTAAAAAATAGAAAACATATATTTATTAGACTTATATAGAGTCGTAGACTAGGAAGGTTAGGGTCGCCCTGTATGAGCTCGGGCCACATAAGTCAAAGATATATCAATTAGCCCTAGTTCATGATCATGCAAGGTCATTACAGTATCAATGCGGTTCTAAAGAGCAAAAACATGCGAGTAGAATTGTCTGTTGCTATCGCTATAGTCTGGATGGCATGCGCATCGCACCGTCCAGTCGTAGCGCGACTCCGTTCAACATGACATTTTCGATAGCATGCCTCGTCAACTCGGCAAACTCCTCGCCTCTACCTGCCCTCTTTGGAAACTCCATAACACGTTCAAGCGACTTGCGCACTTTGTCGCTCATCATAGCCGTCATGTTCGACTCGAACAGCGAGGGTGCAATGGTCACCACACGAATGCCGAATTGTGCGAGATCGCGAGCCATTGGCAGGGTCATCGACCTCACTGCGCCCTTACTGGCAGCGTATGAGACCTTGATTGGAGTCAGTATAGCTATCCAAGTAGGATGAATAACAACATAGCGTACCTGTCCTGGCTGTCCGTCATAAGCAGCTGAAGAGCTGACCAAGATGACGCAGCCTCGTTCGTTGTCTGGCTCTGTGGGCTGGTTCTTGGTCATGAGTGGGAGCAACTGACGAACGAAATCCAGAGTTCCTCTGAGGTTGATGTTCAAAACAAAGTCGATTGATGACAAGGAAAGCGGATCGTTGTTACGATCAATCATCTGTATAGCCAGCATCAAATGACCATCACCACTTGCGTGCGCAACAACGTTATTCGACATACCTTTCCGGGGTTTCCTACACCAGCGGCGCTGACAATACCACCAATCGGTTTACCAGTCTTCCGTACCCATTGAGAGACGGTCTTGACTGATTCCTCGATAGTTTCGGTATCACTGACGTCGGTTTCAAAGAATTGGCATCTGTCGGAGCCAAGCTGCTTCACTGCCTCTGCTCCAGAGTCGGCGTTAAGATCAAAGATGGCAACATAGCCGCCTTTCTCGTGCAAATTGCGCGCTGTCGCTAATCCTAGGCCGGAAGAACCGCCAGATATAACGAAGGTTCTGTCTTTGATATGCATAGCTGCTTGGTTGTGTCTGGAAAGATGTGTTGTGAAGGTGCTCTTTTGTTTGGAGTGAAGGAAGGTAGGCTCTAGAATAAGTCCCTCGGTATCACATGCCTCGGCACCTAGATCCCCAGATCTTGGCAAGTGAACAAAGCCTGAGGCTCAAATGTGATGTTTGAGAAGCACGAACTTATGCTACAAGTACTCCATGATGTGGGAAAAACTAGCTATGAATGTCAACAACATATCGTGCGTTATGCCGTGGGTCCCAAGAGTATGGTACTTTCCAATGGTATACACTGGTTCTTCATGAGGACTACTCCGCAGCGATGCTTTCTGGAGAGCTGCCAATCGTATGGCTTCGGCTTGTAGTTGCTGGTCCAGTCTCGTTCCGTATATCCATAGCGAACGGCGGTCGTCTTGGTATACGTGAGGCACAAAGTGAAGAAGGTCTGATAACTCGCCGGGTCACGAAGATTCGTGGGGACTGGAGTGGCAGATCGACGGAAAGTGTAAATATCGGGCATGGTCCATTGAAGAATGTTGAAGAAGTGTTCCATTATTAGAGGAGGAAGATCGAGAATACATACCGAAGAAGAAATGATGATATTTTGTACAAGATGCCATGCTCAACGCCATTCAAACGCCTGCCTATGCCCATGTTTATGCAAACGTATGCTTGCGGACCAGCTGCCATGACTGAGGCAGCCACACAAAACACCACACGCTGTATGCGATGTGCATCATTTCGGGTCTTTTTCAATGCGCTTGCCATTCTCATCCAAGCCCCACCACTCGCGGTGGAACTTCTCCTGCTCTTTCCTCTTCTCTTCCTTGGCCTCTCGTTCTTTACGTCGCAGATCACGAGTTGCGAACCACTCTTCTCTGGCGGCATCCTGTTCGGCTTGGTTGGCATATTGAAGCATGCAGGCATTCATCAAGCGGCGTTCGGGTCGGCAGTAGAAAGGCGCGGTGAAAGTACGATTGGTTGCACATGCTGCGAACTCTGTATTGTACAAGGATTAGCTCGACTAGATATATTGGTTGAGACATGATGAGTCAAGCACATACGTCGCACTTCTTCGGCGCACTTGTTTCGCACACGTTTGTGGTATATCTCTCGCACTTGGCCTTCTTGTGAAGCAGATAACGGTAGAGGCTGGCGCGACGGCACAAGCTGGGGGCTGGTTTGAGGTACAGAGGTTCCTGGCGGCGGAGGCGGTTGCGACGGCGGTATCTGCGGCGGTTGCGAGACTGTCGCCATTGTGGAAGAAGGTGTCAAGCTGCTCGTGATGGAAGCTGATCGTGTCTTCAAGAGCGATCTGTGAGTGCGGCGGGCTGAGTGTGTGGCTTCGGCAGTCAATGGCAATCTTGCTGGTGGGAGTGATGATGCATGTCCAGTTGATTTTCCATGGACCGTCAACCCACTCCGCTCTCCGCTCGGCAAGCAGAAAGGCCACATGCTTGGCATCTTCCAACTGCTTTGCATGCACTCTGATGCGCTAAATACCTGAAAACAACATGTATACCTGCAATGGCTGTCCTTGTACTGCTGCTAGATTCGCTATTCACTGATATGCTGCCAAACTATGCTAAAGTCATCAAATCCGACCCTGCTATCTTCCACAAAGAGGGTATATCCATAAAACTCCACGCTCATAAATCGAATGCAAATGCTGGAAACATGCCCAAACGCGAACACCCTCCCACGCTGAAACCATCAAACATCTATACAAATATCCATCGATGCAATGTCATGTCTTGCTAGAGCCTCAAGCCTTGCCGCCGCAGTTGAGAAGTCTGGTCCGTGTCCAGGCGAGCATCCTGTTCCAACCACCTTTTGCCTGCTTGGTTTTGCTGGGTGCTGGTGGCGAGATGGGCACTGTCGGAGCAGCACCACTCTGATCCCCTTGTATAGGAAGACTGAGATCATGGGCAGGGGTTTGAGTGGCATAGTCAGTGCCAGCGACTGCCTTCTCCTCGTCGACCACGATGCTGTTACTGCCATTGCTGGTCATGCTTGCACGCGGGTCCGACTTTCGCCATTTGCGTTCCTCTTTCTTGATGACCGAAGCTCTTCGCTTGACATCTTCTTTCTCGTACTTGCGATCTTTGGCCGCTTCCTTTTCTTCGAAAGCCCGACGAGCAGCACGAATGGCGGCCGCTCGCGAGGCCGCATCCTCTGGCTCAGAGGTCCGTGTGATGAAACTAAAGGCCTTGTCTATCGAAGTGCGAGCAGACGGGGTCGCAGGATAATCACTGCCTCTACCGTTGTTGCGAGTCGAGCGACCAGATTTGAGCTGATCGTATGAAGGTTGCGAGCGGATCGAGAGGTTGGATTGGGATGCACTGGTCAGCTTTGTGAGAGAGCCCGCAGTGTAGGTTTGGGAGAGAGGAGTGATTGCAGGATTCGAGGAGATGGAGACGGATCTGCGAGGCTTCCAAGGCTCATAGTCGGGTTGACGAATGTCGTTGGTGAGCACACCTACGCTTTCCTCCGCCTCATCGTCGGATGTGTCGCCCTGCGAGACGGTGGCAGGCGGGGTGAAAGCACGAGGGGCTTCCCGCAGAGGAGCAAAGGGCTGGGTCGGACGCAGCGGGCCGGAAGCAGCGACGGCAAGAGAGGCGGGACCGCTGGTGGCACGGGAGTGAGAGGCCTTTCGGCGAGTGGATGGGATGAAGGAGACATCCGAGGTAGATCTCGAGAAGGAGGGAGCGTCGTCGCAGATACCGATGCCAGTTAGCGACTCGTTTTCGGCCGACGGACGCGACAGATCGAGACGGCCTTGGTCCAAGTCGTCGTCCCGCAAGGACATCTTGCGGAGGTAGGGCTTGATCTTGTTGGCGGACGAGTGGCGGGCATTCTGAGTGGACGTGTTGGCCGTGGTGGTGGACGAGAGGGCGTGGGTGAATTCGTCCTGGATGGGTGACGGCATGGTGAAGACGGTGGGGGCAGCCGACGAGGTCGAGTCGGAGCGCTTGTGCAATTTGGCATGACGCGGCAGGTGCGAGGCCGAAGTCATGCTGCGGGCCAAGGGCGGGCGGGCAGCAGGAGCAGCGGCAGCGGCAGCGTGGGCAGCGAGCGAGAGTGAGAGCGATGTCGAGGTCGATGTGCGGCGGTATGGAGTGGTGAAGCTGTCGCGCCGGCCATTGGAATCGCCAAAGGGATTGAGCGAGTGCGATACGGCGGTCCAGGGAGGCGAGGTAGGAGGAGCAGCGGCGTGTGTCGTCGTCGTCGTCGTCGTTGTCGTGGCTTGCATGCTGACGGGCGGAATGGCAATGCCAGCCAAGTGACTAGGCCTTCTCTGCCGTGCGGCCACCATGGTCATGGTAACGTGAACTCAATTCCAATCTGTTGAACCAGAATACCCGCGTCCCGATCAGCCGCTCGTGCTTTTCCTTTCACCTCTTTGCTTGTTCTTTCTGCTTTCTTTTCCAGACAACTGCACTTCACTCCGTCGACAGCGTAGTCAGGGAGCGAGGAACAAAAGAGGGCAAGATGGCGGCGAACAGGCCAAGACCGATTGACTATCTATCGCTGACCGCTCTCGGCAACTCGGATCAAATGTCTTCTTGTCCAGCAGCATGGGGATGCTGAGAGATGGAGCCAGCCAAATCTACAACATCAACTATCCCTTCTCAATCAAGTGCTCGCCGTGTCATACATATATCTCATCTCCCATGCCAGCTCCAACATGCCTCGACGCTTCTGTCGCCCCGCCGAGTATACATGCCAACCATGCGTAGCCCGTTTACCGTCGTCCGTGTTGTCAATAGCACCCCCCGTTTCTATCGTTTCTGCTCCAACTGCCAACATGGAAACCCTTGCTCTCCACACTCTTTTCTTGTCTTGTTCGCAAGCCCTTCGCTTCCCAGGTCTGGGCCCTCCTCTTTTGTCAGATTGACACCACGACTTCTTGGCGGTTCTTTTCCAACTCAGCCGCTCGGCCCGCGAGCCTCGATCTGTTCTGCGATGGTGATCGGCAGCATTTCCCCACATGATTTGTCCTTTTGTCATGCAACCGCCATCAACCTCATATTCGGACTCGTGTGCTGTGCTTTCTGAAATGCTCAGTGTAAATATACTGCGTGTGTGGCAGGCGCCCTTACTCGTTCAGGCCCAGTCTGCATCTTGGCTCTTCTTATGCTGGACGTATCTTCGGCAAGCATCAGGATTGAAAGGGCGTCGATTGCAAGCCGTATCTATGGCGCCGATTCGCACATTGGCTTTACAGCCCTCAAGCCCTCAACTGTCAAGCCATCTCGTCAGTCTCACTAGTCACTATTGTACCCTTCCCCACAGAACGAGGCTTCCATCGCGTGTATGTCATTGATCCGCAAAGGCATCCTGATTTCTCCTCGTCCCAATCGCCTTGTCGCGCAGGCACTGTTTCGCTGTGGTACTGTGAGGCTCATTCTAGTACATCATACCTCAGATGTGCACAGACTGCGTGACCGATCCGGCATCTATATGGCAAGGATACCGTCAAGCTGCAGAACTAATCCGATCACTGGCTCGCTTGACCCTCCGATCTAGAGTCCTACAGGGCTGTAGAGTAGAGACACAATCCGCTGGAACCTCGCCGGTACACATGAGACTCCACGCAGGGCTCGGGCCCGTTTCGCATCGAACACCTCAGAGGATCCTATTCTGGGCCTTCCAACAACCATTTTGGCATAAGTGATTTTCAATATTTTCCTTTCTCCGCCACGGTGATCATTGGCTACCACAAGTGCCGGGCTTTCCATCTATACCTTTTAGGCCAACCAGAGTCTAGATATCGCTTGTTGGTCGGCGACTTGAAAACGTGGTTTACAACTATCGAACGGAATTTGCACTTTTCTTAGGCCCCCAACAATCCATCATGTTTGAGTCATGGCGGCTCTGGACCACACATCGTAAATCGAGTGAACTGTCATCTCACACCCTCGCAGATTTGTCCTCCAGATTGACGAGGGGATCTCCAAGGCTTCGCTAAGCTTTTGAAAGCTTCGTGGTGAAATTCAGCAGAGTTTCCAAATATCTGTAGTGTCGTCGCCTGATGATAGTTCAATTTCGATCAGCCGCATGTATGTATCTTCACACTAGTGACAACACATGTCGGTGTTCAATGGAGAGATTCAACCGCCTGTGACTCAAGGATGCCTGCGCAAGAGTGAGGACCAGGGTCATTCCAACAGCGAGTGAATTGACTCGGTTCGATGGATTGCGCCAGCTTCACACGTTTGTCACCCTGTTGGATCTACTTTTCGGGCAATTCATAGTTGTGAATAGGCTCCATGCAAGTGATACAAGCGAATTATTAGAAGAGTGGACGAGATGGAGGGCAGTGTCATTACGCAACATCATGAGAAGGGAAACCAAAATTTTGGCACAGGGTACACCCAAGAGCAAGTGACGCAGAGGTGATCGTCAAGGCGAATCGTTAAATCAAGAAAGAACATAAGTAGAAACTGGGTATAGATCTTGATGATAGTAGACAATGGCCGCTCGACTTCACCCACTCACTTTCCGGTCCTGGCCTCATCTGACCAAGCCATTGACGGAGATCTCGCTCCCCATACCAGACGCCGGCCCCGCCTTGAGCTCGTGTATAAGAAATAAGAAAGAAAGATATTTGTTTTTGTGTGTGAAATCTGTAGTGAAATGTATGGTGAAGTGTGCTTGTGTGCGTGTGAGGTCGAGTTATTTTCTTCATACGCTTCGACCTTCGCTGACTGAATATGACTATGAAAATGAAAGTCGTTTAGTCTCGGAGATGAGCGTGTTGAAATAGTACGATCCATATGCGATGGTGGTATAAGGATAGATTCAACCGTTCGTCGTAAGGGGGTTAATATATGATAAAGGAGATGACGCGACTGCGGAGACGCTTTTGATCGGGCGGAACAAGAATTAGACCTTCGTAATGGTCTCGAGAGACGCGCTTGTGACCACAGCATCAGGCTTCGTCTGAATGTAATCGACATATCGTACTACCGAAGCCAGATCTTTGTACTGTAGGTAAGCACGTCGAGCGGTTTTCGGGTGGCAGAATACAGTGCGTGCTCAGACATCACCGCCTGCCTCGAGTCCGCCATCAGTGCCAAAGTTCATTCCGCTGGGATCGAAACTGAAGCCATCGGCACCGCCATCTGTCGTGAGGAAGGAGTCGAAGTCGAAGTTGTCGAGCACGTCGGGACCGGTCATTTCGAAGTCAAGACCCATACCACCAAACTGTCCATGTGTCAGTGTGATTTGGGTCAGGGGTACCGGGTGACTTACGTTGTCGTCCATACTACCAAAAGGAGCACCGATGTTGGACATGTCACCACCTTGGTTTTGCTGACCGGGCATGCCAGATTGGCCACCTTGCGGTTGATTTTGTGCTTGACTTGGCTTAGGAGGGAAGGCCGAGGTAGGTTGAGGGGTGATTGGAGGTGCCGGAGTTGGAGTAGGAGGTTGCTCAGTCGACTCTTGAGGGGTAGCACCGGTGGTTCCTTTCTTTCCACCCTGAGAAGGACGATTAGTATTCGAGGCAGCATTGGAAGATCTAGCAAATGTTACCTTGTTCGCCGAGGCCTTTGAATCCTTTTTGGACTTTGTGTTAGGTTTGTTTGCCTGAGAAGGCGTAGGTGGAGCTTGGTTTTGGGAAGGAGAAGATGGGCCGGTGCCAGCTCTTGGACCATCGTTACCAGGTGCAGGTGGAGGTGGCATAGCGGCGTTGCGCTGCTGAGGAGTCATGTTGGGCGGTTGTGGCGGGGGCTGGCCTCCCATCATGTTTGGGCCCTGGGGCATGAAGCCATTGGCCATCTGAGCCTGACCATTGCGCGCCTGAGACTGACGGAACATGTCCATCTGTTGCTGTTGGTTCATCTGGTTGAAGGCAGGGTGAGAGCTGGGAGGCTGCATCATCTGGCCGTTGGGGCCCTTCATCATGCCCATGGGGAACATTGCCGGGTTCATGGCGTTGTTGGGATCAAACTGGCCGGGGGCAGGCGAGGCGCGGCCGGGCATGCCGCCGTCGGCAGTGGGAGAGGGGACGACGCCGGGGGCCATCTTGGGAGTGCCGCGTCGCATCTGTTCGTTGGGGCCTGGTGAGGGACCTGCCCGGCTGTTGGAGGGCGACATTGCCGGGGCGAAGTTCTGCGGCTGGCCAGAGGCGGGCACGGGGCCGTTGGGGCCATTGGTCATGTTGTCCTGCTCTTGGCGGGCCATCAAGAGGCGCTTCTTGTTCTGCTGTTCCAGCAGCATCAGTTGCATCTGGTAGTCCTGTAGGGCGTGGTTGCTGTTCGCGTTGGGCGGCGCCTGGCCGGGCATGGGCCGTATCTGGGGATTGAAGAACTCGGCGGCGTTGGGATCCTGCGGCATCTGAGGCGTTCCGTTAGGCATCAACCCCTTGTCCACGTTAGAATCCATGGCGGATTGCATGTGCTGGCGCATGGAGTTGGCATATACCTGTTGCATCGCTTTCGCCTGGGGATTGGGCATCTGCATCTGGTCAGCGTCAGTTGCAACATCCTCACATGAGAGACGGGGAGAGAGTCCAACCTGCTGTCCCGGCATGCCCTGGGGCTGACCGCGCCCCATTGGGCCCATGGCACCATTGAAGTTACCGTCCAGTCGTTGACGTTTGGGTGACGGAGCAACATCACCGGCGCCAGGGGAGGTGGGTCTTTGTTCCATAGTCGAGCCGTCTCTCTGCATGGCATTCTGCTGCAGTTGCGCCATTTGTTGCATACGCATCTGCTGCTGCATCTGGACCACTTGCTGTTGTGTGCTGTGCGTCTTGTTGTCAGCGGCTCGGCCGAGAATAGCGCACACGGAAAGAGCACTCACGGTTGGCGACCTGGTTGCAGGCCGAACTTCTTGGCCATCTCCGGAGGCACGGGTATGCTGGGGCCCACCATGCCGGGGCGCATGGCCATGTTGGCTTGCATCTGGGGATCGACGCGCATCAGCCTCTGTCGCTCGTTGGCCATTCGGGCCTAGGGCTGCGGGTTAGTGGGACTGGTGGAGGGGAGGGACGGGGCAAGGGCAAGACAAGGGGAAGCAGCGGCGTACCTGGACATTGCTCAGATACTTTGCAGTCTGTGTGTTGTTGCCTCTACCATGCTGGGCATTGAAACACTCCCAGAACTGGTGCCACCAGTCGTAGAGGAAGCTGCCGTCTGAAGCAGCAGGCACATTGGGAGAGGGGAGGTCGTCGGGCTTCTTGTCTTTGGAGTCGGGGTCAATCGAGTCGCCCACGCCATTGATGTCTTTGCGATCGGGGCTTTGGTTTTGGTCGAGGTCTAGATCGACAGTCTTCAGGATGGCGCGCGCGACATCGTGGTTGCCGTGCTTGAGAAAGTAGTCGTAGATGTACGTGTTGAGCTTCTGACGAGAAATGTCACCGCTGGACGCGTTATTTGGCGTGCCGGAATTGGGAGTGGGCCCGCCCATCATGTTCATTGGTTGGCTCATGCCAAAAGGTGATGAGTGGGTTCAGCCAGTTGTGCGAGAGTGTGAAGCTGAGATGGTTGCGAATGGAGGTGTCTGGGACTCGGGGCGCGTTCACGGACAGGCAAGACGACGAGGTCGATGCGACAAGCGGTCGACGGCACGCTGCAGGCTGACGAGCGTAGAGGTGGTAGAGAGAGACGTCGCAGCTGAGGGCAAGGGCCGGGACAAGGGCGATGGCCGAGTGACGGTCGATGGAGCGTGTCGCGGGAGGTTGGCAGCAAGCAAGCAAGCAGCAAGCCGAGGCGTGAGGGTCGCCGATCGGAACACGGGACACGGGGGACGCGGGCTGGGGGCGCGTCAACGGCAGTCTGTCGTCGCTCGAGATGCGCAACACAATTGATGCGCAGAAGGAAGTCGCAATAGCCTAGCGGCACGGCGGACGGGGCGAAGTGGATCAACAAAGGAAGAATGTGGGTGAGGTGATGAGGTTAGGCTGGGGGAGGACGGACTGCCCAAGAGGAGGGCGTTGACAGCGAAATGCCAAGACCGCTCAAACGCTTAATCCGTTCAACACACCACCACCTATAGATGGCAGCTCTTGTGGAAAAGCTCCTGCTGGCGAGCTCAAGGGCTGCTAGCCATCTGATACAATGCCATTGAAGCCTGCACTCTGCCTAGTTGCCGGGTCATGCAAAGCGCCGCCCCTTGTCCGCACTGTGTCGCGCACTCCGATACTGTCGAGTCAGGAGTCACGTGGGATTTCCATTCATCGTGCTTTATGGTATGAGGTGGTCTCTGCCTAGCTTCCTCTCCCGAAGCCCCTATTTCCTGCCTCTCGGGCCATTATGATATCTATAGATAGTCGCCGCGGGACGCTGCCCTAGAACTATTCATCTGACAGGCAACTCTCGTTCTGTGTGCGACTAGTGCAGCTCATCCTTGGCTTAAGCCATTCGTAAGTCTCGGACGAGGTTATTCGACGAGCCCAGAGATGAAATGTTTTCGTAACTTCGTGACATGTTGTAGTAGACGGAATGGCCAGAAAGGGCCAGCCTGGAAGTGCTCGTCTACTCGTCGTCTGGTGGCATCTCGTCCTCGATATACCTGATCAGCGTGACGCGCATTTCTGTAGTGTCGTTGCCACGAAGGACATCGCTTGTGAAGTGGGTCTCGACATGCATTTGAACCTGGAGAGAGTTAGTAGAGGTCGGGCAGTTGGTCGGAAAGCTGCTGACCATCTCCAAAGCGCCTCTCAAAACGCCACAAAAGATGTTTGAATACCACAGCTCATCTTGAGCTTTGGCGTCGTCGGGCAACTCGACAAAGTCGGCAAGAGGATTCTCATCGAAGAGCAGAGTGAAGGACTTGTTGTCGGTCGACCAGCTTGTGACTACAGGGGTGATGTTGAGGAACATTTTGAAGCCGACTTTGGAGATGACTTCGGCCGTCTCTCGCAGATTGGAACAGGAACCCGAATTGGACTTTGCCAGGAAGTCCTCGATCAGGCGCATGCCCATGTTGTAGCCCATCTTGTCCAGCTGTTTGTTGACTTGGGCATAATCTTGGTTGTAGTCTTTGCACAGTTGGGCGACGATGGTGCCGTAGGTGAGGGTGACGAGTTCGGCGTTGACCTTGTCAACACGGGTCCTTGTTACCAGAGTCAGAGGAGACCGTCATGGGCAGACGAAAGGCAGACGGTCGACTTACTTCCAGACCCTATCGCATATCAGCAAGTCTGAGTCGTCTTTGACAAACACAAACAGGCAAAGGACTCACTCTTCGCCGAGACGAGCAGCTTTGGTAGCCATGTCTACAATGTGTATGTGGGGTCGACGCAGGTGCTGCTTGACGAGAGGCTGGCTAGTGCGCGCGGAGGAGAAGGTGAATATGAGGCACGAAGCACGAAGCACGAAGCATAAAGCACGAAGCATAAAGCACGAAGCATAAAGCACGAAGCATAAAGCATGAGCGCATGCGCGTCGCGCCGGGGTCCAAGCTCGACAATCTTCATCGGCTCAAACGAGTACTAGCTATGCGACATCCCAATCCTGTCAACATCCACAACCGCGACCCCGTTACACGCCATGTCGTCAGAAAAGCGCCCGGCATCCAGCTCCATGGCCTCGGGGCAGATGGTCAAGCGCCAAAAGTCGGACAACTCAATGGCCTTGACGTCGGCCTCGCAGAATGGCGCCCTCATCCAGAGCACCCACCGCGGTCCAGCTCTGTCTGCGCCCGTCATGGAACTGTCGGGCCATAGCGGAGAGGTGTTTGCTGCGAGGTTCAACAACGAGGGCAACTACATCGCTTCGGCAGGCATGGACCGCAACATCCTCCTCTGGCGCACTTCGGGCGACTGCGAAAACTACGGCGTCCTGTCTGGTCACAAGGGCGCCATTCTCGACTTGCAGTGGTCACGCGACTCGCGCAACATCTTCTCTGCCTCGGCCGACGCGCACATTGCCAGCTGGGATCTCGAGACGGCCCAGCGCATAAGGAGACACCAGGGCCACGACGAAGTCATCAACGCTCTGGACATCAGCCGTCGCGGCGAGGACATTCTGTTCAGTGCTTCCGACGACGGCTACATAGGCATCTGGGACCCTCGTCAAAAAGCCGCCGTCGACTTCATCCAGACAAACTTCCCCGTCACGGCAATCGCCCTGGCCGAAGCTGGCAACGAGCTCTACTCGGGCAGCATCGACAACGACATCAAGGTCTGGGACCTGAGGAAGAAGCAGGTCTTGTACTCGCTCATCGGACACACCGACACCATCACATCGCTCGCCGTTTCGCCCGACTCGCAGACGCTTCTCTCCAATTCCCATGACAGCACCGTCCGCACCTGGGACATACGCCCCTTTGCGCCTACAGAACGACACATTAGAACCTTTGACGGTGCACCGACGGGAATGGACAAGTACCTAATCAAGGCTACTTGGGATACAAAAGGAAAACGCATTGCTGCTGGCAGCGGCGACCGTTCGGTCGTGATATGGGAAGCCAATACCGGCAAGATGCTGCAAAAGCTGCCCGGTCACAAGGGTTCCGTCAACGATGTCCGCTTCGCGCCCAACGATGAGCCATTGAGTAAGACTTTCCTCCTTAGCGACTGCTTGCATCAAAGGCATACTGACCCGCTCATAGTGCTCTCGGCCTCGACCGATCGTAACCTAATGCTAGGAAGCCTCTCGACGTGACTCGATACCTCCAAAGCCCATAACGTCTAGACGTATGAGATCCCCACATATAAATGCCTAATTGACAGACAAGGCGACCGCACGGGCCATGTTCCTCGATGATAAAATACTGCCTAAGGACAGGCTGCACATCAAGGCTTCTACTACCGCATCCAGATCGCGAGAGAGGCGTCGATGACTTATTCGTTCCATACGGACAGGACAATCCGGGGAGGGTCAATATATGCCCCGCAAACATGGTCTCAACATGATCTGGTTTGAAGAGTTCCATTCTGTACACTTCCAGAAACGATATTCTGCCAACGCTACCAAAAGTACATGACTCCAATTAAAATGCGAATATTTTACTCAACACGACCATGCTTCTACTGGGGACCTTCGATGATCATCTTGATACCCTTGGCTGCGTGGACGTCCTTGAAGGCCTGCTCGGCGTCCTCGAACTTGACACGACCTGTGATGAGCTCCTTTACGCTCAGGCTACCAGAAGTGATGAGGTCAACAGCCAGTTGGTAGTCGCCTGGTCCGTATCTGAAGCTTCCCTTGACGTTCAGCTCCTTGGCGCACATGGCCATGATAGGCCAGTTGATGTCAGCCTTGCCCATGCCACCCTGAACGTAGGTCCCGCCAATTCTGACGGCGTGGATGGCTGTCTGGATGCACGGCTCGGCTCCTGTGGCATCGATAATGGCGTCGGCACCTAGTCCCAGATCGCACTCATCTGTGAGGAGCTTGGCGTTCTCCTGAGCGCCGACTCTTTGCGAGCGGAAAACGTGTGTGGCAGCGTACTTGCGAGCAAACTCGAGGCGCTCCTCGTTGATGTCCACAGCAACAATCTTGGCGGCACCGAACGACTTAGCGACGGCCATACAGAGTAGGCCAACAGGGCCGGCGCCGAAGACGACGACACTCTGACCGGGCTTGATGTCGGCCTGTCTGGTGATGTGCACTCCGACAGCCAAAGGCTCGACTAGTGCGGCTTCGTCAAGAGGAACGTGGTCCGCAATCTTGTAGCAGAAGTCCTCGGGAAGACGGTAGTATTTGGCGAGGGTCCCATCGTAGGGTGGGGTGGCAGCAAAGGCCATGTCGACGCAAAGGTTGTACTTGCCCTCTCTGCAGCGCGGGCATCTGCGACAAGGAACACCAGGCTCCAATGTGACACGGTCGCCCTTCTTGAGCGTTGTCACCTTGTCTCCCACCTCCTCGACTATGCCGGCCGACTCGTGACCCAGAACCATAGGGGCCTTGACGACGAAGTCTCCAATAGCACCGTCAGTCCAGTAGTGAACGTCCGACCCACAGATACCCGTGTACTTGACATTGACGATGACATCGTAGGGATCTCTCAGCTGGGGAATGGGACGGTCCTCGAATGTGACGCTGTATGGCTTCTGAAGGACGAATGACAAGTTCTACGCATCATCTAGTCAGTTCCTGGAATCGTGGAGTGAACGCCGCCAGGGGACGTACCTTTGCCTCGGCGGGGTTTACTTCTTGCACAGAGGCCATCTTAGGTGTTGCTGTGGCGGAGAAGCTTCTAGTGACTTTCTTGGAGTTGAGATGGTATGCAGCGGCTGCACAGCTACCACAGCTTCTTGAGGACTGGAGGTTGTATGTGGTCGAAGAGGGGACGCGTAGCGCTGAACCTCTCAGGCTTCTCTGGAGACCGGATTTGAGGACTTGAGACATGATGTAAGCAGATGGGACGAAGAAGTCAACCAAATCAATAGAACAAGATATTTCGAGTGAGAGAACCAGCTGACTCTTGAATTGAGACGACGGGCAGGGAAAGGGGAGAAGAGTGGAAATGGGCAAGAGCGAGAACGCAACTTACAACAGGAATGTATGCAGGCTCAATTGAGGATGATATCAAGCAGCCACGGATGATAGTGTTGGCTCGCCGAAGGATCGGGTCAGCGTATGCAGAGCTTCGAAAGGGTGATAGTGATGCTTTTTTCCAGGTCAGTGGTACCGCAGCCTGCGGATTGCAGAAAACAGAAGCCATTCATCGTGTGACTTCTGTCCGACTTGCTTGCTGACCCCGGCCCCACCATCATGTCATTATAGCCGTCGGCTAAATGCCCCGCCAAATTCACCAACTCCCGTCGGAACCGCTGGCTTCGTCTTTGCCCTCCGATCTAAAAATCACCGAAGACGCGCGCCGCCTGGACCGCAGCCCGACGGAGCCCCTTCATGCGTGCAACCTGGGCACGCAAACAGCCTGATCCCTCGAGGGTTTCTTGAGCCTCCTCCCCCTGAACGCTGCTTTTGCCCTGGCTGTCCATCTGCCTAAAAAGACTGCCCGGAGACAACTCCTACGTGAACCCAAAGGTATGGTTTGCAGGTCGACCTTCACGAGCACGATATAGTAGCAATGATCGGAGGAAATTGAACCTCATCATTTGCGCGAAATTATGTCAATCCTGGGGCTGTCGACATTCACGGTGCTTTTCAAACCAGCAGGTCTCGAGATTGCAATGCTTGGCTAAGATATGCTTTGTGGGTGATTATAGCTTCTTCAAAGATAGTGTGCATTCTCTCGTCCCAGATACCTTATTGGACCTAAACCAATCACTCTGGATTATCCTTGACAACATTGGCTGTCGAAGCACTCCTTACTACCTCAACAGGACTTGTGAATCCGTTTCTGCACTGCCAGGGGTAGAACAGTGCGATCATCAAAGTGAGCCCGCCGGTGATCGCAGACGAGTAGTTCATCGTCTCAGCAGATACAGGCATCCTATCCAGGTCAGTCAGTGCATGTCAGAAATCAACGAGACAAATAGGTAAGAGCTTACGAGTAAGGGAAACAGAAGATGACGATGAAGCAAGCGATATAGGCACACGCGATCGGCATAAGAACCGCAGCAAGCTTGTCTGGCATCTTGAAGGGCCCGAATTCGATGTTCTTGCGTCCACTCAGCAGGTGGGGAAGTATAGCAGCCAGGTACGAGGCTGATGAAAGGATGATGAATGATCCGACAAATGCGTTGAAGGCCTGGACAATGTCAGTGGTGTTCTCATACTTGCTGTTGTCTTGCGACTTGACTTACTACAGCGCTACCAATATAGATCAGGCCTAACACAGTGGTCACGATCAGACATGCAACGGTGGCCGCAAAAGGGTTACCCCACCGAGGGGAGATGACAGAAAGAGTATCCGAAAAAGGCGTGGCACGGTCTGTATCGTGTAAGTCAAAGTCATCTTGCACAACTCCATACATCTAGGAACGTACCACGGGATAGGGTCCACAACATGCGTCCGCATGTGATGTAAGTCCCTATACAATTGGCCACTGTAGGCTGCGATGGAAGCTCTGTCAGCATGGCGATTCGAATGACGAAGACACGTCCAAGCCAGACTTGAAGACAGAGATGGTTGACTCACTAGGAATACGACGATGAGCAAGCCACAAGACCCAGCTCTTGACCCGGTGGCTTGTCTGTAAAGCTCAGCTAGAGGATTGGTGTAGGGGTTGTTCATCAAGGCATCAATGTCGTTGATGCTGTAGAAGATTGCGATGAGATAGAAGAAGCCTGTGACGAAGCCGACAGCCAGTTGTGCAGCAATGGCCTTGGGTACGTTGCGAGATGCGTGGGGAATTTCTTCCGCGAGGTGCGACACGCAGTCGGGTGTGCCTACGCTGAAAGCGCCGTTGAGCATTCCCGTAACAAAGACCAGACCATTGGACTTGTAGCCAGTGTCGTTAGACCAAGAGGACCAGACAGCCGCTGCAGTCGCATGCCCAGATCCAGTGGTAGTAGGCATGATGGCGCAAACCAAGATCGTAAGGAAGCAACCACCCAACGTCAGAAAGAGACCAACGTTATTGACCATCGGCAGAGCTCTGTTCGCGAACAGTACGACACCACAACATGACCAGGAGATGATCATGTACACGACAAAGACATGCCAACGCTCGTTGATGTATTCGGGGTGGAATAGTTGCCACATGGCCAAGACTTCGTTTGCTAGGATGGACGACATCGACCTGCAAGATAGAATTACGGTCAGCATGACTCTGGAGTGAAAGTTGTGCGATACCACAAGACGAAAGACCATCTCGTGGCTGTCGGCTCGTATCATCTGTATTCTGGCGAACGTACGCTGATCCAAATATCCAGGCCAACACGTTCCACCACCCTGCTAAGAAGCCGACAAACTTCGAGCACCGAGCTGGTGATGTGGCTGTGGCCCAATGGTAGACGCCTGAAGATGATGGGATAGCACTTGCCAATTCGGCTATGCAAGCACCCACCATCCAGTAGAATACGCTGACTGCGAGGAACTCAAAAATGACTCCCGTCGGACCTCCGTTGTACAGAGCGACGACAATACTACCACCGAGAGCGCACCTGAATTCAAAGTTCAAGTCAGCTCGGTTTGTACAATGAAGGAAGGATCAGCATGCTATAAGCAGCGTGGCCACAGAGCTGGGCTCGGCATTACCATGTGTTGCCTGTGACGATGCCTACAGCGCATATTGACACAATGCTGAAGTTGCGTTCGAGCTCTTGTGCGTGACCAGAAGTGTTGACAGTAATTGTGCCTTCTTCAACTTCAGCTTGTTCAGATCGGTAAGGCGTCAACTTGTGATCTGCTGGTCGCTTTGAATCCATGTTGTTGCAAAAATGCCTAGCAAGCCCAGATACCAGAAGGGAAGAACGAACAAGGTATCTCGAAAGCGAATAAAGCAACGAGATGGCACGTCGAAAGGGATATATGAAGTTGGGAAGTGGTATCGAGGGCTATGCACTTATGGATACTGATGATGAGGTTACAGGATAGGAACACCAGAGTCGTTTTGCTCGGGAACGCACGATAAGATGTATTTGTTTGGTCGAAGTCCGGTGGCGACCTAGACAAGCAATGGCCGCTCATACTGTACCAAAAAGTACAACTAAAATACTGGTGTGTACGTCCCGTTTGGACTGCGATAAGCGGAGATATGGAGGCAGAAAGGGACTGTGCACTGTCCATCTCTTGCCGCTGCCTCTTTAGGACGGAGTTCTTTTGGGATGCGGGGATGACCAACTGCCATGTGAGCCCTAGAGGCCGATAGCGAGCTCCTGTGCTGTCACGTCCAGACTTTAGAGTTACAGCGTGGTCCTCCGATAGCCATGTCTGATAGCGCGTACGCTAGAAAGGACCGAAGTAGGAAAGTACAGGAGAGGACGATAACCCTGGTGGTCAACGGTAATTCGCGCCTTGTCTTGGGAGATTGAAATGACACTACAGATTCTACACTCACAACACTATGACTTTGACATGAGGGAGTCAAAGAGTCCCTTCATGGCCTTCGCACTCTTCTTTGGAAACCTCTGCTGACCGTTTTCGTAGTCGACGAATGTGACTCCAAAGCGGGTCGTGTATCCCTCTGCCCATTCAAAATTGTCCATCAGACTCCATGCCATGTAACCCCTGACATCGACATCGTCATGTGTATATGCATCTGCCATAGCGGTGACGTACTCCTTGAAATACCACACGCGAAAATCGTCTTCCAGGATCTCTTCTTTTGCTAAATCATTCTCGCCCTTCAGACTCGTACCATTCTCAGTGACGTATATGATAGGACGCCCGTAGCGATCAGAGATCCACTTGAGTAGTTTTCTGAAACCAATGGCATATGGCCTCAACCAGGGGCTCTGAGTCTCTGGGCCGATGTCTTGACCTTCCTTGTTGGAAAGCAGAGATTCTAAGTTTCCGAGGTAGTCTTCTGGCTCCGGGTCGCCGGACCTGTGCTTGATGTAGTTCGCACAGTAGTGGTTCATACCATAGAAGTCGTTGCTGCCCTGGACCAAAGCCCGCTGCTCAGGCGTGAATTTCGGCAGGCGGTCTCCAAGTTGTTGGCGCATGCTTTCTGGATAGTCACCGCGGTAAACAGGATCGGCGAACCAAGCGATCGAGAACTCGAGTTTTCTCTGGCAGGCTTCGATGTCCTTAGGGTCCTTCGGATCCCAAGGCTCGACCCAATCACCTGAAGACGTTAGCTCGAGACACAGTGCTTTCATGCCAGCCATCAACACTGGCACAGAGGAGTTGAGAAGATAGACGTGCTGTGAGCACGTCCACACATCCGATACGCATCATACGTACCATTCAAGGTGATACCGATCTGTCCGCCCTGCCTCGATTTGAACTCCTCGCGATATACCTTAACGGCTGCGCCATGGGCAATAAGCAAGTTGTGCCCGACTAGCCAAGGCTCGGTGCTGCTATCGCCGACTGAGCTTTTGGAGCGGTTGCTGGTCCGGCCGGGTGCAAAGACACCTTCGTTGTATCCAAGAATCGAGCTACACCACGGCTCATTGAAAGTGACCCAATACTTTACTTTGTCTCCCAAAGCTCGGAAAATGGTACGAGAGTATTGAGCAAAGTCGGCAACAAACTCGTCTGTGTTTAGCAGGCCGCCATATCTCTCATCGAGAGCTTCGGGCAGGTCCCAATGATACAACGTCACCATGGGCTCAATGCCGTTGGCAAGCAACTCGTCCACAAGGTTAACATAATACTGCAGGCCCTTTTGGTTGACAGGATCCTCGCGTCCGCCTAGAGGAATAACGCGAGACCAAGAGATGCTGAATCGATAAGCTCGAGCACCCATATCTTTTAGAAGCTTCACATCTTGCTTGTATTGGTGGTACGAATCGCAGGCAATGTCCCCGTTCTCGTTACCAGCAATCTTGCCTGGAATGCGACAGAAAGTGTCCCAGATACTGTCTGCTCGACCATCTTCATGGGGGGCTCCCTCTATTTGGTAACTGCGCTTTGTTAGTATTGACAAAAAGATACGACTTACATTGCACTCACCTTGCTGTCGCAAAGCCCCAAAGAAAGTCCTTAGGCAGAGTCGATTGAGACATGCTAAGGTCGTACTGGTTGTGTTGAGTTGCTAAGTGTTAGAGAAAGCACAGGGAGGTGACTTTTATATTAGCACACAAGAGGGGACACGCTCGAACAAGACGTGGCCAAGACGATGACTTGGATGTTGACACGAGGTAAGGCGCCACACGAACAGATGGAGACGAGCTTCATGGCATCACATCTTGTAGACGATTTCACGGCACTCGCTCGTCTGAATACTGTAGCGCTTAGCAACAGGCACAATTGAATTTAGCCTGCCTCGGAGCTAGAAGAGCCGTCTCTTAACGTGGAAGGAGCTCGGCTTTTCGGGCCGTGAGCCCTCAGTGCATCATCCCACTGGCACTGCACGGCTGCGTCAGCCATCAGCGTTCGCAGTGCCGGCACTCGCCAACTTACCTCTCTAATACGACTATTTTTTGGACTGACTGATCAAGAGTCGAGACAAATCTGCAGACTTGGAGCGAATGAAGTCTGACCGAAGAGCTGCAAGTAAGCAATTGACATTGTCGACCTGCCCTAGCGACTGCAAAATTTGATCAAGGCCTACAATTCAGGATGATCAAATACCGTTGCAGAGCTGCATTGCAGTCTGGGATCTTGAGGCTGCAGAGGTGTCGTCAAGAGAGTATGGCAACTCATGCTCCGAAGAAACCAGGTGAGATTAGCGATGCATTTGCCTCGGTTTCGGGTTTGATGCAAAAATCACTAGAACCTCGCTTCGCTACTCTGAAAAGCGACTTGATTGCAGGAAAAGAAGATGCTCTCGAAAAGTCCTTTCACCGTCTGCTAGAGGCATTGCGTGAAGAAATTGCTGTCATCAAGGCGCTGGGTAGTAAAGTGATTCCTGAGATTGACTTCAGAGACATCAAAGATTCAAGCTCAGTGTTTAGTACGGAGTATAAGAAGAGAGGAGCGGCGATCATTCGAAATGTTATTCCACCCGTCGAAGCGATGGAGATGAAGGAAGAGCTCCAGAAATACATCGCTGCGAATCCTCAGACAAAAGCTTTCCCAAAGGACAACCCTCAAGTTTACGAACTGTTCTGGTCTCCAACCCAAATCTCTGCAAGGTGCCACCCGTATCTTTTGGCTGCGCAGAGATTCCTTCTCTCTCATTGCCACTCCAAAGACGCCCAAGCTTTAGTCTCCACTGCACACCCAACTATTTATGCGGATCGCCTTCATATTCGGTCACCAGGAGACAGCATCAATTTCCCTCTGGACCCAGACATCAGTGGAGGTGGACCGGAACGATGGGAGCCTGTCGGATATGGGCATACGAGAGTGTACGACTCAATCTGGCAAGGATGTTGGGAGGACCATGATCCTTGGGAAATCAGTTCTCGACTCGGTATCAAATCGGACTGTAGTATGTTTCGTGCAGCACAGGGATGGCTGTCACTAAGCACCATCAAGGCAAACGAAGGTACATTGTTGGTCAACCCAATGTTGAAGCATGCCACAGCTTACTCTCTGCTGCGGCCCTTTTTCTCTGCCAAAAGCGGCCCGATGAATCCTGGTAGCGGCGTGTTGGATGAGTCTTTCTTGTCACCAGATAACTGGGTTCTGGACTGCCCTCAAACGTCTTGGGTCCAAGGTGCATCACCAGGAAAGGACCATGAGCTGACTGATGTGCTGTATCCTCACCACGAGCTTCAGAGCACCATGGTTCACCTCCCTGAGGTGCGACCTGGCGACTACGTAGCATGGCACTGCGATCAGATCTACGCAGTCGACAGAGAGCACAGAGGCATTGCAGATAGCTCAGTCTTGTACATCCCTGCTTGCCCTCTTACAGTCCAGAATGCAGAGTTTCTCGCCCGTCAACGACAAGCATTCCTCGCAGGGCTTCCTTGTCCCGATTTTCAGGGGGGTATTGGAGAGGCAGATCATGTCGGTCGGCCAGGGGTAGCAGAGGTGGAGAAGGCGAGCCAGGGCAAAAATGCAGGTATGGTTGCGTTCGGTCTCGAAGAATGGGATAGTACGGCGGCAGGATTGAGCGAGACACAGAGAGAGCTGTTCGACAGAGCAAATAAGGTACTAGGTTTCTATGACTAGAGTGACCAACGCTCAAGGAGACTCGTTCCTCCTGGGCTACTAGATAGCCAGAAGTACCGAAACTTTGGAACGGTATATGGACCAGTGCGAAATCAGGTAGTGCAGTCAGATTCTACTGGCCGTAAGGGTCCGAGGCAAGGCACGAGATGAGGAGATCGGAGTAGTAAATGTCGAAGGAATTCATGAATGTGATTGCGATGCTTGTTTGAAATGCCGCTGGACTTTCCTCCAACAAATCGGCCACCCGACGAATACCATAGCTCCATACTCCATGCTAAACAGTTTTAAATACATATTAAACATCATAGGCTTCTCCTCTCTCTGTTTTAACCCCAGGCTGAAACCCGATAGAGTGCGCGCTCGCTTTTTGAAAAAGAATTGCGTTGGTAAGTGCGATGCGAAGAAATCAGATCACACGGTTGGCCGCCGGACGGCGGTGACAGTAGAGGCGGAGACTGCAGGGGGAATGACGGATACCGTGGTGAGATCGGATATGGGTGACAAGACATCAGAGTGAGTCATGGGCCCATCAACAGGCCGCGATGTGGCCAACAGGTGACCACTTTCGACCAGCTCTTTCAGATAGGCTTCGAATTCCGGGTCCATCTCAAAGTTCAGACCTTGCTGTCTGGCGGCAATGGCAGCAAGGAGACGGCGATTCAGCTCGTGGCCGATGCTCTGTATGTTCTCTCCCACGTCGTCCTCATCGTCATCATCGTCAGCATCGTCGTCTTCATCGTCATCATCAAGGTCATGTTGGGCGTCACGAAGGTCCTGTTCCAGTGCCTGGTCTATGTTGTCTTCTCGGGCACAGTCGTCGACGAGCATGTCGACAGGATGCCTGCCCTCTGTGATTTCGACATGGGTCTGGACGCGGATCAAGCCCTTCTGGATTGGCTGGGTGCGGGGATCAATCCAGTCGGCAATACCGTCACCCGTTGTGTCTCTGACCTTGATGTTCTCGTCTCTTTCAAACCTCTGGCGTGCCCACAGAGTACCTTCCCATCTCACTAGATCCATGACTTCTTGGTCGGTAATGCGCAGGTCGTCGATGCCGGCGAACAGACGGGCGTGGTGGGGGAAGCGACCGAGGCGCATGCGGTGTGGGCCATGGCAATAGTTCAGGCCGGGATATCGAGCCTCGATGCTGTCAAGACTGCCGTAGAAGGTCGCCGTCTCTATACGAATCTCGGGGATCAGGTCGCGCGCAAGATGGGTTTGGAAGTTTGGAGGATCCGAAGGACCTGGGTTGGGAAACAGGTGAGCGTAGAGAAGCGAGGCCACCGAGGATTGCCTGCGCATGTTGGCCGTGGGATGGAGAGAGTCGAGCGTCTGAGGCGGGTGGGAAAAACAGCCTCCGTCGGCCAGAGGAGAGCACGCGCGCGCAAAGTGGAAGGCACCGATCACTGAGCACCAAGCACTGAGCAGAGCCGGGGGTCGGGAGAAGGACCGAAGCGATCAATCTTTTTGCAGTCTCTTGAGCGTGGGGAAAAGAGTGGAGAGGTCAAGATTGACAAGCAGATGTTATTATCGAGTGCCGAACGAGAAGACCGTCGTGCGTCGTGCGTCGTGCGTCGTGTCGAGTGTCGAGTGTCGAGTGTCGAATGTAGATTCTACGAGGAAAGCAAGACCAGCGTGAACACTGTATTGTACCGCTGAGAGCAGGGAGAAAATTCGTCACCCACTCCCGACATGCATCAGGGCCGTTTCCTTCCATCTCCGGCCTGGACCAAATGCGGGCCTTGATAATCGCGGGTTACCGTGAGCTTAATTTCGCCGTCGTGATCACAACCAAAATGCCTTCTCTAAATTCGCTTGCCTGCTCAATTTACTTGCATCGAATTAACAATAATCTAAAACACACGCTCTTGCTCCTGATCGAAGCTGCGACAGCCTGGCTGCCCTCAGAACGCCCTGCTATTATCATATGCCTTGTACCTCTGCTCTCCTGACCCGTAGTGCATGGGCTCTCTGTTGGCCAGCAACTCGCTCATCGTCCACGTGCCATGCTCCTTTGTGCCATGAGACTCTGCCGTACTATCAGCTCTGCCGCCGCATGCGCTGCCAGCCTCTCCTTCTGCCTACTTCGGTCCTTGAGATACCTCTCCGCCTCGGGTCGCATGCGCAGGATTCTCAGGATCATGTCGTCGCTCGGTTCGGCTTGTGCTTCTTTGCGCTTTTCCTCCTTTGCCTTCTTCATCGTGCCAAGATTACGGCTGAGCATGATGCTCTTGCTTCGTCGTGTACTAGGCACGCCTACTAGGCTGGCCGCCCCACTGAATGAATGTTGAGCGAGTGTCGCTGGTGCTGACATGCGGTTAAGCTCCCGACTCTGCCTGGCTTGTTGTCTGGCAACTGTTGCTTTGGCCATGGACTCTGACGTTCGGATCAGATTCTCTGTCGACTCAAAGTAGAAGAAGTTCAAGTTTTGCAAGTCGTGGTATTTTGATGACTTCAGAATATCAAGCGGTACCCCGTGCGCTGTGCCATCTTCTTCATCGACCGCATGGAAAAAGTCAAACAGCATCTGCAGCCATTTGAAAACTATGTCCAGCTCCTGTTGTGTGAGCGGCCGCTGTTGCGAGGGCTTGTCAGACAGCGGAGGTACGAGCAATGATTCGATAGTTGCGAGCACTTCCTTCCAGAGTCGAGTCATGACCATGACCATTGCCGAATCCGTCAGCGTCTGTTTCATGATCGCAAAGTTATCATCGAAGTAGGTGAAGAGAGGCTTCAGTGCGTTCGCGATGTCGACTGGAGTAGGGCCTTGTATGACGGACTGCGGTCTGGTTTTCTGGAAGTATCCGCGCACTGCGTTGATTGATATGCCTTGGCTGAGAAGACCTCGAAGAGCTCTGCGTGAGAGAACTTGCTGGATATATGAGGACAGCTTATGCTCGGTTAGCTTGCTAATTCGCCCATACTCGTGAACAGACTTACCTTGTCTGTAATCTTGCGTGTCATGTCACGCTCACTTCGTTTCAGAGTACGGAAAGCTTTGCCAAAGTAGAATTGGATATCATCCCTCTCTCCTTCCATACTTACTCGCAACAACAGCCTACCCTGAGTATCGAGGTCGAGCCAGAATTCTCGAGGCATGTAGTCACTAAAGTGCGAGGGATCCAACTTGAGTGAAGTTCGACCCACACAATCATGATCGCCCAAAGCGTCCCAATCCCAAATTGTGGCGATGATGTTCAAGGGACCCTGGGTACTGATATCGACTGTCTCGTCCCATCGAGGATTTAGACTGCCGTAGACAATGCGAGTTTTGGCTAGCCGTTTCTGGTATTCGTCTCCAAGGACGACATACGGATCGCTCAATCCATTCATATCACAAGCTTTGAGATCCTCAGCCTCGATAATCTTGATTGTAAACACAAATTTGCTCGACTGACGAAGCTTGACTGGGTTGATGGGTGGCGCGTGCTTTTGAATGACCTCTGCACAGGCGTCAACATTGATCTCCTTCTCGATCTTGTCCAGCTGTAACGTCGTGTATTCGATGTTGTTTAATTTGACAAGAGATTCGGGCAAGAATTGAAACGGCTCAACCTTTTCTCTATTAGCCCAGGTGTCCTTTGCCATTTGAACCCACTTCTCCTGCCTCGTCTGGCGCGAAGCAGCTTCCTGTTCGGGCGTCATTCGATCCATCTCCTTGACGAACTTTTGTTCGACGAGTTCGCAATACCTAGCAATTCCGATGCCAATCGATTTTGAGATGGCTGTCATGAACTTCGCATATTGCAGGTCATCATCCCACTCGAGTTTGATGATTTGATCGATAGTCTGACTGAAGGAGCGGAACATGTCCACAGCAGACACACTGTGGCGCTCCTCGTCTGTCGCGATATTTTCCGGATGGGAAGTTCGAACATTGAAATCATCTTGGTTGACAGCACCTTCAACCCAACCCAGCATGTTTGCATCAGTCATCGCGATCCATCGCCACACGAACTCAGCCAGTAGCCCTTCGATATGGAACGCAAATGGAACACTAGGAAGCGCCTGCGAATGGACCTTGCGAATGCTGACGAGCTCTTTGTAAAGGTCGAAGCCATCTTGTATCGGGACGTCTTCATTCCGTCCTCTGACAACCTCGATCACACGCGATACCAGGTCTCGAGCATCAGCCGCGAACGAGGGCAAGATCTCTTTGACCAAAGCAGTCAAAGGGTTGACTCCCATGATCTCGGGATTTTTTCGGTAACGCTTCTGTATCTTGTCAGCAAGCGTGACTACCGCTTTGCCAAGTTGTATGACATGGTAGAACTCCCAAGACTCTGCGTCCTCGGGGACATGTTTCGAGAGCATGCCGTTATAGGCCTCTCGGGCTTTCTGTCTCAGCGCGTCATGCAGAGCCACCGTGAACTCGTCCAGATCCTCAGGGGTCTTCGCGAAAAGAGGATCCTCATATATATGGGTCTCTAGGATATACATGGCGGGGCCAACGGATGGCGGTTTTGGCTCGTAGCAGTGTTGTAAAAGTTCGAAAAGTTCTCTCAGCAGTGCGTCGTGGATTGAAGAAAGCGAATGTTGTTGGAGTGTAACGTCGGCAACCGTCCATTTAGATGCGTCGAACATGGCAGCAGGAGTCATTTGACTCATGCGATTGACCTTCTTTACTTCGATTGGAGGCGTTTTCACATACATGAATGCTGCGTCAAGAGTGTCCAAGGTAATTTCCTGGAGATCGAACTTCTCCCTGATGACATCCAGGAACAATGACATTTTTGAGGTCTGGGGCATACGCCATCGCATAGCCAGCTCGTTGAGGACGTCCGCAGATCGTTTTGAAAGCAGTTGTATTTCTGGACCATCCGTACCCTCTGCCTCGTCATCTTGGAATATGTCGTTCTCTAGAGCTTTCCTCAGCACAGCACGGTAATAAGCTCTTGGGTCAGAAGGAATATAAGTAAAGGCAGTGTCATCGCTGACTGAATCACGCGGCGAATCG
This sequence comes from Aureobasidium subglaciale EXF-2481, assembly GCF_000721755.1. Lineage (NCBI taxonomy): Eukaryota > Fungi > Ascomycota > Dothideomycetes > Dothideales > Saccotheciaceae > Aureobasidium > Aureobasidium subglaciale. Next base: position 411,597 of record NW_013566980.1, on the reverse strand, counting down.
CTTAAACTCAACGTGCCCGCGTCAAGAGAACGTTCGGTCGAGAAAGATGAATCAACATCATCGTGCAATGCGACAGGTGGAGATTTGGTAGCAGCCGAGTTGGTAGTGCTCTTTGCAAGCTCGGGATTGGATTGTATGATGGCCAGCATCAGCTGTGAGAGGTCCTGAATCTCTGTCTTTTTCCATGTCTCATAGGCATCCTCGGATTGAAAGTCTTGACTACCAAGGGTCCTACTTGAGTTTAGGCTGAGATGCATCTGATATAATTTCAAGTCTTGGAGAGCGGCCTGCTCAGTCCACAGCGCCTTATGTGCATCAATGTCGGCCTGTATTTGGTCGTACGAAGTGCCAAATATATTCGCGATACGGAGGACCAACGGCATGTCTTTGACCTCAGAGCTACGAGGAACCTCGACTTCGATGGTTGTGCTACCCGAAGCTTGAGGCGCACTGGTAAGATCCTGAGCATGTACCAGCAACTTGCTCTCGAGCGTCTGTAGGCGAGAGGTGAGCTCGGGACGATCGCGCGCCCAGTCGTCTTTCTTTAGAGTCGAGCTTATAAGGCGCACAAACAGAGCAACATGACGATCGACCATGAGCTTCCATGAATCGTCTTCGGACGTCTTTCCCTTTTGCAACTCGGATGTAGCCTTGGAGAAGAAGATTAAGAGGAGGTCCTCAACACGGCGATCTTTCTCCATGGACTTGCGGAAGGTAGGGTTCTTGAACTCGTTCAGAAAGGTGGCAAAGGTGCGCTTGACCAGGGGATCGTTGTACTCGGGCATGCGCTCTTTGCCAACAAGCACGCCGGTGATACGTTTGTCAAGCTCGCCGGTGAAGCCATGTGGTAGGCGGGTACTCTTGGAGTCTCTGATGGAGGAGAAGTCTTTGACCAAGTCTGTGATGGAAGTCGAGGAGCGCGAAACCGGCTTGACGGGCTGGGCGACATGTTGAATACGGCGGGCCTTTGGTTGCAGTAGGTGCGAAAGATAGGCGGTGCGTAGGGCAAAGGAATAGGCATCGTGCTCGTCGACAAGCCTTCGCGCAGGCTGCAGGCTCTGGACACGGCGACCCGTCACAGATGAGCGAGCCGACGCCGACGACATGATTCCACAGTCGACAGGGGGTCGTTCAACGAGGGCGCAGCGAGAGTAGCGGAGAGGTGGTCTCGTTGGACATCTGCCATCAGTCGGGAATGGCAAAGGGGCCGCTCGCTTTCTTGTTTAGCCGTTGCTGGTGATGCTGTGTTGATGTTTCAGCTGCTGCTGTTGCCGCTGTTGCTGTTGCTGCTGCCACTGACGCGCTGGCCTTCCCTTCAAGCAGATGCAGATCCGAACAAGGCAAACTCAATAGAAGACGACCAGTCCAAGTGCTATCGTTCTTTACCTCGTGCACTCCCTTTTCTCAGAAGCCTTTTTGACCGCAGCTTACCAGCGCGCATCCGTATCCACAGCGTCTCACGCGTCATACTTAATTGGCCATTCCGTCTCCCGCTAATTGATCGCCCGCTGCGCTCGCCGTGTTTCAGCTTTCTCTTGGCTCCCACCCTGTCACAGTAATCATGCCCACCTCCGTGCCATCGTAAGAATGTCTTTTGCTTGAGACCAGACTGTTTATGTGCTTGCACGCGCTGGCTCTGCACACGCAGTAGCTGCTCAGTGGCAGACTTGGCCTGACCCAGTAGACCAGGCTGCTTCTGCTCGTGCTTTCCTAGACTCAACGCCGATGCCATGCCTCCCTGCTGACATGCTGCTCTCCACTTTCCTGTCGAGGGTGCCTTCTCCATCCGTCACCTGCATCATACCAGTCCTCTTGCACCCCCGATTCACTCCTCGCCGACCGCCCGCTCACAGATTGCTCAAGAAGAATCTTCGTCAGCCTTCCTCTCTCCCATCTTCACTCCCATCTTTCACCCACGTGCTGCTGCGTTGACCGCCTCTTCCAAGAGTGTCTTCTCCTGTCTTTGCATTGATCACAGTCTTCAGTACTTGCGCAAAGCTGTTGCCTCTTTACTCCTCCACACACTGCTTGACGCCCTATTGTCGATCATCAAGTTCGACTGCTATGGCTAACAACAATGCCGGCGCATCCAACTTCGCCGATAAGCCACGCCTGACAGAACAAGAAAAGAAAAACAACCACATTGCGTCGGAACAGAAACGCAGACAAGCAATTCGCGAAGGCTTTGACCGTCTGGCTGAGATCGTTCCCAACATGTCAGGTCAGGGTCGTAGCGAAGCCGTCATGCTCTCTGCAACCGTCACATACATGAGGGCTCAACTGGCCAAAAAGGACACGCTCAAGGAAATCGCTGCAAAACTCAACGTCAGTGATGGCGATTTTGAGCAGATGTATCGTGAGGAACGTGCCAGAATCAATCAGACCTACGACCGTTCATGAGACCGACCCACGACCGTCATGTCACATCGACGCGTCCCCTAACCACTATGCCCCGTGCTTCTTCACCAGGTGGGTATGTGTTGCCCCGATTATTATCACTATTTCCCCCCTATTGATCACCGCTACCAGCTCTGTAACAAATTAATTCACCTCGCTATCACACTGCCACCAGCTCAAGGCTGTTACTTTGGCGATCAGCTCCAACACGACTTTATCGACATCTTATCGCATATATCATCGACATTGGAGGATTGCCTTCACCGCATGCTTCAACCATCCTTTGCAATCCCTCGCACTTATACAAGTCATCTCTTACAGCACTATCGAGCTTGGCGCTATTGTCGACCGTAGCGATGCTTCACCTTTGCGCTTGGAAGCTCTAAACATTACTTTCAGGAAGGCATATAGAATAGTTCGACTGCATATCGACAAGACACGGCTTCGTCATTACTTTTCGCATGACTAGTTTCACGACGCACTTGAACTTCCCTCTGCAATTGTAGATGTACAGAAGAACGTTGAAGGATAGAACGAGTAATCCAATAAGAGAGGATGTGGTCCGGTTTTGCTCACAGCGATATTCTTCTTGGCCAATTCTCGTGCTGCTGAAGACTACGAGGTCCCAGTGTCCCACTATGGGACAAAGCTCTGTGCGGAGTGTCTTACCCGGATCTCTCAGCACTCATGTTCCGTTCCTTCTCAGTACTTGCCGCTGGTCGACGTACTCTTTTTTTTTCTGCAAGCCTTGCACCCACCTAAATAATGAAGCTTGACTGAGTGGTAGAGTGAGCACAAACTTGTATGTCAGAAACCATGTCTGCACCAATCGATAGTTTGTTTGCGTAAAGAGCCTTAGGGAGTCTAGGCTCCAATACGCCGTGTAGGGCAGTAAGGTTCGGCCGTTGGGACACTTGCAGGAGAACCAAGTTCGCACTTGTCCGGCAGAGACGGATCAGCTCGGACACGCCTCAGCACGTGTCGCATACATGTTGCGCAGATGGCAGCTACTCGATCAGCAGTAATTCGATCCGGTGCACTATCACTCGTTTCCTGTGGTAGTTTCTCGATCCAAACGGTTCGCAGGCCGGACTCGAGAAAGAACGGGCAAATCTGGTGGGAGGAATGACTATCAGTTCAATATTCACCGGCTACCCTTTTTGCTCGAGAAGTTTTGTGTAGGTTCGTCTACGGTGCCGAGTTTCGAAGTCCACTCATGTTACGGACGTATCGAGTCAAAACGATGTCTTGCATTGTCGATCGCTGAGTTGCAGTTTTCTGGAAGGCACGCATTACGCCGAGAATGGGACGGGCGCTGATCCTCCTTACCAAGTTGCGATCCAGGGGAATAGGGCCAGTGGCCGGTGTCATGCGCCATTATCAGAAGCGCAGGTCATGATAGCCCTGAGGTAGAAGGAGATTATCGCAAGTCAGACAACTTGACCCTATAGACAGTGCTTTGATTGCTATCGTGGCCCAAACATTGTACGATCTAATCGAACTGGGCGCAAACAAAGGGTGGTTCGGTGGTGGTGCCAGCACAAGCCACCTATACCCGTTAGAGACGTCGTCTCCCAAGGTTCTAGTGCATGCCACGGACGATGCGGGCGACTCATGATCTCGGCCTTGAGGCGTTGAAGCCTCATCGTGCTAAGTCCTCCAACCCTTGGACATAATACAGTGACATTGCCCGGCATCTCTTCTGAGCCAGCAGACTTGCAACAATCATCTCTAGCATCGACCAAAGGTGACCTGGAAGTCATTTCGGCATACATAACACCACGTTCTCAGAATTCAACACTACAACATGTTCGAGAACTACACAGTGACGGCATCGCGCCATCCTTCGTCGCTACCGCTCTGCCACGAAGATCTGTTCGGACCCGAATGGAATGTTCCTCGCACTTCTTTGTCCTGCGAATCTCAGTCGTCCATCGCGCAACTCTCTCTACAATTCAGCGAAATGCGTTACACATCACAGCCCTTTTCTCATTCTCAAAACCAACAAACAAAGCCCAAACACGAGCTAGACTCGGCGCTCGAACCTGTGGACTATGTGGGTTCGCTGTGTCCCTCAAGGAGGCGGGCTCAGAGGCAACACGGAGGACGAATGCTCTGCGATCCATCTCATCTTCGGAACATCCAGGCCATGGTAGACAGAATGGTGCAATCTGGAGATCAATGCGCTGTATCACCATCTCGAGCATCTAGTGTCGAGACAAGGCCGTTACCTGCGGAAGACGAAGGTTACAGCAGTCTCGACGACAAGCGACGCCAGGGATCAATTTCATCAATATCATCTGCCGGGTCTTCTGGGTCTGCCCTGTCATTTCGACGTTCAGCGGACTCGGTCACAGGCGCCTGTGTGTCGAAACAGGTCCGCGTCAAGAAGGCCCGCAACGCCAGAGGACCTTCCAAGCAGCAGTAAACAGTCTTCGGAGGAAAAAGTGGCAGGGTGGTGACGATTTATGAACTTTGATTATTGGGGTGGAAGGATGTGACAGACATTAGGGAACTTTTGCCATACTGCGGGCGCTGATGACAGCTGCCAGAGATACCCCTCTAGAAGATATTAATATAGTGCAGAATGACATGTGTCAATCAAGCGCAGCTGACGACTGCAACTTCATTACTCTGTCATGACAAGACTGCACTTGGACTCTGCCTATAGGACTTGATGATAGAGAAGGCTCGGAAGCAGTTGATTACTCGAGTCCTCATGGGTCAGGCTTCAGCTCATGGGTAGACGGCGGGGTCAATGCCAAGACCAAGCAAAATCCAAAGCATGCAAAGTCGTGAGTCGCTGCGTGCAAGCAGACAAGCATGGCGCTATCGGGACTTGTCAGGCCCATTGGCAATCGCGCAGTCCATCTACGATTACACCCGCGTGTAGAGACGCTAGCCGAAAGTCGTGAGATTCTGCGCCTGCTCCAACAGTACGGACGAGTCGACATGTTTCGCAGCTTCAAGTACGACGCGCTGCCCATGCCCAACACGATGATCGCCATGTACGAGAGCGAAGAGGCGGCACGGAAGCTAATGGAGGCATCGCCGCTGCGCTTCGTCATGAGAGCCGAGGAGTCGGGCGGCCAGCGTCAAAGACACTACCAGCTACAAGTCAACAGCTCGACCTTCCACCATCGCGACCACATTGAGCAAAACGCCTACAACGGCTCCTTCGCCGTCTCGACCAGGTGTCTCGTTCAGGAGGATCTGGCCAAGAACGTGCCCATGCCGGGCCTGAGCGACTTCACTCTGGGAAAGGAGGAAAAGCCTTGGAATGTGATCCGCTGGGAGAAGCACAGAGAGGAGACGCAGGCAAAGACCATGAGGCAGCTTGCACAACAAGACGACAAGTCGACTGACTGATGTTACCACGCCCAACAACACTCACCCTCTCGCCCTCTCGCCCTCTCGCCCTCTCGCCCTCTCGCCCTCTCGCCCTCTCGCCCTCTCACTCCTACGCCTACTGCAGCACGCACGCCTCATCTTTGAGAGCATCCAACAGATCCACTGCCCTGCCGCCGTCCGCCTGCTCCAAGCGCCCAATAACCAATGCCTTGGCCAGGAACTTGGATCTGTAACCATCGTCCGCTGTAATCACCCGCCCACGGTATACGTTACGGGGCAAGTGCCGCAGCTCTGGCGCGATGCTCGTGTCCTGTTCACTGCCCTCTTTCTCCAACAACCTCTGAGCCATGACACCGCCACCCTTTCTGTATGCAAGCAGATGGTCCCCACATACTATCCTGATCAGAACCAGGTCCCCTCGACGCTCTCTGGCAAATTCTTCTTCCAGCTCGCGCATGTTCAACACCCCAGTCGTCTTACGCTCGATCGCTTGCTCTTTGAAAACCTGGCCGAACTGATAAAGTACCGTGTTGCCGCTCTTTCTCATAAGCGTCGCGAGTTCTGCCGCCCTGTCGACAATCGTGTATAGCCCTTTCACCACTTCACCATGAGGGTCATGCTCGGTGGAGCGCCTAAGCTCGAAAAGTGGCTTTAGCAATTCTGCGATCTGTAGCGCCATCTTGAAAACGTCATGCTTTCTCACGCTGCTAGTATTCAAATTCACTCGATGTTGAATCTCGTAAGACGTGATATATTGCGCGCGTTGCTCTGCACGGTAAAACCCTGTCACTTAGTCAGATATCTTATCCATGGACGCGCAGTTCGATCAAGACGTACCATCCCGGCCCTCCTCTTGCTTCTCATTCTTATCCAGTTCGTCCTGTAGATCCTGAGGCGCGCCAAACAAGAGACTGTTAAAGACATGCCTAACAAGCACTCTGTTGATTATGGCGAAACTGAGTCCATAACGACAGGTTTTGTCTCTGATTACGGTCAACCATGTGTCTGGGCCACCACCACCATCGGCTACCAGTCGTGTAATGTCCAGGAGTTCCAACTTGCCCTGTCCTTTGGCGCCGGCCCATGTTCGCCATTGCGTGGGCGTACGTGGATCTGCCTGGTGTTCGAAGTGCTTGGCGCAGAATTCGTTGATGTGAGAGCGGAGTGCATCCAGTTTGCACATCACTGTGGCATCTAGCTCATTGTCCTTCCTCTCCCGTGGCGTTAGACTTGCTAAGGGAGTCGGATCCGAGGTTCCTGTGTATTCTCCCACATCCTTGTACGAGACCAATTCATCCTCCCTGGTTCTTAATGGCGCAGGATCTGCCTCGGTGGAGCGAGCTGTCGGAACATTGGGATGCTGAAATTCCTCTTGGACTGGACTGATGTTCTTGTCGAATACTCTACCAGGATCAACCCTGGACGTGCTGCGAGCGGTAGAAGATGCCCTATGGGAGTCGACTTTCGACGTGCTGCTTCCAGAAGAACTTCCAGATCGCGATGCCTGCGTACGCGGGTTTCTCGCCTTGGATGCCTCTTCCTGTAGTTGTTGACTGGCGTCACGATCGCGACGCATAGCTTCTTCTTCGTCTTCTAGTTCTCCTTCGATGGTCTCTCCAACTGCCTCCCCCTCCGCATCAACTAGTCTTCTGCTGTTTTGGGGCACGGTAGCTTCTGATTGCCACGATACGTTCTTTGCCTTCACTGGTGAAAGCTTCTTGTCGTTACGTGTATGAATGTGGCGCTCATGCTCTGCGAGGTCGATATTGGGTGATTCTCCATCTGATCGGTACTGTTCTAATTCATCCTCACCAGTCTCATCCTGCGTGTACTGTCTGCGTGATGGCATGGGCATATTTTATAGCAAACTTCGACTGAAATGTTAGGAAATGGAAACAGAAAAGTTGGTTTGGATGTGGACATTAGCTGCCATGCTAAAAGCTTTTGCAGTTTGCTGGTCTGCAGGCTTTGTTTATGTTTCCATTCCGTTCCAGAGGCTGCCGGAATGTGAAAGACAAGGAATGTGAAACGGACATTTGAAGCAATGCCAAATCATATGACAAAATTTCCGAACGACTGTATAATCCAGCAATAATGTCGCCAACCAAATTCGAGAGTCGAACACATCAACCAATCCAATCACTTGCAGCATCGCCTGGCTTTGCGTGGCCTAACTTGAGAAATTGAAAATGATCATGAGTAGAAGCAGATGCGGCGCCATCAACGCTGCCAGCACTGCCAGTATCGGCGACGTTTATAGATGTGGTTGCGGCGGAAAATGTATTCGTATCGGTTTGGGTTGTTTTAGGAAGGACTGTAGCCATGGGAGGGCTGATCGAAACCGAGACAGGCAAGAGACTGAGAAAGGTGGATGGTCTCCTGCGTTGCTGGTTGGCGGCGACTATGTTTATCGGAGTAGAAGGTGAGGCCATCTTTGTCTAGGCCAGTTATTGCTTGAGATATTTGTGGGACGTGAGACACTCCTAGGATATTGTTATCCAAGGGTCGAGCCAGGCCTTGACAATATTCCTATTTACAATGGACTTCTGAGAGCTCTATATGTTCACCAACAAGCAGACTGACGTACGGCTTCCCCGCTACTGTTACCTTGGACAGCATCTTACATCAATCGTTTTTAGACAATATTACCAAAGTCGTTGGATCCGGATGAGTGGACGACAATGTTACGGACGCGGGGTGCACATACTAGCTTAGCATATGATTGTTCATGGTCACAGAATACATTCGACATTGACTTACCCAGCGGCAATCCGTTCTCTTCCGCAAACTCGATGTTGTCGCCATCTTTGATAGATACCCGAGCGAGCCACTGGCCAGTTTCGAGGGTTGTCTGACTACCAAACAATGTTGATCTGCTGACCAGTCCGAATGATCTATACCTTCAATGCTTGTAAGAAAGATGTAAACAAGGGCCGAGTGATCGGATGCTGGTCTCGACCGGCCAATCAGACGTCAATGCGACCTCCAGCGAGCAGATGGTGTATTGGAAAGGTGTTCTTCTGAGTGAGGACGATGTGCAGCAGCTGGAGTGCTTTGAGTAGTGTATACAGGTCGACATCCTGAGCATGAGCAGACCCTCTGTTCGCATGCATGGCATTGCATCAAGGAGCCGCGGGTCGGACATTATCGCGGACAAGAGTCCGTCTACCGTACGAAAAGGCAGGCAAGGCTCTCGCTAAAACAATATGAACGTGACAAGCATGCTCTCAGTTGTCAAGACGCACGGCCCCTATCTAAGATGATGTATATCCCGTCATATATTGATCCGAGCACAGAGTCGATTGCGCAAAGTCAAACGTGACATCTCGAGTTTGAGGAAACGAAAGAATGTGAGCCGTGAGCCTGTGAAACGAAGCCCACCAATTTGTTTTAATTGCTCGCTACTGGGCCAAGCAAGGAAGCGGGGCAGGCTTCGGTGGAGCAGTACCGTAGGTAAATGCTGCGCCGGCGAATTGCTGCCATTGAATGCTCGTTGCCTTGTTTATACGAACAACGAACATTGTCGCCAATTTTACACGAGCGATTCGTACTCCTGGACACATTGCAGAAGATGACATGACGGGCAAACGACAACAATAACTTCAGCAGGCTTGGGCCCGAACCCCACGGCTTTCGAGCCGCTAGCAGCTCGATTGTTTCAAGCGAAAAAAAGTGAGGGGCGCCCATTATGATGACGGACACGGCATGCGTAAGCGCAAGGATAGTCGGCCAGGTATGCTGCCCAGTCGTAGTGGTAAATAAAACTGTCGTACAGCACGCGGGACAAAGTTCCGACGGCAACAGGGCAAGCAGAAGACAACGAGAGCACAAAAAGAGCGGCAGGGAAAACAGAAGCCGTTGCACCATCTGTCAACCCTCAGGATATGAATTTGTTGGCGCGCTTGTGTGCAGTAGTCGGCTGTCAAGACCTTCGGCTCGCGGGTACCCGCTCGTAGTCTGGGAGGACCCTTGCCTTTTGATCGCCATCGGGAGGGAGCGCATGCCTGCGGGTCTTCTAACGGCTATCCATGTGTTGCAAAGCTGGTGCAAACAGTGCTAGCATTTCGTGAGACTATCCGACGGGCTGGTTGCTTTGCCCTTTATAAGACCCAACGCGAGCCAGTGCAAGTCAAAAGATGTCCATTCGTCGTGTGTGTGCACCTTTTCAAACATCTCTTGTCCTTGTAAACTGCGGCAGATAGTGGTATTTCAACCAGGTCAGTGAGTGTATGATCGTCAATAAAAACGCTCCATCAAAGCTAACGATTTCTCAGAGTCGAATATCCCTTTGTAGCTTGGCTGGTCTCCACGCTTGTTGCAGACTGCAACAAAACATCCTTGCCCAAACCACTCGTCCTTCCGGAACATTTCTCCTCGGCGCCCAACAACAAACATGTGCACAAAAATTGTCCATGTCTTCAAATGCGGACATCAGCAAGTGGATCTGGCTCCTTGCGCCGCCTCGAGAGTCGCAAAATGTCCCAACTCGCAAGACAAAAGGATCAACCACGATCAACGCTGTTCAAATTGCCGGAGATGACAAAGTAAGGCTTGGAATCTAGAGCCCCCCTGGACAAACGCTAACACAATTCAGTTCCACTCGAATGATCAATTGCGGTGTAGGATAATGCAGAGACGACGTCCGATCTGGAACGAAATGTTTAATGTTCTACGAATTGGTTGTTGGCAAGAGTCATGGCTGGCGTTGACATGGGTTGGTTTTTTCATATTTTACTGGAACTCATGGTGAACATCGTTCATCGGCGTTTGGCTAGTCAAAAAGGGCAGGTTTAGCGCGGCGTATGGTTATGTTGGCAGTCAACTCGTCCAGCAAACACTGGACAAGAAATGATCAGTGAATTGCAGTTTGCTTCAGAAATCAATCTCGTCGCCCATGATACGATCTTCAAAGATTTTTCTCAATGTGCAGAAGCAAGGTTCAGCTACTGTTGCAAGATTCTGTACGCGTTGAGTGTTGATAGATTCCAAGTGGAATGATCAATTATGCCGTTATCGAAATGCTCTGATCGAAAGTGACCTGCATCTGATACGTACCTCTTCCCCATGTCATGATTCTTGAGTTGTCACAAACAAAGCAGCGACTGGCTGTCAGGATCCGGTACGGGCCGAGTGGGCATTGCAGGATACAGCAGATGGCTGCAGGTGTGCAGCGCGCTTGGGCAGCTTTCCGCTGTCATGCCAGACAGAGCCTTAGGAGACCTGAAACGTGGCTGCAAGGGCACAAGAGCACCTATTCTCTTGGTCCAGGGACTGTTCAATTGTCGTAAAGTAGGAAAGTCCATTGGAGATGATCGTAATCATCCGATTTGCTGTCTGGCCGAAGAACGAGAGACAAACATGTAGAAGTGTCGGTGAGTCGAGCGAGGTTCAGTTGGCTGGAAAGTGGAGAAGGATCCCAGCAGCCGACAATCCGCCTCGACTTGCCCTGCCCCGACAGCGCCTAGCAGATCCGACGTCTTGTCAGTTTTGACGGCAAACATGTCGATAGACATCAACTGGGACACCCTCACGACAGGTCCCGACGGCGAGGCGCTGGCAGAAAGTATCAGAGCCTTCATCCATGATCGCTTCCAGAAGATCGCGCTTCCGCGTATGATACGCTCCGTCAAATGTCACGCTTTTGAATTCGGGAATGTCGCCCCGACTATTGAACTCAAGGACGTCTGCGATCCTCTACCTGACTTTTACGAGAATGATGCAGATGACAGTCAAGAAGATAACGAGACTCCCGGTCAATTGGATGGAGACCAGCACAACGTTGCAACTCCTAGAGTCTACGAAACGCGTCCTCAGTATCAGCACAATGCGTCACTAAGCCGCGACGAATTTCACAACCCTCGATCGACAAATTCTCGAGAGTATATGGGGAACCCGATTCTATCCAGAACAGCTACGCCAGGAATCTTAGGAGGAACGTCGAACCTGGGCTATTTTCACTTGCCTCTATCGGCAGGTCTCTCAGGCACTACGACCCCGTTGGCTGCTGTGGCCGGCGCTCAATTTCACAACGCGCGACACGGTCCGTCTCAGTTGGCTCAGTCACCAGAAAGTAACTACTCTGACAGCGACACGAGGCACCGCTCAACCTCATTTGGCTCCCTGACTCCCTCCTCTTCCAAGTCGTCGTCACGGCCCACATCCAAACACCTTGACTGGCCCGAGGAAGCTCTAGAGCACGATGACTGCGACTCAGAAACATCTCACCATGGCCTTGGGGAGGACCAAGAACGCAGTTCAGAGGACGTTCAGATGGTCTTTCACGTGGCGTACTGTGGTGATGTCAAACTAAGATTGACTGCAGAGATATCACTGGATTATCCAATGCCGAGTTTTGTAGGGATTCCTCTGCAGCTCAACATTACCGGTCTTACTTTCGACGGTGTTGGCATATTGGCTTATATCAGGAAAAAGGCACATTTTTGTTTTCTTTGTCAGGAAGACGCCGAATCTCTGGTCGGTGGGTCGTTGACAGGCGAGCATGAAGAGCACAGCACCAGTCGAGAGATTCCACCGCAGGGCTCACGCAAGCTCGGTGCTCTCTTGGAGGAGATCAAGGTCGAAAGCGAGATTGGTCAACGCGAGGGAGGAAAGCAAGTTCTCAAGAATGTGGGGAAGGTGGAGAAATTTGTCCTTGAACAGGTGCGTCGCATCTTTGATGACGAATTTGTGTATCCCAGCTTCTGGACGTTCTTGGTTTGAGAGACAGCTGTCGATAACGACCTGCGGTAGCAGCAACGGAGCTAAGAGGCGCCGATCCATTCTTCATATCCTGACACTATGTAGTTCGATATGATATCGCGCTCGATTCCCAATGCGAATGACATAAATGAAACAAGTCACCTTTCCAAGCCCCTGATCTTGCTCCTTGACACCGCTTGTTACGAATGATTTTGCAAGCACATAATCTGCAGGGCCCGACAAAGGCATCCCACAGCTGTCAAATACAAGCCTCTCTGTGCGACTGAATGCGGCCATCGGTCGATGTACAGTAGACACGGCTTTTCAGTTACACCACACTTGGTGATTACGGCACGCTACCCGTTCGGGGCCAGCGAACTGGACTTTGCACAACGGATACCATCGCACACTGCGTTGTTCATTTTTAAACGACAATATTCAGCTTAGGTTCGTCCTTCCCGTTGGTCGTGACTCGTATGGGCGCCCGGAAGGAAATGGAACAAATCTGAGACTCTGCCCAGCACATTGAACGCCATCGGAATGCGTAGAAAGAGGCAAGACGCGTCGATCTAGCAGTGAGAACACCTTCAAGTGTCTTGTATTGTAGAAGTAACCTTAGCGAAATTAGAATAGACTCTCTCCATCCGGATAAGGCAGCCTCCGCTTGTGACCGCTATCAATAAGCCACCATACTAGCCAAGCCATCAAGCTCGCGCTGGTAGTTCTTGAGCTGCGACATGGCATACGAGAATGCCGTGGTGAAATCCTTAGCACCCTTTACCAGTTCCACGGTATCCTTGAAGCTGATGGCCTCGGTCTTGCCTATGGTAACGACACCGTAGGAGTCGATTGCATCACTTCCCTCAGAAAAGGTCATACCGAGAAGCTGGCAAGCGTCCTTGACGAATGCAACAGCTTCGTGCAAAGCTCCAATAGCCTTGAGATGGCCGAACGCTTCCCGTACATAATGAAGAGCACGATTATTTCGACGAAGAGTATTGACACTCTCTTCACCACCAACCAGGACGATCGAAGCATACATCGTGCTTCTTTGTCCCTAGAGGTTATGATCAGGAACCACACCCTTGCCAAAGTCTCTGCTCTCGCCAGCAGCATAGATGGGAAGGCGACGAGGAGCAATGGTGAACGGCAGAGCCCCTTGTGCAGATAGGGCGGCCTTGATGCCATTGTAAGCAACAGCATCATAGCCATCTGCGATTAGAATGGCCACCATTCTTGTGGCACTGGTCAAGTACGAGAGGCTCGGGATCTGCCACATACATGACATCTCTACAGCTAACCCTCAAATCAGCCTCGAATGCTTTCCTTTGTAGTGCAATCAATTGTTAAACATACGTCAGACATACTATATCGACGATCTTCTGTTCCTGATAAGTTCGATGCGGAGAACCTACCCGAACAGCGTCCACGGTGCTTCAAACGGTTCATGTATTCTGCGGTAATCTCCGTACTCAGGCACTCGTTGTTCGGCAAAGAGTGAGACAGTCCCTTCGTCGCGTCGCCAAGTATGGAACCTGATAAAGGACCGTCCACAATACAAGCCACGAACTGCCGAAGGACTGAGTATTGGAGGACTTACCCCATTGATCCAGTCAAGGGAGTTGAGCGGTCAACGGTGCTGCCAACTAGCAGGCAGCTATCATGGTCAAGGCTTGCGATCAACAGTGGGGCATACTTCGTCGCATAGAATGAAGCTACAAGGTGAAGCCCGAGGACTTCGTTCCGTATGCCCATCTAGAAAACTTGGGCTCCCTCTCTATGTGCCGTTAGATAGCTCCGAAGTCCCTCTCTCTATCGGGGAAGTTTTCGAACCGATATGATATCGTGTGTCGCGACAAATCTTGATGCGAATGTTACTCGACTCAGGGATCGACGTTGTCTTGAGTGTCAAGCCCACGTGCTGGCCATGCGGCTCTGAACCAAGGGTTTACAGCCTCATTTCTTGCTTTTGTTTTGCCGGCTAGCTCGCCGTGTGTTAAAGTCTATTGCTTCTGCTCTGTCTGCTCTTATTACCTTACCGATACTGGTATCAGACAGCGGATTTGACGACTAGGCTCAGATTGAGCACGAACAACGGCAGGTCGTCGACAAGTGCGCCGTCGCTCTTTCTGAACACCTAATGTGTCTAACCTATAGGTGTTAATAAGTGTATACAGCGTTCAATTTGTCTATAAGGATGGGAGGGAAATTAGAAAAAGAAGGAGAAAGTAAAGATACCCTTATCACAAATCTAGGGATGATGCAGAGACCATCCTGACCTTTTATCAGACTCACCTTTTGCATGTGCCTCACAGTATCAATCCCAGCATTGACGTAGCCTTCCCCAAGATATAATTCGAAGAGGAGGACTTTTGCTCGAGCGAGGCATCAGTACCACGATCACGTAAGCCTTCCACACTCGCCTTACTACCACGACTTTCTGGAGTCCTCGCCTGTCCACGGAAGATCCATGTCGTCTTGCAGCGAGGATGCATCTCTCCCTTTTCCACGCCCAAATGTGTCTACTTACTAGATCGATTGAAGAACCCGGCGCTCACGCCGTACGATTTCCGCGCTAGCTACATCGAGCTAGATGGCCGCAGAGAGCGCGAGAAGCATTACGGTTGCTCTCGACAACGATTGGCAAACAACGCCAGCAATGAGGAACACATGATCACCAACGAACAAGAGTTTGCGAACTTGGACGTGGATATTATTGATCATGTTGAACATCTGTCGTGGAATCACGCTGTAATTTTACAGATAGAATTATTGACCAGAACATAGACGAGTGCAGCACGGATCGAAACGAGAAAGCAGGAAATGTGCAAGCATCGGCAATACTAAGTCAATCAAGTATATACACATAACTATCAGGAAACTATTGATTGTAGTGTAGACGTTTAAACAGAAGTGCAAGAGGCGTTAGAAGAGAAGGAGAAATACATCAAGGGTATACACGTCATATTAAGAACTCGTAGATCAATCATTCATAAATTCGGGAAGACTCTCCTCAGAAGCTTGCGCGCCTTTGAGGTTCTTGGTTGTGGCTCACTGTCATCTGCAGACTCCTGGAGCCCAGACATGGCCAGCGCTCGTCTCCGAGCCCATTCCCTTCGCCCTTGTGCGGTGGTAGGGGTGCTCTGGTCCGTAGCTGCGGTCGATTCCATGTGCGCTGGTAGAGGCGTCATCTCTACCGGAGGACCGAGAACAGGCGGTGATCCGCTGGCGTTCGTAGACGCACGCGCGCGTGGACCGAAGAGCATTAAATTGCTTGCAGTAGGTGCGTGAGTCCCGGCAGCATGACGAGCTCTGCGAGTCGCGTTCCGTCTCAAATATCTCTCTCGCCTAACGTGAGCATTTGTGATCTTCCCAGGGACGTAGCCTGGAGGTAGGACCGACTGCTTGCACAACGGACACAATGATGATGTTTCCAGCAAGAACAGATCAATGCATTGCGAATGGAAACAATGGGCGCAACCTAATTGACGTACTTGACTCTGTGACTCTGCGAAATCGTCCAAGCATATTGCACAAGTAGACTGCTCAAGCGGGAGCGGCGGCGGCGCTTGTGACGAGCCTTTCTCCGGTAATACCGTGATTGCGGAAGGCGTGTAGGTGTTCATCCGATCTATGATCTCTTGTGGAACGGTCAACTTACCCAAGCCTAGAGCTTCAAGATTGACTTCGCCTCTAGCTATTCTGTCGCGTAAATCATTGCGCCTCTTCCTCTGCAGAATGTGCATGGTCAGGGACAGAGTGCCAATGAGGGCGATGAGAATTGCGAGGATGATCAACAAGAAGATCCAGATGCTTGGAAGATTTGTTCCACCGTTGCTGGTTGCGACTTGCATCATGAGGCGGACTTGCGAATCCGAAGTAATGCCGTTGTCAAGTAGTTGTTGATTGTCGAGCACATCAGAGGCGTTTCCAGAGTATTTGGACATGGTTAGGGTAATCTGCTGGCCAATCTGGGAAGCGATTGCATAGACCGGGTAATCGATGACAGACTTCCAGTGGCCTCCATCTCCGAGACTCCACGTGGGGGAGTTGGCGGAGGCAAGAGGGGAGTTGGTCTGGTCAGGTATGTAGAAGATGAAGGCAGAAACCCTGGGCGCAGCTTGAAGATAGCTGAGGGTACAAGAAGGAGAAATCCATGGAGCTATAGCGATCTTTGGCGAGTCAATCGGAAGATGTTGAAATCTAGTAACGTTTGCAGGCAAGGACTGGGCGCATACGCCAGCAACATCAGGAACATAGAGAAGGCCCAGAGTTTGTGAGGGTGAATAAGCAGTGTTCAGGGTACGAATACTGATGTCTGACGAATAATAGAAGGATGTATTTTGCGGCAGGGTCCGATTAGCAGAGGCATCGTAGCTGCTTATGACTACGCCCGTCATGGCGGCTGCAAGATGAACAATACGACAGAACAGCGCAAAGCTTGGTTGATTTGCTGGCAAGAGGTGGTTGGATCAGGATATCAGCAAGGCCATTGCAGGCAAGCGACACATGCAGAGGAACAGGAACATGGACGAAGGCGAACGGGCGGGCGAATCCAGGCTGGCGAGTCGCGACCGAGGAGCTGAAGACTTGGGGGCGTGATGATGCGGGCAGCGGGATGCGCCTTCCCGGACTTAAGCATGTCAAGCTCCGGTGCACGGCCATGTGGAGAGTGGAGAGTGGAGGGAAAGTGACGGTGATCAGACACTCCCTCGACTCCTCGCACCATCCATCCATCAAGCGCAACACAAGGCGCGCAATCCATGTACTCGGCCAGCCATCATGGCTCCGTCATCCAAGAATACGACATCGCAGGGCCGCCCGCGTGAGAAGCGCTCGCGGTCGCGCGCCACGAGCCCGACATCTACCACCACGAAGACAGCGTCCGTCGGCGCATCCACGACGACCCCATATCTCCACACTTCTCTGCAGGTGCTATCGCCAAATCTGTCCATCGATGCTTTGATGGACAAGCATGCTACAAACTCGCTCAACCCACCTTCGGCCTCGAGCTTGCACGCTTTACATGACAGCATCAACTCACACGTCCTGCTCAACGTCCGCTCCCGAAGCGACGCTTGCGATCGCAGCATGCGCGAACTGTCAAGGAAAAGGAAAATTCGCGCCGACCAGGAAGTCGATCGAGAGCGGCAGGAAGAGGAGGCTGAACAACGCAAGAGAGCCCGCGTGTCCAAGAAGAACGACTCGCACCGGCCACCCGCTGTCGGCGCCCACGGCCTTGCGCGCCAGGACGGTCAGCCCTCTCCGACCCCCGAATCGCCGTCTGCTGTCAAATCCCTGCCTGAACAAAACTCATCTTCGCCCGCCCTCTCCGATGCTGAACACCAGCCCCCTCCCGCGCCTGCAATCGCCCACTACGAAACATTTGGCAACGATCCCACCCAATTCGATGATCCCACCGTCTACCACATCCGCGACTGGACACCAGACATGTCTGACGACGAGAAAAAGGCCATCTTCTGCGTTGCGCGCTTCCCACATGATGATCTGCACGACTTGACGCCAGGCACTCCACCCGACATGGACTTCAGTAGCGCCAAACCCGCCAGTCAGATCAACTTCTCCACCTTTCAAGCATACGTCGAGCCATATATTCGGCCCCTGACCGAAGAAGATGTCGCCTTTCTAAAAGAGCGCGGCGATCGTGTCACACCATACCTTATTCCACCGCGAGGCTTAATGCCATACACCGAAGTCTGGGCCAAGGAGGACGGCGTGAGCCATCACGACTTCAATCTCCGTCTACCTTCGAATGAGCCTAGAGGAAACATCGAAGACATGAATGACGACGTCGCCGAAACAGCGCAGGTCTCTGCTGGTCCCTTGATCTCGCGTCTCATGAGTGGCTTCCGGCATGATCCACATGTGACCAAAGATGATCAATCCAACGGAAATGCCGATGTCTCAATGACCAGTGGGGAAGGTACTGCCGGCACTCAAGAGAACGAGCAAAACCCAAATACCGAAGAGGCATCAGATGCAGTTGCCTCGTTCAAACCTGCGACACACTTTCCCGATCAACACAAGATTCCGCCCAATGTCGGACGCGACTTTGCTCCGCTAGAACAACGAACGTTACAAGAGTTGCGCTATTGCGGGTTTGTCACTCCAGAAGCAACACCCGACTATGACTCGCAATATGATGATGAAGTCGCCGCTCGTCTGCGCTACCTACAATCAGAGCTACAGCGTGTGTCACGAGAGAACACATCACGAAAAGCACGTGTGCTAGAACTGACCGAGGAACGCATGGCCATGCAAGAATACTCGACTATCGCCGATGATTTAGACTCCCAGATCAATACTGCCTATTTGAAGCGCAACCGCACCATGAGTAAGCCCAAGAAGGGAGCAAACAAGGGGAGACCTGGCGGTACAGGCGGCGTGGCTATCAGCAGAAACTTGGTCAGCGAAGGCGTCAAGATGTTGATGGACAGAAGAAAGGAGTGGAGAGAGCTCATCGGTCCGGTTGTCGACTTTGGACAGCAGCGGATACCAAAGGAGACTGTCTTTGACAGGGAAAACATGGAACGACTCGAGACGGTGGAGGCCGATGCTGGTGAAGAGGAGATAGAATAGGTACAAGTGCCATGCTAATTATTGCTAGCGGGCTTGACGCCTAACTGAATGACTTGATGACTACATACGTGCTTGTCATAGCTATGTACAGTTCTGCTGAAATTCGTACAAAGTGAATGCCGTGATTATCGCATTATCACTCAAGGTTACACGGGCTAAGGATCCGGCCGGGATGAACTGCTGTATAGGTCTTTGAACGCTAATTTATCCGGGGCGTTCTTGGCCGTCGGCCGTGGCCGATCCATCTCTTGGGAGGCGGAGAAATAACTAGATGGTCAGGTAGGTTTCTTCAACAGTCGCGTCCCTCAATCTTCTCGGTCGTCCATCTGTCGTTGCAAGACTGAAGCTGGCTTTCCATTTACGTCGAGCAATTGCGTGATATTCGCAGTCATTGCAATTCCATGACTGCCTCTGGGGTTCATAGTAGTTCGCTACCAGAGCGAACCATCTCCAATGACACATCTTTTCTGGACCCGCCGATTGTGCCATTGACCTACCATGGATCGGCAGACAATGAGAAACCACATTCTCTATACCGAGATATAGAGTCTAGGAGTCTACCGGACCAAGACGTGTCTTATCCGGAAGGAGGCAAAGGCTGGTTGGTCGTCTTCGGATCCTTCTGTGGCATGCTTGCAGCCCTGGGGCTTATGAACTCCATAGGCATGTTCTCTTGGTAGTTTTTTGGGATGTGATTCATGGCTAATTGTAACAACAGGTATCTACCAGGCGTATATCGCCAGAAATCAGCTAGTCGATTACACGGAAAGTCAAATTTCTTGGATATTCAGTGTATACTCATTTCTATCTTTCTTCTGTGGTGTACAGATTGGCCCATACTTTGACGCCAAAGGACCTCGCTTCTTGGTACTAGTGGGGAGTATCTGTCTTATAGCTTGTACCCAGCTGCTAGGTATATGTACAAGTAAGTCTCGAGTTTACATCCGGTAATAACAGCGTCTGATGCAACCGAGCTAGAATATTGGCATTTCATGCTTTGCTTTGGAGTTCTTGGAGGCATTGGAACGAGTCTGATATTCACGCCTGCGGTCTCCAGTATCTCTCACTGGTTCCTCTTGAAACGTGGCAATGCGACTGGCATTGCAGCCACTGGAGGTGCCGTTGGTGGTGTCATCTTCCCTCTAATGCTCCAGAATCTTTTCCCAAAAGTCGGTTGGGAATGGGCTACTCGCATCCAAGGCTTCATCTACATCGGGCTTCTACTCATGGCAAATCTCTTCATCCGCTCACGCCTCCCCCCCAAGCCTGGTGGCAGCGTCTTGCCAGACTTTAGAATCTTCCGGGACGTGCCTTTTGCTCTGACCACAGTCGGAGTCTTCTTCGCCGAATGGGGACTGTTCATTCCGATATCTTACCTTACATCCTACGCATTGAATTCGGGCATATTTGGCGAAACATTTTCCTATCAACTCATCGCTATATTCAACGCTGGAAGTGTTATTGGCAGATGGGCTCCTGGGTATCTCGCAGACAAGGCTGGGAGAGTAAACCTGATGATCGTCTGTCTCATCTTGTGCGCTTTTTCGTCGATGGGACTCTGGCTTCCAGCAACAGTTCTCTCTGCATCTGGCAGTGGTAGTGATTCGACAATTATGGGCCTCACAATCTCGTTCGCCATCCTTTTCGGATTCGGCTCTGGGTCCAACATCAGTCTGACCCCCGTCTGCGTTGGGCAGCTTTGCGATACAGAAGAGTACGGCAGGTATTACAGTACTTGCTACACTCTCGTATCGCTTGGTACACTGACCGGTCTACCGATCGCAGGAACATTGCTCGAAGCCTGCAATGGCGAGTACTGGGGACTTGTACTGTTCACAGGCTTATGCTACATAATCTCGTATGTTGCATTCTCGTGGGTCCGAGTGATGAAGCAGGGATGGGGGTTAACCAAGGTCTATTGAGTTATGGTACCATTTTTAGGTGTAAACTGTACAAATTCTTGGGATGATAGCATTATTGGCCAATGCATGGCGAATGCATGGCGAATGAGGCTCCTGTAAAGAGCTGATGAGGCAGATCTTATCTCAGTCTTGAGAGTATTAGCCTTATGACAGCTACAATTTTGATCGTAATGAGCACCTGGGAAGGTTGCCAGGAGTCGGTGGAGCACCCAAAAGTTCGTCGCATCTCTCACGTAGTGTGACCCTGTGATATTTGCGCCTTGTCATCCGTTTCTTGCCTGGCTGTGTTCACCGTACAGCTCGTTTGAACACTTAAGGTCGTCCAGATTCCAGGTAAGCTATATTGGTGTTGATGACCTCTTGTGGAAGACTGTGCCTCTCTCAACGTGTCTATGCATCTGAGATTGCGGAAAAGAATATCTGCGAAAACTCACTATATGACAATGGAAAAGCACAGATGTCTTACTGCAACTAGTACACCTCTCAGTAATAGTAGTATGTAAGGCCCTCCACTGCTTTTTGTAAGTGTGTACTACCAGAAAGTGTAATTGTGGACAGTGCCATGATAAGACCAGGGTGCTCCCATCAACATGGTCACAAGGGTGTAGTTTACAGACGCGAAAACAGAATACGATCATGCCGAACCTTGAAACATATGGATCGCAAGAGCAATTGATTAATATGAGATTTGTCAACTTTAAAGTACATCTGGTACTCATCAGATTTGGATGACACCACCCCTAACTTCGGCTTCTTCGACGCCAAATCCTAGGACCAGACGATAGAGGCTCTCCAACCATTGCCATTCCTCATTCCTGCCTAACCACTTCACCGCCCTAGCGATCTCTACAGTTGTAAGACTTCGGCCAGGCATTGATGCTATGGAACGTAGACTTTTATCAACAAAGACGAGACGCTTGTATTGTTCGACCAGATGAATCTGCCATGTCTGATTGCCAAAAGCACTGGCTGGTAATGATTTGACAAATGCAACGACAGTTTGTCCAGTCGCTCGAGAGAAGCCAGCGTTGAGGGCCGCTTTAAGGATCAAATATCGTAAGCGGAGAAGATGCTTGCCATCAGAGCTTGCGCGTGCAGTGGATGATGTACGCTGTGAGTCTGCGGATTCTGAGTAATCACTCAATATTGATGCATTACTAGACCAACGGTCATGATGTTTGGTACCGCGTGATGACCCAGCGAGACTCGTCGGGATAGCAGGACCAAGCACCAGGATATTGGGCACACTGACAGATTCTGGAGACGAGGCTGTAGTTGCATCATCAAAGATTGTGGTAGGGGTCTCTGGCGGTAATGATGGTGCATCGTGATACTCGCTACTCAAACTTGAAGGAGCTCGTTCGGATTGACCGGCCGAGCGGTGTGATCCTGATGAAGAGAATCCACTTTGGTCAGGTCGCGGTGTACTCCTATCAGGACGAAGATAACTCCAGCCTTCTCTGAAGATGTCTGACAAGTTCCAGCAAGCCTGGATAGCAGATGCAAGTAACTCGTCGAGCCTTCTTGCGTCTTTATCGACCTGCCTCAGGTTGAAGAGAGTCTCGGCCAAGGACCAGCAAGCTCTGAGTAAGGCGTCATTTTCTCGAGCCAGCGAGGTTTGCTGCTTCATCATGCGATGACACAAAGTGACATAGAAATCCAGGGTCCTTTCTCTAAAGGCTTCGGGAAGATGACGATCATGTGTATTGTAAAGGTGGTTGTTCATCTCGAAGCTCACCCTTAGAACAGAGTCAACACTTTCGTCGCCTTTTAGGCGAACGTCGAATAAAGCTTGACAGAATTCTCGACAAATTTCCAGGATATGCAGGGTATTACTACGATCGTTGCAGGACGCATAAAGCTCCCGACAAAGGTACCAGCAGCTTCTCCACGCGTGCTCCTGCCCACTGTCCAATTGCGACTCAGTCAGGTATCGCTGACGATGGTTAGAGCTTAGATTAGATAGAGTGTTACAAAGCGTCCAGCATTCGCCAAGTGCCGATTGGAGCTCAGTGACTTCATCAATGGTGTCCGATCTTGGACTGAAGTCATCTGAATGTTTACCGACAAAAGCGCTACTAGCAATGGTTTCTGGAATATCTTCCCCTCGTCAGTATCAACTGTAGAGTCTTGGGGGAGTTCACGAACCCTCAAGGCTTGACGTGCGTCTAGATCGACTTTTATATTCGTCTTCTATCTCTTGCCGGGTTTGAGCTCGTGGCGTAAATCTATCAAATTCGGTCTCGATCGGTAAATTCGTGTTCAAAGGTGAAGTCATGGACGATAGCCGCTTGTCTTCGGGTCCCAGAGCCGCATCGGGGGTGCTTGGAGATGTATTTTCATAGGAAGAGGCAGGATCTGACATGCGTATACCGCTACCTGAGCCCAATTGACTCGTATCACCCTATTCAAGATGAGTCAGATGACTACTGAGGGTAGCACACGGTGGCACTCACAAGTTCTCCGAATCCAGTGGGCACATGTATTACAGACGTAGGTGCTTCGTCCGAGCTCGAACGTGAATGTGTGGCGACATTCATGTCCAGCTTAGTGAGCTATTTCAAGTCTATGAGTTATGTTGTGGCCAA
The DNA here is from genome assembly GCF_000721755.1 of Aureobasidium subglaciale EXF-2481. NCBI lineage: Eukaryota > Fungi > Ascomycota > Dothideomycetes > Dothideales > Saccotheciaceae > Aureobasidium > Aureobasidium subglaciale. The sequence continues at coordinate 388,040 of NW_013566980.1, read as the reverse complement.
TAATGTCTCATTGGTGCGTACGTTTTCTCGACTCTGCGGCCGACTGTACTGAACAGCATCATCAATCGTGGAATTCTCGATCTCGTCCTGAGCGTCCTCCTCGATATCCGTACTTTCTGTGCCATTGGAATCGGTTGGTGAAGGATCCACCTGTTGAGGATACGGTGATGGAGGAGGAGCTAGATTGTCTGATGTAGTGGATGTCCTAGTCTCAACGGTTAGCGTGTACTGCGACATGAATCTGAGGATTGAGGGCACCTTTTGTGATCAGCAATAGCGGACTGGTAGGGAGCAGGTGAACAAGAAGCTTCAGCGAACAGTTTGAGTGCAGATTCAGAGGGCATTAACACAGCCATAGCGAGGTTCGAACTCAATGCTGTCTCGCGGTATAAATGTGTAGGATAAGGTTGAAGGAGGGGCAAAGGATAGGCGGGTGGACTGCCCTCACATCGCCAGTGGTCTCTGCAAAGACGAAGAGAGACACAGCTTCATGCAAGATCAGACAGTGTAGAAAGTCCCGACTTGTGTATGAAGAGAGTCACTGAGAATAGAAGATCCCATCTATTGACGAGTGAACAACTCGGGAGAAACTACAGCTTGTCGGAGCTGGACTCGAACAGCACATGGACACATACGGCTAGGACTCGCACCCAGGCTTGCGCGGCTAATATGTAGGTCATATGCCATTTGGCGGCATGCTCAGATTTCGGCCAGTGAGATGACTTGTGGAAGCGCCAGGCTTCCCGAAAAAGTAGCGATCGCCATCTGCTGTTTTAACTCTCAAGTGACTGCATGGAAATTATACGGAAACGCTGCAAATAGCAAAGCCGTCCACAGGAAAGTGTGCCAGCAAAGCATAGACTGTCGGATGAGAGGATTTGGTGGTCGACCGATCAGTTCAGCTGCATGTATACATTGACCACAAGCTTGGCGATGGGCATCTGGGTTGAGTACATAATGTCATGCGCTAGGGCCAATTGTATTCGTGCAGAGCATAGAACACTTCCTAAGCGGCTGTAGTTATCGCTGTTCTCATTGCACGTACAAAGTGTATGCATATGCCTCCCCTCAGATCGAGGCCCTCTCAATGGAAGGCCTCACCCCCGTCAACACCGTCCTCGTTTTTGACAGTTTACATAGCACGAGTTCAGGTGACGGGACAAGCCTTTTACCAATATTGCCTGGGTCCCAGGACACAAGAGTTGTGGGTAAGAGGGATTCTGGGTCAATTTGCCCGAGACCTCACACAAGCACTGCGTCTTTAATATTTCTCCATCGTGCGTGAAGAGCGAATCAATAGGTATCTCAGCAAAACTCGATCCTGTCTGGCACAGACTTATAACGACAGACTGAGCTTCTACTAGGCTCAGTCTTCAGGGAACCTATCCATGAGCTCTTCAATCTTCGGCATCAGCTCCGGTATACGGAATGGTTTTGGCATAACATCATCCTGGAAGTCTGATCAGTATAACGGCGACGGATCAGATAGGTAATGAGCTCACCATGCCAGCGCTCATGGCAGTCTCAATCTGCTCGATACGCGCGTTGGCCGTCACTGCGATGATGGGTACGTGGCGGATAATTTTTCCTTCTCTCTCGAGTTCTCGAATTCTCTTCGTGCAAGTCAGGCCATCCATGATAGGCATCTCTTGGTCCATGAGGACAATACTCAAGGCTATTCGCTCAGTTTCGGGTGTGACTTGTTCGGTATCCGTATCGTAGTTCCAATAGGTCGACTTGTGCAGAATGTCCAAAGCCTCACCACCATGGTTAGCGACATGGACCACGCAACCCAGATTTTTTAGTTGCTTAGAGAGCACACGTGCATTGACAACGTTGTCCTCAACGAGCTATGAATTGTTAGACAAAGCACCAGGAAAATGTGACGGAGTGCAATGTCCGAAAGGACAGAAACTGCTCAGAGAGTAAGGCGCGTGACTTACGAGGACTTTAATCGGCCTTGACACTCTGCTGGCCTTCGTATTGACTGTCGCAGATTCCCCCTTTCCTGTGGTGTCTCTTGCAGCACGCAGATTGGAGCGTGTCGATCCCTCAGCTTCGGGTGGTGCAACGCTTCGCTTAGCCTTGACATAGAAAGCAAATGTACTACCCACACCTGCCTCGGAGGCCACCCCAATCTCGCCGCCTTGCAACTCGGTGAGTTCCCTGCTGATGAACAATCCCAGCCCCGAGCCGCCGTATTGTACATGCGTCCGAGGTGAAGCTTGCGAGAAGCGCAGGAAGAGCATGGTTTTTTCTTCTTCGTTGAGGCCACGACCCGTATCCTGAACGGCAAAGTGAATGTAGACCTCCTCACCGTCGCCCCAGTCCTTCTCTCTAGTAATATCTGGACGTTTGTTGCGCGTAGGGATGTAGTTGACCACGCTATCAGTCAGTTCAGAGAAGCGCTTAGTCGAGGCTGCTAAGACAACTGTGATTGTGCGTTTCTTCTCGGTTGTCGTGAATTTGATCGCATTAGTAGTGAGGTTAATCTAATCATCCACATTAGCTTAGTTTCGGCACGAATCGAGGCTGTACGTACCAGCACTTGCAATACACGTGAGGGATCGAACTTGACCCAGTCAATGCCAAGATCTTTGTACGAGTCCTCAATAACGAATTGTAACTGTATATCAGCAGCTTGGAGCTGTCCTTCATGCATCTTCATCGCTCGTTGTGCGATTGCAAGAGGTTGTCCATCGACCGGTGTAACCAGCAGCAATTGTGCGTCTAGCTTGCTCAAAGACAACACGTCGTCGATAATACGGCGTTGATGCTATTACCAATTAGTACGTTCTACGTAGTGGACTGAACTGAGGAAAATCGCTCCAAGAATGTACTTACCTGTGCACAAAGAGCAATTGTCTGAGCAGAGTCTACTGTACTTAAGAGAACGCTGTCAAGAGTTCCTCCGACGGCAGGGTTGTCTTGAAGAGGTGCCACCAATACAGCTCTATCGACAGATCGTTCTCTCAAACAGCTCAAGGTCGAGACTATCTCCTCTGCGCATTGCAGTATGGCTGAGAGAGGGTTTCTGATCTCGTGGGACGTCATGTCGAGATAGCGCTCGTGCTGTTGCTTGAGTTCGACAGCCTCCTCCATCTTGCGCTTCTGGAAGCCTTCGGCCCACTTCTGCTTGCTGATATCTGTGAGACTGCCAAAAACGCTCTTGAGATTGCCGTTCTCGTACTTCTCAGGAAAGGCGGAGAAGAGCACCCATCGATCGCCTTCCATGCCTTCGGTATCGTGCCATCGGGACTTGAATCGGAATGTACCAGTTTGTGGTTTCTTGTGGACAATAAGATCGTGCCATAGTTTGTTGATCAGCCCGCGATCTTCGTCGTTCACAGCGTCCATCCAGTGATGATCCGGAGTATTCTCGTCTCGTGACACCCGGGAGATCTCGAACCACGTATTGTTGCAATATGTGATGGTACCTTCTGGATCAGCTATGAACATACCAACTGGTGCGAATTCAGCCATTCGAGTAAACTTCGTCTCACTCTCGATGGCTTCTTTGGTGCGAGCTGCTAGTTGCTCAGAGAGTTCCATCCTGTCAATAGCTGCGAGCTTTGCAGCCCTTTGGCCACGCCTGATCTCTTCTTCGAAGAGAACCACAGAGGCCAAGGAAGTCGCAAGCTGTCTGCTGAGCAATTGAATGAACAGACCGTAATCCTCGTCATACGGTCTTCTCGGATTGACCCCCACGACAAGGAACCCAAGAACGGCTTCTCCGGTGGTTGGATGTACAGGGCATATCACGACGTTGCGACACGCATCATCGAAACCTCTGCCACCGAGTCCCTTTAGAAGATCTACGGAAAGATCTTTAGAGCCTACCTCAAGAAGAACTGGTTTGTCTGTCTTCATTACCTCACGGAAGACCGGACCAAGTCCATCCACACCAGTTTTGAGGTCGAAACATGAAACAGCCGCAGGGTGGTCTTCCGGTACACCAAGAGTTCCTTCAAGAACACATTGCCTGTTAGCCAAGGCACTGCTGGAATTGATCGAAGACGCATCGCTGTCAGTCTCATCTTGGACAGAGTATAGCATGACAAAGGGGGTATCTTGTTCGTTCAAATCCAAGGCAGTGAGAACTTGATCCCAGAACCCCTTAACATCCCTTGCAGCGGCAGTCCGCTCACCAATCTCACGAAGCGTTATCATGCGTCTCTCGGCAAGTTTCCGCCTTGTCTTTTCGAAAGCGGGGTTATACAGACCCATGACACTGCCATCCCCACCGACTATGGGAATTATGGACCAAGAAAAATAGGTCTCCTCAAGGTAGTCGTTGCGCATAATGAAAAGACGATCATCGTCTTTCATAGTCGCTTCACCAGTGTGGAGCGCATTGGCAAAAACATCCTTGACATTGGGCCATATCTCGGACCAAGCATCCGAATACCGTTGGCCCATCAGAGCCGGATGCTTCTGACCGGCCAACATGACATAGGCTTCGTTGTAGATTGCGACCAACTCTTGGCCCCAGTACATGGCAGCCGGGTGGGGACTGGCCATGATTAGATTACACATCTGGCGCAGATCTGAGGACCAGCCTTCGATAGAGCCTAAAGGAGTCTTTTCCCAATCGATACTACGAGCAAACCTAATATGAGAGGGCATTGAGTCGGTCACAGGTAAACGTGTCCAGTCAAAAGAATGGCCTTCCTGATAGAGACCAGTAGACGGACTTTCGAGCCAGTCAACATTGCTCGCAGTTTGAGCGCGTGACACTTGCTCATGAACCAAAGATGATTGTATGTCCGGCAAGGCAATATCGCGGATGCCAAGTGGTGAAATGTTGTCAAAACCGGGCAAGGAGGAGTGAGGCGAAGCTTGTTGAGCTTTGTCGTCGACAGATTCGGTCGAAGGGATTATAGAGGGAGACACCTCTGCAGGACCAGGGGCTGAGGTTGGAGCAGGTGCTACGCTGCCAAAATAATCATCAGGCTCTTCTAACGTCATTGGCAAGGCCGATCCAGATCCGGGCAGAGATGCTGACGGCTGCGAAATAGACATGGCAGATGTTGAGGTCGAGCTGGAAGAAGGTCGGCTTATAGACGATGCCGAAGGTCGTGTCGAAGTCATGAGGATCGACGCACCACTCACGATACGTAACCTCTTCCGCAAGGTCGAACATGACCAGCTGGTACCAGCATAGAGTTGAGTCGGCAGCGGGACGGTAAGTGGTTCGTCCTTGAGGGGACAGCCCAGTATCCACGCCTTGAATTGAGCAAAGGCGGATTCATCCTGATCCTTGGCACTGCCCGTCAGGGCGGTAAGCAGATCCGGACACGATCGCAAGGAGGCGTTTGTAAAGACAGGTCGTAATTGGACGTCTGCATTGTTTGCAGCATCTGCCAGGTCTATGATCATGGTAGGACGAGCGTCGTGATCGAGCAGCTCAAGGATACCAATCGAGCTCAGCGAGAAATCATTACGCAGGTCTGGAGAAGAACTACGAGCGGTGCTTGAGCCATCATTAGAGCGACGTGAGGAGGTAGAGATGGTACCACGTGCCAGAGTTACAGTCTTGACGTGGGTGTCCTCGCTGTTGGCCTTGGTCAGCATCGTGGCTCCTGCTTCGAACGAAGTAAAGCGCGCAGGCAGATTCGGGCGCGGGCGTGGTGAGTTTGAGAAAAACAGGGGCGACGGAGGCTGTAACTGATTGATCGAAGGGCCGCTGAAGGTGAAGCGCTCTTGACGTGGGAGCAGTCGTGGCTTCTTGCGCACCGGAGGCGCGTCGATAGCGTCGCTTGATACAGATTGGAAGACAGGTGGGCGAGGCGGCGGTAATAATACGGAGGAGCGTTCGGTGAGCGACGGAGGAGTCGAGTTGAGATGGGCAGACGGGGTCGAGGTGGGTGGGCGCAGCGGAGGGGGTGGAGGACGGAAATGGTGGAATGCTTCGGGGTGATGGCGCTTCTTTGCGTCTGTGGGTCCGTCGCTATGAGGATGCGGGCGATCAGAGGCAGTCGGGGTGGTGATGGAGGGAAATGTCATTCGGGACACGTCAGGAGTCGTCGCGGTGGGAGCTTCATTATCCTCTGGACGCTTCATTCTTGACCCCCGGGGCGATGACGTCGGCCCCGAGGGTGGCAGGTTCACGGCTGGCCGCGTGGAGTGCGCAGCATGTGTAGAGAGGTCCCGAGGCAGTTGAGACGGAGGCAGAGACGATGTCGAGTTGATTGCCGATGCGACGGCGAGGGTGGCTTCGTCAGGCGTTGCTATTGTTGCCCTGGACGGTGCTCGTGCTGCGTTGGCGCCATCTCCGGGCTTGGAATGAGGCATTGCACCAGTCGACACTCCATCTACCCTTCAGCGGACTGTTCCTGCTGCTGTGATGCTGATGCTGATGCTGCTCTGGCAAGTCGTGGCTTTCTCCACGCCCGTGCGGCCATGCCACTGGATACCGCGTCGCTTGAGCCTCATGCTCTCTAGCTCCGATGACGATCCTCGGCTGACGCTCCACCATCGCCCACATGCCGTTTGCGCCCAGGTTCCCGAAACCTCAACACCCGTATCACGCCGTATCACGCCGCTATCAACAACTTCACTTCCCCTATCTTATGAGTCGCAACAAGAATTTTCATGTCTGTCTCTTGTTCTCATCACGTCCTTGCTACATCTTGCCCTTGGTTCCGTCCTTGCTTGTTGGAACCTCTGCCTGGCCCCCAATTTCGAACCGCACTCCGCTTCTCTCCGCCTTAACCACAAACATGAACTTGAAGAAGTGTAGGTAAGCAAGCCCTGTATATGTCACGGGCACATATCTTGCCCCTCTTCGAATCCACCACATGGTCCACTTTGCAGCCCAATCTGCTGAAACAATTGCCGGCCCCATCTTGGACGAGAAGGCCGCAAGCACAATGTGTCGGTAGACCACCGTATCGCTCGCATATAGCGACTTTGCAAATGGCAGGAACCGACGCTTGGACGCCGAATACGCCGCCAGTGATTTGTTTCCCCAACTCGGATGCATCTCCGATTCACTGCCGGCATACCACACCTCAGGCAACTCGGTGGGTCGCCGTCCTGTGCGAGGCTTGCGTTGCTGGGAAAACACTTCCACGAGACGTTTGCTCGTCTCGTAATTGGCCTTCATCACGTCGCCATGTCTCAGTCCGTGGGTCAGTATAAGTATGTCGGTTTTGGCCAGTATTTTCATGCTGTCCTCTGATACCGATTCTTCGTCAAAGTGCACTCCAAATCGCAGCGCTGTGATTGATTCCACGTTTTCGCACTCCAGCTGTTTCTTTATTGCGGCTCCAAGAGCGCCGCCAACCCCAGTGATGGTGACACGTTTATTCTTCAAGGTCGAGGATGTTCCCATTATCCAGTCGAACAGCCTAAGGACAGAGCCCATGAATTGATCAGGGTACATGTGGCTGTAAACATCGAGTTAGCTACAGCTCTTGACAGCTCACATCCTGAATTTACTTACTGTAAGGAATGGTACTCAGGTCCCACCAAGAGCCACCCGCCGTCCTTGGGTACCGACAGATAGCCTACATGGTTGGAGTCTTTACCCTCAAGGATGACCACGACAATGACTCTAATCACTTCAACACACAGCGTGAGATGCAAGATTGCGGTTGCGAACCCTTGGTCGTCTTCTCGTAGTACCATAGACAAGGCTCTTTGAGACAGCCAGGAGCCAACAAGTTGACATGAGAGCTCTAGTGGGAGGTTCGTCAAAGCGTTGGCCAGCTTGTATCGATTGTTGTATCGCAAGTGCCGGTCGAAGTACCAATGGTGGACGGAGTGGACTTTGGAGATCTGACGCAAGACCCTGAAAGGTGATCTGGCGCATTTGTGAAGAAGGAAGTGAATGATGTCGAACAACAACGTTCCAGAAAAATAATACAACACAAAGTATGCCACAGCAAGTGAAGCATATATAGCTGTCTGCCAACTTCAGTATTGTTAGTACTCTTGATCATTCTATCGCTAGTCTTACACTCACATGGCAAGACGGTCATCAAATTGGGAACCCATGATCGATTTTACAAGCAGTAGTCGAGCGTGGGTCCTTTATTTGAGCAATAGCGAGGAGAACACATTGTGAGCCCTGAAAGACCGAAGGAGGCGATGCTGCGCCGACGACTGTTGTCGGTCCGCAGCAAAGGACGTAATCATAGCATGGAAACAGGGACGCAGAGGTTATTCAGGGCAAGGAAACTATGTTGTCGAACAACACCACTCCACAGGGTGATCTGCAGGCCAAAGGCTCTCACACGTACCGCGTACTGCGTATATACACAGACACATTTACCCCTTTCATGCCATTCTATCAGGAGTTGTATCCAATGCATGCACATTCCTCGACTCGGGCCTTTCAAAACTCTGTTCCTCATTGGAGGAGCATTCGCTATGTCTCTGTAAGGCAACCTTATGACTGCGTGCATCTTGCCGGCCGTAGAACCATAGAACGCTTAGCGAATGTCATGAAACCGTATTGAAGCTGGGGCGCCCGTATTCAGCGGCGTGCACTGATGTAACATGAAAGTGACGTTTATTAGTTGAAGTTAACCCGCAAAGTTCCTCTCGTGTCTGGAGGATCATATTCATGTTATAATTAGCATCCTTACTCTCGCTCGGGTTCTATCATAGCATCAGGCCGGTGCTGTACTCGAGAGCGGCAACACAGCTGCGCAGTGTCATTGCCTACGTTCAAGAATCAAAGTGACGATCTCGACAAGGAGCCACAGGAGGCGAAAGCAGAGCTGTGCTATGCATGCTGACTGAAGATGCCTTGTCATGCATGAAGAGATGCCACGTCGAGGAAGGGTCAATTCAATGTCGACAGGAAGGTCTAAAGGCGTGCTCGGATAATCCTTCCAGATTTGGTAGAGTGAGGCCGAAGTCCCTGCACATGCAGTAACGGCAAAAGCCGCGAATTGCCGTGGTTAAGCGACCTGGCTTCGAGAACGCCCTCAGCAGGTCGTCCAACTCTTCGTCTCAATCCGGAGCACCATCGTATGCCATGCCAATGTTTTGATCGTTCTTCATTCAGCCATGCTCGGTATGTTTGCAGAACAATTGCAATAATAGCCGCTAACACAGCCCCACAACCTCGATGCGACTGAAACCGTCTTAGGCAGCAACTACGCAGGGCATCAGGTACGGCATTTGAATAACATGGCGCGCGTTTGTCTTGGCCAACGAAGCCACTTGCTTGCGTGAGAGACCTGTGAGGGCGCAGTCTAGTCAAGTTTTGCCTTGGTTGTCGGAAATGGTGTTTCGCGAAGAACGAGTTCTGTTCATTGTGCTTTTTGCGTCGCGATCGTCAAGAACATCCACAGCTTTTTGCTTCTTCGGCCAATCTCTACAAATGTCAATGTTGCTTCTGGGAAAGCACAACTCAAGGAATACGAAGAGGAGATAATCGACGACAACGCAGAGCACAAAGAGTTTGCCAGCCCAGATACCACAGCCATAATATCTCTTGAGTCGATCAATCAGAGCGAAGGATTGTGAAGCAGGAGAGACATGCTTTCCATATTGGCGCCGTTTGGCATCTTGGTTATCAGTGTAGAAATCGTTGTAAGGCTGTTCCTCATTGCCAGTGATCAGGTCGTAAACGCGCTCAGTACGGCGGGCGATATCAGACCAACTGTACATCATGCGCACCTGCTCGTGAAAGCGATCTCTGCGAACAACTGTACGTTTCTGGTCTTGTCCCATCAAGAGACCGACAGCCTCGCTGGTCGCGCGAACAAGGTCGTCCTCTTCGGGTTTTGCGAAGACAGTCATATGAGCAGGAAGGACTTCGGGAATGCCGCCGACTCTAGTACATACAATGAGCAAGTTGCAGCTTGCAGCCTCTACCAAGACGGTTCCAAAGGCCTCGGTCAAACTGGGATGCAAGTATATGTGGCCACGGACCATGACGTCGCGAACCTCCTCGTGACGGACCGGGCCCAGAAGTGTTACTCGATCATGGAGAATATGACGATCGAGCATTTGTTCGAGATCTATGGCTTTTGGCCCGGAACCAGCGATAATAAAGCGCACGTTGGGGTGTGTAGCGAGGATGCGTGGAATGGAAGCGATCAGGAGATCGGTGCCTTTGTTGTAGAAGAGGCGAGAGATGACAACAATGGTGATGGTATCAGTTGGACCAAGGGGTTGAGAGGACTGGGGCGGCGGAGGTGGAAGAGCGGAGCGCATAGATGGTTGGGTGGCATCTGCGGCATTGAGTGGACGGAAGTTTGAAGCAACGACAGCATTGGGTATGACCGAAACCATCAAAGGGTCGAGAGAAGCTCTCAGGACGGTGTTTTCCTTGCAAGTATGGCTGACACAGATGACATGATCGACGTCACTAAGAGTAAACTTGAGCAGCTTGTTGGTAAGGATACTGGCAGCGTCGGCAAAGCCAAACAGACTGTGGTCAGTGAAGACGGTGCGAAGACCCATAGTACGGGCGTGCAGGATAGCCTCATGGCACAAGCTGCTGAGACTGGCATGGCCGTGGACGATGTCGATCTGCTCCCGGATAACGATGTTGCGGAAGATGGGAAAGAAGGAGAAGACGGTGGGGAAGGTCGTCTCGCGGTAGACGACAAAGAAAGGCACATGGTAGACCTTGAGGCCGTTGGTCAAGTAGCGGACACCGGTGCGACCTTCATACTGGTGAGTGATGATGATGACCTTGTGACCACGGTCGATGAGCTTCTGCGACAGCTGGTAGATGTGACTCTCGACGCCTCCAGGCTGGGGGAAGAAGAAGTCGCTGACCATGGCGATATTGTATGGCATGATGAGGGCAGGAGCGAGGCAGCCAGCAGAGATGCTGGCGGCATGATTGACTTAGACAGAAAAGGCCATGTCAAGTCGAGCACCTGCAGCGGGAGACAGTCGACGCGCAGCTCAGGAAGGGCAGTGACGAGCAGATGCAGCAGATGCAGCAGGAGCAGCAGGAGCAGCAAGAGCAGCAAGAGCAGCAGCAGCAACTTCGGCATGCCGACTCGGGCTTGGCAACATGATGCAGCCGGGCGGTGAGAGGGCGTCTTGTAACTTGTTAGAGCTTCTCATGCGTCGTCGATAAATTCACATCTTGTCAAAACACTCCAGATGGCCCCTTACGCCCGCTACGTCCCGTCCAAGTCTGCTGCGCCTGTCGTTGCACAAGTTGCACAAGTTGCACCCGCCACACAAGTCTCGAATCCAGGCAAAGCGAAGCAAGTCAAGGTGCCCAAGGGCCCATCGAGATCCGACGACAATGGCAGAAAAAAGAGAAAGCGCTCAGAACTAGACTCTTCGCTGGACCAGGACGACGACGCGCCTGCCATACCAAACAAGCACAGTGCCGTCTATTCGAAGTTCCAGAAAGCTGCCCTGCGCTCAGAAGTTGCCAGAGCCTCTGCGCCAGACGACACACTCGATCCAGCAAGCCTGCCCGAACTTCATGGTATGTCTCCGGCCCTGCCCTCTCTACCCGCGACAAGCTCCTCACCACCCACTGTCCAGATCTCATCCCCCTACCACAGCCCGAGCGCGCACCGACTCCCGATTTCGTACCCTCTTTCTCCTCGCTACCGCAATGGCTGGCCCATCCCACCCTCGTCTCGCAATCCACTACTTGCTCTTTCAGCCAGCTATCTCTTTCCAAGAAGACTCTGGCCCACCTTGAATCCAGAGGCTATACGACCGCCTTTGCTGTTCAGGCTGCCCTGCTTCCTCTCCTTCTCCCACATCCCTATCTAACCCATCTACCGCCGAACGATATTTGTGTTAGCGCTCCAACTGGTAGCGGCAAAACTCTGGCCTACGTGCTCCCCATTATCGAGAATCTGCGCACGAGGCTCGACACGAAACTACGTGCTGTCATTGTAGTACCAACCAGAGAGCTAGTCGCCCAGGCATACAACGTGGCATCCTCATGCTCTCAAGGTTCTGCCATCCAGATCGCCCTGGCTGTTGGTAATCAATCCGTTGCTGTCGAGCAGGACTCGTTGGTCAGAAAAGGTCGATCATATGATCCCGAGCGTTACTGTTCCCTCATGGAGAAGGCAAGGAAACGTCAGTGTTTCGAGCTCGAATCGGATCTGGATGACATTGAGGCCACGACGCTCGACGACGTCGTTCGTCTACCGCCCAACTACGTCCCAACCTACACTTCGGCTGCCGACCTACTGATTTGTACCCCTGGCCGTCTGGTCGAGCATTTGACTGCTACAGCGGGATTCACCTTGGACCATGTCGAGTGGCTAGTAGTCGATGAAGCCGATCGTTTGTTGGATCAAAGCTTCCAAGAATGGGTTGCGAAGGTGACCACTGCTTTGGACGTCCAGAAACCCCAATCAGATCCAACCCCTGAGACTGCTGCTGTGCGCAGCCTCATGCCACGTCGAGATAGATACGTGAGGAAGATCATCTTGAGTGCCACAATGACCCGCGACATATCAAAACTGAGTGCCCTCAGATTACGACGACCTACCATGGTTGTCGTCAAGACGGAAGCCGATGCTACTCTAGACGACAACGCTACAACAGCCGAGAATGCAGAAGGCTTTGAACTGCCCACAACTCTTTCGGAGTTTGCAATTCCCGTTGGAGATGGCTCTGATAAGCCATTGTTCCTGCTTGAACTACTCCGATCTAAGATCATGTCGCACTCAATGTCTGGTCTGGTCCAGACCAAGGACGTCAGCTCTTCATCATCCTCCGAAGATGATTCGTCCTCCGATGAGGATTCGTCTTCTTCTTCTTCTGATGATGATGATGATGATGATGACAACGATGATAGCAGCTCATCTGACGATGGGGATGACAGTTCGGAAAGTAGCAGCAGTGACGACGAGAGCGTTAGCGATGCTTCCACAACAACAACGACATCAACGAAAAAGGCAGCAGCTCTCACATCTACCCCTCGTGGAAGCAGTATGGTCCTGATCTTTACTCCAAGTACCGAAGCAGCAGCTCGCCTATACCATTTGATTACGCATATCGAACCATCTTACAAAACGACTACCCTCCTCCTTACCAAAGCATCCACAAATCTCAACTTCCAGACAGCCTCCTCGCCCCGTATTATTATCTCGACTGACCGTGCTTCACGAGGTCTTGATCTGCCACTTTTGACGCATGTCATCAACTACACTATCCCACGCAGCCTGGCATCATATGTGCATCGCGTGGGACGTACAGCGAGAGCTGGGCGAACCGGTGAGGCCTGGACGCTATTTACAGAGAACGAAGGTCGTTGGTTCTGGAATGAGATCGCAAGAGCCAAGGGAATAGGCAGAAACGCAAAGGTTGAGAGGGTCAATTTGAAGCTCGCTGCTGAACAGAAGGAAGATGGAGAGATGCGTCGTAGGTATGTGGATGCTCTCGAGGGCATGAAGGAGATTGTTACCAGCAAGAACACCAAAGCAAACAAGGGAAAAGGCAGAAAGGACGACGATGTAGAAATGGCTCTATGATTGGAATGAGCAAGAAGCACAAGCTCACCCTGTGTACATATATATGAACTGAGTACAGTCCAGCAACGACTTCTGGCTGCATGAGGTTTTATGACACTTGCTTCCCGCTCTCGAGCAGCTCTGTGTCCATCCCATGAGTCCCACTCGCGGCGTGCACATCTGCGGTCCGAAACCGGTCTTGCCTTCTACTGAGCACATCTTTCCACACGCCACGAACACAACGATAGGACATTTGCCACGATGCATCGTAACCGGCAAGACACTCGATCAACAACTTGGCATCTGTGCCGAAAGCACTACTTTGAAGTGAGCTACAACAATGTAGCTTTACTCCAGTCTTGGAACCTATCCACGTGTAGGCATTATTTCCACAGCAGTCTTCGACCCGTCGAGTCTGGGGACATGCACGTTTCCCTTTAGGCCGTATCGCCTATTCTAGCATACCGAATCCGTGGCCAAGAGACTGACTCCATCACGATCTCGGGGATACCACAACGGGCTGGAAAGTATCGGAGAAGGAAGGAGGGGCGGAATGTGCTCGCTGTGCGGCTACTGACGGCTGTTTCCGAGTCATCTCCAGCTAGTCAACTATATATTGTGAGCCGCCAAACAGTCAGTATGTTATCGGAGAGGATGCGGTGCTGACTCGGAACAGGGTGTAGCAGCTGCACATCAATCAAGGGAAATAACATTGTGAGGAGTAAGCTCAAATTCAAAACTCGAAGCGACGTGATTCTTGCTGGCTAACACATGCATTCGATGACGAAGGGCGACACTCGGGGGAAATCGCTGCTCTACCTTGCACGGTGCTTGATTGTGAGCTCTCCAGCAGACGACACTGTTCCGACCTACCCACTCGAGATTGGGGATTAACGTTGTACATTCGTTTAGAGTTTACGCAAGAGTAACATGTGGACGAGCAGTCCGTCTCGTCTTGTGTTTGCAGCAGATCGCGTAGTCGCTATCAGGATATCCACACGGAAGTGTCTTCGTTTTTCAAGTCTCCTTTGTCGCGCAAGCAGCTTAAAGATTGTGTTGCTCCAGTTTTCGAACCTGTATGGCCATTCGTGTCGGTGTACGACGGGGACTCGTGGCGTGTAAATAAACTTCAGCCTCGTCTCTCGTGGCCTTACTCCATGCTGACGAGTCAGCGACGAGATATCGATCAAACCTTACTGCGTCACAAAAAGCAAGTGCATGATCGACGTGCTTGACACTGGTTGCCTCTCACAGCTCTCGATAAGCCAAGGAACCTTCGGCTGCTGTCGCTAAACATTGACATAGATGTTCAACGAAAGTGAGGATCGTCCTTGTGATTTATGCTTCTTCGCCTTGTTCCTTCTCAACCCTTTGGTCCGCATGCAAGACCAGAGTGCTTGCGATAAGTAACCAAGCTTGATCGCGCAAGAGAGGGCACACTTGAGTCAGAGAAGCCGCCACGAGTATAGCTTGGTAGACATCATAATCATCTGCTACGGTTTGAGGTACTTCGTGGCAGGACTCTTCCCATCAGAGGTACCAGGGTAGACATGCGCTCTCATAGAATCAGACACATATGCATACGAACCCCAAAGCTACACTCATATGGTCATGCAAGCGTCATATGTAGCACTCAAGTACTTACAACAATATCTCGGCTTTTCGAGCACTTGTGTTCGTCTGACTTCAATGCGTTGCAACTGTCCTGTCGACCGACGTGCAGGTAGTTGCCCTCGACAATGTCTCAAGTCCTCAGCCGCTTGTCGGCATGTTACAGGCGATTGGGCTTACATTGCTTAGCATGCGCCTCAAGACAGCAATACAAACGTATATTGTGACGCATGTACTGCACATCTCTAACTGCGTTGCAGATCATGATTCACTGAATGCGTGTAGCTACGCAACATGGTCCCACCAAAGCTGCACATTATGATGCACTCGCTGTGCAGCACTAGCCTTTCGGAGCCAAAAAATGATCATGGTGCCCTACAATTCGCATTGTGTCCTTCGTGGATGCTCCTGAGACGCCGCGTTGACGCCATGGTGAGAGCTGATGCGTTTGTTGTTTTGAACAGGAGGACAGACGGATATAACTAGCGCATAGTGGTGTTCCAAGAGAATGGGGATGTACCTATGCGATAGGATGCCGAACAAAGCCCGATGACGCTGAAACCTTAGTTCTGCTTTGGGGGCTACTTGAAGTAAAAGGCACCTGGCGCCGCTGCGATTGGAGAAGCTCTCGCCCTGCTTGACCACTAAACACCATAAGCGTCTACGAGGAAGCGGCTCGTAGACGTTGTTGAGCGCTCAGCCCCGGGACACCTCGCGCGTGTGCAGCAGAGGCTATAGCTAGCCACACGTCTTGCCAGCTTCGCAAGGTATCAGTCAATAAATCCTCGGCGTCGAGGATGAGAAGGAGGTGGATTAACATGGGGGGGATGCTTTGGCGTCTGCCAGGGGGGGTAGTTTGAGTTCCATCGTTAGCTGTCATGAGGCTCAGGGTCCGAATCAGACTAAAAAGTGGACAGGCACGCGCGGAAATTCGCAGCCCACGTTCCTATTCAAAGAATCCAGAAAACGTCACTTGCCTGACGGAGATGTCATACAGGATGTAATGTGTTCTTGAGCTGAACAACTTCCAAGTGGGTATGTATCATAGCCAGGGTGCAGAACCGATTCCTCAGGATTAGAGATGTGCAATGGCCCGGCTAACGTGCACGTCCATACCAACAGCAAGCCAATTTCCTTGGGACCCATAGACGGTTCAGGGTCTTGCAACCACTATCCCTGTTTGCCCAAAGTCCTTAGATGCGCTTGACAAATGGAAACAGTGAACAGACGCTTCTTGAGTGTGTGCTTTGTCGATCTATGAATGGTGACGGGGACATGTGGTAACCAGTAGTACAGATTTTCATTATGTTCACAACGCCTACCAACATGCTGGTGTTTGTCAAGCACATGGCGACCCGAGATTTGACGGTAGAGCATGTTGTGGAGAGTTCCACAGTGTCGGTGAAAGTGCTGCCTCAATACCAATCAGACACCTGTAATTGGGTGCCAAGGGATAGTGCGTCTGTCTTCTAGAAGGACGTTACTACGGAAAGGGCGCATCGACAAGTGCTTGGTAAGGCCGGAGAGCACTCGGTTGGTAGGCCTTTCTACGGCACGTGGCTTTCAGGGAGTTGGCGGTCCAACAAGAGGGATAAGAGCGGGACGAAGCGATTAGTGGTTGAAATAGAATGATTCATGTCGCATGGACAGCAACTGCAAAAAAGGGCATAGCAGCCGTTTGCTGTGATCTGATTCGCAAGCAAGCGTACTTGTAGAAAGCGGCTATCGGATGCAAGGTACCGTAGACGCAAACGACGGGGGAAGGGAACATGAACAGCAGTGGTACAAGAGCAATGCCAGGTAGAGCTAACCGTGCGGCCGTAAGAAGTCGTTTGTCTACGATATTACTTAGGGAGGAAGGGGCTTGATGGTTTCGGAGGTGTAGCGGGAGAGAGGAGGGACAGGAAGGAGCCAGGATGGTTCTCACAGGGCTAGGACTCTGGACTCTGGACGCAGAAGCAAGGCCAACCAGGGGATCTGGAACAGAAGAAAACATGAGTGGAGAGAGAGGCTGGGAATGCGAGCACAAAGTCCGATGGAGTAGTTTGAATGCACAGAGATCGGATCCTCGTCGTGGGAGCGCAACGACTCGACGTCACGCATGTCTTGACCTCAGCTTTTTCCCATAAGGTTCACGGGTTTCTGAGTGTTGTCGCGGCGGCGCTAAGATTGAGTTCCCACTGCTGCAGCTCGCTCGAGTTTCCTTCCCTCGGGCGCCTTGGCCACGGTGACGCTCTCGTAACCATGCTCGGTGGATATAAACGTCGAGAGAGCACCCTGCTTTTGTTCTGCTGCTCTGTAATCTCGAGTCGATCCGCCTGACGAGAGGAGCTACGATTATATAACGAAGTGTTGCTTCTCGCTCTGACCCTCTGTTCTCGGTCAAACCCATCGTCCATCAAGCTGCTCGAAGTAAGATCTGTTGGCTGTTCCACTAGTCTCTCTGTCAACTCAAGCCGTTCTCTTTTGGTTCTCTCGTGCCGCCAGCCGCCGCCCAGGCCATTGTTTGAGCACTTTCGAGTTGCAACGCAGCAGCAGCACAGAACAGCAGAAGCGAGAGACACGTCGATAAAGTTTCGCTGCTTGCCGAGGTTACATAATACACTCGCCTCGCCGTCCCTACGCAAGCGGTAGTTACTCTACGCCCTGCCCTGCCTTGCCTTGCGACTGTCCGTCCGACGCTGTCCGCCGTCCGCGATCCGTCTCGAAATTCCAGAATTTCCGTAATCATCCCGTCGACACCCTGCTCCCCGGCCACGCCACAACAACTACTACTTTGCATACCAGCTCGCTCTCCGACTCCTGTCTCGACTCGACCCATTCATTCTTGCCTTGACTCGACCTTCTGGCCCCAGTTCATCTTCGAGGTCCTGATCTCTGCCTGACGCGGTCCCGCTTCTGGGAAGTTTCCAGAAATTCTCTCAATAACCATCTTTTGCCCTCGACACCCTACACATCATGGCCTCGTCGGCTTCCCCCATAGATATCGCCACGCCACGCGCGTCGCCCCCAAACCAAACCTCCAACCTCACCAGCCAACTGCAAGCCGCAAATGCGCGAAGCGGCGACACTCAACCGCCGACTTTCATGGCCAACATGGAGCGTCGCGGCAGCGAGTTCAGACCCGATAGCCTGCGCCACGGCTCCATCAACATGGGCAACTCTTTCCACTCACGTCCCATCTCGATGCGTGATCGCGGTCGTCGCGATAGCACTAACCACGCTGGCAGTCTCATGGCTGGCATGAGCTGGGGAGGTCTGTCCGTGGGCAGCTTTATCCGCGACGAGTAAGTTCGAAACGCTGCTTTGACACCCTGGGTGCGTTCACTGACACGCCGCCGCAGTCTGATCATGGCAGGCACCTCGCCATACAACTTCCAGTCTCCATCCTTCCACTCGTCTTCATACCTCCCCAAGATGGAGGCCAACTTCATGAAGGACTACATTTGCTGCGGCATCACGCTCGATTCGCTGCACGAGCTGCTTCAGCACTACGAAGAAGCTCACGCCCAAGTACCTACACAAACCATGGGTCGCACTCCCAAGGAGCACTTGCTCGCCAACGCTCGCAATGCCAATGCCGGCACTGCCGCTCAGATGTTGCAGCAGCAGCAGCAGAGCCAGCCTCACAATCACCAGCAAGCCCCCCAGTTTGACCACCCCTCTGGTCTTTCTCAAGGCCTGGCCCGCGACCCTCTGCAAGATCACGACATGGACGACATGGACATGGACATGGACGATTCGACTATCGCTCCCGCTGTGCAGGACCCATACCACAGCCACCAGTTCCAGCCTCAACCACAGTTCGGCAGACAGCAGGCTAGAGCCCCGTCAATCAACATTGGCATGGCAAGCGCCTTCCAGAACACACAACAAGTCAACAATGTGTCGACGCCCACAACACCACAGCCCGGCCAGACCATGCATCTCGGTGGCTTCAACCCTACCGTTTCCTCGGTAAACACGCCGACCTTTGGACAAACATCACAGACCGTGAGTCCATCAGAGTCGACAGTGCACACCCCAGGCGAGATTGACCCGTCCAATTTCAATGCATCAATGTCCGGCTTCGGCTTCCCTGACATGAACGGGCAACAAGACGAGTCACGGTGCATCGATGACCCCGCCAAGCGTTTGCTCAGCAAGCAAGGCGGTATGGGCGGTTTCAAGAACCCGAGTCAATTTGCCAACAACAGCGAATTGGCCAAACGCCTACGGGAGCAACAGCTCATCCAAGGCTTCGGCTTCCCTGGTGAAGAAGCCAAGCCTTTCCGATGCCCTGTCATCGGCTGCGAGAAAGCATACAAGAACCAGAACGGTCTCAAGTATCACAAACAAGTATGTCGCTCACACAACACTCTTTCCAATGCCCTTTACTAATTTTCTCCCAGCACGGTCATCAAAACCAGCAACTCAAGGAAAACCCAGATGGCACCTTTTCCATTGTGGACCCCGCTACATCAATTCCTTATCCCGGCACTGTCGGCATGGAAAAGGAGAAGCCTTATCGCTGCGAGGTCTGTGGTAAACGCTACAAGAACTTGAACGGCCTCAAGTACCACCGTCAACACTCGCCGCCTTGCAATCCTGATCTCAAACTCAATCCTGTCGCCGTTCCGCAGATGCCTAATGGAATGCAAGCTATGAACGTCAATGTTGCTGGAGCCGGTCTCTCCATGGGTATGGATGATGGCCTGGGTTACTAGTACCCTTCTTACTGCTCTCTTTACCTGTTCTGTCAGAGGCGTTGGCGGCGCCCTTGTGTCTGGATCGCTCTTGCTGTTCACGATACACATCCGCTTCACTTTGTGATACCCGGCACTGCACGATCCTCCTTTTAGGGCGGCTCTCGTCCTGCGCTCTTCTTTGCTTGATTGCTTTTTCGGTTTTTTGCGGGTAATTTTCAAAATTGTTTTGATTCTATTTTCGGGTTTGGCGTTATGGCCGTGTGTACACGTTGCCTTCTGAGGGGTCTGTTTATGCTCTTTGCAGGTCGCTGCTATGGTTATGGGAGTGACGCTCAACGAATTCGTTATTTCTCTCTTGTTCACGATAGACGTGGTGTCGGTACGGAAAAAGTTGGAGCAACAAAGTCTATATTTTTCACATTACAGTCGTTCCTCTCGCGTCCTCCTTTCATCCGGTACATCGTCATATGATTCACCTCAACGTTGCATCTAGCCGGTTCCAAAGACCCTGTCTTGCACTTGCATCGCTAATCACCCGGTGCGTGCACGTCGTGCCACGGGCAGAGCCCCAAGGCTTTTGGTATCCTCTCCGTGTAATGAGATCTGTCATATCTGTGATTGTCTCAAAACGCAACACATTCTAGGCTCGCAGCGACATTACTGAGACTTCAATTACCAGTGTCCCTTCGCCGGATCTAATGGTTCGAGATGTGACTGTATCTTTCCTCAGCACCTCCTGGCTCTGCAATTACAGTGGAAGACCGTAGTGGTAGAGACTATCAATCGAGGAGGATAAAGAGCCCTGAGCCAGGAAATGTGCGGAGCTGGGACCGATGGCACGAAACCTTGAACCTCAGGTATCGGACCGAAGAACAGTTGGCGACAAGAAGCGAATGGTTGAAGACAGCACAAGGCTTGCAGACGGTTCACATCCGCGTCAGCCATGTCAATCTGGGTTCCGACAGGCCATTCGACGCACGCGATCAATCGTACACCGCTCACGATTGTGGAGCTGTACTCCACAAATCGAAGCCCATATTCCGTGCCCCTGAACGTCAGAGACCCTGCACGAGCTGGCGGTACATATCAAATGTGGTTGCGTGCTCTTCAACTGCACTCCCCCAAACAACCTGCTTAATCCACCAAACTCTTGGCTTCCCCCAAGGGAAAGCGCGACTTGAGTACAGTAAGAGCAATTCATCTGACACGTACTTTTTTAGCACAACGGTGCCTGATCTCCCAGACAGGTTGAGACGAGGGCTATTACCCGCGGATGGAACTGAGTCGCGATATCACTGTTCCAGCCTTTGCTATCCCACCACTGGTCTGGAGAGGCTACTTTGGCACTGCGTTTGCGCTTGTTCTACTCTACATACATCGGCATCATGGGTCTTGGTCTTGAGAGCGCCGTGATACGGCGACGCCATACCTGGCGGATTTGGGCTAGCTACATATTGTAGATCGGTATCATATGTACTCACACTACCACACTCGCTGAGGAACAGGTGCTTTGACCGGTCCACCATAAAGCCGGCAGTCTTAGCTCGCTTCAGCCCCAGCGCGAGTCAACTTGCAATCATTAAATCGGGAAGTTGCACTTGGTTTGATATTATGATACGGCTACAAACGAGCCGGGGCACATGGTCCTTCCCGTTCAATGATTGCGTTCAACAATTTCCTTGGCGAATGTAGCAAAGTTACGCTTCTCATCAACCATTTCCCACAAGTTCGGCTGGGTGAATACAGCCAGGGTGTTCCTGGCAACCTGGCCCCCTTTGCCGGGAGCGGAGCCTTTGACGAAATGAGGTACCGCTCTGAACTTACCATGGGTGATGACTTCTAGAGCCTCGCCAGTCTGGAAAGCAAGACAGTCCTTTGGAATGTTGACCTTGGTCACCTTGCCCGAGCGAGAATGAATGTACAAGCCGGCGGCTGGGTCAGGAGGTGAAGACAGCTCTGGCAAGGGTGAGATGTTTGCAGAATCGATGTGAGGAGGGTTCGCTGCTTCATCGATGAACATGGCTGATGTCAGACCTGTCAGACAACCGTGGTCCAGATGTGTGGCGCACCAGTCGTCAGGTGAGCTTTCAGCAGCACCCTCAGTTGTGGCCGGCGAAGGAAAATAGTGTAGCAGACGTGCCTTTGTCGAAATGCTCGTCTGGACAACATGTTCCAGGTAACCTTCCTGGTATTGAGGAACGTTCTTGACTGCGTAACGATCACAAGCCCGGGCGACCAATGCAGCGGTGTCGACGATAAAGTTGCAAAGGTTTTGGAAGGTCTGCTCAAATCCAGGGAGAACCTGGTTGCTTGGCCATACATTTGCTGCGTTGTATTCTGGAAGGTTCGGAAACATCTCGATGGCCTTCTGGTGCAGAGTAGAATCCTGCACAGGATTGGCGTAGTAGGAGCCTTTAAGCGTATCATAGCGACCGTTCTTGAGAGTTTCTTTTCCACAGCTCCAGCCTACAAGATAGCTGCTCTCGGGGTTCTCAAGTTTTTCTTGCCAATATGAGCGCTTATACACAGCCCACGGTGATGTGAGAAGGCCTACCTAGTTCAGCCTGAGGCAGATTGGCCAGATAAGAAGAATACGACAGCAGGGTCTTTCTCATGGTAATGAAATCAGACGGCAGATCACGAACGACGATGATACCCAGAGAGTCTGGCCCAAAGGCCTGTTCAAGAGCCTCGAAGGGTACCGAACCTACAAAGTGATGAGAGGTATGTTTTATTTATTTTTGGAGTCGAGTGATCTCTATATTTACCTGACTGCAGGTCGCGGAGACTCACGGTCACGGGTGAAGCGGTTTGCACACCGGACTCGTTCAGATTGACAGCCATTGTGAGGTGATGCTACGGTGGTGATGAAGTGGGAGGTTAGAGAAGAGGTCAGGAGGAAGGAGATGGTCTAGATAGCAGCAGACGGACGGAGCTAGATAGAAGGTGGTGATTTTGCATCTTCGGCCGGGTGCGCCGCAATATCAGCCGAGCTCTGACAGGGCGTCGCCCATGTCCGACAGACAAACCAAACATGGTCAAACCACTCAGTTTCAAGGGCGACAAGAAGGTCAAGAAACGCAAGCGCACGCGTGACGAAGATGAAGAGGGACATGGTCCAGCGGCGAAAGATATCAAAGCCGGCGCATCGCAAAAGCAAGACGACGACGACGACGAATCGTGGGTATCGGCAGACGCAGTGAAAGACGTCGCAGGCCCCGTCATCTTCGTGCTACCCACAAGGCCGCCGACATGTCTCGCTTGTGATGCCAATGGCAAGGTGTTCGCCAGTGCGGTTGAGAACATGATCGAAGAGTCGCCGTCGACCGTCGAGCCGCACGACGTCAGGCAAGTCTTCATAGCAAATCGCATCGCGGGCACCGATACCTTCAGCTTCAAAGGTCATCACGGCAAGTAAGTTTCTCTCCAGCTGCTCTCCGACCTCCGACCTCCGACCTGCAACAACATGTTCCTTACACACGCACTACAGGTATCTTAACAGCGACAAGTTTGGTATTCTCTCAGCTACACGCGACGCCATCTCGGCTGAAGAACAGTTCACCTTGCTACCCACCGACAGTCTCCTCTTCAGCGTACGCACTACACGCGATGCCTTCTTCTCTGCCACAAAAGACACCGCTGTCGAGGTCAGAGCAGATGCCGACGACCATACTAGCCCGACCTGTGCCATCAGATTGCGTATGCAGGCACGCTTCAAGCCTGTCCACAAGGCCGCAAAGGAGGAAAAGGCAAACGAGAAGATAAGCAGGGCCCAACTCGAACAAGCTGTCGGTCGCAAGCTCGAGGACGACGACGTAAAGCTACTGAAGAGGGCTTGGAGAGATGGCACCTATCACGAGGCTCTGCTCGATGTCAAGGTCAAGGGCAAGCACGATAAGTTTGCTTAAGCAGCCAGCTCAACCTGCTGCAACTATTGCTCCAGTGCATCCAATACAACCAGGAAGCAACAGCTTCTAGCATTTATCAAAGCAATTGCACGAATAGATACACCATTTGACGTATCTAAGTTTCACAAGACCACGTGAAGCGGCTCAATCTGAAAGCTTGTCGACCACCCTCCCTGCTTCCCCGCATGCCCGCATACAACATCCTCCACCTCTTCCTCACAATCTCGTCTACCATTCACTGCGCAGTCGACACGTGCCATGAGTCTGCTACTCGTTTCCGTCTTGCTCATGGTCTGCGCCGTCAAGCTGTCCGCGCTTTGTAGCTGGGTGCTGTTCTCGATGGACTGAGACGCTTCTGCTCGCTTGACACGGATGCCTCTCGCATACACAGCATATCAGCCATCATCTCTGGATGTTCGCGTGAAATTTGCACGGAACATAACCATGGGACTCTACAAGCAGCGATCACTACCGTCATATCAGGACCCAGCATGTTAGGCTTGTCAACGGCATCGGTCACAATGGCGATAAAACTCTTATGGATTGACCTCGACCTTCACGCGGAGCTCTGAGTTTCTCATCCAATGCTGTCAGCACAGGTGTCTTCTGGCGAGGGTCCAACTTCACCAGCATCAAAATCCTTCCATATCACCCGGACTCTTTTTGCCCCCATTTGGCATGCGTGTACGAGCGGTCGACTGCGCCGATTTTCACGAACATGTTACTGGTTATTCTTTGCCGGTGATAGCTCCGTTGGACCAGATATCATTGTTGCACCGGAGCCTCAACGCACATGTTTTGCGCAGTACAGGAATGCGACGGATTGGCTGAGCACCTCAAGGAAAACATACATGTCGCGAAGATCTGCACAGCGATGCACGCTCTCCTATCAGAAGACCAGATGCTTGTCCCCCGGGCAATAGTATGCGTGATATTTCTTGTATCACGGCGGTTCCGACTTGCATTGACACGGTCAACATACCTACTTCTGCACGATCGAGAGGCACACTCGTTCGGCGGACAACAGCCATCACATCCTTGGGCATCGGTGTGCTAAAAGTTGACATTATTGTTGTTTTGTCGGTGTAAGGTGGCTTTGGGGAAACAACAGCATCGAGTCAAAGTCGGTGTCACCCAGGTTGTCTCTGAGAAGCTCGTCGACCTACCATCTCGATATCAAAGTAGCACGATTGTTTGCTTGAACCTACTGTATCTTACTCTGACTCACACATCATGGTACAAGGCTGTAAGGTTTACAGCCCTCTTAGCCTTCGATTCAGTAGCAAGTAGAGAAACAGCAGAATGATCGTGTCGTATCTGCAGGCTGAACACTCGGTGGTAATCACGCATTAGAAAGACCATGCATAATGTAACACGGAAAACGGGTGCTGAACGAGATAATTCCTTCGAGGAATGGAATCGAGAGAGGAGGTTTCATGTATTTGCTCCCCAGTATTTTACTACTTCACAAAACCTGTTCCACTTGCAACTCAATCTGTCATGGGTTTTTCCAAACTGCTCGGACAACGATAACATCTGTCGTGTGCCCCCAGGGGTTCCATGTGAGTCGTTCTCCGGTCCGCTGGCCCACCACTCTCGCTTTGTGTCAGCCGGCGTCGCAAGCATTCATACCGAGTCAGAGTGTCGGTCAATGCCAGGACAGGTGCACGCGCAGTGCGCGAGTAGCTAGCTACGTGGACGAAGCAAAAATGTTCGGTTCGCGGACCGAGACGTAGCGGGCTGGTCTCAATCCTTGCTTGAGCATCTTTTCGTTTCGGATCTGGTCCGAATCACCGATGTTGGCCATCTTAGCTCTATGTGATGTATGATGCGCTTCTGGTCTTGCCAGTGATCTGATAGTCAGGCGTCCAAACAGTCGGTCAATGATTGAAGACATCAGCATGAGTTCATTTTCACTGAAAACGGTGCGTCCTAAGCAAATGTCTGTATGTTCATGATACAACTATTCACACTCTCTCGGTCTCGAGCATCAAGCTTGCACTAGCTAGCTTGTGGGTCTCTTGTTTGCATATCGTCATATAAGATCGCATCGAGCGGTCTTAGTTACATAACCGTTAGGCATATCATCAAGTCCATCTTTGACTCGGTTCGGCGGGATACAACGCTCGAATTTTGCACTTCCTGTCAAGTGTGGAAACACATGCTGATTGTCGCAAATGTCTTTAATTAGCAGCTCCAACGGCTCGGTGGAATCGGACGTCTTCTCCGAGACCGTTAACCGTTGTTCAGCCTAGGACGAGTCTGTAGAGCAACTCCGGATTGAGGTGTCAGATGAGTCATGTCAAGTTCAAATTGAAGTAGATCGTCATGCATCATAGCCGTAGGTTTGCTGGGAAGTGCCCTCGCGATACGCCATGGGTTGACTGTGGGCCTGCTGAGGTTGGCCGGGCATGAAGTGGGCAGATCCGGCGTTCGAATTGTAAGTTGGAGGGGCTAGGCTGCGGGGTGCGCCATGGAAGTCTGCAGTGGTTGATGCGACAGGCGGTGCTCCGGAAACAAAGCTGGCGTGACCTTGCTGCTCATGGTATGAAGGTGTTGATGAGGCAGCGTATTGAGGCATTCCTTGAAAGTCGGGGTGAGTATTGATGCCACCATTGTGGAAAGCAGGTGTTGGTGCTTGAGCGGTGATCGCGTGCTGGAACTGTGCCGTTTGTGGATGACCTGGGTAACTCATTGGGTGTGCTGGGGACGAATAGCTTGTCGGTCGGTCGTTCTGACGGACTTGATAGCCATATGAAGGGGCGGTGGGAACGTCCTGAGCTCTCCATGACGCAGCACTCTGACCAGCAGTCTGCTGTGCCCCCTCGGACATGAATGGTGCGGAAGCTGGAGCGCTTCCAGGACTATACTGATTGTGCTGTCTCCATGCTTCCGCTGGTTGAGCAATGCCTCTACTCGTGGCTGAAGACGAGGGTCTAGCAATGTTCACGCCTGCGCTCAGGTGAGCCCGAGGCGAAGAATCAGGAGCAGAGACGCTGTACTGTGGTGGTGCTTTATCTACGACGCTAATGTTAGTATCGGCCGTTCTGAGCAGAGGTTGGGCACTCTTACCATCGTTCTCATTTACATTGATGGTAAAAGTTTCTCCGGAGAGCCTGCTTCTGAGGTATGCGTTCTCCTCCTCGAGCTCACGGTTCCGTTGCTGTGTAGTCAAATACAACTTCTCGCGGCCTTCTTGAGTGCCAGTCAATTCGCTGATTCGTCGCTCGAGATTCTCGATATGATCCTTTGTTCTTTGACGAATGGCTCTCTGTGCTTCTCTGTCGTTTGCGCGTTTCCTTTCAAGTTGCGCAGCCGAAAGCGTGGACACGCTACGTGTACCGGCTCTCGAAGCCCGCTTTGAGGTAGGCTTGGACTGGCTTCCCGAGTCTGAGCTGTGCATAGTACCACTAGGGCTTTGACGAGAGCTCGATGATGTATCCTGATTCATGATGAAAAGTGATCTCGCGCGCGGCTGGACGTGAGTCGTGAAGAAAGGAACAACACTAAGTGTATGATGTGTTTCTGAAAAGCCAAGGCCAGTCAAAAAAACGAGATAATATATCAAGTGTCGAACACTCAAGGGTGGTGGCTGGTGAAGATCGCCAAGGGGAATGAGCCAATGAGGTCAAGGAGCAGAGACGTGGTTCAACTCGAGTCGAGCTGGGTGATGGTGCACGACAGTGTGAAGATCGGTAACAGATTGGATGGGGTAGGTGGGCAAGATCAAATATAACGACGAAAGATGATGAGGAATAGAAGAGTCAATGTGAGAAGCAGTCTCGCCCTAATGTTGCAATCTTGGGTCTTTGCAGACAGCGAACGATGGGCCTTTTAGAAACATTGGACACGGACTCACAATCACTGAACCATGGCTGGATAGCTTGAGATCTGGTCAGAGATGCACACACCGCAGCCGCACCGTACATGACGAAAGAACTTTTAGTCTGCACGTTAGCGGCTTCCGAACCCTGCGTGGAAGGCAGGAAGAAATTTTCTGGGTGACTGTTAGACCTGGCGGGAATAATGGACCAAGTGTTGCGCGCGCACGCGTGAGATAAGTGCTGCACAGACTGGCGTTAGACTGGGTAGAGAACCACACCCGCCAATGGTAGACCGAGGAGCAACTCTGGTGGCTGCTGCTAGAAAAGACCTCCACCGCGGCAGATCACCGCCTTGACGCCACGCCGCGCACGCGGTTGCATGTTACTGTTGGCTATTATTTTCCACGTCCGGCTCCTGATTAGGCTTGAACCGAAGCAACTGCCACGTGTAGAATCTGCTGCCTTGCTGCCTTGTATCTGAGCGAATCTGTACCAGATTGCCAGACTGTCATGTCGACTTCGACTCATGTGGCTGGGGGTGTAATGGGCGAAATGACTTTGCAGCGTCGTTTCAGACTCTACGATTGCGTTGACCACCCGTCCCTTCGTACGTTTACGCCATGCCACCTTGATATGACGACCCGAAGGGCATAACAGCTTGCTCTCTGTTTCCCTCTCGCTGTTCCCTCCGGACCACACCCCAATTAGCCCTTTGGGACAAGGGTTGGCCATCGAAAATTTAGGTTGGGTGCCTCGAAACGTGGCACCCGACGGATTCTCGCGCTGTAAGTATCTTGGTGCAAAACGTCCACCTTTAATCCCGAAATTGAGTGATAGAGTTCTTCTATGGAGTGTAGCCTCACGATGGTGTCGAGCTGGAACATGAAGGATTCTCTGACACACTGAAGGCTTGTTTAACGAACTTTGTTCTGTACTTTTTAGCCCATTCCGGTCGCCTTGAGATGACTAGCTTGGTGTTAGCAATGACGGTGATCGAATTGAGCTGAGGAAAGAAATGAGCCAGCCCACTCGGGTGCTCGTACAAAAGAAGGATCTACATGCCGCCGCTATACCGGAAGAGCCGCACCCTCTGGAATCGCATTGGAAAGCAATACAACTCATGCTGCAGAGGAGTGTTTCGTCAACACGTACGGACAGACTTCCATGTCTGGCTAGAAAAAGGATCTGGTAAGGCAATCACGTAACGAAGGTCTTCGCTGCTAGCCAGTGGTCATCATACAAAGCCTGGACACCGGCGGGACCGGGGTCTTTCGTCGAATGTGGCTTGGCGTCCAGATACCTGCTCCTTGATCGAGCGTAGGTGGCTTGCATTTCTGAGCTCGGGAGGTCTTTGCTGGCACGACCGGTGCCCAGCCAAGCGGCGCGTAGAATCGTACGTACAAGGTAACCAGCATCTGCGATGCGGCAGGATCAACAGATGCAAAAAAGGGCAACGTTCTACGGACCCCAGAGAGCACATGGAGAAGCGTTCTGTACGAGTCGTGCATTCTGACTCGAATTAAGGTTTTTGCTTCTTACTCCTCAAACATTCCATCGGTCCACTGTCCGAGTTAGAATCCGAAATGTTCCATGCAGCATGACATCTAAACTCTGGAGATGGAAGACGGGCGGCAGGAAGCGGCTGCTCACGGACTACAGGGAAAATATCTCTATCAGAGTTCGCCAGAAATGCTGAAGAAGCAATAGGCAGCGTATGTTTTCCCCACCTCGAACTTTGATGCTTCACGATGCATAGATCACAGTCGCCGCCTTGAGGTACGGTTGAGGTCATTGTGATGTCCATGACAGCCCCTACGATTTTCAAGGTCTCTACAAGTACACTCAGACGGGACGAGAAGGAAGTTCCTCGGCTGCAGCACGCAATTGTAACGCTTCCTTATTTAGTAACTACCTATCCATGTAGGAGCCGAAATCGGCACTGGCAGACGCTAGGATGTGTGTCGGAATGATGATGATGCCCTTCCAAAGCCGAAGCAAAGGGGGCTGGGAGGGGTTGTTGCGCCAAGTCTAACATTTGCTTGTATGCCCAATCACGTACGACTCGGATCAAATGTTCCGCGGGACGGAGAAGGCTCGCAATTGAGTCGCGCAGAACTGACAGACCACAGTAGGTGGAGCGTCCTGTGCTCTTCCGTGGTCTGTCCTCGACCCCAAACTACCGATGCATACCGCCTTCAAAATTTGATGTCCCAATGCGGTCGCGCAATCATGGCTTATGACCACATACGCTGACATTTTCAGACATTTGGATCCTCGTTGCTTTTGCTGTTGAGGCACTAGATGGCATCTGCTAGCAGTCTCTCGTGTCAATCTCTACCACTCCTGCACCTCACCAGCCTTAGGCTGTTGTACCCGGACGACTTTGTCGCAATTGAGTAAACAAAGAGGGTCAAGAGCAAGCTTCATCTGTGTCCGCATGTGTCAGCTACGCAGTAACAACAGAAGTAATCATGCGACGACTTGAGGTTCTGGTCCGCCTTAGGGCATCGAACATCGTGCGTTCAAAACTTACCTTTCTCATCAAATCGACAGCGCTGCGTCCAACCTCATGCTCGAGATAATCTCTCTTGACCATGCCGACGCCATGCTCGCCAGTAGCTGTACCTTCCATCTCGATGGCGCGTTTGACCATACGATGGACTAAATCTTCTGCAAGACTGTGCTCCTTGTCGTTGTAGAGGATGATTGCTGTATGTGTCAGTCACGGATTGTGTTGTTGTTTGCATTAGATGAAAGACCGCTCACCATGGAAATTGCCGTCACCAACATGTCCAACGATAGCTCCTGTCAAGCCGCTCTTCGCGATGGCTTCCTTAGTCTCCTCGACAATATCTGGTAAGCGCGAGATGGGCACTGCCACGTCCGTAGTCCAGACATGGTCGCCGTCGTTCTGCTTCTTCGCCATGACGCTCCAAAGAGCTTCCTTTCTAGCACTCCAAAGCTCTAGTGCCTCGTCCTGGTTCCTCGCGAACTCAAACGTCTTGCTGCCTGAGGACTTAGCAATCTTTTGGACAAGGGCGATATGCTCCTTGACACCGGTGGCAGTTCCGCTGAACTTGAAAAACAGGGTTGGAGCCTCCTTCCACGATCGTGAGGTCTGTCCAGCGTCGTTGATGCATCGCATCTGAACGTCGTCCAGCAATTCAATTGCCGCAATAGGCACGCCTTCTCCTACGACTTTGAACACAGCATTGGCCGCTTCTCTGACTGACGCAAAAGTACAAACGGCAACGCTGGTATTCTGAGGCTTGACGGTAACCTTCAACGTCGCCTCGGTGACCAATCCAAGCGTGCCTTCGCTTCCAATGAACATGCGGGTCAAATCATAGCCGGCGGAAGACTTCCTAGGACGCTGCTTGGTCTTGACGATAGTTCCATCTGCGAGAACAACGGTAAGGCTGAGAACCCAATCCTTCATAGTACCGTAGCGATAAGCATTTGTGCCGCTACATCCTGTACCCACCATGCCACCAATCATGGCACCTGGGCCCGGGTCTGGAGGAAAAAATAGGTTATGGTCGGCGAGTTCTTCGTTCAGATTTTCCCACCCAACAGCGGGTTG
Organism: Aureobasidium subglaciale EXF-2481; assembly: GCF_000721755.1. Classification (NCBI taxonomy): domain Eukaryota; kingdom Fungi; phylum Ascomycota; class Dothideomycetes; order Dothideales; family Saccotheciaceae; genus Aureobasidium; species Aureobasidium subglaciale. Next base: position 357,014 of record NW_013566980.1, on the reverse strand, counting down.
CACGATTATGTCCAGATCATCCTTGTTCAGCTTCAAGATTTTGTCCATGCGGCTGAAGTCGATGCATACCCCACCTCTTGTAGAAGCAAAATGGCCTTCCAGGCTCGTTCCACCTGAGTACGGAGTAACCGGAATACGTCGACGATGGCAAACTTTCATTATCTCGCTCACTTGTTCGGTCGATGCAGGCCTGACGACGCAGAAGGGCTGATCCCCGGGGAGGGCAGGATAAGAGCTCCATTCAGAGCCTGCGTGAGAGGTAAGATCCGAGGCCTCTGTTGAAATGTTCTCCTGTCCAACGATGTCGCGGAAGTCGGTCCATGCTGCTTCAAGATTGGTTGGAGCAATGTTATGCTTTGGGGGACGGGCGGCCGTGAGCGGCAGTGTTGAGTTCGGAGCAGGGTCAGCTGGAGCCTGTTGGCCAGCGATATAACCGCCGAGAGCACCAGTCAGTAGGACTAGCAAGAGTAAGCATTTTGTGTCTCGTCAATGGGATTTGGACCAGAATATACCGAGTGGCACCATCCAGACAGGTGACCCTCCAGAGCCCTTCTGAGCAGCTCGGGCTTCGGCGAACCGAAGCTGGTCAGCCCGTTCTCTCTGTAGCCTTTGGGCAGTACTATCATACAACTGACCCTTGAAGGACTTGCCTTCGCTTTCCGAGGCATAGCCTCGATTCCCTACTCGTCTAGCTGCGCGTGGTGCTTTTGCAGCCGTTCGGCCTAGCTGCTGCATGCTTTCGACGCGAGCAATGCTCTTGGAAAGCATCTTGCCGAGCTCCTTGGATGCTTCGAGGCAAAGAGTAGAGGTTGAACGACTCTTCGAGGAGGGGACGACGATTCGGTGAAACGGAGGCAGTCACGCAGCATGACGAGCGGATTATGCGCGAAGCGATTTCTGGCCAATCAGCGGTCGACTTGGCCGACCTCCGCTATTTACACTTTTAGACAGGGTCATACAAACACCAAGCTGAATAAAATATGAACAAGACAGTGAAGTGTAAAAAACATCTTATAGGAGCGTCCGATAAGTTCAAAGCAATAGATAAGCCAGTTTAGTATGCGTCTATGATTTTTTTTACATCACATTCGCTCTGGACGGCTGCTGTGGAAAAGTTGTCATGTCCCAGTGCCTTGGCAGTGTGTGCATACACAAGCGTCACGAAGTTCGACTGGAAGTTTTAATGCGGTATCTTATTTCTCCTTGCTATTATCGTTGAGACCAAGCTTAGTGGAGCTGGTATCGAACTTGAAGTAGCCCATACCCCGGTTTTTTGCATTGTGTTGGATCAAGACGGGCCAGGCGAATTGCTCGAAATGCTCGGTATCAGCTACTTCATGTCGGCAAGACGCTCCTTGACGTGCTCCTTGGCCTCGTCAGAGACGCTGTCGTTGTGAAGGGCAGCCTTGAGGCCAGCGGCACTAAGTTTGTTCAGTAGAGAATCGCCAAGATCATTGGCTCGCGCTCGGCTTACACTCTGGTGGAATTCTTGCCATCGTCAGTCTGAGAGGTGGAAGTGATGTCGGCGAGATGGTGCGAGACATTCTCCTTGGCTTCATCAGAGACGTTGGGATTGTGAAGAGCAGCCTTGAGACCAGCAGCGCTGTAGGGAATCAGTATAGATGTAATGGATATACGGAAGTGACTCCACGTACACTCGCACGGGGTTCTTGCCGTCGTCGTTGTGAGCAGTAGCACCAACGTCAGAGCTAGACTCAGTGCCGAGCTCCTTCTCGATGACTTCGAGAGAGTGCTGCTTGGATTCCTCGGAAGTGTTGGGGTTGCTGAGGTTAGCCTTGTGGCCACCAAGGACGTTACCGATGTTCGACATGTTGTTTTAGCTGGAGTGGTTAGGATTGTTGTTGTGATTGTCTTTGTGTCTGGAGGGAGGGTGGGAGGGAGGGAGAGAAGAGTGTGTAAAATGGACGGAGCGGGTTCTTATAGCATGTTGGAAGTGAGAGTGAGCCAACGAGGACCTTCTTCACTCAAAGGACGGTGTTGTTTGTCAGGCAGCTGTCACTTGTACATGCAACTTGGCAGGCAGGTGCCCTGCAGCTGTCTCACCAAACATGGAGCCTTAAACGCGTACAGACCAATTGTACTTAGCGAAAAGACTCTCATACGAGCGATGGTCATGGTAACAAAGCTCATATCTCACCTCGAGAGCTTGCAACACCATGTCATCTCTGGCATTGTAGGAGCTTGGAAAAGCACCACATGGATAGGATCACAGATCGAGCACACTTTCTGCAACATGACAAACTACTCACACGTCCATGACTGAGCCCCTTTTGTGTCTTGTAGAGCGGAAGAAAGGAATTCATGTGAAGAGGATGAAGTCCATGGCTTCAAATATGACGCGTTCGCGACGCGACGTGATTTGTGCCGCATCGGGACTTTTTGCGACCACGCGGATTGCCCATTATTTTCCATGGCCAAACGCAGATGTTGCGTCCGGTCGATCCGTCAGAGAACCTCGTTTGGGGGTGCTCGCACCGATGCAGAAAGCATAGCAGGTGATAGTAGAGACCATATGAATATGATAGAGAGCATCACATGCGACGTGCTTAGCAGCGAGCCGGGCCGAGGCTCCGAAACAACCGAGGCTCGATAGCAAGATGAAACATGGAAACGAGAGTGTAGGAAGGACGTCGTCGACAACAACAACAACAACAACAACGAATCTGCCTCGACAAGTAGCAAATCACCCACCATGGCGACTCTGATCAAGCCACCGCCTGCGGATGCCAGCAAATCTCCAATCGAGAGTGTGCTTGAGCTCAAGCAGCTGACAGACATCGACCCTGGCATCTTCACTAACACACGTCCATTGTGGCATCCTCCCGGCGCTCGAGGAATATACGGAGGTACGCACAGATGGCTAAGTGCAAGTTTCGATCTCTTATGATTCATAGGTGCCGTGATTGCGCAATGCCTGGCGGCAGCCCAACGAACAGTCCGCGACGACTTTAGCGTCCACAGCATGCACTGCTACTTTGTGCTTGCCGGCAACGCCGAAATCCCAATCATGTATCACGTCGAGAAAGTAAGAGACGGGCGCAGCTTCGCTACACGGACCGTTCAAGCACGACAGCGGGGACGCCCCATCTTCACGACGACCATGTCGTTCGTCCGAGAGAACAGCGGAGGTGCTGAGCGTGTCGAACATGCAGTCGACATGCCCACTGTACCTGGGCCGTCGGAAGACCTGGACATTCCGCAGCAAGACAACAGTCCTTTCCAAAGCCAACGCATCCACATCCTCAACCATGAATCGGGTCGGCCACAAGACAAGAAGACACGACAATGGATCAGGGCTAGGGGCAAGATCAGCCCCAGCGGAGGACACCAGGCACATCTTTCTGCTCTGGCATACATGAGCGATAGCTATTTCATAGGCACAGTGTCAAGAGTGCACCGACTGTGGAGGTTCTCGACATCGGACAAGGATGGGAAATCGACAATCGACAGTTCGGTGCTCGAGAAGCTTCGTGACATGGACGACGACACTCTGCGGAGAATGCAAGGAATGGACGAAGATGTCATAATGGCAATACGAAACATGAAGGACATCAACAGCGAAGAACAGAGACGGCCAGAGGTGGGCATGATGGTAAGTAGGGCGGTGCTTGTGACCATGGCGGCAAGGGAGACTGATGAGTGCAACAGGTCAGTCTGGACCACACCATCTACTTCCACTCGCCTCGCAATTTCAGGGCAGACGAGTGGATGTTTACAGAAATGGAAAGCCCATGGGCAGGAGACGGCAGAGGATTGGTGCTTCAGAGGTAAGTGGGGACTCGATGAAGCAAGCAAAAGCTAAAGAGAAGCAGGATGTTCACCAAAGACGGCGAATTGGTTGCAACATGCGTCCAAGAGGTAAGTGAACAAAGTGGTGCAAAGCACGCGGGCCAGGCTGACGAGTGAGTCTAGGGCGTGGTCCGACTAAAGGAAAGTAAGAGCAAGGCGGATGTGTCGAGCAAACTGTGACAAGGACCTGTGGGAGTGTGAGTCAAAGGCGTGATAGGGCGTGGTCAGGAAGAGCGGATGGCTAGGGCGTGGTAGAGGGTAAGGGCACATAGCCTATAGGGCGTGGAGTTTTGGAGTCTGTTGCGAGCGAATGGCGGGGTAGCAGCGGTTTTCGGCCGGCGTCATAGGGCCCGGCCCATTTTTTCACAGACCAACAGTCACGATGTCGGCGTGATGCTGTCACTCAGCAATTGCAGTCTGCATAACAGTACCTAGGTGACTCTATTGCCCTTTGTTAAATGCACCTGTCCCGACGCTACTCTGAGCCAACCACTTAGTCTGCCATCGCTCTGTCCCGACAGCAGCTCTTCGAACATCCTTCACCATGCCCATGTATGCAAAAGCCAAGCGCCGTGTTTTGCTGTAGCTGACCAAAGCCACAGGCTCAAGGAACCATGGAAGAAATATCCAAAGTTCCAACCTCTTGATCTGCCCAACCGCCAATGGCCGTCCAAGACGATCGACAAGGCGCCGCGATGGCTCTCGACCGACCTCCGCGACGGCAACCAGAGCTTGGTCGACCCCATGGACGGCGAGCAGAAATGGCGATACTTCCAGATGCTCGTCAAGCTTGGCTACAAGGAGATCGAGGTCTCGTTCCCCTCGGCCTCCGACACGGACTTTGAATTCACGCGCCGCCTCGTCACCACGCCCGGCATCGTGCCCGACGACGTCGCGCTCCAGGTCCTCTCACCATGCCGCAAGGAGCTCATCCGCCGGACCGTCGACTCGCTCAAGGGCGCCAAAAAGGCCATCCTCCACTTGTACCTGGCCACCAGCCCGTGCTTCCAGCAGATCGTCTTCAACATGAACAACGACCAGTCCAAAGCCCTCGCCGTCGAGTGCACAAAATACGCCCGCAGCATCACAAAGGACGACCCCTCGCAGAAAGACACCGAGTGGTCCTACGAGTTCTCGCCCGAGACCTTCTCCGACTCGAGCCCCGACTTTGTCCTCGAAGTCTGCGAGGCCGTCAAGGCCGCCTGGGAGCCGAGCGAGGAGAAGCCAATCATCTTCAACCTGCCTGCCACGGTCGAAATGTCGACCCCCAACGTCTATGCCGACCAGATCGAGTACTTCTGTCGCAACATCTCAGAGCGCGAGAAGATCTGTGTCTCGCTCCACCCACACAACGACAGAGGCTGCGCCGTCGCCGCTGCCGAGCTCGCTCAAATGGCAGGCGCTGACCGTGTCGAGGGCACTCTGTTTGGCAATGGTGAGAGAACCGGAAACGTCGACCTCGTGACACTTGCTTTGAACTTGTACACTCAAGGCGTCCCGCCCAACATCGACTTCAGTGACATCAACTCGGTCATTGACGTTGTCGAGAAGAGCAACAAGATCCCTGTCCACCCCAGAGCCCCCTACGGCGGTCAACTTGTCGTCTGTGCTTTCTCAGGCAGTCACCAAGACGCCATCAAGAAGGGCTTCCGCCTGCGCGAACAAAACGGCAACAATGACGACGAGCCCTGGAGGATCCCATACCTTCCTCTCGACCCTCAGGACATTGGTCGTACCTACGAGGCAATCATCCGTGTCAACAGCCAGTCGGGCAAGGGTGGTGTTGCTTGGATCATCCAGCGTACACTCGAGCTCGACATGCCTCGCGGCCTCCAAGTCGCCTTCAGCAAGATTGTACAGAAGGAAACGGATGCTCTGGGTCGCGAGCTACAACCCACCGAGATCAAAAATCTCTTTGTCAACGCCTATCATCTCGAGAAGAACCCGCGTTTCCATCTCATCGACTACGATATTACCACCGACCGCTCTGCACCCGCCGCTCCCACCGACGGAAAGACTGCTTCCAACAAGGACCTGAAGCGTCGCTTCGACGGTGTCATCGAGGTCGACGGTAAGGAGCACCGTCTCCAGGGTGTTGGCAACGGTGCCGTTTCATCTCTTGCCAATGCTCTCAAGTCCCTCAATATCCATCTCGACGTGGACGACTACAAGGAGCACGCTATTGGTCGAGGTAGCGACGTCAAGGCCGCCACATTCATCGAGTGCTCCACTGGCTCAAACAAGGTCTGGGGTGTCGGTATACACCAGGATGTCGTACAAGCTACCCTCACTGCCCTCCTATCCGCCGCTTCCTCGGTAAGTCAATAAATTATCATCTCGGCTTTGTCCTTTGTAATCTGACTCGTCATTTGCACAGTTCTTGTCAAGCAGGCCTGGTACCCCGACTCCTTCTGCCGAGCCCAAGCTTGACTCGTAGGAGCGAGACGGTGCATCCGACTCCATTGCGGATCTCCAGACGAAGTTCGAGAACGGAAAAGCTTAATAGGAAGTAGACTCGACGATTTTTCGACGTCGAGCTCTTTCTACACGTGTGATGTCCCGTCATTTTATTTCATTTTACTGCCTCAAAATACCTAGCTTGTTCATTTGGTCGTCCCCAGGATCTGGGAAAAATTGCCTTCTATTCACATCAATCAAAAACTTTCTCCCACAAGTCGTATAACGCTATTTGTAGCTACCAGAATGATCACTCGCCGAATGTCTGCTCTACGGCCAATTGTCAACTCGATTGCTGCTCTTCTTCAGGCTAGAGCACATAAGATCAGACGACGGTCAAGTCATTTCAGTCGCAGGACCCGAGAACTAGACAACACAAAGGTCAATGATAGAAGTGATATCTATGTTATGCACATGTAATGCTATCTCGTCATTCCCGTCCACATGGAGGGACACTAATCATACGATCTAATCTCTCCTGGCATTTCTTGTGAAGACATTCCCTCATCCTAAAAAGCGACTTCATACATCCCAATGTTCTCTTAAAAGGCCGAAAGTACAGTCTTTTACAAGGTCAAGAATTGGAAAATAGTTCTTCTAACTCGCATTCAAGTTCAAATGCCTCATTGCATCTTGTGACCAGTCTTCATCACTGTCGATGCTGGTGCGATTAGCGATCCTCAGTCCGCCCGACTGCACCGGTACATCTACTGGCGAGTCGGGCTCTTCGCTGTAATTGCCTCTGAACTCCGATCGAGGTGGTGGTTGGAATTGCTCGGGCGCCGCGCTTGCAAAGTCTTGCTCGTCAGAAAAGCCGTAGATCATGTTACCTTCTACGGGAGAATAATCGAGTGTGGTGTTCAGCGCGAGGTGGTTCGGTCGCTCGTTTGTGGGTGTATGGTCGTTATTGCGCAAGAACTCTGCTGATGGTCGTGGCAGCTCGTCCGTGTAGAGCTGCTGCGGCATGCTTGGCATGTCATACGCATGTGGTTCTTCGGCCAATGGCAGTTGTGAGATGCTTTCGACATGACGCAACGAACTGCCTGCTGTACCGGGAGCGCGGTTAATACTGCCGGGCCCTCCTCTGAAGGCGCCAGCGCCCGCATTACCCGACTGTACGCTGCTGCGTCTATCAGTCGCACCTTCATTTGGCACCGCTGTACCCACGCTTCCCTCTGCGTCAGGATCGCGGATACTAAACTGAGCTATCGTGCGCATCTTGCGAGAGACCCAGCTGGCCAAGATCTTGCCTCGCTGCTTTTCGCCAAGTCTTGATCGGGGGAAGTCACCCTTTTGGACAAAGGCAACAATGTCAAGCACAAGCTGGTGCTCGTTCAGTACCGTGTTCACGATCATTGGTACTATCGACGCGAGGAAGGCACGGGTGCGAGACTCGGCGATGAGGACCAGGAGTGAGCCGGCTTGGAAAATTGCGCTATTCAAAAGTTAGTATGTTGATTGTTAGAGATAGATTGATACCACATACCATCCACCAGAGACAAGAGCACGGTGACATCTCTCTACACTGGCTTCGACATCCATGGGGAAGTGTTGGAGACCATTAACCTCGAAAGTCTCACCAATTCCACCAAGGACGAACAAGACCTGCATTTCGACCATGTTGCCACCAGGTCCGATGGGCCTACTGACACTGTGCAGGAAGCCAAGATCTCCAGTGCGCATGTATCTCACACCAGGATCACCATCCACTGTACGGCCGTTGAAGCGTTCGGCATCGAACGCATCCTTCGATCCGTAGAATGAGTAAGCGGAAGCTTCGCTTTGCACCCAAATCTCACCGTACTCGCCTGCCAAACACAGACGGTTGGTCTCTGGATTAACGATACTGATTTGCGTGCTAACGGGTACCATACCCGAGTCCTGGACGAGTAGGGCAAATGGCTCCGTGTCCGGATCGACAGGAGCCACCAATCCTCGGCGAAGTGCGTTGGTATCAAGATACAACTCGATGGGTTCTATGCACATGTAGCTACGACTTGCAACCATCGGGTTCAGCACATGACTGTATATGGTGTTAATAGCAGTCCTATCAAGCGCCGCTTGAGAAAAGGCTACGCGAACTTTGCTGTAAACATCTGCGCGAGGTCTCTGATCTGTGGCAATCATGAGATTCTTCAGCTCGAGGAGGGAGGTCGACTTTCCGGCGTTGTGAGCCATGGCGTGATCAAGCATTTGTGATGTCGCATAAGTATCCTTGATCTTGTAGCGCGACAATATCTGGAACAAGATGCTGGGGTTTGCAGCAAAGTCGACTGGCGAGACCAGGTATGTTGGTGCGGCCAAAAAGATACCCATCAAGCAGGTATGCAAGAAACCGATACCCATGGTGGATCTGACGCAGCCCAGAACTGGACGAGTAGATGTCATTTGGCAGGTTTCCTTCTGCACTTTGCACAATGCCATAATAGTGTCGTGGCCGAGTTGTACGGCTATCCTTCGCTGGTCTGGCGTCCAGTATGTCCAGATAAGAGCAGGGAAGCCTTGCGCTACCCATGCCGGTCGCATGGTAAAGCCTAGATCGCGACATCCATGAGACTGTTTTGGCGGCTTGGAAGTGTTGTAGATGTTGGGCAGGTTGACCTTGAGAATGAGTGCGGATTGTTTAAGATGCTGCGAAACAGCCTTTTGCCTTAGCAGAGAATCGACATCGGCGTTGACGACAAGCGCTTTGATGCGGAAATCGGCGATGACGTGAAGCAATGCAGGCGCATCCTCGTGCAGTCTGTTAGAATCGATAGGTGCCATAGGAACAGCCACCACACCTAGACAGAAACAAGCATGCATGGCATAAACGAAGTCCTCCGAATGAGTGTACATGAGCAACAAGTGGTCGCCAGGCTTGACCTTGACCTTGTTCTTCAGGTACGCAGCAACGCCTGCAACCTTGAGGTCGAATTTTTTCCAGTTGACGCCTTTACCTTCCCGTCCACGACCATCAATGGTACAATAGGCGAGTTCTTCAGCTTGTCGCGAAACACGCCACTGCATCAGATCATGGATGTTAGAGAACTGATTCAAGGGAGTCGAGGTTCTGTCATCAATCACGACCTCGCGGTGATCAACGCCGGAATATTGCTTGTCTTGCAACATTAGTAGGTCTTGTCTCGCCTGCGAGGCTAGAGGCGACCATATGCCACCGGCCGGGTCGTCTCCCAATGGTAAATTCTGTACAGCCCTCTCGACGCCAAATTTAACGTACACGCACTGCAGAGCTCCGTTGTCAAAGTCTTTCCTGCACAGCATGTTTCCAATGTCTCTTCTGCCGTTCTTGACAACACGCGGCAGGGTATTTGGAGCTGTCAACATGACACAGTATACTCGCAGGTGATGTTCCTGATAAAGCACTTCCATGACGCGCTCAGTAAGCGAGTCCAGGAAGGGAATGTCTAGTTGTCTTGGTGGTCCGCCAGCAGTGGTCGGAGCTGTAGAGGCAGCTTGAGACTCCAAAAGCACGAATGGGAGATATTCACCATTCACATGTGCGTCAAACGCAGAGCAATCGAAAATCTTCGGCACAGTCTTCATGATGCTTGTGACCAGGTGCTGGACGAAGAAGTATCGATGCTCATGCTCATGCACGCCATTCTCCACCCACTCTACTCGCTGCCTTATACGATCCTCGTAGAGGCCGAGCACATACACTTTGCCTTCGATAACACATCCCAGGAGTCCAGTACGCAGAAACTCAGGTTCGACCAGGACTGGAGTAGGACTGCCCTCAACAAAGCGGTAGGGTCTGGCGTGGAAAATACTTTCCGTGTGTCTTGGAAGGGCCCAGAAGCCTCCTGAAAGGGATGGAGAGTCCACCCAGATTTCGCCGATTGTGAAAGGCGAGCAAAGCAGACCAGTCTCAGGGTCAACTAGGGCAAGTGTCGCGTCCGGAATGGGATACCCAAATGCACCTGCTCTGACAGTCCCAGGCTCGTTGGCTCTTCTCCTGGCATCCTCGCCCATGGCCAGAACAACGATCTCGTTCGTTTTGAGAGCTTCCTTATCGAGCAACACCTCACTCAGCTCGTTACGGCTATTCTTTTGACCTTTCTTGGCGGTGGTACCCCCTACACTACCCAGCAGACTGGAATAGTTGTTCGAGTTTCCTTGACTCGCAGTTCCATCGTCCTTGAGATCGTGCTCGGCGTCATCTATGCTTAAGAGACATCCCATCCTCTCTTCTCCACCAAGCCAGTCCCTGACGGATACAATCATGCCTCCGTGCTCAGGCAAGCAAAGCATAGGAGCGACCAGTTCCCTGGCGCGGGGATTGCGCATCGGTCTGAACCAACGATCTGCCAGAATTTCGTGAAATTCGCTGTCCACAGTGATGGTGTCAATCAAGCAGATCTTGACTGTCGAGAAGTTGGGCTCTGCATTCTTCTTGAAGTTCCTCGTGGCCATTGGATCCTGTTGATAATTGTAGGCAGTTCGTTTCAGACCAGGATAATCGGCAACCATGATGGTGGACCTATACTTGGTAATCAAATGCGCGTACATTCCAGGGGTATCCACAGTTTTGGCTTCCAGCCAGACGGTCGTATGACCACCATAAACACCGAATAGTACGCCGAGGATCAGGCCCACACCCTCTCTAGGATCGAGGTAAGACAAGATGGTCTCTGTTTTTGTCCCCGGAGGGGCTCTAAAGCCCGAGTCGGGATCACTGGTGGGAATAGTAGACACAATGGCGCTGACACAGGCCATCTGGTGCATGATAGTGCGATGGCTCAGGACGACACCGCGTAAATCGCCAGTAGGAGCGCGAGAAAACTCTATATAAGCGAGATCTGGCACCTGCAAAGGCGGAGTATCGTCCTTCTTCTTTGGATGGTAGCTCCCAAATTCGTTGGTCTTCCACCACTCAACGCCAGAAGGCCACTTCAAGCGCTGTTGGCTGATATCGCGATGGAAAGCTTTAAGATTGTTGTCGGTAGTCAGGGCGAGATGTGCCTGGGTTGTAGTGAGAAGCAGGCCGAGCTTTTGATAGTCGTCGACATTGTTTATGGGTACAGCAACGACACCAGCGATGAAGCAGCCCATAAGGGCAACAGCGAAGTCAATGACCTCAGTGTCACGGTATACCAGGGCGACACGATCACCGCGGTACAGGTTGCTCTTGTCACGGATAACTTGGGCGACCTTCTCTGCCCTACTGGCTAGCTTCTCCCAGGTGATGGAAGCAGTCTCTTTGCCTCTTGAATCCAGGACCCAGTATGCAGGCTGGCGGCCATTTGACCTAGCACGGTGACGGAGGACGGCGCCAATGTTGTCGAAGTTGGACATGGGGACGGACTTGTTATGGGGGTCGTATACGGCAAAAGGCACCTCTCGCGGTTCCAGAGGCAGCTGGTGGATCGGGGCGGATGGATCGATGTCGGACGAAGACATCAACGGAGGGGGGATGTTTGCGGTGGGCGAGAAGGCTTCGCCCATGGAATAGCGCTGAGGGCCGCCGTAGCTCTCCTCGCGAGCGTGGTCCTGCATCTGCTGGCCGGCGAAGTCGTCGAAAAAGCCCTGCTGCGAGTCGAGCATAGTGCTGAGACGGCTCTGTACATCGGGCGATTGTTGCTGGCGCTGAGGGTGAGAGAGCAGATGGTTGTACTGAGGGTCTGGATTGAAGGCATAGTCGGAGCCGTACATGCTGGCGGGCGTGGAGCGGCCTTGGAAGGCCGAGGCGGTGCGTTCAACAGCAGTCGGGGCATTGCTGAGGCTGTCGTCGGCGACGTAGGGGCCGGCCGACGTGTTCGCCAGCGAGGCAGTACGCGAATGGCCGGCCGACGACAGGGCGTCCAGCTCGCCGTGTCCATAGAAGTGCGACAGCAGGAGCGTCCGGCGCTTTTCGTACCTGTCGCGGGTCAGTGGTTGGAGCGCCGACGGAGCTGCACGGCATGGGCGGGCGCGAACCCTTTCTTTGTAATGTCGCCCTCCTCTAGCTCATGGTCCAGCTCGCGCAGTTTGGCCTGCAGCTCTTCCTCGGCCATGGCGGCGGCATGGGTTGGAGGCCGTCGCTTGCTCTAGTAATGCTTCGCTTGATGCTCGTTCTTGTTCAATCCTTTTCAGAAGGCCTAGGGAAACGTCCGAAGAGTGTCGTCTTTCTCGTCGAGCATGTGAGGGTGCACATGCGATATTCCATGTCATTGACACAGGACGCGATCCATGTGGGTGCTCTGCCAAGCAATCAACGTCTATCCGACATCCATCACCTCCAACATAGGTACGACTTGCCTGCATTGACTACCGGCTATCGCTACGACTGCCGTACCTGCTTACCGCCAATGTTTCAAGATTGCCGGGAATCTCGCTTGTCCATTTTGCACCGCAACCATGTTTCATCCTTGTGCCTGTCGACAAGTCATCACGGTACTACTTGTTGTCACACAGACTCCTGACATTGCATCTGTTGCTCGACCAAATTGTATGCAGATTAGAATGTGTGCTACCTTGCACATCTTTGTCTATGTACCACCGTCAAAACGCTCCGCAAATGCTCATCATGAACTCGCTGAGAAGATAAAGGTATCGAACAGAGAAACAAGAAAACTCAAAATCTTCCGCCTCAATACGTGAAGGCCTCTTCGTGGAACGTAATGTTGCTGACATCGACCTTTTTCCGCACTGCCGCTCGTACGCTGTCTGCAAATGCCCCAGGCCCGCAGACGACAACGCCCATCGCTCCAACTTGTTCCGCTGCTTCTTTTTCCAGCACCGTCGAAGGGTTGCAGCGCCCAGGGAACATCTGCACTGTGCCTGTTCGACTGTTGACTTCGTTTTGATTTCGAGGCTTGGTGACGAAGAGCTGCACACGTAGCACCTCCTTGCGTCCCTCCATCTTGAGAATCTGATCCATCCATGGTCGTGCCCATTCGAGCGCTTCGGTAGTGGGCACCGACCAAACGAGGAGGATTCGACGTGTCGAGCACGTCCCTTGAGAGTATTGTGTCAATAGGCGATGCACATATCCGACGCAATGTGTAATGCCAACACCTCCAGCGAACAATACTGCTGTGCCGTAAGATGCTAGTTTTTCGTGTCCACCATACGGCCCTTCCATAGCACCAGGAAGAGTGATTATTCCACTGGGTGACGCGCATGCCTTCTCGTACAATTTGCGCGTCATACCCGATCTGGCACGGATGACCAGACTCACATGCGTGACTTCAGGTCCATCACTGTCTGAAATTTGCGTCTTGTAATGCGAAATGACAGATTGATGCTTGGGCATATTCCAGGATGGCAACTTTTCCATCTCAATCTCAAGCGGTGCGCTTCTCGGTTTGGTTTCTGCCCAAGCGACCGAGAAAGGATGCGATGCCCACATGCCGACCGTTGGAAAGTATACATGGACATGCGATCCAGGAACGTAATTCCAGGACCTGGGAAGCTCGAAGGTGACACGACATGCCTCACCAGGAAGCGCTTCGACCTGGGCTCTAGACATGCCGGACTTCAAGCTGAAATTGTAGTAGGCAACACGTAGGAAACGTGTGAACCATTCTAGTCCCCATAGTATGATGACGAACTTGATGTAAGGCGTCTGAGGAAGATGGTGCTTTTCGAGATGCAGATGAATGCCAATCAGACCTAGCATGACCAGAACACGGTGCAAGTTGAGAAAGGTTTCGTAGAAAGCGTGACGCAAAGGTGAGAAAGCCTGGAGGATGATGGCAATGAAGGTGCAAGTGCCGACCATGCCCCATGCGTAACTTGGAATGGTCAGATTTTCCTTGAGTCCATCGTAGCCGACGGAATCGATGACATTGACGAGATAACACATGGTGTGAACAATGCTCTCGATTGCGCATACTCTAGCACACCATCTGTGGAGCAGGTTGAATGTATCGTAGGAAACTCTGAGCAGAGGGATTAAGGGGTTGTTGCGCATGGCGAAAAGCATGGTTGGGATGATGTTCAGCGCAGCGAGCTCACCACTGCGACCGCGAAGTTCAGCGATGACGGCTGCACGATCTTCAGTGCCCCAGTGCAGGACCAGGCAGTAGGCAATGTTAGAAAACAAGTAGACTGTCAGTAGAAGAGTGTGGAAGCGTGACGGGAGGGTTCCAATGCTGATTGCCGATGAAAGCTGGATCTCCTTGTTGTGGCGGTTGCGACCCAGTGGGGCGTAGAGTAGGTGTTTCTTGATTTTAGGCCATATTGAAGTGTGATTTCGGGCCCAATAGACTTGCCTATTCGGGTTGCTCATGGTAAGAAGATGTCGGATGTGCGCGTTACCCATGTTGGCCCATCGGAACAATAAAGTTAGCACGCACAATCCGCCGAGAGACACACAGAGGACGGCGGCGAAAAGGTAATTTGCAGTCTGGTCTACGCCCGAAAGTCCGTGGGCATAGGGCGATAACTCCTGGACAGTAGCATTGGCGAGTGCATTGAGCTCACTAGTGAGCCCTCGTGGAGCGACAGCCATCTCCGCAACGCGATCAAGGGCAATGTGCAGGTGGGAATGCGAATGGTGAGAATGCATGGCGACCGGCGCAGTGAGGGAACAAGCCTGTATAGAAGGACAAAGAAGGAATTGGAGGTGTCGCTATAATCAAATCCGGAAAATGGATACAAAGAACCGGCTTTGTAGAGGCGAGGCGGAGTTTGTGGCTTCCTTGTAGTTCAAATGCTCAGGCTGATGCGATGTATGTTGGCGAGGTTGATCAACAAGCCAGAGAGAAGATGCGTATTAGCTCGCAAATGTCAAGAAGATGCGATCGTCGTTGAATAATGCGAGGCCGAACAATAGGCCGACAATGGCTATTGTGACATGCCTTTGCGAAGGGCACAAGGAGAAGTGAAGTGCGTGTCGTTTGCTTGTGTGGCAAGTCCGAAGCAGTGAAGCAAGATTGATGTTGTATGCACGACAGGGGTAGATTCAGGAATGCGGCAGGCTTTGGCGCGTGGTGGAGTAACTTTAAGCTTGTTCTGGGTGTCCACAAAGAAGCGAGTGTAAGTGAGTGCGAGTGAGTGAAGGAGTGAAGCAAGTTAGGTATCTTCGAATCCCGGCGAGTGCAACAACAAGAGACAGTGTTTGTCAAAGAAAACGATGTGGAGGTGGAGGTTCGCCTACATAAACACACATACCCAGATTGACCTCCTGGCGCTAGGGACGCAACGGTTATTGGCCTGATGCAGTACCAAGGCGCCACCGGGTTCCTGCAGACGTGTTTCATCTTGGACTGATCTATTTATCTGTTCTTGGAGCATGGCCCGATTGCTCTCTGCGGCTCTTGCAGTTTATCTCGGACGTATAGAGTATTCGACTCTTGTGCCCTCGCCTACCAAGTCTAGTCGGCTGCGGCAAAGGGGGCTGGCATATTCTATCTGATTCTTGTTCAATCACGGCCCTCGCCACATGAATTATTGTTGATGGCCGCTAGGTTGCACCAAATCGATCAGGGCTCCTTTCGTCGTCCAAGAGCTATTCGTGTGCGTCACTTAAATTAGAGCCAAGCGTGCAGCGTCCGTTCTCACGCCATGTCAGTTGCTAGGCTGACTTGGAGCCCATGCTGATGTTTATTCTCTAAGATAGGGTCGGAGAGACGAGGAGACGATGGGAGCGATAGGCGCAGATTGGCTCTCGAACGGATTGCACAGATAATCGCCACTTGATATGTCACAAGTCCAACTGCCGGTGCAACAAGGAAAAGTCCTTTCCCGTAGATTCATGCACATGAAGGCGAGTGGAGACAAGGTGCAAGTCCCAATTTCGACGTTGACGAAAAGGGAAAGCAGAACTTGGCGCTCGGCAACAAAGTAGAACCGAGTGGCCGTGTGGCTGTGCAGACTGAGTAGTACGTAGGTGTAACCGCTACACAGCCTTCGCAGGCAACCGTGTGTTATCTATCGTCTTTGCGAACTCGCCATCGACTTTTCAATCTGTTTCTGCCACGACTCGATCTGTTTGCGGTATCATATACGGACTACCGCTCGCAGCTGCCCGATCTGCTCCGAAGCATACCATCTCGTGTAGAGACAGCTCGCGCCATCGCCAGCCACCATGTCACACCACGGTTCGGACCCCGATCTCCACCGAGCCATCTCTCTTCGACCCAGTCCGTTCCACGCACATCCCGAACCATCGACCCGGATTTCCCAACTTCCAGATGGTGTACTTCCTGTCCTCCCATTGCCACAGACCAAGCCCGGTGCTTCCACATCCTACGAGCTCGCCGAGGCGCACGACCCTGTCTCGCGTCCCATCTATGCCCGCAGCACCAGCGAAGCCCAGGACGTCGAAGGCAGACCGCTTCCGAGCTATACTGCCGACAATGATCCACTGAACCTCCACAGTCGTCTCAAGACCACGGAACAATTGGATGCCATTCGGGCAAACACCTCCAGAAGACGCCAAGGTGCTACAGACCGCCTGTGTGCACCTATCGCTCAAACCAAGGATGCTGTCCAATCGCGCAGAGTCCGAGGCTTTTACGAAGGCCAAAATGATGCTATCGAGAGAATGCTCAAACCAGTCGACGACCATAGGAGAGAGGCCAAGGAAGAAGCCGGTGCCGACCATCTACAGTACAAGATCGCCGTCTATGGCTCGTTTGCTGCCAACATCCTCCTGGCCGGCCTGCAGTTGTACGGCGCCATCTCCTCCGGCTCCCTCTCGCTCTTCACCACCATGGCTGATGCCATCTTTGATCCCCTGTCCAATCTCACTCTGATTCTGTGCAATCGGGCTGTCAACCGCGTCGACCCTCGCAAGTTCCCTGCCGGAAAGGCTCGGATAGAAACAGCTGGCAATATTTGTTTCTGTTTCTTGATGTGTAGCGTTTCCTTCATTCTGATTGTCCTCTCCGTCATGGAGCTCGCAGAGGGTTCGAACTCGGAGACGAAACGATTCCATCTGCCCGCCGTCCTCGCCGTATGCATTGCCTTTGCTACCAAGCTTGCGCTCTTCATATACTGCTGGTCTCTAAGGAACAAGTACTCCTCGATCCGCATTTTGTGGGAAGGTACGTACACAGAAGCTAGGATGAGATTTTGCGTTGAGAAAGCCTGTGATTTTGTGGTGTTCAGGATGTAAACGCTTGTGAAGAAGTACTGTCTACAACGCTACTTGCGATATCTTGCTTTTGTTTCGTCCTGAAATTATGCTGACAGCAAGCAGATCACAGGAATGACTTGTTCATCAACGGGTATGTATTGAGGTTCGCCTCCATTCGCTATTCTCACTAACAGTATGTCAGATTTGGTGTCTTGACCTCTGTTGGAGGCAGCAAGCTCGCTTGGCAGATCGATCCCGCAGGAGCAATTGCGCTCTCATGCCTGGTCGCTTTCTTGTGGCTTCGCACCGCTTACTCTGAGTTCCAGTTGTTGATCGGTGTTACAGCTCCAGTTCCTACGCTGCAGCTTCTGACCTACATTTCAATGACGCACAGTCCGGATATCGTCGGTCTTGACACCGTAAGGGCTTGGTACTCTGGCCCTAGAATCACTGTAGAAGTGGACATCGTTCTTCATCCGGACATGACGCTCAAGGAGACTCACGACATTGCAGAGGATCTGCAAAACAAGCTCGAGAGCCTCCCGGATGTCGAAAGAGCCTACGTACACAGTGACTATGAAACCGAACATAGAGCGGAACACTTTCTGAAGAAGGAGCTCTGATAGTTGCACGCCATGCATGGCTGCTATCTGTGGTCTGAGCTCCCAGAGCGACGGTTCAGTCTGAGGGTGACAGCTGCTTGCCCGTGGTTACCCGCTCACGCTCTCTAGTAAAGATGTTGACTAGGTGTCTCTTGGGACACAAGAATTGGTTATGATAATCACGATCTCCTTTGTACCACTGAATCACAGGTCGAGCTAGACTTTAACTTTCTCTATGGCCCAACCGCGACCATGTGTTTCTCAGACAATTTCCAGCGGCCGTTTCTGCCGTACCTCTTCGTGTCTCACATGCACGTGCTGGAAGTCGTTGAACATTTGCATCAATGTGTCCGTTAAACCCAGACAACCTATAGGTACATACATATTTTTCGTGCCGCCGCGGTACGATGTCCTCTCGCTGATACCTTCGATGCCGCTGGGCCATGCGAGAAGGAATCTGGAAATTGATAGTGCACAGCTGTACGATTGACTTCTTTTTCTACACCTGCAAGTCGGACTTCTTTGAAGCATATATACAGTCTCCTGATCCTGTGTCTACACCAAACATACCTAGCAACATTATCGCTTGTCGCTTTGCTAGCTATCTGCTGCGCACGATGTCATGGCGCAGAGGTCAACGTTGGCAGTGTCTCAGTAGGGCACCGCTAACATCGGAAGTCGCACTTTCGAGCCGCTGTGGTCTTATTGCATGGCTCACCGTCAGCTCCTGGTGGGGAGGTGACAACAACATGTTTAGAGACTCGATCTACTACGAAAAGTGCATAGTCCGTTATGGCGTAGACATGGCTTCACTTTGCACACGACCATACCTCGAGGGCCACATTCAGTGAACTTCCATACTAGGTTTCAACCAAGCTCTACGCCCTCGGCGCAAAGTCATTGTTTCTTGCAAACTATGCATTCGTACTACTCTCTGACCTTCGATAAACCATGCTACGCAATATCGATTACATGGCAACCCCAGAAGGGAGAGAAATCTCGGATTTCGAGGGGCAACCGTTCTGAACGGTCGGCAAAGACAACGGCATGGGCAATAGCCTAACGTGATCATGATTTGACTGCAATCGAATGCCTAGGTTTTAGGTGATTTGCCACAACTGAGTCAACTCGGACTCGACCCGAAAAATTACAGCAATCCAGATCTGGGTGTCTGCTAGGCAAGATTGCATGGTAACCCTCATCAGGATGGTTCATAAACCAAACCCAGCACCAACGGCCGGTCGAAGACCGATTGGCAACAGCGGTTGAGTCGTACCCGTTGGCCAGCCAGACACTGGCAACGCAAGCCATCGACCACTGTATCGACCCAGGTCGATATAAAGCATATATCCATTGAAGCGCCCTAGGCAGATTTCAAGTAAGCAACTTCTCGTCTGCGAGCAAAGAGTCCATCTTCTTGCCCGTGTCGAACCCATACTCTCAATATGTACTTTACTTCAAGCTATGCCCTGGTGGCATGCCTCATTTCCTCGGCTTTGACATCGCCGGTCGATGTCACAGGCAAAAAGACCGTGTCCATTGCAGACATCAAGGGCAAAAAAACTTTCTCCGTCGAGCAGGTCCTGGCGAAGAAGCAACAGATGCAGGCTCCTGCGTTGTCAATGTTGCAGACCTATGCTAAGTTCTCCGGTTCACCTCCTGTCGAGCTCAAAGCAGCTGCAGCAGCAATCCAAGCCGGAACCGTTCAAGCAACGCCACAGAATGTACGCAACTCCAAACATGTATCTTAGTGTCAACGCTGACCTTGACATCAGTATGATATGTCCTACCTATGTCCTGTTTCTGTTGGTGGACAAACCCTCAACTTGAACTTCGACAGTGGCAGTGCAGACCTTTGGGTTTACTCCACACTGCAACCAAGTTCGCAGCAAAGTGGGCACTCGATATACGATCCTACCAAGAGTTCAACATCGCAACTACTAGTCGGCAACACTTGGTCGATCAAGTATGGCGACGGCTCCAGCGCAAGTGGCAATGTCTACGCAGACAAGGTCATAATCGGGAGTGTGACAGCAACATCTCAGGCCGTAGAGGCGGCGACGTCAGTCTCGAGTTCTTTCCTCAAGGATGTCAACAACGATGGGCTTGTTGGCCTGTCGTTTAGCAACATCAATACTGTCTCGCCCAGCCAGCAGAAGACTTTCTTCGACACGGTCAAGAGCTCACTAGCGCTGCCTCTCTGGACCGCCAATCTGAAGAAAGGTTCTCCAGGCACTTACGATTTTGGTTACATCGACTCTTCCAAGTACTCTGGCAAAATTACCTACGTTGATGTGAATAGCGCCAGCGGGTTCTGGCAATTCACCAGTGATGGATATCAAATTGGTTCTTCTTCTAGCGTCAGCTCTTCCATTGTTGCCATTGCTGACACTGGCACTTCGCTCATGTATCTTCCCTCGAGCGTCGTGACTGCGTACTGGAGCCAAGTCAGTGGGTCTGGATACGACACGAATCAAGGTGGTTACACTTATCCTTGCAGCTCTGGGTTGCCTGACTTCAAGCTGGTAGTCGGAGGCAGCAAATTTACAGTGGTGTGTATCATGTTTCTCACGTTTGCGATCATTTCACTAACGAAGGATACAGCCCGGCAGCTACATGAACTACGCTCAGATCTCATACACCACCTGCTTTGGAGGTCTGCAGCAGAACACGGGACTGAGCTTTAGCATTTTGGGCGACATTTTCCTCAAGTCCCAGTTCATGGTCTTTTCTGAAGTTGGAGGCTCGGCGTCACTCGGGTTTGCCGCCATGTACAACGGTACAGCAGGCGAGGGGGACGGCGATGAATGGGAATGCGAGGACTAAATGATATCCAACTGACGACAAGTAATCTAGATAGAATGACATGTTAATAGAGTAATGATCAAACCCCCATACCACGGATGTTTCATGAGCATATCCACAGCTTGATCACGTCGCAACGAGCTGGACAAGATGGGAGTGGTCTACAGTACCATCATGGTGAAAGAGTCGAGCCTCGAGCAACGAATGGCTTGTGCACGGACGACGATTCATGATGTGCGTCATCTCCGAGTGACGAAACCCACAGCATTAGGAGTTGGAAGCCGCCGCAGCCCTTACCGCTATGATTGCGGCCGAGTGGCTTTCTGATCGTTGCAAGGTTGCTGTTGACATGGTTATCTTGGCATTCAAAGATGAAAACGACAAGACTGTTCTGTTGAGGCGCTGTTTCTACCAGTCTCCCACTTGCAAGCTCTCCTGCACGCAATAGACACGGCGAAACAAGAAGGAGCCCCCCACGACGTCAAACACGATAGCACCGCAATCACGCTCCCATTGCACAACGTCGACACGGTCAACCAGAAATCTGGCCCTCGGATGGTCATCAAGTCCAGCATCGATCATGTCGGAATTCATATCATTTCTGCCTCCTCCGGGTCTCGCACTCGCCAAATACGATTCAGCCGCGCTACACACAACGCAGTCGCCCGATGTGCCAGAAGTGTTCCGTGATGCCATGAGCGTGCGCGAAGATGTCTTTGTCAAGGAGCAGAACGTCGCGTTGGAGAACGAGGTCGACATGGACGACGCCCGCAGCTTCCACTGGGTCGCTTACGCCTCCGTTGGCACGTCCAGCAGCGACAGTAACACAGCTATGGGCGGAGTCGACAAGGACTCTGCGACATCTGCGGAAAATCCGGGTCGCAAAGGCAGTACCGCCATGAGACTGCCTGTTGGTACAATCAGACTCGTGCCTCCTCCTCACCCTCCCCACCCTGAGCCTGGATCAAGTCAAAAGATTGACAACCACGAAGGCTTGCCGCAAGACATGCAGAGTGGGTTTAGCAAGACTGATATGCACGACGGCAAGGAAGCATATATAAAGTTGGGCCGACTCTCTGTCCTTGAAGCATTCAGAAAGCTTGGGCTTGCTCGCCTACTCATTGACGCCGCTTTGACGTGGGCATCGGAGAATGGAGACAAGATCCTCCCACCAAGGTCACCGGCAGCAGCGGAGCAGCGTAGACTCGAGCTAGGAGGTGGTGCCGAAGCGGAGGATGTATGGAGAGGGCTCGTGTTGGTACATGCACAGGCGTATCTGGAGAAGTACTGGGCCTCATTCGGATTCATCAGGGACTCGAGCATGGGAGAATGGGAGGAAGAGAAGATCATGCACGTGGGCATGTGGAAGCGTGTAGAAGTGGGAGCACAGTCACCGGTAGCGAGGAAGTCAAGCGTGGTGGGTTGAGTCATGGGTATGGGGTAGCGAGATGTGAGCGGCGTCCTGGAGTTGGCATTTTCAACTAGAGATATCCCCGACTGACGAATAGCAAATGACAAGATCAAGTAACGCGGACAGAGCGGACATGTCTATCCGCTGATGGGTAGAGTGCAGATATATATATCACGTCGAGCATGGTATGAATGCAGCCATGAGGGCTGACGTAAGCGGGGCATGGCATGGCACGGCGAGACAAAGTTGTTCAGTGACTTCAGTGGAGATACGGACAAAGGCTCACAAAACACAACATGTCTGGACTGCGGAACATTGCAAAAGGAGGATGGCACCCCGGCGGTGGCAAGGACAACAGTAGCAGCAGCAGCAGTGGAGGAGGAGGTAGCGGATGGCGGTCCAAAATCAACGATAAAATCCCAGGGCGCATCAACGACAGGATACCTGGCAGTACAAGCAAGTCGGAAAGAGAGCGGATAGAAGCGCGAGAGAACCATGTCTCGCAGCCCCTGACCGCTCTGAGAGATCGTGAGTAGCGCGAGAGCGAGACGGGGGGTTGTGAGCCTGTGCTGACGATTGATGCCGCAGCTGCCTCGTTCGCGCCTCCTCCCAAGCACATGCACTACCATGGTCAAGCGGCGGCCAGCAATGCATCGAGTCCGAGCTATGCTTCTACTCCGGCAAACACTGCTGCCACGCGCGGCCTGGGTGCCCCACTGCCCAAGGAGATGGTGCAGCAACAAGAATACATGCAGCAACACGCGCAGCAGGAAGAAGAAGAGGCAGCCCGTCCTCCCCCAGGTCCCTATCGAGTCGATACGACCGGTCTCTCGACTGCAAACTTGCCCAAGCCTCCGGTACGACGACTCGACAACGCCTCGCCCGCCTCCGTCTCCTCCCAAGCCAGGCCCCCTCCGCGAAACATTGCTCCGTCTCCGGCTGCTCGCGCTCCACTCCCACCTCCTCGCTCGACTCCCACCCCTCCAACTGCCCCACCTAGACAACAACCTGCATTACCACCTCGACTCCCTCCGCGACAGAACTCGCGTCCCGATTTGAATGCTCCACCACCTCCTCCCGTCTACTCCGAAGCCATTCAGGCCCCTCCACACGTGCCTGCTCCAAACCAAGCCGCCGTCAGCAGGCTTGCACGCGCAGGTGTCAATGTGCCTGGCTTTGACATTGGAGCCAGCGCTTCTCCCCCTCCAGCCAGCCACTCACGACCGCCTCCTTCGCAACTCTCTCCCATGAACGAACTGCAGTCGCGTTTCTCCAGGATGTCTTCTTCGGACTCCTCCCAAAACCAGCTACCACAATCTTCAGACGCCATGTCCTCCCGCTTCGGAAACATGGTTTCGCAACAAGCAAGCAACCCTCAGCTCCAATCTCGCCTTGCCGGTTTGGCCAACTCGCCCACTGTCAGAAGTCACGCAGCAAATATTGCCTCCTCTCCTGCCGTACAGAAACAGGCCGTCCAACATGCCGGCACTTTTGCTTCCGCCTCTGGTGCCTCTCCACACCAAGCCCAAGCTCTGCAATCAGGCTTCTCGCGCGTTGCTGCTTCACCCAGGGCCATGAATCTGGCCACTCAGCATGCTGGGACCGTAGCTTCTGCCGCTTCATCATTTGCACCAAATGCCGCTGCTGGAAAGAAACCACCTCCTCCGCCTCCAAAGAAGAGGGAACTTCAGGCGGATACCCCACCGGTACCACTTTCGAGCAAGCCCAGGTTTTGATCTCGAGTGCTACTCTAGACTTCAAGAGTACCATTGAAAGTGTAAAAAGTAGCTTCTTGCGTATGCAGAGTAACATACGGTCAAACTCGATGAACATATTATTTCTACGACCGCCACATCAGGATCTCTACCACAAAGACCAGAGCTTACGACGGTTTGGTCATATCGTGATTGTAATGTGTGTTATGCGTAAAAAATCTACACCTGGACAGGTCATGTCTCATGAGCCATGATAGAACATGAACATTAACTGGATGGGATTCTTCTTGTACTGTGGGTATATAGTCGACGCACGGTACAAACTCCACGTTTGACCTGGCAATTTTACATGAGACCTTTGCTTTACAATACAAGCACTTAACCCTCGGCTTCAATCTCGTAGCTGTTGCTCTTGTGCTTAGGCTGGAACTGGAAATCCTTGTGTGCAGGTCCCAGGAACATTTCACTGATCTTGTGTTAGTCAAACATGTGGTATGCTGGCAGGTCACGAGGTAAACTTGCCTGATCTTGATCCAGTCCTTGTAGTTGGGGCTGCTGAGCAACGTCTCGAGCTCGTTTCTACCACGATAGGCAGGAGGTCTGTCGTTCATTTGAGGCGGCAAATGTTCGAGCAGTCCCAGAGGGATGTATCTGCAACTGAAGCTCAACCACTCGAGCAGGAAACGACGAGTAACTCCAACACCAATCTCATCAGATCCCCAGTTCTCCAGACCGAAGCGTGTGAATTGTTCAATGTATTGCAGTCTCTCCGTGGCACTCTTATCGAGGTATTGACCCGTCTGAATCTCCTCGAAGATCCAGGGCTTGATCAGTGCACCGCGACCAATCATGGCAGAGTCGACATTGGCGTTGTTGACAGCGTCAAAGTAGTCGACATGTGAGTAGACGTCGCCATTACCGCAGAAGTAAGGTGTACCGTTGTTCGAAGCAGTCATGTCACGAGCGTCAGCCTCCCTGATGGTGTCAGTTACCTCTGCCTGCTTCTGCTTGAGTCTGTTGACAAGGGCCGAGCACTCTGCAATGTACTCCCAGTTGGCTTGACGAGTGTATCTTTGCTGACGGCTTCGTCCGTGCAAGGTGATGGCAGCAACACCACAGGGGCCGTCCCCAGTGGCGGCAGCCTCTTCACCTCCAAGCACAAGACGCTGCACCAGCCTGTCAGCGGTAGGGTGATTGTCCTTGGTACCCATGCGAATCTTGACAGTGATGGGAACTTCTCCGGAGACGGCGTTCATACCGCGGAGGATCTTCTCGAGCTTTCCGGGTGAGTCCATGAGTGCAGAGCCAGCACCTTGACGGTAGACAAGGTCTATGGGACAGCCACAGTTCAAGTCGATGGCGCGAATGCTGGGGCAGAGAGCAGTAAGAATCTCGGTAGTCTTGAGGACGTTCCATGGCTTGTTGCCTGCAATTTGAACACCAAACTTCAGGTCCTTGGAGTTATCGTAGCCGGCGACAACAGACTTGGGGTGGTACTTGGGAGGAGTAGTCTCTGACTCGTGTGCCTTGGCCAAAGCCCATTCACCCTTTTCACCTTGGATCAGTGGCAGACCCATGGCCATCTCGGACCAAGTAACCTGAGCACCCAGGCCGACACATAGACGTCTGAATGGGAGATTTCCTTGTGTGGTTAGCGGAGCCAGAACCGGAGTCTCCGGACCGTAGTAGATTCTACGCTTTTCCGAAGCGCGAACCGGGCATTCGGTGAATTGGGCACGACGGTCCTCAAGGGACATCTTCTCGGCCTCTGCTGCTTGTGCTTCCTCTGCCTTGTTTGCTCCGTAGTATTTGTTCATCTCAGTTTGGCGCTTGTCCAGCCAGTTGACGTAGGCCTCGGATTTGGGCATGCTGGTCTTCTTCTTTCTGAGTTCGATCTTGGCACCCATTGTAACAATGTTCACAACTCCCACGCCCTCGTCCTCTTCTGCTTGGGCGTCGTGACCTGCGGACTTGTCGTTGTCCAACAAGACAAGTTCCTTGCGGCCATCGGTAGTCTCCCTCTCTGTAGAGTGCGAGCCGGCGAAGCGGCACTTCCAGCCAGCACTACACTTGCCCTTGACCTCGAAGATGGGACACTTTGTGTTGAAGGTAGTCAGGTCTTCGCGCTTGCCCTCGGCCAAGTACTTGCGGAGGTCGTGCTCCATTCTGCACTTGTCGCCGAAGGGACAGTCGGCAGGTGAGAACTCGTTGTAGTGTACACGGGTCTTGCACAGCTGAAGGGCGTCGCGCGAGCTGCCAAAGGTCCTAGCCTTATTTTGACCACGATTCTTTTGCTTCTTGTCCTTGGACTGTTGTTGAGATTCGTGCTTGCTTCCTTCGGCGGCATCGTCTGGGTTCTCCTCCGAGACCTGCTCAGGTCTTCCGTTGGATGTAGGGTTGGAGATCAGGTACTCCTTCTTGATGGGCGCGACACCCTTTGTTCTCGGATTGAGGTCTGCAGCGGCCAAGACGGGGTCCTGCTCTAGCTTGACTCTCTTAGAGGGCTGTTCATCGCCATGACGCTCGACTTTCTCGGCGCGTGTGAGGGCCGAGTCGAAGGGAAGAATGTCGCTCTGTGGATTGGCGGGTTCGGTCGAGTCGCCGGGGGCAGGACGCTTCAAGGGCTCGGAAGGGTTCAAAGGGTTGACGCTGGGTTGAGCGGGAGCAGTAGTTCCAGCTCCATTGAGCGATTTGTCGATGTTGTCTGCCATTTTGCGCGTGTTACAGCGGCGTCGACAGGGCGTGTAGAGAAACACAATTAAAGAGCGGCGACACTTTTCTTGGGCCCGCTCGCGATAAGCTTCCTTATCACTCCAGGTGCACAGACGCCAAGGTTTGCTTCTCGGCTCAGACTGGCAGTGACGAGGCTGGCCGCTGAAGCTCTTCGGAACAAGCTTGGGGTGACGTAGGTACGTGTTGGCTTTTGGCTTGCTGCTGGACCCGGACCCGCCGCGGCCCTGTTTTGAGCTCCACGTCGACATCCTACTTCTACTCTGCTACATCCTTCTCCAATCCCCCTTCTCCCCTTCCCTACACCCAGATCAATCACCCCACCACCGATTGCCCCCCATGACGCTCTACTACAGTCTCGTCTTCGGCCTTCTCGTCTTCGAGATGGTCGTCTTCATGTCGCTCATCATCCCCATGCCCTTCACCTGGAAGCGCAAGCTCCTGACCTTCATCTCCGAGAGTCCTGTCATAGCAAAGCTGCAGTACTGGATCAAGGTGCGTTGGCCCGTCGGGTCCAGACAAGCCCCGTGCTCAATTCTTACTCACACGCCCGCCAGATCACTTTTGTCTTCATCCTGATCCTGTTCGTCGACAGTGTCAACCGCGTCTACCGCGTCCAGCTCGAGCTGGCCACAGCCAACAAGGCCAACAATGGCGCCGGGTAAGCTATCTTTACCCCTCTGCAAAGCTCGATATCCCCCCGCTAACTCACTCACTCAGTGCTGCTGCTGTTGGAGGTATCGAACGCATGGAGATCCAGGCTCGCAAGTTCTACTCGCAACGCAACATGTACCTCTGCGGCTTCACCCTCTTCCTCTCTTTGATCCTCAACCGCACCTACGGCATGATCCTCGAGGTCCTCCGTCTTGAGCTTGAGAATAGACAGATGAAGGGCATCGACAAGCCCAAGGACGGCAAGCTCAACGAATCCAGCAGCATCGGCGAAGTTGGCCGTCTGAAGAAGGAGCTTGCTGCCAAGGACCGTGACATTGAGACTCTCAAGAAGCAGGCTCAAGGTCTCTCTACCGAGTACAACCGTCTTGGTGACCAGGTCTCTGGCACCTCTGACAGCACCCCCAAGAAGGACCGATAAACATGTCGTCCCAGATCCCGACACTGTCAAAGCCTCAAAAGCTCTCTTCACTTCTGCTCATCTAGCATTCCATCAGAGCCAAGGCATATGCCTAAAAGAAACTATCACGGGCACCAGGCCAAGATGAATTCTTTGTTGTATACGATAGCATGCAGTCCATAGCTCTACAGACCAATTGTCTGTCAATATGATTTTTGCTCCGAACTGCAACTCATGTCACGCGACCCAGATTCTGATGTCTTCTACTCTTCGTGACCTTGCACACTGCTTGTCATAACTGGAGTCCTTCTACTACAAGATCACATCTTTTCTGACAACCTGTCCTGCCTAGTTTTCATAACATTCTCGTAGAATAGTCGTATGTTTTTGTGCACTCGGAGACCACATCATAACTCGTACAGCTCGAGTCTTAATCGAAATCGGATCATGCTCGCAATATCGTCAGATCAGGCACTCATGATCTTGACGAATTCATCATCTTCTGGATGTTAGTCAATCGGCTCGTAATCTGGCTCTGAACCACTCACAATCAATGTTCCCATCGCCGTTGGCATCCGCTTCCTTGATCATCTCATCAATTTCCGAGTCGGAGAGAGTCTCACCAATACTCCTCATGACGTTTCTCAGCTCCTCGGCAGAGATTGTTCCGCTGCCGTCTCTATCGAACACGGCGAATGCTGCTCTCAACTCTGAATCGCTGTCTGATTGTTGAACCTTGCGGCCCATCATGGACAAAAATTCATCAAACTCGATCGAGCCGGAGCCATCCTTGTCAATCTCGTTGAGGATATCTTCGAGTTCGGTTTGAGATGGCTCCTGGCCGAGAGAGCGCATTACTTCGCCCAGTTCGTCGACTGTGATGTTGCCGTTTCCATCCTTGTCCTAAAGAGCGGGTGACTGTCAGTCTGTAATTCTCTGCTACATCATAAGACTCCCGTCTTTCTGGTCTGAAAGATGGTGTTGGAATACTTACAAAGACATTGAAGACTTCCTTGAGCTCCTGGATTTGCTCTGCTGTAAGGTTCTCCGCCTGCCGGACATATACGTTAGCTGGTTCTGCAGCCTTCAGGTTGTTTGTGAGTCTGGCCAAACTGCTAATTCTCGCGGTCCGGCTAGAATCCCATCTGATGACATACCATGCTAGGTCTTCTCTGGTGGCCCGACATCTCTGCTGTTCTGTATGATAAGCTCTCGGGAGACCGGAGATGTCGTACTGTGTTGGTGAAAGACGAATGGATTTCGGTTGTTGATAGATGCTGTTGGTTGTTGACTGCCTTGTTGTTTCAAAAGAAGGGGGCAGATTGTTTCGACTTTGTGGTCTTTTTCGTGTGCTTCAAGGGTCTTTCTGGATCCTTGGTTCTAGAGCGTCACATCACATGCTTGCTTTTTGCGGCCCTTTGCCCAAATTGCGCCTTGCCGCTTTTGGAAGTGGGGTCAGAGGATCTTAATATACCTTCTCGTGCTTTATTTTATCTTCATCTGTTGTGAACCTATGGTGTCTGCATACGAGTCTGCTCTCTGGCGGGTTTCTGGCGGGTTCCTTGTCGACCTGTTGGTGTGTGACATGTTGGTGCGTGTTGGTTGGTGTCAATGTCCTCGACATTCAGGGGCTAGACATGGTTTAGGTGAGCATGTGGGTCAAAGTTCTTGAAAAGACGTCATCACATGAGAACAGAGCATGCTTTCGTTATTTTACAAGAGGTGCAAATATTCCACGATGATATACGGAGATCAAATTCGCTATTATCTGCTGATCAAAGGTCAGACTTGGACGCTGCACAGAGACAGGGTGGTGGGCTCAACATTCGAGATGCTTATGTCATTTCTAACGTATATCAACTGCACAGTAGACGAATTGCGCGACAATTCGTTACCAGACTCTTGGTCTACTTTTGCGGCTTGGTGCAGATAGCGCAATAACACTTACCAAGCAAGGAGGCAGACCAATTATGCTGATGGATTTGTCGACTATGCAGTGGGAGACAAGTCAGAGGAAACACACTGGATAATCGCCATCCCCAAGTCAGAGCCGTGTACGTGGATGATGTTTTCTCATTTTTTTTAGTCCTGTAAGCAATACGGGGGCTATCTTCTTCCTCCCTGACTGGCCTTCATCAGCTCTGTCCATGCACTTTCATACCCTCTCTTCACCTCCCTGTAGCTAACGACGAAGCAGTTTTGCTCATCCCTGCTGACTAACATTATCTTCTCCTCACTACCAGCGTCCAACTTGTTCAAACATGTTAAGATGTGTCCGAGATCAAGAACAGGCCGGCCATCCGCATCGATTTGATGGAAAACATAGTCGCGGAACAGCTTGAGGTAATAACGTTCTCCGGTCTCGGACCAGGCAGAAGATGTGTGGTTCAAAGTGTGAGGAGCAGCAGGCTGGTTCGGGTTTGCAGAGCTAGACGTTAGAGTCGCCTCTGGGCGCTCAAGAATCATATTCAGCTTGGTGAGTAAACGAACGAGCCGTGCATTCTCAAGTTCACGGGATAAGTTACTCGTCAGCGAGTCTGCTTCGTGTAAACTGGCGTCGAAAGTGAGTGTTATTTGTGACGACATGAGTGAAAGGAAGTTGTCAATGTTGTGGTCAGAAGTTGAGGTCGACACTGCAGAAGCCGGGGAGCCCGCAGGCGCCTGAGTGGGTGTCGTTGGTGTTCCTGGAGTGAGAAGCCAGGTAACTACTTCACGCATCTTCTCGCTGTAAGCCCGACCAACATGCTCGAGCGATTTCTGCGTGTTGTGATGAGCCGTAGGGTTCTTGTTGGCTATGCAGAGGATCAAGCGGCCCATCTGTAGCAAGTCGTCTTGTTGGAGCTCCGAAATGCTGCGACCCTGTTCGTATTGGGTAATGTCGAGAATACCACAAGCGTTGAGTCGCAGTCGACTCTTGGAGGTAACCAAGATCTTCTGAGGGGTCATTAGACGTGCGGCAAGGCCTATAGAGTGTATGGCCTTGATAGCGGACGCCAACTGAACAATGTAGCCCCACAATTCGTGATCTGTGACAAAGCTTCCTGGAGATCGTGCCAGGTTGACGCCTGGATTCCTCGAGTTGGGGGTAAAGATCTTGTCAGCCACAGTCTGCGCAAGAGGATGATAGTCGGTGACAACTATTAGCGAACTGTCTCCGAATGCCCTAGTCGTGAAAGCATCATGAACAGTGACGACGTTTCCATTACTGATGCGTTTCCAGGTCTGTATGGCACGTATCGCGTTTTCGTCGGTCAGACGGAAGCCTAATGGTGCGATGTAAGCTTCCAATCGCTCTCACGTATTGTCTTCGACTTCTTACCTTCTAAGCGTCTCAGGGCATAGTTGTAACCGTCCTTGCTTGAAGTGGCCTTGTATACCCAACTTGGGTAGCCATATGCCGACGTAGACTTTTGGGCGTTCGTGTCGAGAGCCACTAGGGAGTGAAAGTGCTCTATGTGTTGAGGCAGGGCTGTATCTGTTATCAGTCAGCACTGTATATAAACACACTCAACGATGTTGTGTTACTCACTGGAGAAAGTTTGGAGAGATGCCTCGGATTTGCGTTGCATCTCTTCACGTAAGTGATCGGGGATGAATAGATCATGAGTTGTTCGCTGGTAAGCCATGAGATTCTCACGATGAGGCCCTAAAGGCGCGTAAAGGTGGTAGCTAAGCTGAATGCAGTCAGCACATGCTTACAAAAGGCTAAACCACAACGTACTGGATGGGCGAAGGCAGCGGCAGCAGAGAACATTGTACTCGCAGCCAGAGCGGAAGCATCTTGCGCGTAAGGGTTGATTTGCGGAGCGTGTGAAGTATCAGACATCTGGCCAGCGTTGCTTTGCATGGTGAACGGGTCAAAGGAGGCGAGATTGTTGCCGGATTGACCATTTTCGGCCTACACACAATACTGTCAGCACCGTACTATTTGGCAAGCATAGAGATGCCATGTGGGAATATCAAAGGGATCAAGACTTACTGCTTGAGGCACAAAGTTCTGTGGCACGAACTCTTGTATACCCCGCTGGGACCACTCTGTCGATGATTGTTTGGCTGCTGGTGCAGGTGCTGCTGCTGATTTGAATCAATAAATCAACACCGTATTGTGGTGACTTGGCTGGATCATACCAGTCAATTTAGGAGTGAAGATAGCTGCCGAGGCAGCCTTTGGTGAGATACCGAGAGTCTTCGCAGGCTGCACGCTGTTCGTGACTGGTGAAAGCGGCTTGAAAGAAGGTGAATCGACGTTCAAGAAGCGTTTGGCACTATGTAAATTGTGAGTTTTAGAGTAATCGTTGCACAAGTGCCTGACTGACATACCTTTCCGTCTGTTGATTAGATTTCGGAGGCAGATCATGATTGTAGGGACAGCCTAGACTGAATTAGAAACATGATCGTCCAAGACAAAGGAGCACGCTAAACTAACCATTGTTCTGTGCTCTACAACTGCCATATATGGTGATGTTCCTGCAAAGCACGTTCTTGGTATTTTCTGTGCTCGTGTCAGAACAGGTCATCAGCTGGGTCCAATGAAAACAGTCTAGAGTACATACCACGGCCTTTGGGTCGAGGGGACTGGTGCCTTCGTCGCATATCGCCTGGACTGCTAGTACCTGGTGCTGCCATGGTAATGAACGTGTTTTCGCCAATCGGTCTGGTTCGGTACAAGCTGCGAGTCCTTCAAAACCATTCGCGGATGTGAACAAGCTCACAGATGCGTTTGTTCCTGTTATAAGAGGACACAGAATATAGCCGGATGGAGGAGGCTTGAGACTCAAGCACAGAAAAGTGAAGAACGCTGACAACAGAAATTGAGGAAACGATGATAGAGCTGGAAAGGGGTTGTTGACGATTGACGATGGAACAGAAGGAATCGACGATAGCCTCTGGGTCAAGTCGAGAGCAAAATAAATACGCAGTCTATGCATGAATTATGTCAGATTCGGCATGATGCAAGATGGCATATCAAGAAAGTGCAAACGATAGGCAGGAAGATTGCAGCTGTAGTATGGCAAGCCCAACGATGGGGTGTGCAATCTCCTATGCTTGATTTTGCACGTACCTAGAGGAATAAAACGACAGCCAACATGGTAGACACAAGGCAACGTGTACGCAATACAAGGTGACAACAGAAGTTCGATCTGATGTGACCGGATATGCACAAGCAACGGATGGTGAGAGCGAAGCCAATCGTTGGTTTGGGGAAGTATCGGTATGTGCCGGGCAGTCCTCAACAACAGCAAAGTGCTAGTCGGTCTAGGAGGTGTGTCTGCACCCACGCAGAAGGAGACGCAAAGAGCAGAACAGACAGGGCTTTGGAGTGCACCTGGGCTCAGACGAGATTGCGATATGGATGGAATTGAGAGCGTCGGGCGATGTGATCAGACGGAAGCAGGCCTCGCATTTCTCTGGAAGGCATGACGAGTCATGGCTAAGGCTGAGACAGCGGGGCCAAGCATGACAGACAACCTTGGTGTAAAGTGCGGGCAAGAAGTCGATGAGGGTAATGTCTGCAATAATAAATTTGCATCTTCTCAAGCAGCATCACAGGCCGTAGGGTACGACGACATGTCGGCACCCTCTTTGGATCTATCGCAGCTGTCCGAGGAGCAGCAAGTAGCGCTACAGCAGTTCACGTCGGTCACGGATCAGGAGCTCGATAGCGCTTTGCCATTGCTGCAGCGCTGCCAATGGAACGCCCAGGTATCGCCTGCTACGCCAGTCCGGGAGCGAGCGCGCAGTGGCTGACATGTCGAGTAGATAGCCATAACGCGCTTCTTCGACGGCGACAGTGATGTCGTCGACGTGCCTCCGCCGCAAGACTCTCGCCGTTCCGAGAACTTGGCCGCCAGTCTCGATGCCGCCGCCTTCAGCAGAAGCAGACCTACACCAAACGGACTGCAGCAGGCTCCCCGCGTAGTCCCTACACCGGAAAGCCAGTTGACCCAGCCGGCGCCGTTTGTGCTGCAGCTGCTGTTCTTTCCCTTCAACTTGACCTACACCATCTTCGCCCGTGTCTTCGGCGCTGTCGGCTACCTCTTTCCCGTCATACCTCGTCTCCTTCGCCGTCTCTTCCCACTCCAATCTGCTCGCCCGCGCAGCACAGATAGGCGTCCGCTGAATCCTCGCGACACGGCCTCTCGCTTCATCCGTGAGTTTGAAGAAGAACACAATGTAGAGCCAAACACGTTGCCCTTCTTCGACAACGGCTACGCCCAAGCCTTCGATCTGGCCAAAAGAGAATTGAAATATCTGCTGGTCGTCTTGCTATCCCCAGAGCACGACGACACCGCTCCTTTTGTTCGCGACACCCTTCTCTCCTCCGACGTGAAGCTCTTCTTGCAGAGCCATGCTTCTGACATGATCCTATGGGCGGGGAGTGTCCAGGATTCAGAGGCATACCAAGTTGCCAACGCTCTCAACGTCACAAAGTTTCCCTTTACTGGCCTGGTCGTGCATACCCCTTCCGTCTCATCCACTTCCATGTCCCTCATTGCTCGCCTCGCCGGCCCACTTCCCCCGTCCGAATTCCTTGCCAAGATGCAGGATGCCATGCAGAAGCGTGATCAAGAGCTGGAAGGCGCAAGGAGACAGCGATCCGAACATCAGGCCTCACGATCTCTGAGAGAAGAGCAGAATAGTGCCTACGAGCGATCCTTAGCTCAAGACAGAGAGAGAGCTCGTCAAAGAAAGGAGGCCGAAGCCGCTCGTGAAAAGGCCGAGCGTGAAGAAAGGGAACGAGCAGAGGCCAAAGCACGCAAAGCACAAAACCTCTCGCAATGGAGAAAGTGGCGCGTCCAATCACTACCACAAGAGCCTGCCTCTACAGCCAGCGATGCGGTGCGTATAAGTATCAGAATGCCCTCGGGCGATAGAGTAATACGCAAGTTTGGCGCAGAAGCCCAGCTCGAAGAGTTATATGCATTCGTCGAATGCTATGGCAACATGCAGGGTGACGAGTCTGAATCAGAAAAGGCCGTCTCCGAGCCTCCTGACTACACGCATGAGTACGACTTCCAATTAGTCTCACCCATGCCCCGCGAGGTGTACGGCCTTGATCAGGGCGGTACAATGAAGTCTCGTGTTGGGAGAAGCGCAAATCTGATTGTGGAGAAGTTAATCGATGAGAACGACGACGATGTGGACGAGGAGGAGAGCTCCGTATAGACATAGAGCAAACCAGAGCCCTTTGGCCATCAAACGACGGTCAATATGTATGTGAATACGTGCAAGCTTTTGGTTGTTGATATGCAATATATATTCTTGTATTTTCGTCTTGCTATCCTTCGCCCTCGTGAGTATCGTAAATCTGTCTCTCAGCCCTCAATTTCTCTAATCGCTGTCACAGTAGCGGCTTCGTTCGACGCCTTCTTCTGCATCGTCTCTGTGACTCCAGTCTGGCTGGATGTTTCGCTGTCAAGATGCTTTGTTGAGGTCTTCATCAACGGCCAGCGACCGTGTTGCTCCTTGAAGCGCATTGATACGAAGGCGATGATCACCGCAATCCAGTAAAAGTTGTAGGAAAGCACAGAGCCATAAGTCGCAGAATTCTGCCAACCCAAGATGGCGTTGAAGATACCCCAGCCTGAGGTGTTGATCTCTGGATTGAAACGGTTGACGTGCCAGACAGACTTGGTGATGTCGTAAGATCCGGGTCCACTGCCAACCTCGGAAGCATCACCACCGATGAGCTTACCCCATGCATTGTTTTCGAAGAACCAAATTGCTTTGGAAAAGAGACCAGCAGCAACGAGGTAGAGAACACAGGTTGAGACAATCAGGAAGATCTGTAGAGATGCCAAGTTGCCACCACGGTAGATCAGATATCCGATGAGGCATCCAGCGGCGAGGCCACTGATGACAGCGAGAGGAAACGAGGTGGCCGGCAGACCCAGCGACACGCCTCCGATGAACACAACAGCTTCGAGACCCTCTCTCATAACGGTGATGAAAGGAAGCATGAACATGGCGTATTTCTCTGCGAACCGTTTGAACCGAGTGGTCGCTTTGCCCTTGTGTTGATCCTTTTCTTCAAGGGCCTTTGCCAACTTGACTCTCCACTTGGTCTGTAGCTTTGATACTCTTAGGAGAGCGGCTCCCATGATCGAAATGATGATCGATGCGATCAAGCCAAACACACCCTCCCAGATGTCTTCGGTAGCAGAGAAGTGGTTTTTGCCTCGAGTGTACGTTAGAGTCTGTAGACTGATCAATGCTGCAAATAAACTCACCAAGTCCATAGAATACTCCGATGAATGTACCGCCGATGATCAGACAGACCACCAACCCAAGTCCAATTCCCCACCAGACCTGAGCTTTCAGTTTCTTGTAGACGACTGGATCATGCTCGGGACCGAGAGTCTGCTTCAGGAACGACAGCAAGACGGACACGATAATACTACATTCGAGACATTCTCTGAAGCAGATGAAAAAGACTGTGCTAATTTCAGTATATTATCTATTGTTCTCAAGATGGGCTTTGTACATACTAGGCACAGCAAAAACGTTGACGCCCATGGTCGCGATTGATGCTTCCAAGAAGAAATATAAGGATCAGATAGATTCAATCAAGATTGATCTGATTGAAAATATGAGAAGAGGGGAGGGCTGATCTGATAACGAAAACACTTCGCGACCTCGGCCACCAACGCTTCGTATTTCCCTCAGTCTGCTAGTGTTTTCCAGCATGGGAGCTAATGTGGTACGACCGGCGCCCTAGGGTCTAGCTAACTTTTCGTGGCGTTGCTGGCTTGCTCGTCTTCACGATCCTTCCAAAATCTGGCCGAAACCATAAAGGTGAAAAGTAGCGATGAATCATAGCAAACATTTGTTTGTGTCGAGTTCTGCATGCTATTGATCCAACCATCTTGTTTTCTATGAAGGAGACCAAACACAGAAATATGATAAGAGATCAGACCCTGGACTCCATCTTTCTTAATTCCAATCTATAACCAAGATTTCTTAGTCCAGAGCTTCGAGAGGCTTGGGCTGCCGCTACACACGGATCAGATAAGACGATCCGCTCACGGTGGGGCATGCTGAATCACCACGTTTTCACCAGCTCCCCAAACAACAAGAGTCACACGAGAGCATAGGCTTATCGTTACAATACGAGCTGACAAGTCACGTCTTTCGGCAAAGCTCGCAAGTGCTTGGTCAAGAGATACCACTTTTGAGCAGAGCCTTGATCTGAGGATACTCCTGCGGTGACATCTACAAGGTTACGCTTCGTCAAGGGTCTGTCGTAGTACGAGATACCCGGCCGGTGCAAAGGACGAAGTTTGTTCTGTCATAACCGCTACCAACACAAGGCCAGGGTCAGTTTATGAGCAGATTGCAGCCGTCAGAATTGGAGATATCGGGTGCTCTGTGAGGACGCATCCACTTGTAACAGCATCAGGGCCTTCTACTCGTAGCGACCGCACCATCGATGCGCTGTTGAAAGAAACAAGAGAGACCGGAATATCACGGAAGCATGTTCCACGAGGTACAACGCAAGGTTTGGTAACTCGAAAGTTGTGGCGTTCTAGCCCAACATCTCGCCCACCGGTGCCGCATCTCGTAAAAACTTCAGGGCTGCCAGGCCCCTCCATCTTATCAATCATGTCATCTGCCCGTCCTTCCACACCCAACTGAATTTCTCGTAGTTATCAGATCATCTTCAGCAATCTGCTGGCAAACCTATCACATTTGGACACCATGCCAGGCCGGATCACCTTTCTCTTGCTGGCTCTCACGCTGTTACTCACAGCATGCAGAGCTGCCATTGTTGAAAAACATTTCAATCTCACATGGGTCAACGCCAATCCTGACGGACTGCAAGAGAGAAAAGTCATCGGTGTCAACAACGCGTGGCCACTCCCTGTCTTGGACGTCAACAAGGGCGATCGTCTTATTGTCCATGTGTACAATGATCTGGAAACAACTACCTCTTCTATCCATTGGCATGGCCTCTTCCAAAATTCTACAAATGAAATGGACGGACCAAGTATGTTTACACAATGCCCAATAGTCCCTGGCGAATCCTTCACCTACGACTTTACCGTCGATCAGAGTGGCACCTATTGGTACCATTGCCACACAGATAACTGCTACCCTGACGGTGAGAGGCAAGCTCTCGTCGTTCACGATAGCGACGCTTGGTTTGCAGACCAGTACAAGGAAGAATTTGCGGTCACGGTCAGCGACTGGTACCACAACATGGTTGAGGATATCACTTTCCTGGACCTTTCCAAGTAAGTAAACCAGTTTTGTATCGGCTTTATCTATGATTATGTTTCTTCACCACGATCCACCGCACTAGACAATGGTCTACTCTAAGAAATTGTTCAGACTGGATCACAAATGTATCCCAATCTGAGCAAAGAGGACAGCGAAGGCTCCCAAGCACATCGAGTACTATGCTAACATGGATTGCTGCTCTAAGCCCGACTGGTGCGGAACCTATACCCGATTCTTTCCTTTTCAACGATACCATCAACACCAAGATATCGGTAGAGCCAAACACTACCTACCTTTTGAGGATCATCAACACTGGTGCATTCGTTGCTCAGTACTTTTACATCGAAGATCACAATTTCACAATCGTTGAGGTAGACGGTGTTTTCACAGAGCCTGAAGAGGCTTCAGTTTTATATGTTGCAGTGGCTCAACGGTATTCGGTCTTGTTCACAACGAAGGAATCTACTGCTCGTAACTACGGCCTTGTCACGATCGCTGATCAAGTGCTACTCGACGGTATTCCGGATACCCTAGTCCTAAACCAGACCAACTGGCTGCAGTACAACCCATCAG
Organism: Aureobasidium subglaciale EXF-2481; assembly: GCF_000721755.1. Classification (NCBI taxonomy): domain Eukaryota; kingdom Fungi; phylum Ascomycota; class Dothideomycetes; order Dothideales; family Saccotheciaceae; genus Aureobasidium; species Aureobasidium subglaciale. The sequence continues at coordinate 318,610 of NW_013566980.1, read as the reverse complement.
CCTCTTTCGACGCAGTCAACGTGACACTCAACATAGTGGACGAAAATCCTGGCTTTGACGACTATTCTTTAGTCCCATACGACAAAGAGCCTCTATTCGAGAACCCAACAAAAGTCATCAATCTGACGATTTCAATGGGTATTCTCGACAATGGCAAGCCGTACGCTTTCTTCAATGACCAGACCTACACTCGCCCCAAAGTCCCTAGCCTCTACACCGCTCTTACAGCCGGTGAAGAAGCAACCAATGAGGCTGTCTACGGCGAGTACACCAACTCTTTCGTGCTTAACCACCTTGAGGTTGTCGAAGTCGTTCTGACTAACAACGATGGAGGCAGTATGTTCTACCCTCTTTCCTTACGTTCTTTCTTCGCTGATCAATCGTGAAGGTCATCCATTCCATTATCACGGTCACAACTTCCAGGTCGTCAGTCGTTTCCCATCTTACGGCGAGGACTTCTACTCGCTATCTGACGATGTGAGCCCTAGCGCTTTTGATCCCAACAACCATACCGCTTTCCCCACGTACCCCATACGCCGCGATGTTGTGGTTGTTCCGCCCATGGGAAATGTTGTCCTCCGTTTCATTGCAGACAATCCTGGTGTTTGGGCCTTCCACTGTCATATCGACTGGCATATGCGGCAAGGCTTGGCTGCTACATTCATCGAGGCACCACTCGAGATGCAAAAAAGAATCAGTGTTCCTGACGATCACTTTGCCGCTTGCAAGGCTGCTGGAATCTCGTACGAAGGTAATGCCGCCGCCAACACCAAGGACTACCTAGACCTGAAGGGCCAAAACAAACCAGCACGTCCAGTCCCAGCAGGATTTGAAGCTCGAGGTATCGTAGCATTGGTCTTCAGTTGTATTGCAGCACTTGTAGGATTGGCGGCAATTGCCTGGTGAGTTTTTCAGATCCGCACTTCACAAGAACGTGGCACATGTGGCATTGGCTAACAAAGATTGACTTAGGTATGGAATGGCACCGCTCAGCTCTAGCGAGCAAGAAGCAGCCGAGCGCAAGGTCGCAGCCTCGATTGTTCAAACACACGATGAACAATGAACTAGAGAGACGTCGTTCACTAGTGTCTCGTGGAAGCGTATCAAGCTGGTGGGTGAGGAACGACTCATCTGGATAGCACTAGCAAGAGCAATTATCCAAAAAGCAGTCGATGTGTGGCCTCAACACCGCTGTGCGCATGACATGATCAAAGTCAAGGCCCTCATAGTCGGTATAGCATTGATTGAAGAAATTACAGAGTTGAGCTACGCTCGAGTTGACCTTCCATCTGACATCCTTGGTCGAACAAAGTGGACTCCGCATCGACATGTCAAACTGCCCGAGCGTGGCTAATGAAGAGCATTGACTACCTCTTATTAACATGCATGTGATCCAGTCAGTGTTTCTGGCGAAGATGGAATGGATTGAATGGGTCAACGTAGAACCTCTCAGTCCGGCAGTAATCGCATCGACGAGAGTGTTTACGAAATCGGAAACCAAGAACAAGGTCTTTGAAGCTTTACGTAGCTCCGCTCGATGTTAGACAAGATCCTTAACTCAAGGTCGTTCTCGCAATTTTGAAGCACAGCATGCCTGCAACGCGGAGTTTGACACGGTGGCAGCCGTAGGGAACCCGCAGTTTTGGTGGCATGAGATGAATTTGTGGTGTATCAAGCCTGAACACCAGACCCCATCAGTATAGCGACGTTTAGCGGTGAAAAGGACAGCCGTTAGATATTGCCGCATTTGAGAAACGCGACTATTGCTGCAGATCTGTAGCCATCAAATGCTTGACCACAGCGGGACCAAGTGTCCACCGTCAATTGGTGTACGTGTACGCGCATACACAAAGATCCGCGGATCGGATGATACCCCTATTGTGGCACGGCAAAAACAGCCCTTGATGCTCCGCCCTGAGTGCAAAGCACAGAGTCGTGTTCAAGTAGGAGCGTCTGTTGAAGATCTCGACAATCACCAGCAAGGCCTAAAGACAAAAAAAAAGAGGGGATGCAGACTGTTGTGGAGAAAGTGCAGGAGAGAAAGACAAGTTCGGCGACGGCGTGCGCCGTAAGGCATGAACTGGCGACAACAGTGGGCCTAGAAAGGATTTACATGGCTTGGCTTGGGCTCCGGTGGAAGAGACGGAGGGGTTTCGAGCAGTGAAGAGTCAAGAACAGAAAGGCGCGCGCCAGGTGATTCAATAGCAGGGAGCTGGCGGGCGGTGAAAGCGGACAGAGGGACAGGTGATTGTTTCTGGCGTCCAGTGCACGACCTGTCAATGGCCTAGTCCCTACATTGGTGTGCGACTGCGGTCAAGCAGAGTCTTGTGTTTCTTGTGCTCGGTGGAGCCGCTGCGGGCTCGAAGTTGCAGCAACGGCAGGTTTCAGAGCGGCATCCGAAGCCCTCGGGTCCCACCCCACCTTGGAGGCTTTTGAGCAACAGTCAACAAGCGTGAAGTAGCAAGTGTGCAGGCAGGAGTCGGACGAGACCCGCATGCTGCCTGCCAGAAAGAAGCATAATAGAGTTAGTTATCTAGACAATGGGTGTGCTGCAGCGAGCGAGCTCCTTCCTCATGCACAGTCGAGTCGTGCCTTGTTGACTTGTGATTGAGTACTGCACATAGCCGGCCGTGTCCTCTCACTTTGGCTTGCTCGGCGCAAATCTCGACTCGTCTCAGTGGTCTGGGCTGGTGCTCTTCGCTCGTCATTTGACATTTTGCTTCACCTTGCAACTTCCAATCTGGTACCTCCTGCGCACTGCATCCTTTTGACTCTCGACTCCGGCCCATAGCTTTTCGACAGCATCCCAACTATCTGATCTCCTGGCCTTCCGCTTTTCTCCACCGCCCACAGCTTCGCTCACTCTACAGAAGCCTCTCCCACCCACTTGGCGCCAACATGTCCCGTCACCCAACAGTCACGCAGTCGTACCAAGAGCGAGCTTCTCTGCCCAAGACATCGCCCGTTGCCTCGTATCTCCTGCGATTGATTGCCGCCAAACAGACGAATCTTTGCGTGTCAGCAGACGTGTCGACGACCAAGGAGCTTTTGCAACTCGCAGAAGAAGTCGGCGACTCAATATGCATGCTCAAGACACACGCAGACATCATCAATGACTTTGGCCCGCGCACCATTGAAGGGCTAAAAGAAATTGCTGCCAAGAAGCACTTCCTCGTCTTCGAGGACCGCAAGTTTGGCGACATTGGCAGTATGTCTATGCCTGACACTCAATTCGGCTTCGCCGATGACTGATAGCTGCTTCTAGGCACGGTGCAAAAGCAGTTCACTGCTGGCCCTCTGCAGATCGTGCGCTGGGCCAACATCATCAACGCACACATCTTCCCCGGCCCTGCCATCATCACCGCTCTCTCTCAAGCCGCTCACGATGCTGTCTCGTCCCTCAATACCGCAGTCACTACCTCCATCTCGGCCTCGCCCGTTCCTTCGTACATGGATGACAGCGATGAAGCAGACTCCCCTGCTTTGTCTCACCACGAGGACTCGGACGATCTTGACAGACTTTCTAGCGACGAAGACGACGACGTCAATCAATTGTCCACACACAGTGACCCTACCGGACGCAAACCCAGTGTGGTGTCCGTCTCGACCACCATCAGCACCAAGACAGAAAGCATCTCGCCTCAGCCTACACCAAACCACCTCGGCGGCCCCAGCGACTCCATCTCGTCCATCAGTGCAGGTCCGGCTGGTCAAGAAACTTCTGCATTGGCTCGTCTTGGCTCGCCTCCTCTCCTTCGAAGCTTGCTTATCCTCGCAGAGATGAGCAGCGCCGGCAATCTGATGACTGGTTCATATACGGAACAATGCGTGGTGGAGGCACGCAAGAACCCAGAGTTCGTCATGGGCTTCATCGCACAACGCACGCTGAACGAGAAGCCTGGTGATAACTTCATCACCATGACTCCTGGTGTACAGATTGGAGCCACCGGAGACGGTCTCGGCCAGCAATACAACACGCCGGAAAAGGTCATTGGCGAAGCTGGTACCGACATCATCATTGTCGGCCGTGGTGTTTACGGTGCGCAAGACAAGAGAGCCAAGGCCGAGGAATACAGAGTCAGAGCCTGGAAGGCGTATGAAGAGAGAGTCGGCTCTACTTCCGCCACAAAAGCCAACAGGTGAGAGTCATGATGGCATGCAAGGAAACAAGAACGTACTTTGTGCAAATTGGGAAGAGCGATTTTCCATTTGTGGTCGGGAACCAGTAGGAAAACAAAAGACTTCCGAGACTGCCGAGGACAGACTGGACACTTTGAATCGGAGCTCATGTTGTTTGAAGGAGGAATACAGGCGCATATCGCGATGCAGATATCATAAAAAGTGTAGAGCAGCTATGGAATCGTCCAACATCTCCCAACCCCAATTTGCGTCGGTCTACACTAAATCTATTCCTACCGGCGCTGGGGCGGTTCGCGCGGCACGATGCTAAATTGATTAGGTAGTATGAGGGCCCATGCAGTGCCGGATTCCCATACAAAGACTCCACTACCGATGATCAACGGTAAGAACTTTCACAAGATCCGGCAGAGCGATCCGACTGATGTTGTCTAGTGACATTCGGCAAAACGCTGCCAGTAGTGGTAGTGATTATACGTTGGGTTATGTACAGGGATGATCGGACAAGCACTCTCAACCCGCCCAGAGCCTTTCATTAGCCATGAACAGGTCTCTCGTATCAAGATGTTTGAACAAGTGACTCTGAGTTTGTCGAGTCTGGTAGTGCTGATGCATGCTCGCACCCACAGAGTCCTTCTTCCATATGAGTGGTCTCTTGACCTTTGACCAGGCGTAATCATGCCTGCACTCCTGCCAGCACCACCAGCATATGCCGACCTCGCCAAGAGCAAGCACTAATATATCTATTAGAGGCAGGATGCGTGTACGAATGCCACAATGATGATGATTCTTGTCTACCTGATATTCCGGCGCTTGTTTGAAGCTGTCAACTAGATCCAGAATGTCACCCTCGTATGGTTCCGGCAGATCAGAGGTTGCAAAGATGGTGCCTTGAAGAGATAGCGTGTTGATGCGCTTGAAGAACTTGATCGTCTGGCCTAGCTGAAACATGTCGCATTCGGCCGAGGAATCATAGCCGAGCTTGCACTGCCGTTCACGAGATGTATATTGGGTGAGGAAATATGTCTGTATGGACTGGGTGGTCTCAAGAATGCAGTCGCGGCGGAACAGCAATTCATCTTCGATGCCCATTGGAAGATCCCACCACAGAGCAGCATCTTCTTCGGGATCATGGCCGACCCAGCCGCGGTGGAGCAGACGTAGAGAGGCCTGGTAGACCCAGCTGGCATTATCCAAGAAGATGGCAACGAGCAAGCGTTGGCGCACGCGCTCTTCGGTCCACGTGGCAGCACTCTTGGTTGTAGATCTGGCATCCAGAGCGGCGATCATCTTGTGAGTCTTGCAGTAAGCACGCCAAGTTGCAATGCAGTCGAAGCGATCAGCTACGATGCAGAGATTCGCGAGATTGGCCAGTGGTGGAGTGACAGTGGACATGTCACGCGCGTGCAAAGCACATAGAAAGTCGGCCATGAGTTGACTGATGCTTTTGACAGTAGCAGCTATACGGCCGACGTCTACAATCTTGACTTGCGGAAGCTCGTCGGCAGGTACAGAAGCGTCCAGATCGGTGTACTTTGTCTTGAGGTGTGCGTGGCGGAGGGCTACATCGGTGCCTTCTTGAAAGTCGCTCTGTAAAAGTCGCATGAAGTAGGTCGAGGCGTCTTTCAGTCTACTGGACTGGACGCGGTATTTGCATGTCTCTTGTGCTGTAGCATCTCGTTGGACCACAAGTACGACATCACCTACTGGTGAGATGATGGTGATTCCAGAGGGTGTCGTTTCTAGCTCGGCGACCTTGTGCTCTTGCGGCGGCTCGCGTTTGGTGGCTTTCGTTTTCTTGATTGGGGTTGACATGGCAGGGGGCCGTTCAGAGACTCTGTCTTATGGGTAAGGCCAAAACATGACTTTTGAAGAGGCGTTTTGAAAGATGTTCTATTAGAGATGCATCTCGAAATCTGTCGCGCTTCTGGCTGGACGCATGACGTGACTTGCCAAGCGATGGATAGGTAGGCAGATATCACAACAACGCTCGCATATCAATCATGTATTCTACATAGACAGGGTATAAAGTTATCCACAGACCATGCCCTCTTTTGGCACTTCCACCTTCTCGCCGTTGTTCTCCTGCGTCTCAACTCTGCCTTCTGGAACGAGACCGACTTGTTTGTTCTCCTCTTTCTCACGCTCCAAACGCTCCTTTTCTTTCTTGGTCAACTGCATCGATCCCTTTTCAATGGCTTCCTTTGGTAGTGGTCGCACATATGGCTGACAGATGAACCATGGCCTTTTACACCACGCGACTGAAGCCAGCGAGCTCTCATCTTTCGTTGGGTCGATTTCGGGTCTGATCTGTGGTTCTGTTTGAGCTTCTCCGGGCGTAGCGGCTTCATACTCGAGCAAACCCTCCTTGACTGCAGCCTCCACCATGCTAAGAACATTTTCGTAAGCCACAATGTCGCCAGCACGGCAACGAGCGAGGGCATCCCGAATGTTGGTGTGCTTGGATACCAATGGCCGGAGCATATGGAAGAGGTGAGCCTGCATAGGGGTGAGATTGGGATTCGAGCACTTCTCGGTCTTCTTGCGACTTTCGCCTTTTGTCTGTTTCTGCCTCTTCGCTTGAGGTTGGCCATCAAGATGGTGGGTCGCGTCGGCATCGGGAGTGGTGCCAGCTTCGTCCTCGGCGGGTCTCTTCTGTGCAGAGACATGGTCGATATCCACATGTGGGACAGGGGCGTCAGCTGTCTGATCGGCATGTTCAGGCATGAACAAAGGCTGCCGTGCGGGAGGATCCTGGCCAAGCACATATCTGTGGATGATGTCCATGTAGCGTCTAAGAACGGCATCCATGCGGTAGCCACCCTTCCCGTCTCTTCCTCGCCAATATTCACTCCCTTCTTGACCCAGGGGAGGAGGCTGGGCGAAGACGGCCGGATCGTAGAGGTTCCCTTCGGCACTCATGACACCGTCGGCACCGGTAGCCTCGAGACAGGCAGGAATGTCTTCATGGCGTAGAATGTTACCATTGGCGAATATAATTGTATCCGGAGGCAGGTTGTCCCTCAGGTAACGCAAGACAGACCAGTCAGCCAAGCCAGTGTTGTGACCCTTCTGATGGCGTTGGCGGCCGTGAACGGTGATGATGCTGGCACCGGCGGACAAGATCATCTTTGCATAATCAAGCGTCTTTTCGCGCGTCTCGAGGATGCGCATCTTTGCAGTGACGGGAATGTCGAGATTCTGGTGGAGGTTGTTGATGAGTCTGTGGATCAGGTCCCAGTCTTCCTGCAAAAAGGAGCCGTAGTGACCCTTGCGTGCGATACCCTGAGGGCAGCCAAGGTTGAGATCGACGGCGTCGCAGAAGGGCTGGACATGACGGGCAGCAGCGAGCAGATCGTCGGGGTCGTTTGCGCAGAATTGGACGAACAGAGGACGGTCGGTTTCGTGGTTGCCGTCAAGATAACGGTCGTTTCGGTCCGAGTCGGAGAGAGGGTGAGGGAGAGGCGTGTCGGGCATGGAGCTCTTCAAGGGTTGAAAGTGGGTTTCGCGGTACTTTTGATTCTCGTGGAACAAGCGAGCGTGGAACATGGGCGTGTAGGCAAGAAGCTGCTTGTTCTGCTCAGGCGGAAGGAATGAGCGCGTCAACAATCGCCATGCCTGTCTGTTCGGTTAGCCACAAGGCCTTGCGTGCATCCTGTTCCATCTGTGCCAGACGTACAAACTCGCTCTGCTCGACCATGGGCGCCAGGATCAGCTTGGGACAGCCGATGCTCTCGTAGAAAGCCCTGCCATGCAGCTTTCCTGTCGACTGGCTCATGCTAGCTGATTGTGCTCTGTGTGTGTATGCAAGTGCAAAGCGTTGGCTGCGGGACGCGGTTGACCGTAGTCCTGTCTGAAGCATGAGCGTCTCGTCGAATCTATTGCCCCAGCGCAGCGCAAACAATTGCACCACGAGAAAAGTCGAGCACTTCTCCACACACGCCACACCCGTCGTGCCAGAACTCTAACTTGAGCCGCAGTATCCCTGAGGGCCGTCGTTTCTGGCCGACGTCTTGTGCTGCTTTAAATCTGTCCAACGCGCTTGCCCTATGGCCATTTTGTGCGGCCTCGGAACGTTTTCTCTAGATCAAAACTTGCGCCTATTCCATGCAGTATGTACAGGATATGTGCCGAGCGGAGGCTACTCCGACTCGCAAGTACTCGAGCAGTGTATTTCGGCAGCACTGCATCATGACGTGGCTGATCACCCTGCAATTTCCAGGTCTCCCTCTTCCCAGAGATTGGACGCCTTTATCTCTACCAGCGGCCTAGTAATACATGAACTTGTCCAAGATAGATTAAAAGGGTCGCGTACATGAGTATACACGGTAAGCAGGTATCAGCACGGGAGAATGTTTCGCCATAATATGTCGATGCTTGCTGCACACCACCCTAGACTTCTTCACTTTGACTTCATCGACACAAGCGATAGCCGTTGATAGAGTATCTTGCAGCCAGACATCAACATTCCACACCTGACCACGATGCTCCGTACGCTCTGCTACCGAGTCGGCATAACTCTTCTGAATATCTTCTTTCCTCCACTCGCTGTGGGACTCCTTGACAACTTCAGTGCAGACTGCCTGGTCAACAGTATTCTCTTCGTCTGTGGCGTACTCCCCTCTCATGTGCATGGCTTTTATATCAGTTGTGTATACTTTTCACGCAGACACAAGGTACGAAAAGGTGTCTATCCAGGAGGGCAAAAGCCGTTCATCTACACAGACATGATCTTAAATGGAGGCGCTAGCAATGCAGAGGTCAGACGGATAGCAGAAGGGACTAGAGGAAGAGACAGCAAAGCGCATAGAGTCGGGTCAGCAAGGTCGAAGGTCACGTCGACCGAAAGAGCACGACTGTAGGATAGGATACGAAGGAATCAATTGCGCAGGAATCTAGGAAGGAGGATGAATGTCCAGAAGAGACGGTATGATACGAAAGATGGGCTGCATGCACAAGGGGTTGCCTTTCCTCGCCGATTGAAGCAACAAGAGAAGGGCAATACCGGAAAACAAGCCGTGGGACAGAGAGTCATGAGGCCAGAGAAATGCTTCGCTGGAAGGAAGTGAGGGCGACAGTACGAAAAAGAGGAGCGGTGGTGGGAGCAGGAGCGGCAGTGCAGGAGGGTGGTCGGCTACTCCATCTCTTCGTCGGTGAGGTCTTGGTGACGAGCAAGGACGTTGCGCTTGAATTCGTCCATGTTGGTGTCCCAGAGCTCAGCGGCCTGGCCATTGAGGGGTGAGGCGCTGCAAGAAGCGTTAGTGGGTGTTGCAAGGCAGGGGATTCGGCTATGGGTACTTGTTGGGCTCGCCGAGCAGACTTTGTAGCGACAGAAGGACGGAACCAACGTTCAAGACGGCACTCCACTTGTCCTTGAGAATGTCCAGACAGATGCGGCCCTTCATGTCGACGTTGGGGTGGTAGATGGGGGTGGTGAAGCGGACCTCCGGGGGCACGTAAGGGTAGCGGGCGGGGAAGTTGAAGCGCAGCTTGAGGGTTAGGCCGGCGTAGGGCGTGTCGGCAGGGCCCACGATGGTGCCGTCCCAGACAGTGAGGTCGCCGTTATGCGGAAAGGCACTGACGCCAGGTGTGGGCGATGTCATCAACGTCATGAGCTCGCCTTGCAGTCTGGTGCCTCGTCAGTCAGTTGAGCGTAGCCGGTCGAGGAGAGGCAACGAACCGCTTGATGACATTGCCACTGTCCTTTGGCTTGGATGGGCTCGCGGGTGCATTTGAAGCCGGGGCGACGGCGGCCATGCTGCTGTGTCGGAGAAGGGAAATGCTGCGAGGCTAGAGATGATGCGAAGAGGATGAGGACGCCGAGGCGGAGCTTTTGGATGGGAGAAGAGGATTCTGGATGGAAGAAGAGAGGTCGAGTTGGAAAAAGATCAAGACTTGTGCCTATGATGTGCTCCTTATTGACATGTACGACAAGCTCGGCCAGTGTGTTCGAGGGAGGAATTGCTTCTTTTTCTCGCCATGTAAACACACACCCGTTGCCGGGGCTGCCCCACACTCGCGTCCGCGTCCGCCTTCGCGTCGACTGAAACACTTCACGCGTCATTCAATCTGATCAAATTTCCCCATCATGTCAACTCTCTTGCAATTTGTGCCTAGTCATGAGCAATCTATGAACGCCGTCTCTTCAGCTAATGCTTTTGTCTCTCCCACTGTCGTTGTCGTCGTCGTCGTCCTCTTCGTGCTATTTGATCATGCTTTCATCATTACTGCCTCCTTACGAACAACCTGCATCGTCCGTTGCTTAGAGAACCTGTTTATCTGTCAGAATGGCTACTTCACAAACGCATGCCTTATATGCTTACATCTGCGATGTTCTGGCGCACAATGATGCTCTTCTGCCTCTCATTGCGGCTGATGCGGTAGTAGTAGTCTGTGTAGTCGGCACAGTTCATGTATCTCAAAAACTCCTCGTCGTGCGTGATGACTATCAGCTGGAAGTTCGACTGTTGTCGTCTGATGCGGATGATCTCGGACAGAGATTCTGCCAGGGAGCGGATGTTGTCACGGTCGAGGTTGGTTGTGGGTTCGTCCAGTGCGATCAACCCACAGTTCACCCCGAAACACTCTGCCAGTGCTAGCCGGATGATGATGGACGCGAGTACCTTCTGTCCGGCCGAGCAACGACCACGCATGTCCATCTCGGCATCTTGCTTGCACATCACGACGCGGTAGTTGTAGTTCTTGTTGCCCTTCTGCGCGTCGTTGTCGGATCGAATCAGAATCGAATCTACGTCAGTGCCGCGATACGTCTTTTTCCAGAGCTCTTCGATGATGCGATTGATCTCTTCCATCTTCAGCGCGTGGTATCTCATAATGGCCTTGTCGAGTGCACCGCCGTAACGACCAAGGTCCTCGATGGCCGCCTTTGTCGTCTCGACCTTGATGTGAGCTTCCTTGAATTTATAGGCAGCGTCCTTGTAATCCTGTTCCCAGTCCTGGAGAATTTGCTTGAGCTGGTCATCTTTGCCCTTCAGCTGGCCTATGATTGATGCTTGCTCAGCTGTGAGTTTGTTGCGTGCCATCTCCCAGCGGCTGCTTTCGCGTTCATGAGTGGCCTTCTCCTCTTCAGCGTTGTGCGTCTCAAGCTCCCTTATCTCGGCGCCAATCACCTCCACTGCAGCTAAGTCATGGCGGTATTCTTGATTGTCCGCGATCTGGAGCTTCGTCTCTTCAACGTTCTGGAGGTTGTTCTCAAACTCCTTGACCTGCTTGGTGATGGCTTGCATGTTGTTCTCGAGACGCTCAATGCCTTGTCTCATATCATCGATTGCACTTTTCGCTTGTGCCAGCTGAGCAGGGCCATCTCTCTGAATATAGCCACTGATCTCCCGCTCAACCATCTGCAGCTTGTTCACGCTATCGTTCAGAGCAGCTGTCTCATCACGGAGCTGTTTATCCTTCTCTGCGCCGCGGCGAGATATATCGTCGTATCTCGATTGAGCTTGGGACATCTCGGGGCCAAGATCAGTGAGCTCCTGCTCAAACGATCGCTGGGAATCAATGAGTTCGTTATTCTGTGCCTTGAGCTCATTGACTTGTTTCTCAAGAGACACCTTCTCCTTGAGATGATAGATGACAGTGCTGAGCTTGGACTTGATATCACGGAGCTCGAGCTCCAGAGCGTTGATGTTACTGCGGGCACCGTCGCGCTCACCAACAATCTTTGTCATAAAAATCTTGGAGCCGCGAGACTGCTCGTTGACTGTCTTGAGATCATCTTGAATCTCTTCAATGCCTCGCGAAAGGCCCTGGCTCTTCTGTTTGGCGGCCAGCTCTTCAATCTGCCTTTCGAAGCTGACAACTTCTTGAGCGTATTTGACGATGTTCTGGACGGTCTTGGAGAGACTTTCAACCTCCTGCTTGGCTGATTTGCGCTCGCTGACAATTCGATCTTCCTCTTCAACTTCGCTTGTAAGAGAGAATACGCGGGTCTTCAGGCGCTCCTCTTCCTGCTCGAGGTTAGGGATATCCTTGCTTCTGAGTCGGTCCCAGTTGTCATAGGTGGAGCTGATCGCTCTGACCTCCTGAAGGTAATTTTCGGTCTCGTGAAGCTCTTCAACCGCGCGACCAGCCTCGGCTTTGTTGATTTCCATACCCAGGAAGTTGATCAACTTTTCGAGACCCTGGCGATCCTTCTCATAGCCTCGACGGCACATAAGACAGCACTTGTTCTCCCGAGCAGCTCGCACTGCGCTCTCGTAGTACTTCTTGAGGTGTCCGGCATACTCACTTGAGCTTTTGCGATCATCACGCTCGCTCTCGGTCTCTTCCAGAACCTTCTGATATTCTGAGGGATCTGTTTCAATGACGTTCCGAATACTCTTCTGGTTACTCTCGAGCTCTCGTCTTCGCGTAGTGAGATCTGCTTTTGTTTGCTTCAGACGATATTCGAGCTGTTCGAGTTCACGGGCTTGGCCATCGCGCTGACGCTCAGCCTCTGCCACAGTCTTGTTGCTGCTGCTGAGGGCACCTTGATAGTCGCTATCGAGCGATGTAGGCTGCCAACCAGCGCCAACGATGCTATCGATTTTGGTTCCATGAGTCTTGGTCATCGTGTCAAGGCTGCGCTGGCGATCCTTCACTTCCTTTCGCAGAAAATCCAGACGTGCCGAGTCGCCTGCCTGCTTGGTAGCTTGGACAAGTTCCATGTCTAGCTTCTCTTTTTGATCATCTAGACGACGCAGAGTGGCGTCAGTCTCGTCAACTTGCTTTTCCCATCCCTTGATCTCGTAGTCAGACTTGGCGGCTTGCAACTTGCTTCCAGTATCCTCAACTGACGACTCGAGCATAGTCTTGGAGCCCTCGTCAACCTCGACGTTGTTCAGATCAATCTGGAAAGCTCCGATGCGGCGCTCGTTCGCGGCATGAGTAGCCTTGGCGCTCTCCTTCTTCTGGCTCAGTGTTGATCTCTGCTCGCTAATGCGGTTTAGCACGCCTTGAGCACGTTGCAGTTCTTGTTGTGTCTCACGTCTGGCACGTTCGAAAGTGGCGTTCTGCTCCTTTGCCATGCGACTGATGCGGTCAATGAATTCTCGAGCCTTGTCCTCGTCCACTCCCAGATCATATCCACGGAGATTGTGTCTGCGGGCAGTCTGCTTGACGAGCTGTTCTCTGGATTCGAGCTGACGATCGTAGTTGCGCTGATCGGATTCCAACGAGCCGACCTGGCGCTCCTTCATGCCGAGCTTCTCGCGGTCTCCTATCAGCTCACGACTGAGTTGTTGGTATTTGCGCTTCTCCTCGTTGGCTTGGTCGTGCAGGAGTTGAACGCGCTCTTCGTATTTTTGAAGTAAGGTCTGAAGTTCTTGGTCCGAGTCGGTCATCTCCCGGAGGTTGCGTTTCAACTTTTGCACGCTTTCTTGCTTAGCACGTTGCTCGATACGTTTGCCTGAAAGCTGGCCGACAATGCCACCAAGAAACCTGATCTTTTCCCAGGCAGCGTTGTAATTTTGCTTAGCCTCAGCAATCTTGGTGTCCATCTCCTTTGACTTGGAAGTCAACTTGTCGATCTCCTCGTAGAGCTCTCGAGATCGCTTCTCGGCCTTATCACCCTTGTCCTTGTCTTCCTTGGCGTGTTGCTCGATGATCTTGTACTTTCCAAGCTCTTCCGTCTGCTTCTTCTTCATGAGCTTGATGTTGTCAATGGCCTTTGTGTACTTCATGGCCTCGAAGATTGCATCGAATCGATCTTTGAGCTTACTAGGCTCGCTGAGTGGCCACAGACTCTCATCCTGATGACAAAATATAACAGAGTCCAAGATAGCCTTACTCACACCAAGGTATTGGGGCATGAGTTGATCGAGTTCGGCAACACGAGAGGAGATGGATGTACGCTCCCCCTCCTTGATCATGAGAAGCTGACCTTCAAGTGACTTGACCGAACGAGTTGCCTTTTTGACCGTGAGTTGCAAACTGCGGGTGCATACCATCTTAGCTCCAGTAGTGGCTAGGAAGGAGATCTTGACTTGAGCGAGCACCTCTTTCTCGCCGCAGAGCTACCCTTGTTAGTTCAGCTTCCATTGCGTTGCTAAGGAAAGAACACACTTTTGGATCATGAATGAAGGCGCCACCCTTGCTGTTGGGCGGTTGGTCCCCGGTTGTAGCATACTTGAGACATTCAATGATGGTCTTTGCATGGTAGTCAGCATGTTTGTTATATGTTTCCACGAAGCCGAGACTCACTGTCTTTCCAGAACCGTTGTGTCCTACGATTAGGGTGAGGGGTGCGTAGAATTGGATGGTCTCACTGCGTCCATTATCGAAGGAACGAACTCTGTAGGGCGGGAGGATATCAGCGATCATACAATTTCAAGTGAGTATTATAGGCCATAACTGACCCTAGGATGGAGAGCTTGTCAATCTTGGCTAGAGGACGAATGTTGGTAAGTGGGTCCGATCTGGGAGGACACGCCGATTTACATACACCTGTTGGAGGCATTAGCTTCGGGAATCTTGACCGATGCGGACAGTAATAAACTTACATAGTGGATCAAGCTCGGAGTGGACTCCGTGAGGGAGAATTGGACAGACGAAAAACCCAGATCGGAGCAGGAGGCGCCGTCTTATACCAAAGTCGAAAAAGGTGTTGGATCAGAGACTCAACCTCAAGTTCAATTCCACATGGAGTTGGTGATAGGCAACGAAGTGTCCAGGACGCGCTAACTTGATTGACGCGGAGAGTGAGCGAGCAAGCACGGGAAGTCGCGACAGCCGCGACGACTTTTGGCAGCTTGGGTGCAGGCAGGGCTGCGCGGTGTTAATCTGTCGCACAAGGGCTGGAAATCACAGACAAAGACACGGGTGACAGATGGTTGTATGGACAGCTGCTACGCGTATTTAGATAGTTCCCATGCAGAGCTGGAAGATTCAAGAAGGGCGATCTGATGGAAAACAAGCATTTGCACAATCGAGGTTCGGGATCAACGATTCGGTTGGCTGGACCAAATCGTTGGCCAGGGTAGATGGGCAGACGTCAGAATTCGGTCGCAAGCAGCGCCTGCGGATCGAGCAACTCTTCCTGCATCGTGGAATCACCTGGTGGGCCTCCCGGGACAAGGCGCGTTTCTGTAACTCATCTCGTTGACTGGGCCCAAGGCAGGCGCGACTGATGTCCTACCTGTCGTCGGTCGATGGCTCGCTACCCCAAAACGTAAGTGCCAGTGCGAGTGGCAGAGCGCGTCCAGCAAGAATGCCCACTGATCATTGGTTCTGTGCACCAGATGGCCGGGGGCGTGTCCGCATCCGATATGCTGGACCCGAGCGCCAACCTCATGTCCGACTTGCAGGACCAGATTAATATGCTGCCCATGGACCTCGATCTCAACGACCCCAGCCTCGATGTCTCGCTGAGCAACGTGCCCTTCGCCGACCCTTCGGCCTTTGGCAACAACCAGAACTCCATGTCGCTCGCAGCGCAAACCCTCCACCAGCATGACGACGGCCAGGGCAACCACATGTCGGGCATTGGCGCCGGTCCGCTTCCCACTGGCTTCGGCATGGGCCCTCCCTCCAACGGCGGCAACACTCTGACCGAGTTCACCAAGCGACGCAACTGGTCGCAACGCGTTATTGAAGAGCTCAGGGACTTTCTACACATCCTGACCCCCGACGGTCGCATCCTCTACGTGTCACCCTCCGCCAAAACCCTCACAGGCTACGAGCCACGCTATCTGGTCGGCAAGTTCATCGGCGAGTTTGTGCATCCAGAGGATAGTGGCATCTTCATGCGCGAGTTCAACGAATCTATAGCCTCGGGCAATCCCTTGCGCTTCTTCTACCGTTTCAAGAGAGAGGACGGTACATATATCATCTTCGAGTGCGATGGCCATCCACACATCTCGTCTGAACAGAGTGCCTATGGTCACATGAGTGGCTCGGGCCAGGGCGCCATGAGCGCTGCCGGTCTTTGCAGAGGCTTCTTCATGATGGCACGCCCCTATCCCACAAAGAACGCCGCCCTGCTCGACTCTTTTCTGGAGCACAAGATCGAGAATGAGCGCTTGAAGAAAAGGATCGAAGAGTTGAAGAGGGAAGAAGTTGAAGAGAACCAGGTGCAAGAAAGACAGTGGCAGGAACAATCCAGACGTGACACTTCCGAGGCCGGTCGCGTCGAGGGCTCAAGCGAGCATAGCAAAACCCCAAACTACCAAGGCATGCCGCCACCCGCCAAGCCTCCAATATCAAATACTGCTCTTACTCGTCAAAATCTGGACAGCGCTCTATCAGCACAACAACCTGACAGCATAGCGGACAAGATGTCCCGCTATGAGGGCTCGAACCATCTTGAGACTATTGAGATGCTGACTGGCTTGCGCTACCGCGATGGTGAGCGAAGTCACGGAATTTCGACTGGCGACACATCACCCGCACTCATAAGAGGCGACGCTGGCATTGCAATATTACTCGATAGGGACCGCGATGGAACTAAAGAAAAGAAGAAGAAGCTTAAAGTTGCCGAGGAATACGTGTGTGCAGACTGTGGTACTCTTGACAGCCCCGAATGGCGCAAGGGTCCCAAGGGTCCCAAGACACTGTGCAACGCGTGCGGCTTGCGATGGGCTAAGAAGGAAAAGAAGAGGGCGGTGGGTGATAGCGGCGCAAATTCGAATGCCGGTATGACTCCTGGGGGGGTGCCATCACTATTGCACAAGGATAGTAGTGGGAGCAATTGAACACAAATCCTCAATCTGCCTCGGTTCAATGTGCTATCTGCATCGTCCCAAGGGCAATGGGCGTTTCAGCAGGCATACACAGGTTGGCACAAGAGCTCATATTCATCAGCCTTTACTTTTCTTCAGTGTAGAGATTTATTAACTAGATACCAGAGGGCATTGCGGAGTTTTGTACTACATCATGGCATGGTTCTTTATTGACGATTCGGTTTGAGAACTGTTTATCTACACTCGCTTCGATTGTCCTGTTCGGGGAGTGTGGTATGCACTCCCATCGTGTAGAAAGCATGCCATGAAGTCATCAAACCTCCTGTTGAGCGACAACGGCGCTCAATAGATTTGGCCATGCTCGTAAACAATTTCGGAGACGAAATCGCACTGACAATACTCACATGATCTTTGGTGCACGCCATCTTGTATGCGGGCGATCGCTTGCGCAGCCACCTGATATCGGCTGTGAGCACAGGGTAGTATCAGGTGGTTCCCGTCATCCGTTCTGGAGTGCGTCCTATGGTGCAGTTTATCGCTCTTCGCCCTCTACTAAGCAAGCAAGGTCTGCCAGATTGCGAGACGAAGTCAGCCAATTACATTGACCTTTAGTGCATATGCACGGTTTTCGAAATGAAAGGACCAGGTAGCAAAAACAGAAACAAATAGGGACGATTAAATTGGGGGAAATGGGACCAAGCTGACATGTCAAAATCACAATGATTTGGAAACGAAGCTCGAATGCGACTTGTATTCTATGTAGCTCCATAACAGCACATTTATGCACCCCATCAAGCCACTCGGAGTATGGGATGCAGAGAAGCAGGTGCAGCCGCAGCATGCAAGCGATACTCTCAGCTGCGCGTGCGCCCTGCCGTTGATCATGTCCGGACCTGAAAATTGCTCGAGGCCCTGCGCTGACGACCCGCTACCCGAACTGGCATACGGTGCTCAGATTGTAGCCCAAACATGTCATCCAGGTTTTACATCGCAGAAGGTCGCAACGGCGTCAGCACTCGTCTGTCATCGGTCCTCTGGTTGTCGTTGAGACTTTATCTACACGTTTGGATCGCAAGTCCACCAACGGTTGCGCCACTCTTTGACGCGTTCCGGAGCGTGGCCGAATTCCTTTTTGGGGACGTTGCAGGGGCGGGACTACTGCCGAATATCGCGTAGGAAAGATCAAGGGCCAGAGTTCTGGCCAACAATTGCTCTGTCACTCGAGCTGAAGAGCAAAGCATCCGAAAGACCACGTTACGAGCAAGAGCCATCAAGGTCGGGCGTGTCCCCAGCATGCACGATCGCTGCCCTTATGCCCTTATACAGCCGCTAGGACCCCGGGTTGAGGCTACTTTTGGGACGGGGCTAGTAGTGATGCACTGCGCTACGTAAGACCTTGGCCGTTCGTTTGCCAACCCCCAAACCGTACGAGCCATGGGCTTGGAACACCGGGATGCATCTTGCACAAGGCGAGCTGCCGCCCTTCCTTTGTCCTGGGATGGTCTTTGACGGCTACTTGGCAGAAAGCCGAGACACCATGTCTCGTCGAGTCTTGCATGGGGAAAAGCACAAAGCAGCAGAGACAAAAGCGTGGAGTCAGTGACGGGCGGGAATACCCAAAAACAGCAAGGTTTCTGAGAGAGTATCCGCCAACGTGGTGCGTAAAGTAAAGTGTATTGTAGATGGACGATGGATGGAGCTGCAGCTGCGGGCCGGCCGGTCAAGTTTAGCCTTGCACTCTTGGTTGGCTTGTGCTTTGTGCCCTCTGCCAGACTGCCTCACCCCGTCCTTTGTCTCGCCGTTTCATTCCGTCGTCTCCTACATCTTGTTCCTGTCTGATTGTTTCCTGTCTGGTAGATAGTTTCCTGTATTCTCAGACGTGATGCAGGCTGTGTCCTGGCATTAGGTGAGTGAGCTTCTTTCTCCCAAGATTGTTTGTCCAACAGCACGCACGCTGGCTGTCCGCCGAGGGACGTCATATCGCTGGGGAGGCCTGACTGGTTGCATTTGCCAACAATACACTGACAAGGGATCTATACTGTAGTTTTGCTGTGTGTTCGTGGCACGTGTGATGTAGCAAACACCCTCCACCATTATTCCTTCCTCCGTATCGTTATTCCGACGTGGATATTCGCAAAAGCCCCTCGCTGCTGTTGATCACCATGGCTTCGACACGGATCTCCGGATCGACACTGTCGCTCCACGGAGCCCCGAACAAGACGGGAGACAAACAACACGAACCCAGCCTGTTGAGGACGGCTATCGTGGTCAGACTGAACGATCAAGTCATACGTGACTTGCAACAATGTGCCCAAGGAGGCAAGGCGGTACAATTGTTGGGCGGAAAGACACCGGTATGCCCACGAGCGTCCTATACAAGCCATGAAGGAATCTTCCCTGACAAGTGCAGAAAATCCGTTATGGTGCAAAGCTGTTGGACTTGAATGTCAGGCCAGAGACATTTCGTCGCGAAATCTATTCTGCAGACGATTCCGCCGACCGACTCGGCTTTTCTGCCTTTGTGTCACATCATGCAGAACCCCGAGTACTTGTCGAGAAGAAGGTGCAAGAAGATGGTGGTGTCGCGGACGCTGCCGTGGAAAACCTGAGGCAGTCGCTAGCATCCATGGCGAAGCAGAAGGAAGAACGAAAGTGAGGATGAAGAGATGGTCTTTTTCAGGAAACCATTGTTAACGTGTGACAATAGGACGACGATAACGAACCCGGTGGCTGCTGGTGCCAAACACTCTAGATACCTTCAACCCTCGGCTCGACCAATCTCCCTCTCACAGCGCTCCGCTTCCTCCTCGTCCACTCCTCTCCCAACTGCCCCCACGTCTGCGCCTTTCGACCCTCACGCTCAAGCAAGAGAGAAGGGCATGCGATTCGCACTTGTTCATCTGCTTGCCATCAGACCCTTGTCCGAGAAAGACATTCACCATAAGACTCACATACCCAAGACTCAACTTTCATCACTCCTGCCCAAGATTGCCGACAAGCAAGCTCTCACCTGGGAACTTTCCAGCAAAGCATACAAAGAACTCGACCCCTGGTCGTTCGGATACACTGCCACCGAACGGAATCTCGCCATCGACCATGCCATCAAAGCCTTCGACAGAGCCAGACTACCAAAGGACGACAAGTCCTGGCAGGTTCTATTGCCCAAGGAAGAACGCAACAAAGGGAAGATTCTCTCGCGCCTTCATCTAATGGCTGATAAGTTGGACCAAGCTGAAACACCCGGCCTGATCTCTACTCCGGTCCACACAAGTGCAGCTGTCACTCCAAAACTGGGAAGTACTGGAACGCCTCGTGGTGGAAGCGGTACCACTGCAACTGGAAGATCCGGCGCTGGCATTTCTATTGAGAAGCGGTTGAAGGAGATCAAAAAGAAGGGCGCAATGGAGAAGAAGAAGCAAGAGAAAGAGGCAAAGGACGCCGCTGCTGCTGTGAGCGACCGTGAGAGCAAGCCGAGAAATGTGACTGCCAAAAGAGTGCTACCTCCCAAGAAGATCGCCTCAAAGATCAAATCCGATGAGCTTGTACACAGCTCGGATGATGAAGAAGAGGGCGAGGTCAAAGAGGATGCAGCCCCAAAGAAGAGCGACAATACTAGGAAGGAGCCCACCAAGCCACTTTCCAAAGCACGACCTGCAGTAACAGACAGACGAAGCTCTTCGTCGAGTGAAACCACAGTGCCACTCAAGGATAGCAAGGCAAAGCCGAAACCATCGACCTCTGATAAATTCGCTACGGGTAGTGTCACAAGAAAGGATAGCGCAATTACCAAGGCCAAGACGAATGCTCCGTCCGTTCCTAAGGTCCACGGCCTCCCAAAGAAACCTGAAAGCGTGGCAGCTTCAGTTTCCACCACAAGATCCAAGGACAGCTCGGCCCAGAGAACGACCAAAGCTGTGGCTATTCAAAGACCCAACATCAGCCCACGAAGACTAACTGACACGAAGCCCAAGGTGCCCTCACCTTTGGGCACGAGCCCCCCGCGCAATGCTTCTGACGCTGAGAAGTCGATTAAGCACCCGGCTAGATCATCAACGACCACAATCGCTACGAAGCCGGTCAGACCCACACCCACTACCAAAGTCTCAGAGCCCTTGAGCTTCTTCGGCGGTGTCAAGACTGGCTCGCAATCCAAAATCGTCACGAAGAAACGCCCTCTTGAGTCGGATACCGAGGCTGTTGAACCAGCAAGAAAGGTGGTCAAGTCTATTACTTCGACGCCTGCCAAAGCTTCGTCCATTGGACCATCCAAACTTTCTACGGTGAAGAACAAAGCAGCGAACAACGTCACACCTGCTTCTCTCGCTACTAGCACAGACAAGTCTTTGAAGCGCAAAGCTAACGACCTCTCCTCTGGTCTACACGACCATGCTGCTCCCTCTTCGTCCAAACACCGCAAGACCGACTCAGGAAGCACGCACTCACTCACAGCTACGAGTTCATCAGTCGCTTCTCTTACCACAGCACCTACTGTCTCGCCTCATTCGTCTCCTATGGGTTCTGACTTTTCAGACGACAATCTCGCGGGCATCCTGAACGATGGTTACGAAGGCGGTCCGCTCACATGGGAACAGACTCGCGCAGCAGCCGAGACCTTCAGAAGCAAACTGTACCCTGAGTACCTCGAGCTTTACCACCGTATTGCGCAGACGCCCAGCGAGAAGGTTGCGAAGGAGGACACAGTGCGCTTGTGGCAGCTCCACAATCGTCTCGAGGCAGTCAAGCATCGTATCGAAGTTGCTTGTCGCGATGGCGACAATGCTTAAGTCTAGGAAGAACTCGTCACTTTTCACATTTGCATTTATGGGGGGGCATAGGAGTTCCGGGGAGCGGTCATCGTCGACCTAAACACTTGGACGGACAAGGACAGCGACGCATCTGCATGATTTCACTAAAAGGGACATTTTTTTCTTAGCGCAGATCTCATTACGAACACGATATGGTCTTACTTCCAAGAGGTGCTATCATTGCATAAAGACACAGAACTGATGACTTATTTGACCTGAACGACATTGCGTCGGATTGCCATGAGCTGTGGATCACCGTGACCAAATGACTTTGATCGTGCAAACACAACACCGGAGCTTCCCTCAGCAGCGCCTGAAGTTGCCATGACTTCAGTCTTAAGCCGCTGAGCAGTCTGAAACTATTATTGTGTCGATAGATGATGATCCAGCGTAGATAATATCGTTATACAAGGTAAACAGGGTCATCCCAACAGCGAGTCAGACGGTTAAGACCCGTGCACGCCGATGAGCAACGAGCAATAGAGAGTCTTGGCCAATTGCGTCGGATGACGACGAGCCAAACCCTCCCTTCTCAGAGAATACCTATCTCTTCTTGCCTAATCATCTATCTGTCTCCACACGTTCTCCGGTCTCAAGATGTTGGCTAGCATAGTCCTTGACCAGAACTTTCCGCATTACACCAACCTGGACTACATATCCGGAAGAGTGTTTGTACGGACACCAACAGCGACGACAGTGTCTAGTATCGTTGTGAAATTGGAAGGTGAAGCCAGGAGTCGCCTGTTGCCCCCTCCAAATCCCAGCAATGATAGGCAGAAGCCTCAATTAGAATTTCACAAGGTTCGTGGAGTGTTTCTCTGATTTATCCTTGGTCATACCGTGATCCCGGAACAACGGACGCCAGTTTATCGAGCGGCCAATATTCAAGACCAATGTGCTAATGAGCATTCAGATTCTTTACAAGACTGTGGAGGTGTTTCCGCCTCCAGAGATCGCAGGACAACAGAGCACGTCGGGATCTTTATCCGGCAAGACTGCATACACGCTACCAGCTGGCCAGCATGAATACCCGTTCAGGTTCAAGGTATGAGCAATGTTCAGACGACATATTGCTCTTGCTGACCACAAAATAGTTCCCCTTCAACAATGCATGTGACCCCGCGTCAAACTCCAACCCGACGATAAGTTTGTTCGGAGGACTTAACGTTGAGATGTACAAAGCTCCCCACAGCCACGTCAAGAAAACCTTACCACCGACATTGGTAGGGTTTCCTGGCGAAGCCGAGATTCGTTACTATGTCAAGGCAACTGTGAACAGACCTAGTCTTTTCAAGGAGAACGCTCGCGCTTACGTGCCTTTTAATTTCTGTCCCATCGAACCTCCACGTCCACCACCGTCTGATGCATTGGGTTATGCAAGACGTCGACATCAATTCAACACTGACTTGCTTTCCACACCCACCGCAGCGCCTAGCAAATCGAAGATGGCATCTTTCTTTGGTGGCTCGAAGAAGACGGGTGAATCCGCTTCTGACAGCACGACACCACCAGCTCCATTTATAGCCGTCGATATACGACTACCAGAACCTGCTATATTGACCTGTGCTAAACCGGTACCCGCTCGCGTCATAGTCACAAGCTTGAACGGCAAGACCACAGCTTTGACACTGGTGTCTCTGCAACTTGAGGTCGTGGCCATTACCAAGATCCGTGCGCAAGATGTAGGCAGGGTGGAACGCAGCAGTACGATTCTGTTCTCTCGCAGCGGCATAGCAGTACCACTTTCTTTCGGTGACAGCGCGATAATGAATCCGAACCAGTCTCACAGCATAGAGACTGAATCAGAGGCCGAGATTGACTCTCGACTCTGGGGCGATACACCCTTACCGAACATCGTGCCACCCAGTTTTGAGACTTGCAATATCACTCGCACCTATGAGATCTTCGCACGTATTGGCATACGCTATGATGGACATGCATCAATGGTAAGTATTATTATTATTCCGATTTGTTTGATCTGCTGTATTCTGTCATGAGCTGACGTGAATCTAGCCTCAAATAACCACCATAGATCTCAGCCTGCCCGTGCAAATATTCTCAGGCATCAGACCACCACCGGAGCTCCTGGAAGCCATGGCAAGAGCTCAAGCCCAAGGTGCAGGCGAAAGCTCTTCTTCTGCGCCCCCAATACCGCCGAGACCAAGTTACCCAGCAGACGCCAAAAGCCCATCAGGAGCACCGCCACTACCGGCTCGTAAGCCAGTCGCCTCTACAGCAGCACCTATAGACACTATACAGACTCCAGTGCAGCACGTAGAGCATTCGGGCGACGAACCACCTTATGGCGATGCGCCTCCAAGTTACGAGGACACCATGGCAACAGATGTGCAACCCATGAACGGCATCCAGAGAGCTGATTATGCTCCACCTGTTGTCGCCGAAGACCCCCTGCTGAATTCTGGTCGAGGAGAAAAGAGTGGTTGGCATTGAGTCGGCAGTTAGATTGCTCATCCGGCCAAAGGTTTCAAGCATGGTATCGACGAATACATAGCATAATCATAATTAATCGTTCCTGTCTCGTCTGTTTCAACAGCAACTACCACAATGAGCTCAAGGTGGACTCTCCATCACATACGCCAATTTGGAACTGCCTGAGATGATGATCATAATTGTACTGTTCTGAGCCGAAAAGACTGAATATGGATGTGTTGCTCCATTGACCACTCTTGCCTTTCCTTGACCAGGGCTTTTCTTTCTCCCACAACCATGAGGCGATGCTCTTGTGGAACTTCTTCTACCTCAGGGAAGAGGAGGAAATTGCTCATCATAGTGATCTTGACGTCTTTGCTCAAGAGGTATGACAGTGGGTGTGGTGGCGTCGTAGGCACCTGTGTTTATGAGCGCCCGCAACCTCCTGATCATATCGCATATTGTGCATAAGTTTTGATAGCAGCCATTCTACTCCACCATAGCATCGCGCTCAGCACCACTGCTATGCGAGAAACCAGATGGACCGCGAGCTCCGCCTTTGAGCAGACCGTGGAATGCCCCGTCACCGTTGGAGTCAAGAGAGTCACTTGCATCAGCAAATTGCAGCTTCATGGGTACATTATCAGTCGTGTCCTCACGCTTGTAGACCGCGTGATGTTCCGACATGTGTCCATGGACGAACTGGTCCGAACGATCTTGTTCGTTATCGCGCGGTGCAGGGCGGTAGTCTTTGGATGACAGCAGCTGGGTTGTGCGAACAAGGCTGAGTGCCTCTTCGAGACTCTTGCGGTCGGCCGTTGATAGAGCTAGAATCAAGGTGCAGTTAGTATGTTGAGATTCTTCAGCGAGGATTATGGATCGTTAGGAAAAATACCTGATTGCATAGAGGCCAGGACTTGATCGATCAAAGAATCAGCGCGGGCTAGGAAGTCATCCGAACCAGCTTCCACCGTCATGCTATGTACGGTGGCGAGATTTTCAAGCTTCTTATGCACTTCGCGAGAGGCATTTTGGCCTCTGGCCCTACTAGCAGGGCCTGTGGAGATGACTTTGTCGTCCATGTCGTCAAGTTGAGGAGCGGCCACAAGCTCTTCGGCGATAGCCGAGTGGCTGCTATTCTTACCTTGATTTCCATGCTGGACAATGTTGCGGGAATGTTTTGCCTTGATCCTGGCTTTGCGCACAGCTCCATTTTGTCTGTGAGCTTCCAATCTTGCGACTCTCTCTGGATCAGCGGCACGACGGGCAGCCTTCTCTTGTCTCTTGGCCACCTTGACAGGATCTGGGGGAGTCGGAGCGGCCTTGTCCTTCTTTTGGTCACGCAGCTGTTGCCTGCTGAGTCGAGCCTTTTTCGTAGTTCCGTCGAAATTCATCCTCCTGAGAGCCTGGGATTGATGAGCGTGTGCCGGACAAGACACGTGAACTGTGACAAACTCACATTGATCATCTGGCTTTCCTCGTTCTTGGTTCGGTTCATCGCTTTAACTGCCTCCTTCGACATGTTGGGTTGCTTGGTGACTTGGTGCCCACTACGATCATCGGGCTGAGCTTGTTGTGACTGCTTTGCGGCGCCAGCTTCCGATTGTCGTTCCAGAGCCCGAAGGTACATATTTTGATGCAGCGGGCAACGAGGTCCAGTTTCTGGACAACTTGCGCAATCCTCACGAATAGGCACGCCTGGAAATATTATTTCAGACATGGTTGTATTTTGCGTCTTACGGGTTACGGGTATAACGCAGTGAAGTGCGGTATTGCGTCGACACGAAGACCAGATGCAGCGGAAGCAGACCAAAGTGAGGCGCGCGTGATCGTGACAGACGCACAGCCGGGTAAGTGACAGTGGTGGTCCTCTCAATACAGCTAGGAGGTGGACTCTCGGCAAGAGGGTGAGACGTGACGAATAGTTTGTGCCGCGATGCAAGAGCAGAGTGGCGTCAATGGGGAGAATGAGAAAGAGAGAGGGAGAAATGTTGAAGGGAGCTTGATGTGACACAATGAAAGACAGCTTCACTGGAAGCTCTCACCAACAACTATGGCGGAAGTCACTACTAAACCGCGACTGCCAGCCAACCCGTTCCCGGTTAATCACACTAGCTCTTCTTTTTCTTGCAATACTGTTGACATTAGACAACAATTCTCCGCAACTACCCATGACTTGCACCATATGGAGTCAAGAAGAGAATAAGAAAGTACTCGAGTACCTGACACTCGGTCTGCTAAGAAGCGGCAGATCATCGGCGGAAGGTCCGTGCGCCGGAAGTGACGAAGTTGAATCTCCAGCGACAACTTGCCTTGTCAACTGCAATACGGTCATCACGGTACAATATCAAACCAGCCTCTCGTCGTGCCATACCACTGTCAAGAAGCGTCCAGAAGAATCAAGAACCAGACGCTCAGTCAGCAGAAGTAGTAGACGGTGCGCGCGCATTCAGAAGTGGCCTATTTTCGCCGGCGCAGCCCACCCAACATCAGTGTCGCACGACTATCGGATTCATCACACATCGCTGCATCGATTTCTCGGCTTCCCGGCTAAAGACTGCTGAATTGGATTGCAAGGGGACCCAGTTTCGGTAGAAGCCATCGCTGTCATGTCAAACACCATCACTGTTCGTGATCCCTCTGTTCAGCGACGTCTTGCATGCCGGCGGCTAGAAACACCGAACTTTACTAACACATCCACAGGGCGAGATCTATGAAAAGATCATCCAGGAAGTCATCAACGCCTCGCAGAATGATTTCGAAGAGAATGGTGTCCAGCAGCAGACCTTGATGGAACTGCAACAGGTTGGTCAACCCCTTCTCCTTTGCAATTTACCTGTATTACATGCCTCTCGTCCGATTGTCTGAGCGTCGCTGCATTTTTCTGTTGTGATTCTTCTGTTGGCGGATTCTCCTGTTGGTTTCTTGCTCAGCTGGTTGATGCTTGCGAAGCTGAAAACTAGCAAGTGGCGGAAGCGGGGCTTATCAAAAAGCCCATCTTTATACTGCTTGGTCTTTGGCGTTCTGACCTCCGAAGATTTGCCGAGCACCTGACATGCTACACCTCTTGACTTCCTTGGATCACCTGTGTACTAACACATAATCAATAGTCATGGCAGCACAAGATGTCTCAGCGCGATGTTGCGCAGATGCCTTGGGACCCCAAGCCTGCTCCTCCTCCACCTCAACAACCGCCTCAGCAGCAGCAACAACAACAACAACAACAAGCACAACAATCTGCTACAGCATCCCTGCCTATGCAAAATGGTACCTCTGTACAGCACCAAACTCCTCAAAATGGACATCCTCAGCCCAAAACGGAGCCTGGTTCGAACTCTCAGCCCATGCACAGCTACCCTCAAGCCCAACAAGGCTATCCTCAACCAGTGAATAACCAGATGATGGCTCAGCAACGTGCAGCGTCCTTGGTCCAGCAGCAGTTTGGTCAGCAAGCCAACGCATCACTGAACGCTATGCAGCAGAGGGGTATTGCACTTCCTGGAGGGGCTCAAAACGCTCATCCTCAACAACAGCCACAGCAACAACAGCTACCTCAACAGCAGCAGCAGCAAAGACCTCAAGGCCTGCCGCAGCCTGTGCAAGGCGGGCAAGTAGGCGGTCAGCCAGGACAAGCTCAACAGCAACAACAACGTCAGATGCAAGCGCAATATGCACAACAAATGCGTCAACAGACGGCACACCAACAACCCCAGGTGAAGACCGAAGGCAATGGGCAGTACCCTCAGCAACACGGAGTCAACTATACTCAAACGGATGGTTCTGACGAAGCCGCACTTGACGCATGGAACCGATACATAAGCGAGAGGCGCAAACTTAGTTCAGCCCAGGTGAACAACAACGATCGCATCATGAGACGTCAGATCGAGGATCTCCAGCACAGATTCGAGAATGGACTGTTGCTTCCTCTTGACGATCGCAAGGAACATACACGTTACAGGAAGCGAGTATCTGGACGCAGAGTAAGCGCTAATGCCGGTTCGCGCTTGGCTAGCATTCCTCAACTGGATGGTGAACTCGAAGAAGAGGACGAAGATGCCATCAACTCGGATCTGGATTCATCAAGTGACGAAGCTGGCAATAATGCCGATGAAGAAGACGAGGAGATTGACCATGTCCTTTGCACATACGACAAGGTGCAGCGTGTCAAGAACAAGTGGAAGTGTACTCTCAAGGACGGCGTCATGTCGGCCAATGGCAAAGAGTAAGTTCATGTTGGTCATATGCTGATACAATGACTGACAAGTGTGGCAGGTACCTTTTCCACAAAGCTCAAGGAGAGTTTGAGTGGTGAAGTGTGAGGTTTACACGACTAATGGGCAAGAGGAGCTTGCGCCATGGTGAAGCACAATCCGGCTGCCAATCCTTGGTCAGTCTAACCTCCACATTGAATCACACGAATAAGGGGCGAGATGTTATGAGGTTGGCCAGATCCATTTCACGCGAAGTACAGAAAACTATGGCCATTTGACGCAGGCGGAAGGCATAATGGCAGGAGCAGAGAAGGTTCAGCAGAAAAGGCCGAAGCACGCAAGAAGAAAACATGATGGAGAAATGAGAAGTGTGGTCTGGTTATGGGGAGGCGACATCACTCGAGCAGACTCGAGAAGTCTCGAGGCAGCGAGCATAGTGGGCGGAGAGGATGCGTATCTTCCATTAGGCAGAGAAGAGCGAAAGTAACAAATCGAAGCAAATTCTTCAGCACAAGGTCATGAATAGCCAAAGCAGATAGAGTTCCAGGGCGGGCCAAAAGGCTGTCGGAGGATTTAGAAACCCCACAAGGCTCGGGAGTGTCCAACGGCGGCGGCGGCGTGGACGGTGGCACGCGAACAGGCGGAGTCGAGTGTCTCGCATTTAATTTTCCTCCAGCAATTGCACATAAGCCCCCATCTGTAGCCTGCTGCATGCAATACTTTCGTTTCTCAATTTGGGCTTTTATTTTGTTCCCCAGTCTCGGTTGTAACTTGACCCAGCATCGCCTCTGCTGTTTTGGTAGATAGTTCACACGCATCAATTCCTAACGGCCACGACTCTGTTTACGAATACATTTCGCAATCATGAACCCTCTCAGCACGAAACCCACATATCTCAACTATCGCGCATCTTCAAGCGGCACAGGTATCCCCTCGGGCATCCGTACCAGCAGTCCCAGTACATCAGCGTCGGCTCCCATGCTCAATAGGCTACCGTCGGCCAACTCGACTCTGTCCAGCAATCCCAACGGCAGCAGCATCATCCTTTACGTGCCCAATATCGCCTCGTCTGCACTGTCTCAGCATCTTTCTGTCCTTTTGTCCACCCACCGTATCGCTGCTGTACACCTGATTGGAGGCCGCGATGTCATACTCAGGAATCTGCGTACGGAAATCTATACTCTGGCTGGAAGAATGCGAAGCGATGTTCAAGTGTCTATCTCGGTGACGGAAAACGCAAAGGGGCTTGAGATTGCCGTCAGGGATATAGGCGCCAGGAAGCAGAAGGTTTTGGGTGCTCTTGTCTGCGAGTGTGACGAACAATCAGAAGAAGGAGAACAAGAGAAGGACATCTTGACACTCGAGACGGATGAGCTTGACGCTATCTGGAAGGTAGATGGGCCTCTCTCGATTCTTTGCCTTCCACAGTCCGAGCTAACATAAGATTTAGACATCAGTGCTTCCACTACACACTCTTCTCCGCAGCCTACTGCCTCTGTTCGCCGACACCACCACTGCCACGACCACCGCCCACCCCTCAGCCATGCCGTTCATCTACCTCGATACCCCCAGTCACCTCTCGACCTTCGCAACGACCTCCCGGGCCGCCCTCTTATCCTCCCTTACATCCTCGCCCGCCACGAAAAACATCACAATCGGTCCTGCCGCTGAATACCTCGTGCCAGCACCCGTCCTCTCGGAAACACAGAGCATGAGAAGCCTGCAAATCGACACGAGCAACGGAAACGGATACTCGGCCACCACACCAGAGACTAGCCCGCTCTTCAGTGCCGAGAGCCCGACGAAACTCTGGGCCAGCTGGGCTGCTCAGTACGAGTAAGATACAGATCGACAGGCCAAGGCACGGCTGGTTCGTGACTCTTTACAAACGCAAAGTAGCGAGAACAACAGTACAAGAGGAGTTATTACTCTGCATGGTACCCAGAAAAAGCATTATTGTATATATTCCTACTACATTCCAAACACAGTTGGGGAAAGGCAAGCATTGTTCATATATTCGAATACTTGTACATCATTCTATATTGGGCCGGTGCTATTCTTTGCCAACCAATCCGCTACTCTCGTGATATGATCTCTTGATCTCGAGAAGGGCCGCGCAGGTCGTATGTCAAGATTGGACCATATCTGAATGTGAACTGATGCATCTTGACTCTCCACTAACATGGATCACCTCAGTATGAGAGGGAACGTCTAAAGGCTTGCATTTGGAGTGAAGATATGTTATCAGGAACCAGGCACCTAGAGCCCTTCTTTGGCCAGCATATCTGGTCACATTAGCTTAGATGGACACGCGAATCTCCTACGCATCCATTGAAACTCACCAGCGATATCCAGATAGAAAGCGATGGCGTTGAAACTGTAAAAAGACACATGTCAGCAACCCAGAAGCTCCAAAGATTAGGACTAGAACAGATCAAAACATACTTCCTCTTGTTCCCCGTCAACTCCCACAAGAACCAACGCAACCTATTCGTCCAATTGATCATGTCCAAATGACTAACATCCTTCAACGTACCCTTATAAGTACCCCACTTAGCACTCTGCACACTGACCAATCCATCATTTTCACCTTCCAGTTTCTGAATAATTCTATGACTCTGTCGAAACATGCTCCAGAACCTTGGGTCTACCGTGGCACCGTAGGAGTAGTAGGCAATACCTTCACGATCGGGTGTCTTTGGGTTAAAGGTTTGTTGCATGTATTTTTGGGTTAGTTGGCTGAAGGCGCCGGTTTCGAAGCCGAAGAATTCGAGTGCTTTGTAGAGTTTGGGTATGTTGGTTGCTGGATTGGAGATGTGTGTGTCAGTTGTCGATGCAGACGTCACGAGTTTGGGATACTAACGGCCAATCCAAGAGAACATGACATCTGCAAAAGATGAGCCTTTAGGCATACGTTAGCAAGATGTACGTGCATGACAGCCGCAAAGAGCCATCATACCTCGGTGTGGCGTTGCGATTGTGGTCAAGGAGAGGACTTTGACGTTTGTTGGTTTCAATTGGCTGATCATGTATCGAGAGTCTAGGCCGCTGAAGATTATAGCCTGTCAGTTTCATCCATGATCTGGGCTAGTTATTCTGCGTTACCCCTAGCAAATCAATTAGCGAGACGTCATGAGAGATACGATGAGGAGATCTACCATGCTGTGTCTATCTCGCTAGTTAGCTGCCAGTCTTGTAAAGTGTCAGACATATGAGGCTTACGCGATAATGTTTACACTCTTTCCCTTTGCCTTGTTGTGAATGTCCTCACTCAACTTCTGAGCGCGAGCCTCGATGGACCCAGATGGGGGTACGGTGCAAGTAATGACTTCGATACCCTTTGCCGCTAGTGCTTCACGGATTCCTCTCCAGTACTGGATACCAGGAGCGACTGCTTTTGGGATGATGTTAAGCTCTTCGAATCCAAGTAGTCCATGGGCTAAGATGATTGGATTTTTGGGTGTGTCTGAATGCGTTTGTCAGAACAGGATACTATTTCGGTGTTCGCAATGGCTCAGAACTGACCGTACTTCTCGCGGAGAATGGCATACTGATCTTCTATGACCAAATCGCCGAGTTCTTCCTTGAGGCGAGGATCCTCGACCTTCTCTTCATGCTTCACGGGCGCATGGCTGAACTGTGCAAACCTAATACTAGTTGGAGAGATTAGTGACGAACAGTATGGTCGAAAGATCCGCCTAGCCGGTAATCGGAGGCTCATTGCAAGGAGGGGGTGCTTTTGATGTGGAAAAGGTAAACAGATGAGATGGAAAGCGACCCCGGGCATGACGTCAGATTCTCAATCACAAGCGTGTTCGTGGACGGTGGAACATGAGCTGAATTGCTTAGACAGTGAGGTATCCAAGCAACACTCTGGAAATGAGTTCTAGAGTGATGCAGGGATGTTGTCAGACGTTCGGAGTGTACAGTAATTGGTAGACTCGAGGAACATGTCTCATTGGTGAAGATCAATCTATGATTCGAAGGAGGATATCTACAACGATGAAAAAGCAGAGCGGCGGGAAAAGCAGGGGACGTGATTACAAGCACCAGCACAAGTCAGGATGATCATGCGACGGGCTGCTCGATTCTGTCGGGGACTTGAGGCTTGACATCGGTGACGGCGCGTAGCAGGTTCTCGACGACGGTGCTGCCCTCCTTGTCTCCAATGCTCTTGATCTCCTTCAACTTCTCATCTGTGTCTTTGGAAGCATCCTTCTCGGCCTGCTCGTTACCGCTGGTGTGCTAGAAGTGATGTGTTAGAATGCGCCGGTCGTCGGGAGACATGTGCAGGACGCACCTGTGTTGAGAACTGCTTGAACTCTTCCTCCTTCTTGTTGCGGTATTCGTCGATTTCCTTTTGAGCTTCTGAGCGAGCGTCCTTTACGCGCTTGGTGCGGTCTGGTGTGAAGGGTGGTCAGATGGAGCGTGGTGGATTATGGGATGCGGGTGAAATTACACTCTCTAGCTACGAGTTTGTTAGCATGTGCTTCAGATCGCAAGTCTTGTATCACTGCGTACCTTGTTGGACAATCTTCTGGGCTTCGCGCTCAGCCTATGGTAGCAGGTAAGTTGAAGTCTCGATGGGGGTGCTATCGGTCTAGCCTACGTCGAGCAGCGTTTGGATTCCAGCAGAGTTTTGAGCAGACTGAGAGTGGCGAATTAGTACACAAGCTCAGCAGAAAGAGCAGCATCGCAGCAGGGCAACATACCATGGTGAATGGTACAAGATGAGTGACGACGGCTCCGGGAGTGGTCGTTGGTCGGCTGGTGGATGTTGTCCAAGCGAGTGGTCCAAGCGTATGCGGCCGACTGTTCGGTGTTCGCGCCTGCCCGCAGGATCGCCTTCAATTATTGTAAACCACTCCCAAATCACATCATGTCGACCAAAGCAAAGTTGACTCTGGCCGCCACCTCCCTTGGTGCCCTTGGTATCATCATATTTGTCCACCATGGCCAAAAAGTCGAGAAAGCTGTACGTCCAACAAGACTTCTGCTCCTTTTGAATAGCCGTTCTCTAACTCTCGAATAGGCAATGCATGCAGGCGTCATTCGTGACATGGAGCAACAACGAATAAAGAAAGAACGCCAATTGGACTTTGACCTGCAAGCTCAACTGGAAAAGGAATATCGCAAGATTCAAACTGTATCCGACGGCCGCGATCCGAAATAATCTCGTCATCTCGCCATCAATCTACCATCTCTACTCCAAACATCCACACTCAAACAACGTTCGCATACGGACCCGTCGAGAATCGCTCTGCACTTCCGTTTGCCGACAAGAGGCGACGCTACTACGGCCACAACGCGCTGCTACGCTGCTACCCTAATAAGGGCCAGAGATGCACAACCAGCAAGCTAGATTGAAAGAAATCTGGGAAACAGGATGGGACAAGTGGGACTATATACCATGCGGCTAGTCTCTCTGGGCGCGTCCCATGCTGTCGAGCTGCACAGCCTGGCTGTGGGACACTCAGATGCATGCCATCTAGCATATGGTGATACGAACAAGACATGGCTAGCAGTTGCCCACGCGCTCAACAGCAAGTGTAGCGTGGCTCTTGTAGCTTGAAAAAGTGAATAGGGAAGGACTACAGTAGAAAGAAGCTGTTCTTGGTCATCATCTCATTTCGCCTGCGCAAGTGCGCTTACTCTTTGTCAACGGCAAACTTCTTGAGGTCGTCTAGCGATACCTTGTCGAGGGCCTTTTCGTTGGTAGCGTTCAAAAAGATCCTGGCATGGCCGCGATTAGTATTCATGCAATCTTGGTCCAGCCTGTTTTTGACATACTTGGGAACAATCTTATCACCTTCCTTGCCTCTGGCGTCGAAAGCTTCCTTCCAACGTGATACACAAAGACACCACTTGCAGCCTCCCTTGAGTCCGATTTGGCGCAAGTCGTTTCCGCGCTCTGCTGAGAACTTGAGGAATTCGTCAGAGACCTCTGCAGCGATGGCGTGGTTGCCAGCATCTGACGCAGGAACCTCGCAGTATCCATTCCTGAGATAGCCAGTCATAGGACTGGTAGAGTGGATAGCCAATGGCTTGGAGAGAACTGCATCTTGTAAGTGCTTGTCGAGCAGGCCTTCTGGAGATGCATTCTACATGCCGTTCAATGATCGCGACATTTCTTTGAAATGGAACTGATTGTGAGTTGAGCCGATCACGATACTGAACAGAGTTGCAAGGCACAGGAGACAGTGAAGCAGCGTGAGATGCATGTAAATAGTTATGTTGCCTTCGAAGCTTCAAGTCACTTTGATGGTCAAGAAATCATGCGCTCATCGTTCGCGAATGCCAAGACTGTCAAGCGGAGTCATGTAATTCGACCCAACATGAGGCTCTGACCGTGCTCTGTCTCCAGATGCACAAACTGGGGGGAACTCCACTCTTGTCCTGGACCTCTGGTGTGAGAAAAAGCTATCTTGCCGAGTTCCAGGGACGCTCAAGCTGAACTGTAAGTGAATTGGAGCTCGGAGTTTCGAAGGTCTATGTCCGAGCTATCTGGCAGACGAGGACGGCAATGATGAATTCGAGTGCCGTTTGAGCCGGTTCGTTAATTATGACAGCCAAACTTCCTTGACGATTACTTCGACATGCTTTTTTGACTATTTTCTTTCTATCAGTACTACCCAAGGACTGAGGCATCATGTCGCGCTCACTTTCGCCGTCGTCAACAGACGATTCGCCAAAGGAAAACTCCAATGACGACATACCCTCACAATCACGACATCCACCAGACGAGGAGGCCGCTGAAATAGCAAAAGAAAAAGACCAAGGAGATTCGTTTCTTGTGGGCTGGGACCCAGGCGAGGAAGCTAATCCTATGAACTGGTCGACAACGCAAAAGTCCTTCATCACTTTTATCCTCGGAATGCTTGCACTAGCCGCCAGTCTAGGATCTTCCATTATCTCTCCCGCCCAAAGAGACATTGCCGAGTACACTGGCATCTCTTCCGAGGTAGCGGTGCTTTGTATTAGTCTGTACATTCTAGGCTTCTCGATTGGCCCTCTGGTCTGGGCACCAACATCTGAAGTCTGGGGACGCAAGGTTAGTATGCTGCCGGCAATGTTCTGCCTTGGACTCTTCAGTATAGGCACAGCCATTGGCAAGAATGCTCAGACGATATTGATCTGCCGCTTCTTCTCGGGGATTTTTGGATCGGCACCTGTCGCAAATGTGTCGGCGGCGCTTGGTGATCTATACCTACCTAAGAAAAGAGGTGTGGCAATGTGCTTTTACGCGATTGCTGTCGTCGGTGGTCCAACCATAGGGCCCGTCATTGGCAGCTCGCTTACTGCCAACGTTGGT
The DNA here is from genome assembly GCF_000721755.1 of Aureobasidium subglaciale EXF-2481. Lineage (NCBI taxonomy): Eukaryota > Fungi > Ascomycota > Dothideomycetes > Dothideales > Saccotheciaceae > Aureobasidium > Aureobasidium subglaciale. The sequence continues at coordinate 283,035 of NW_013566980.1, read as the reverse complement.
TTTAGGTGGCCTTCGTATATTCTCGCAATTTGGGTATTTGCAATCTTCGGGCTTGCTCTGTTCTTTCTGCCGGAAACCTATGCGCCTGTACTTTTGAAGAAGAAGGCAGAGCGGCTACGAAAGAATACTGGCGACTCACGTTGGCACCATCCACACGAAGATGTCAAACTGGATTTCAAGTCGATCGTCACGAAGCACCTTGCAAGACCCATCATCATGCTTACCACGGAGCCTATGGTCACTTGCATCGCTTTCTATGCCTCGTTCGTTTACGGGTTGCTATACATGACTCTCGAAGTGTTTCCCATCGTGTTCGAGCAGAACAGGGGCTGGCCGCTTATTTCAAGCACTTTACCCTTCTTATCACTGTTTGTAGGTGTCTTGTTCGCTGTTCTGATCAACTTGGCCAATCAACCACGATACGCTCGTGCTGTTGACGCCAATAATGGAAGACCTGTAAGTTGACTGCTGCTCGTCCTCGCCATTCGTTACCTGTTGCTACTGAAACGCACCACTTCATCCTGGTTGAATGCAGAGAAGAATCTTGCAGCTAGACTGCTCACTCCGGATCTACTCTACTGATCGCACTTGCAAGGAATTTGCTAACCACATCCCTGTATTAGTGTCCAGAGGAACGCTTACTTCCAATGTTTGTTGGGGGTTGCCTCTTCACGATCGGTCTGTTCTGGTTCGGATGGACCGCTGATCCATCCATACCGTGGCCGTCTTGCGTCGTTGCAGCCGCGTTCATTGGAGCGGGCTTCAACATCATCTTCCAGCAATGCATCAACTTTCTCGTTGATACCTACTCACTCTATGCAGCATCGGCGGTCTCTGCCAACACATTCTTACGCAGCTTAATCGCAGCCGGCCTGCCCCTCGCCGCGAGGCCAATGTTCAACCACCTTGGGGTCGGACCTGCTATGAGTATCCTTGGCGGAATAGCTGCACTGGCATTGCCCGTGCCATTGATCTTCATGAGATATGGATTTAAGCTTCGAAAAATGTCAAAATTCGCTCCAGTACACGAAGACTGAGCTATTGGTGCACAAGCGAGAAATTCACACTCGACTAGGCCTAAGGGCCCGGGAGAAGGTCGAGTAGACGTTGCAATTTCGGCAGAACGTAAAGTAGCAACAAGCGTTCCCAGCCACTTCGGATCTTCGCACTTATACGAACCTCGCCAGAGCGTTTCCCCCTCCTTAGATCAATGCACCCCGTATTAGATTGTGCTATCCAACCTCTTACGCCACACAAAACCGCCAGGATATCGCATGCAAGGTTTCCTTTGAGACCAGCTCAGGAGCGTCGTCACAGGAGCACCGCCGTAAAGGCCTGGCGCAGATTTCTGCATGAAACCTCCTTCTCTCGTCCCTATACTGGTTATTCTCACCCAAGAAAGGATCGATCTCGCATGGACCTTTGTCCACCTCGAGTGCGGTTGAGGACCTCAGGCCATCTTGTCGTCTGAGTTCGGTGTCTCCCTGGATCTACTATGGTCATGATGCGCCTGACGTCAGACATAGGCAGAACTTAAGTGATACCCTTCCTGCGATGGGTAGGCGATAGCTATCACGTGCCGAGTTCTTCTCTGGCGATTCTTTTTATGAGCCATCAAAGAGTAGATATTGGCGTGGACCTGATTATGCTTCAGGACATAATGATTGCGCCAACTAGATAGGCCAACCAGAGTTACATAGACTAAAGATTACAAGTAACACACAATAACAAATCACGTTCACGTTCCTGATCCTGGTTCATGCGGTGTTGGAAGTCTTGTACGCTTGTCCGACCTTCCTAAGATGGCTCGAGATTCCGGGTTTAGATCTTGATGCGGATGCTATTTTATGGAAGCCCGGATGCACGGTGACGTGCACGGGCGCAGGCATAAATATGCTTATCGCTGTAGAAGACGCGACCAGACAAGGTGACGCGTAAACTTGAGTAGCTCGCCAGGTTCCTTCACAACCTGTGCTAATATGGTGACTTTGTAGAGTTTATCGCTTAGTGACTGGCCACACGGTCATGTCTCCCAGGTTCTACGCAGACCAAGATGGCTTCGCCAGCGAGCACTCCCAGGTTGAACATGAAACACACACTCAATACATGACCGCCGCCATTGTAGCACTCTCCTGGCTTGGACTTGCTGCAAACCTGTCAGATCAACCGACAAGATGGAACAACACCCTTTGGGTGAGGAAACAACGTATTCTCCAGCCTCGAATCACAATTGACCGGCGCTAGGTGCTGGTCGCATGCCATAGTTTGACCTTGAACTTGGATCGAGACCCTCTACTGGTGTACAAAGCAGGACTCAGAAGTGCGCTATTGGCGAGCTTGCCTCTGGTTCAACTGCTACGTATCAATATACAAGCCCAGATATACTTCAACCGATCGACGTCAATGCTAATAGCCTTCGCTTTGGTAATCATATCGCTCTCGATTCGCCGTAAGCCAAGGTTGTTCACAGAGAATGGCATCGCGGTGGACGCTGAGAATAGCTCTTCCATCCTCTCGCGTTGCTCCATGCATTGGTCTCGAGATGCCATTCGTAATCCTGGTGCCTTGCCCGCTCTCGATCGAGATACAAGGTCCAAGAGTCAGCCCCCTATAGACGAAAACGTCCGATCATTGTTTGCTCAAATTTTGACCCAACGTGTTCGAGTGTTCGCCAAACAGTGGATCTTGACCGTTCTGCGGACGCTCCTCACATTCGGTTCCCCATACTGTGTTCTGCGACTGGTTGCTCGTCTCGAAAGTGGGGATACAGAGGACGCTTGGATATGGTTATTTTCCATGGCACTCGTTTCGACCTGCGAGACCGTCATTCACTATCATCAAAACTGGATGCAATGGTCGGAGCTTGGTATTCCCATCCGAGCACAACTAATTATGGCTATCTATCGGAAAGTGCTGAGAGGTAGCACTGGAGAGCATCAATCTGGCAAGGATCAGTCACCATCAGCTAATACCCTCTTGAACTCTGACACGGCTATCGTCAGTAAGTTTTCCTCAATTCACTACATACTTCCTCTATCGGGAGCCCAATTCATCATGGCACTCGTTTTCTTAAGAAGACTACTAGGCTGGCGAGCTCTGCTGATCACGCTCCTCTTCACCGTAATGACTATGCCCATGAACAACTTCATTGTCAAGAAGAGAAGAGCTACGCGAAAAGAACTAAGAAGGTCGCGAGACCAGAAAGACAGGGTTGTTGGAGAGATGATTAAAGCACTACATTACATCAAATTACAAGCCTCCGAGGATTTGTGGAAAGAGCGCATCAAGAAATACAGGGACGACGAACTGCGGGCTAAGGAGAGAGATTACTCCGCTCAGACCGCCGGCTTCATGTGGAAGATCGCATCACCTCTCCTGGTTTCAGGTGTCTCGATCTTCACAAATGCCTACTTTGAGGGGCAAACAACTGCTTCAGTTGTGTTCACGATACTCGAACTTCTACCCCAACTTCAAGGATCTCTAGGATTGGCGCCGCTAGTGATCCAGGACTTTTTGAGTGCAAGATCAGCCTCGCGGCGTATAGAGTCCTTCTTGAGAACTTCGGACCAAGAACAATATCGCCAACGAAGTCACTCCGGCGCTATTAACTTCAAGGATGCTTCCGTGAAGTGGCCCTTTAGCCGCAAGAAGTCTACATACCCAGCGCAAGATGACTATTCCGACTTTGAACTCCGAGATGTGAACGTCAGGTTTCCTGTTGGAGAGTTGAGCATCATCCACGGCGACACTGGGTGTGGGAAGAGCTTGCTGCTTGCTGCGATACTTGGAGAGGCTGAGCTGCTGGACGGCGTCATCGAAGCACCATGCGCGACTCATGACCAACCCGTCGCCTTCGTCACGCAGACCCCCTGGCTTCAAAGTACCACTATCAAGAACAACATAGTATTTGGAGAGCGTCTGGATATGTCACGATACAATAGCGTATTGGAAGCATGCGCTTTGATACCGGATCTCAAAGCACTCTCGAGAGGCGATGAAACCTTGATTGGTCCACAAGGTATCAAAGTAAGTGGAGGACAACGTGCGAGGATATCCCTCGCAAGAGCACTGTATTCCAAAGCGAGCACCATCCTGCTGGACGACATACTTTCGGCACTGGATACTCATGTGTCTGTACATGTTCTTGGGGCCTTGAACGGCCCTTTGGGAGCAGGGCGAACACGGATTTTGGCGACACATCAACTCGCGCTCTGTATGCCAAAGGCGAGTTATGCAGTCTGTATCGCGGACGGAACAGCGCAAGCCAAAGTGCTGGATACGTTTGGTAGTGGGCAAGACATTGTCGCAGAGCTCGGTAATGGTGGGTGGGAGCTGGCAGTAACATACGATGCTGACAGCCCCGAGCTACCTATTGAGGGCGATCTGCATAAGCACCAGCCGACACCAGATAAAGTGCCGACCACCGCAGATGCCACTAGAGCGACTTCCTGGACATACATCGAAGCACTGGGCGGTCAGAAATTCGTATTGATTTACTTCTTCGCCCTCGTGTTGCGACAAGTACTAATCACGCTTCCAATATGGACGCTGAAAAACATCAAAGCGCAAGGCCATCCCTCGAAGATAGCCCTCAACGACGTCTCATACCACACTATTCTGTACGCAATTGGCACTGCTTTTGCCGTGCTCTCAGAGCTGGTATTCAATGCGCATGAAGCTACCGGAACGCTAAGGGCGTCGGATACTCTCTTCAAGATGATGCTTGACACTGTCCTTCGCATGCCTCTTGCCTGGCTTGACAGTGTGTCTACGGGCGATTTAATACAAAGATTCTCTACGGACTCTCAAGCGATAGACGACACGTTGATGGCAGTAGTATCTGGGGTTTCGCAATGTCTCATTGAGATAGCGACTATCGTGATAGTTGGGTACGCACGAGATCATTTGTTGTAACGAATGCATGCTGATTTTATCAAGTCTCAATACATCCGCATATACCGGCTTGATGGTGGTTGGCGGATTATACGCCAGCTTCACGGTTGGTAATCTCTACAACAAGGCTCGCAAAATCATTCAGCGCGCCGATCGCAGACCTACGAGTCAGATGCTCGACCTTGTCACTACCACTACGATTGGATACTCGACGATCAGAGCCTTCGGTGCCCAAGGAATGTTGACAGAACAGATGCATAGTCACGTCGACGACTATTCGAGAGCAAGACGTCACTTCTGGATGGCCAATCGCTGGCTAGGTCTGCAGATGTCTCTGATCGGTATCGTATTCAGCTTCATGACTGGCATCGTGCTTTTGCGTTCTGGATCGGCCGTCATTGACCCTCCCTTGTTCGGATTCGCGCTCACCTTTTCCATGCGATTTTCAGGCGTCGTGTTCAAAGCGGTAAATGGTCTTGGAGCATTCGAGAAATCTGCAATCTCTGCAAGCGCAATTGCGGCATTCCAACATCTGGAGACTGAGGACCAAGACGGCTTGGAGACTCCTAGTGACTGGCCGCGGACTGGGAGTATTGAGGTGCGAGGTCTCAAGGTTAGGTACTCGGCTGCTCTACCTCGAGTGCTCAATGACATCAGCTTCAGTGTCGCTCCAGGTCAGCGTATAGGGATCGTTGGTCGCACGGGAGCAGGGAAATCAACATTATCATTGGCCATGCTACGCATGATGGAAGCGGAAGAGGGTACCATATCCATTGACGGTATTGATGTCTCTACTATTAGGCTGGCAGATTTACGTCGCAGAATAGGTTATGTTCCACAGAGCCCGCTTTTGTTCTCAGGTACGGTCCGCACGAATTTGGACCCGTCTGGTGTGTATTCCGATACAAAGTTGGAAGAAGCTCTCCAAAGAGTTATGCTGTTCTCCAGTTCAGGAGAGGGTCAATCGGGTGGCTCTCGCCTGCTAACACTGGATACCCCTGTCACGGCTGGTGGAGAGAATATCTCACACGGGCAACGACAACTCCTCTGCGTTGCGCGGATCTTCTTGCAAAACCACAAGCTCATCATCCTTGACGAAGCTACGTCAGCAGTAGATGACACAACGGACGAAGCAGTTCAGACTATTATCCGCAATGACTTGGAGCAGACTCTGATAGTGGTAGCACATCGTCTGAAAACTGTTGCGACGTTCGACAAGATTATTGTAATCGACGAGGGGAGAATTGTTGAACAGGGTTCGCCGAAAGAGCTCTTAGAACTCGAAGGCGCATTCTGTAACCTGGTCACCAGCAGTCGGGACAGCGGCAGTCTCATTGCGACGATAGCCAATAAGTCCACCATTGAGAATTGATACAGCTATGGGTTGCCCAACCAAATCACCCGATTTACGACCATCTCTTTCGCATAACAGTAAGATCTGCCACGATGAAGCTATATTACGGTCTTCGGTTTTCCTTTCAGCTACAGAATTCTTGATGGTGGCCTATTACTCAGGAGGCCCGTTTTCAAACACCACCTCTTTGCAGCATCGTCGATCGTACAATGAATTGCCAAAGTCGGATATTCAGTGAGATCCTTTGTCGCTGACGCCCTAAGAATGGTCGTGTGCCGGATCCGGCGTTTGCATGGTCCTGACATGAAGAGACAATGACTTGAGACATATGTTGTCGTGCATGCACAAATAGCCAATCTTTTCTCCTGCGCTTCATCCATCTGCAAAACTCATTACCCTTATCGTCTCCTTAAAACACTCTACTTTACACTAGTCGCTTACCAACGATGCCTCCCAAGAAGGCTGGCAAGAAAGGCAAGAAGGCCAATAGTGCCAACGACAAAAAATCACCACCCAAAGGTGTAGCAAGACCTGCAGCAAAGACTGCGAAAGATGACAAAAGAAAACGCGACGATGACAATGACGAAGAAGCCGACTCTGGAAGAAGGACCAAAAAGTCTGATACCAGAGTACGAGACTTCTCACCAGAGGCAGCCAAGATCAATCGAGTAAAGGAGTACTTGAGTGCCAGGATTAAGGATCTTGGATTCAAGGTAGAGCCTGTCGAAGGTCACGAACCCGACGATGAGGACGAAGAGGAACCCGAGGACGACTGGAACTCCATTGGTCGCCTACGTAAACGCTGTGACGACCGCCTTGACGATATTGAGGAAGCTATCCGCGCAGTCGGTCGCGAACTGTATGATGGGCTCGATCTCCCGGAACGTCAGAGCGATGAAACTCGACATGATAAGAGACAGAAACAATTTGACCAAGATGCGTTGGACAAGGAGATCGAGCCTCTTGTAGATAAAAGGCGTCTAGCGCCCAGCAAGAACTTTCCTGACGGCCGAAGATACAAGACAGCAAAACAGCTGGGAGATATGGCAAAGCACTTGTCAGAACTGCTTGCGACTGAATTGCTTCGTCGCCGTGTCCAGCATCCAAATGACGTGAGTCGCTTCGCGCATCCAAGCAAACGTATCAGAAAGCAAGGGCAAGAAACAGAAGCTACAGGAGAGGACCCACAGGAAACTAGACCGCTCGAGCAACAATGGGACAAGCACGGTCTTACGCTCCGGGAACTACTCGATTTATACAATCAGCAGGGCCATGTAGGCCAGGCTATTGCTCGGGACGACCTCCTGAAGAGATGCAAGCAGTATGGCCTTAGTACTGTCGGAGACCTCTGGGATCTAGAAAGGGGAATACTCCTTTACGAGCTTGCAAACAAACAACGCATGTATGGACTATCTCGGGATGCGATCAATGCTGTAATCACTGCTATAGGCGATCTTAGAGCCCCAACAAGCTCCGACGCAGCTGGTGGTGCTGCTGGTGATGGTGATGATGATAGTGACGATACTGGCGGTTCGTTCGGCGACCTGGAGAAGAGTAAGGGAGCACTTGGCAAGGGATCCCCGTGCAAGGGGAGTCCGGGCAAGAAAGCTCCGGGTAAGGGGGCTCCGGGCAAGCGCAGTCCGGATAAGGGGGCTCAGGCTAAAGGGGCTCAGGCGAAGGGGGCTCAGGCAAAGGGGGCTCAGGCAAAGGGGGCTCGAGGGTACAACACCAAAGGCAAGCCAAACACAAGATCGAACAAAGCGATTGACCTTGTCGCCGAAGATACGGTGCTCATAGAACGGCCTCAACTGACAGTCACCGACGGTGGTCAGAGTCAAATCTTCACGCAAGCCAATGTCAGAGGCACAGGGAATCGTTGCATGTGGCATGCAGTTCAATTGGCCTGGCTAGGATCGCAGACCGGGGTGGGTAATCGTCAAACCAACGCAATCAGATATCCCGTGAACATGCGGGTACGCCAGCTCTGGGCTGCCGTCATGGGCTCAGACGATAATCCTGCTCGTCGAGCAAGACGTGATCTTTACCAAAACATCCAGGCAAACAGTTTGCTCAGCCAAGATGGCTCCTTACAGAAGCGTATCAATAATATGGCGATGGGTATGTATGCAAGGTACTATCTTTGTACGCGCGCGCTAATGTGATTCCTAGGCGATCTTGATATGCTACAGGTAGTTGCCGATGCACTCGACGTAGAAATCTTTACATATACCCCTGCTCACCTGGACGATGGTTCTGTCGCGTGGCATAGGTACGTGAGGGGCCAACAGCAGACCGACCCAGCACGTCAGATCCATATTGCCAATTACCTTAGTGCGGTTCATTGGACAGCTCTTACACCAGTGGGCACTACCAGCAATATTACCTTGCCTGCACTCCCGCAAGGAAATAGGGAGCCGATACCAGGGGTCGGTCCTCCCAACCCGATTCCACGTCTTCGACCTGGGCACGCAGATAACACAGATCTGAGGCCGCAAGATCAGCGTGATGATCCGGAGGATGGACATGTTGCCAGATTAAGCAAAGACGAGGACAAGGAAGATGACAGGATGGAAGAAGATGAACAAGTGGAGGACGATGATGGCGATGGTGGTAATGATAATGATGGTAGAGACGACGGTCCACCCGATAACCAAGACGACCAAGGCAATGGCGGAGCAGATACCAGCGCAGCTCCCGCCGCCGCCAGAAGACAGTCATCTTCGAGAGCACGCTCGACCCGCTCGGCTTCCAATGCCCCAGCAAGGCCACAGCGGACGCGTGAGAATGGCGCATCTCGCAGTCCATTTCAGAAGCTTGCAAGACGACGTGCACGTACGAAATCGAAGACCAGATCGCGAGGCTCGTCTCATCCAGCCGGTGTACGAAAGACCAAGAAGAAGGTCAAGGCGCTCCGAAAGATTTTCCCGAATTTCGACACTGCGATGTCCAGCCCACAAGTCACTGCCGGCGCTATACGCTCTCCTTTCCGTCGCTCGACTTTCGCTAGTCTTTAGATGCCTCTGTGAGCCGGGTATTCCAATCGCTTCGTAAAGTGCAGGGTTGGCCATACATCAGAACACATCCTTTTAGCAGACTTTATTCGAGCTCCCAAGCCCATCGTTCATGTCTAGAGCTGTATTTGTGTAGACACTGGTGCGTAGACAGACCAGAGAAAGTGAACTCTGACGATTGTTTTCTGTGTTCATGTTCTGTACAAACAATGTCAAGATCGCTTCCCGCATGTCAAACAGAGACAGAGGTGAGCCTTGACTTGATTGGTCTACCAAGACACATGATACAAAGAGATGTACTTCTCATCTCCCTGGCGATCGTATGCACAACTCAACTACCCTGCATAGTCTATTTTTGCTGGGATTGCACAGAGAAATCAGGACGATGCAAAGCCGCAGAGCATTGTTGGTTTGAATTCCTTCGCCACACTCGCTCGAGCATTGTTCAGGTCTGTGAGAGTCATTGGTCTGGGCATCAGACGCTCAAGGGTCACACAACAAGACGCTATTAGTTACACGTTCAAACGGCGAGTGCCTTCCCCGGAACACATTGCTTGTACTGTTTATAACGTATGCTGAGCACAGCACCGTTGCGTAAGACGGCAGAAGTATCCACCACCGATCGTCATACGAAAGGGGGAAGTCCATAGAGATGATGCAGAAGCGGATGGCTGCGCATACGCGTCCACCGCCGAACAAACAACCAAAAAGTAGAAAAAGAAACAGCCAGGTGCCGCCTTCGGAGCATAGTGGATTCGCGATCGAATTGACGGATCGTAGTTGCCATGAACGCGGGAGCACAAAGCGTAGACGAATCCTTAAAGGCAGAGCTTATGCGTCGCCCACGGTTGCGGCGCAAAGGACAAAACGGACGGACGCAGCAGACCTGCATTGAGCCAGTGGCTTTGAGCCAGACTTGGACTTCGACACCCTTTGTTTTGAGATGACGACAGTGTTGCTTTCTGCACGAAGCGACATGCCTTGTTATTCTGTAGCCCACGAGGGAAATCGAAGGTCGATTTCACGATAGGCGTTGCAGTAATTGTAATACCATTCGACAAGCTTCTCGTGGCACAGCACATGATGGTCTATCAGGTGGCCAGAAAGTCGACTTGATCATCATTGCGGGTCTGCCCCGTGATGACCGTGCTTCTCGAACTTGCCTGTTCCTGGCGCGCTAGAGAAGAAACAAGCCTTTTGTCCCCCTGGACTGATCAACAACCGTCTCTGACAAAGTCAAAGGGGATGTCGCAAGCAAGGAGAGTGTGGCTCCTGTGTCGCAGCATCTCAATTTTATGATGCTGACATGCGCCCTGCCACATGCACGGGTAGATGCAGCGAAGACGGTGATGCTTCTGGCGCCAATCGCCTCGGCAGACGCTGCAACGCTCCTGCTACAAGAGAAACGACCGACTAAGAAGTACCCCTGTGTCTGTCTTCACCTTGGCCGAAGCCTTTTAACGTGTCTTTGCTCCTTTTGAGACTGCTTTTTCTGTCTTCCAATTCAATCAACTCTTCTACATCTCTCGCTGATCAGGTATTCGCCGAGCTCTTGTATTGCTGTGCAATTAAAGCTTCTCTACCCACATTCCTCTACTGGATAATCACCTTCATCTCTCTGAGCATTCCGCTTTCAGATAACATTCCAATCGGCTTCCATCAGCAACAACCGAACCCAGCGACACCAATCAAACAGACTTACATAAAGGTATCTGGCGTATACCTTCAACGTCTTTGGTCGTTGGCGGCGAACATAATCTGGTATCGGAACATTATCGCGATATTACCTAAACCACTATGTTGTTCAAACATGCAGTTGCCGCATTGAGTGCGGCAGCGACAGCACTCGCTGCACCTCAGTAAGGATCCCTTCAGATGGTGATTCAAGGGATACAACTGACCATCTTGTCACAGTATGAAGCGTGCCAATGGCTTCAACTGGGGAAACGAGGTCATGCGTGGAGTCAATCTCGGTGGATGGCTGGTCCTCGAACCGTAAGTCTGGCCTTGTCTATCTCACAATTGCACCATCTGACATGCGTAGGTGGATTACTCCCTCCATCTTCCAAGCCCATCCTGTGTCACAGGGCATCATCGACGAGTACACTCTTGGTGAGAAACTTGGTCAAGATGCTGCATACAACGTCTTGAAGCCTCATTGGGACTCCTGGGTACAGCTTGCGGACTTTGAGAAGATCGCAAAGTCTGGTTTCAACGTCGTCCGTGTTCCGATAGGCTATTGGGCATACGACAACGCCAATAGCCCATACGTCTCGGGAGCAGCCCCATACATGGATCAAGCCATTGAATGGGCGAGGCAGACTGGACTCAAAATAATTGTGGATCTCCACGGAGCGCCCGGTTCTCAAAATGGCTTTGACAACTCTGGCCAAAAGACAAACAACATTGATTTCCAGCAAGGAGACAATGTGCAGCGCACTTTGGCTGTCTTGCAGACCATCCAAAACAAATATGCTGACTCTTCCTACGACGATGTTGTCGCTGGCATTGAGCTTCTGAACGAGCCGCTATCCACAGTGATGAACCTGGACGACCTCAAACAGTTCGAGCGTAATGGTTTTGGTCAACAGCGCACCGTCTCGAAGTCTCGCGTCGTCATCATCCAGGATGGCTTCCAGCCTCCCAACACCTACAATGGCTGGTTGACCCCGTCCGATAACAACGCTCAGAATGTCGCCCTCGACCACCACGAGTACCAATGCTTCACCAACGAGCTAGTCGCCATGCAACCTTGGGAGCACCGCCAGCATGTCTGTAACAACGCCAAGCAATACTCAGGTGCAGACAAGTGGACCTTTGTAGGCGAGTGGTCGGCCGCGATGACCGACTGTGCCGCTGCATTAAATGGGTATGGTGTTGGTGCCCGCTACGACGGTACGTATCCAGGCAGTAGCTACGTCGGATCATGTGGCAGCATCAACTACATCGACCAATGGTCCCAGACTTTGAAGGACGACACTCGAGGTTATATCGAGGCTCAGATGGAGGCTTTCGAAAGGAACACCATTGGTTGGGTCTTTTGGAACTTCAAGACCGAGGCGTCACCAGAATGGGATGCATTCCGTCTGATTGATGCTGGCGTCTTCCCTCAACCTTTGACCAACAGAAAGTTCAGCCAAATCTGTTCTTCGTGAATCGATTGTGTTGTTCAGAAACACTGGATTTGTGGATGAATGCCCGAGAGCTGACGCATACTTTTCCACAACATGTGCATAGGACTGCAGGAGCGTTGCGACTTTTGCGCCGGGCTGGCGATTTCGTATTCTCGTTTCTCCTCCTCTTCTTTTTCCTACTTGCTCTTCTAGCCATGTTTCCATACTCTTGTTGTGGTCTATGCGGCCCATACGATATCTTTGCTGGTAGAAATAATTGTATTGCATAACCTTTGATCATACGTCGTGTTCAGAGGTGACAGTCGAGGTTGTGTACCGTTAGCGAGTGAACCGTTTTGAAGCCGTCCATTTTTGTGTGTGTGGCATACATCGACACCTGCGCCTGTTTGTGTGAGCGCTTTGCTGTTCAGCGCCTTTTGACCTTCACATCCTAAAAATGTGTCGTTATGCCGAGGAGCCTTTGTGCCGAGAAGGAGGTCTTGACTTGAAGTCGTTCATGCCATGATGTCCTTCTGACATGATGATAAGACCAAGTCGTGCCCAGATATCTTGCTCACCACTGAAAAGCACCCGGCACTTTACAGTTCTCTAACGCTTTGCCTTCGTCTTCCTCTTCCTCATCGTCAACCAAACTCCTCAACACAGCACACTCCTTCCAGACCTTCAACTCTTGAGCATATAAATCCATGACACAAGGATCACAACTACTACCACAACAATCTCCCGCTGGTGGTTTAATTGGTCTTGTGGGGGAAGAAGCAGCAGTCAAAAGGGCGGTCTCTCGTATAGGAGCTGGTCGTGCTTTTAGTAGTTTGGTGAGGGTTGGAGAGTGGGATTTTAGTGTTGAGGTCGATGGTTGTGGTTGCGGGGGTGGGTGTGGTATTGGCATGTTGCAACCTGTAATTGTTTACCGAAAGAAGGGCTAGGGATGACAAGGACGTGGTGTGTTCAGAGAAGAGGATGAGAGTGGGCGAGCATTGGATTGGTTAGGCAAGAAAAAGAGAGAGGAGTTACTGATATTGTTTCTTCGCGGATGGTCGCTCGGTATTTGACTTCGGGTGTTGTCGGAGCACAGATGCTTCGAGGATGACCCTGATCACTATTCTACCGGCGCCCATCTGGTAGGTAGCGGTATTGATTGACTCTACAATGGTATCATAGTTGCTCAGTCATCCGAGAGGTACGCCGTGTATATCATGAAAGTATCCAAGGAAGGTGCTTGTTATGCACGACCTTTGGCGATTATCGAATGGCTTCGTGTCGCAAACGAGTTCAGTCGACCACAACATCCACCACAGCACATAGGAACAGCTTCCACTTCAGTCTCGATGGCTATGAATTTGACACACGACCGCATGATGCATGCGTCAACAATTCACACATAAAATAAACATTAGGACTTGTCACGAGAACGTCGGTTTCCAACAGGCACCCCCAAGTGATCTCATCCTTCTCAATTACAGAATCGTATAGTACTTAAAAGTGCCTTGGTTTAGTAAAGTTACATAAAGTGGGTAGTCTGGATTGATCTCTATAGAAGACAAACCAAGTGTAAAGCTGCAGAAAGAAGAACCCAACTTCATCCGTGAACCCCCCATCCAGGAAAGAAGTGAAAACTCCGTTATATGCTTCGAGTTCTTTTTTCGGCCTCATCTGTGTCTTTCCTCGTAGCGTGATGCTTTTGTGCTCATCCTTGATCGGCCGGAGAAAGCTGTTAACGGCGCTTGTGTCGGGCGTAATGTTTTCTGATTTCGTGATTTGATCAAACATCTTCAATGCCCTCATCTGATGCTGACACCGCTGCGCTTGGTGTACATGCGCGTAGCCACGTTCATGGCTGCAAGTTCTTGGAACATGAGCTTGGCGGCGTAGGGGATGATGATTTGTGCGATCTCGGTCTTGTTCTTGCAAGGTCTGCACTCGAACTGGTTCTTCTTGAGGGAACTGGGAATATGTTAGCAAGTTCCTGTAGGCTAGGAAGAAAGAGACTTACGCAATAGGAGTCATAAGACCACAGATCTCGCAAACGTGGACGCGGAAAGCATCCGAAACATCGAGCAGTCTTTCTTTCAGGAAAGCCGAAGCACCGTGAGCGATCATACAATCACGTTCCATCTCTCCGAAACGCAGACCACCATCACGTGCTCTACCTTCCACAGGTTGACGAGTCAGGATTTGGGTAGGACCACGAGCACGAGCGTGAATCTTGTCATCGACCATATGACGGAGACGCTGGTAATAGGTAGGTCCCAAGAATACCTGGGCAGGCATCTTTCTACCAGTGTGGCCGTTGTACATGATTTCGAAACCACGCTGTTGGAAACCGTGCTGACGAAGCAGGTCGGAAATCTGAGTGACAGTAACGTCGGTGAAGGGAGTGGCATCACCTTCCTGACCACGAAGCGAACCAACCTTGGACAGCAAACATTCGATCAAATGAGCAATGGTCATACGAGAGGGAATGGCGTGAGGGTTGATGATGATATCAGGAACAAGTCCATCGGCAGTGAAAGGCATGTCTTCTTGACGGTAGGTAATACCGATGGTACCTTTTTGACCGTGACGAGAAGCAAACTTGTCACCGATCTGGGGAATCTTCGTTGTTCGCGTACGAACCTTGACGAATTTGAGACCCTCGACGTTGGTTGTGAGAAGTACCTGATCGATGAGACCGCTCTCTGTGGAACGCAAAGGAGTTGAAACGTCACGCTTGATGTGGAACTTCGTACGCTGACCAAGCTCTTCGGCATCGGGTGCCATAGGTGCAGTCTTGCCGATGATGATATCCTCACCAGAAACACGGGTTCCAGGCGCAATGATACCGTCATCGTCCAGCTTGTCGTAGGTTCCGTGCTTCATTCTCATGGTGTCTCCGCGAGTAGGCTTCTCGAATTGTTCCACAACTGACATACCGACACGCTTCTCTTGATCCATGTAAGCACGGTAGAACAGCGAGCGGAAGAGACCACGATCAATCGAAGACTGGTTCATGATGACGGAATCTTCTTGGTTGTAACCACTGTAACAAGCGATGGCGACGATGGCGTTTTGACCAGCAGGCAATTCTCTGAACTTGAGATATTCCATAGAACGTGTGGTACCAAGAGGCTTCTGGGGGTAGTAAAGAACGTTGGCCATGGTGTCCATGCGCACGTTGTAGTTGGTCAGGGTAATACCCATGGCCTGTTTACCCATGGCAGACTGGTAGGTGTTACGAGGCGACTGGTTGTGGTCGGGGAAGGGAATGATAGAAGCGCAAATACCAAGAATCATGGCAGGGTGAATCTCGCAATGAGTCCATATCCTGACGTTCGGGTTGGGTCTACTCTTGATTCTTCGGTGAGGGTCAGTGACTGGCTCTTCGTAGATAAGGCCAGCTCTCATCTGGCGATGCTCGTCAAGGTCTTCAGGAGTCATGATCATCATAGCAGCCTCTTCTTCTTCCGCGTCCAGGTATTCGATAACTCCCTCGCTGATCAAGTTCTTCCAACCGTAGATTGATTCATCACGCTCTTCTTCGCTCAAACCAGCAGTCTCGGTCTCTCTTGCATTGAGAAGACTGGAGACATGCTGTCTGTTGAGAACGAGCTGGCCCTTGTTCGGACTGGCAGGGTCATTGTTGACAACGAACAGCGGTCTCATGACACGTCCAGCATCAGTGAAGATCTTGAACTCTCTTTCACGAACATCTCTGATGAGAGAGATTTCGAAGGAGATGGTGCCATTACGACGAAGACTTTGAACAACCTTGACGAGCTGAGAAGGGTCTCTGTGGACACCAACCCAGACACCGTTGACAAACACCTTGGTGGCGTCGGGGTTGTTCTTGGGCTCATACTCTTCCAGGAGCTCCATGTTTCGCTGGTTCATGAACTCGACGATGGGCTCTGCAGGAGTACCAACACTGACGTAACACATAAGAGACAAGTTCTTGACCAGGCCACAAGCCTGTCCTTCGGGTGTCTCTGCAGGGCAGACGAGACCCCAATGAGTGTTGTGCAGTTGGCGAGGTTTGGCAATCTTACCGTCACGACCGATTGGTGTATTCGTTCGTCGCAAATGTGATAGCGTGGAAGCATATGTGTAACGATTCAAAACCTGCGACACACCAGCCTTTGCCGAGGCAGCCTTCTTCTGATCGCCCCAATTACCAGTGGCCAAACAGTAACGCAGACCTGACGTAAGGATGTTCGACTTGACAGCGAGAGTGAGATTAAAGTCTCTGCCCTGTTCAATACAGCGAGAGAGGTAGACACGCATGTCACGCACAAGCTGCGTAAACTTGAGGCGGAAGACCTGGGCCATCAAAGGACCAGCCAGGTCAAGACGCTTCTTGCCGAAGTGATCTCTGTCGTCTTCATCGCATCTGCCGAGGGCGACTTGACACATTCGGTTGATCATGTAACCAAGGAAGAAAGCCTTTCTGGTCTCACTGCCCTCTCGTTGCGAGATATGAGGCAGGAACTCCTTCTGCAAGATGTCGCGGGCGTAACGGATACGCTTTTCTTTTGTTCCTTGCTGCTGACCACGCTTGCCGATGAAATCAAGTGCGTATTCACGGTCTTGGACGACGAAAGCTTCTTCCAAACATGGCTTGATCATCTCGCGCAACTGTGTGTCGTTCGCATCATAGCAAATGCAGTCAAGAATTTGCATGTCCGAAACGATACCAAGCGCACGGAAAACGATAGCAATGGGAATATCAGCCTTGATGTAGGGCAAGGTAGCCTTAATGGTGCCACCCAGATGACCACCCTTTCTCGCCTCTCCCTTTTGGAACCACTTCAGCTGCATGGACGAAAGCAATCGGGTGCCCTTCTCGATGGCACTTCTAATCTCGGCGACGATTGGTGTGGGACTGCCCTTCTTTCTGAAGACCTGAACAATGTTGGCGGCACTGCGCTCTTGTGCGATGAGAACCTTTTCTGAACCGTTGATGATAAAGTAACCACCTTGATCGTAGGGGCACTCTTGGAAGGCGTAAAGCTCTTGTTCGGAGCGATTGCGGAGGGTGCAAATCTTGGACTTGATCATGACGGGCAGTTTTCCAATGAAGACGCGCTCCTCCTTCTCGACGGCATGAGGGTCCTCCCTTTCCCACACCAACTCAGTCTCCTCATCCTCGTTCGGCACATGGTCCGGGTCGTCTTCATCGTGTTGTGCTGCGTTGACGCGTCTTTCACGGGCGACCAGAACGCGGCTGGTCATGCCAAGATAGATGGGACTTGAGTAGGTCAAGTTACGTAGGCGAGCCTCGTTGGGGTAGAGAGGGCGAGTGGAACCGTCACCTTCGGTGATGGCGGCTTGAGAGATGGTGATGTTTCCGAACTCGATTTCGTAGCGGCGCTTTACGATGGGGTCGATTTCGTTGTCGTCTTGCGGCGCATTCTGATCGATAACAATACGGCCTTGCTCGGTGATGATATCCTGCATGGTAGTGCCGGCAAACTCATCGAAAGAGTCGAGCTGTTGCGAGACCAGACCCTTTGAGTCGAAGAAGGACTGAATGACGGTCCAGCAGTCCTCACTTGTGATAATGTCGTCCTCATCGTAGTCGTCCTGAGAAGGACTACCCGCTCCGTTGCCCCAGACGTCGGCCATGATTGATTAGAGAAGAGAGATGCGGCGAAGACGAAGGGAAGTGAGATTGACGTGTTTCGTCGGCGGCAGAAGTGAGCGAAAGAGGGCGCGCGCTCTGTGGCGACAAGCGAATCGGCGGGAGCGATATAACGACGCAGTGAAGCGGCGCTAGACAGGCGGTAGATGGTATAGAGGATGGCGGAGTTGACGAGCGATGGCGAGCAGGTCGGATGCTCTTGCAAGGGGAGGGTCGAGATGCGACTGCTGCTCTTCGACACGCCGACGCTCGATGCTGGACGCTCGGGCCCCTGTAAAGCGCCGCTGCTGCTTCTCCATGTCTGTCGACAAGTCTGCGTTGCGAATCTTGGCATGCCTGTGATTGGCTGCACGCGTGGACGGCTGCCACTCTGGCCTCGAGCATCAGGTGAAGGTTAGCATCAGAACTGTCTCCTTCACTGTTGTCGTTTCTGTAGTCGTCCGTTCAATCCATTCCGTCGCCATGTCTGTGCAACCTTTGAACGATCTCTGGGAAGCTGCTGCTGGTCAGCCCTACGAACCCACCATTGGCAAGGACTCGCAGTTCAGCGTCGGCATCACTCTGCTGTTCACCGGTATGCCACGAGATGCTATGTGTGCATCCTTCTCGGTTTAAACTAATGCGTACAGCTCTCATCCTGTCCGGATACTTCGGCCTGAGTATGCAATCCCTAAGCACTCCAGCCTGTATACAACAACTAACACCTATCTAGATCCCTCGCTCAAGAACCTTCCCCTGATTGGTCTTCCTGCTTCTCTTGCTGCTGGGTTTGTATCGCCTTCTTCCCAGACCCTTGCCCCTTGCTAACAGGGCCCCAGTTTCGGTGCTGTCTACATGATCTGTGCCGTCGGAGTCTATGTTTGAGCTCCTGCTTGTCCCATTGTCCGCCTCCCCTTGTTTTCGCTACTCGAGATACCCACGTCAAAGCAACACAGCCTTGCACTACAACTTATGCATGACACCGACCAACAAATAGCCCTGTGCGTGGCCGATTCGCAAGGTCCTAGGGGACGAGTGCCAACACAAGCGTCCAATACAAAATCCCGCCATATATGGCAGAGGATGATAAGGCAGACATAGAGCCTGAAGGAGAAACGCGGTTTCGCGATCTGTGATGCCAAAGCAGAAGACCCAGGCGCGAAAGCCCATAGTTGCCTACGGCTGACTAAGCTTGGCACCTCCAACTTCCATCGTCCAAACCGCGTCCATCTCGCGTCACTGCCATGTATCATCAATAAATTACAACGCTTCGTCCAACCTCGACATTTCTGCACGCTTTTGTGATCCAATAGTCCTAGCTTCTTGATAGTCATTCGCCCATTGCAGTCAGACCACAATCCGGAGCTAGGCCTCCACGACTATATTGTAGGGCAAGATGGCATCAACAAATACATGTCTTTTCAGTGCCGTTTCTCCTGCGGCTCGTGATTTGACTCTCCTTTTGAGATGTATCGCATTTGGCTCGAAGACTCGAGTCCGTCTAACTTCCGAGGGCTTGCGTTTCAGCGCTCAGGAGACCAGTGTCATGGAAGGCAAGCACTTTCTTTACACTTACTTTGCCGCACTATCCTGACAAGAGCTAGCTTTTGTGTTCCTTTCAAGATCGTTGTTCACAACTTGGAGTTACCGGGATCCTGAAGCCGCTGAGGACGACCAAGTCGAGGACTCTCCTCAGCCGCCAACTTTTCAGATATCTCTGCCTGCCTTGCTCGAGACATTACAGATCTTCTCTCTAGGCGACAGTAATGCCTTCCGTCAACAACAAGACCCATACGACACTTTCAATGCTTTCAGACAGAACCGCAACGCGAATGATCCCTTTTCTGCCTCTGCACTTGGATCGTCTGGTCTCTGCCGTATTTCATACGACAACCGCGGCAGCCCTCTGTCAATTCAACTTTCAGAGGCAGACGTTACCACCAGCTGTGATCTCACGACTTATGAGGCCGAATCAACGGAGGACATTCCGTTCGATCGAGAAAGCCTGGCTCTCAAAACCATCATGCGGTCGGCGCATCTGGCTGATGCGATATCAGAACTTGCTTCTACGAATCCTACCAGTCTCTCCTTGACGGCCTCGCCCACAGTACCACACATGTCGCTATCAGCCACTGGTCCGCTAGGCTCGGCCACTGTTGACTTCAACAAAGATCAAGATCCTCCACTGCTCGAGACCTTCCAATGCCCGTCTCGCTTCCGCACCACATATAACTTCCGACACATCAAGGCGGTCTATCGTGCCATGGTTTCTGCCTCAAAGGTCAGTGTCCGCGCAGACGAGCAAGGTGTTTTGAGTCTTCAGTTCTTGATCGAAGTGGATCCGACCGCACAAGCAGAACCGGGCACGGAGGGCATAGCCTTTGTAGACTTCCGGATTGTGCCTCAGGTTGAAGGAGAAGTGCCACAGGATGACTCGGAGACCGACGATGAATGAGACAAGAGTGTCATAGCGTGGCTCAGCCAGAAATCAACACAGCACCTCCACCAGCAAGGCGAGACTAAACGCAATCTACGATCTTTGGTCACCGTGGTATGGATATCAGGAGAGGTGGTCCTGACAGATGGGATATATCGAGTCCGATACACGCAAAGGACTAGTCTGTGACTTTCCCATAAGCTTTGATAATGATTGATTGAGAGACAATTGGCAGCTGGTACACATGACCACAAATGCCGAGCACAAACGAGAGCCGGGATTGACGTCAGGGAGCAGACACAGCAAGATCACAATCCAATCTCAACAAAAGCACAAAGCTGCAAAATAGAATAGTAATCATTGCAGTAAGTAGGATTCGAACTTACACCTCCTCATATCCATCCAAAGACCCCCATGCCAGTTCAGCGGAGGTGAGGCTGGTTTTACTGGACAGACCGCAAGAGCCTTGTGTTGGCAAGAATGATGGTCCGCCTCCTACGTGGGCCACGCCGCCGTGGACCCATTAGCCCCGCCGCGTTCGTGGTCGAGGCTCGCAGGAGCAGTCTTTGGTGACAATGCTTGTGTTGGCAACGTCATTTATTGGTGAAGGCGCCCTACCATTGGGCCATCGCTGCTATGTATTGAATGAAACTTGAATCTTTGCGTTTATAACGTCTTGATGTAGGCAGTGTGTTCGACTCTCATATCGTCCGTGTTGTCTTTTAGGACCATATCTTTGCGGCGTGGCACATACATGACAGAAGACATGTCGATAGTGAATTACACTCGTGTTCAAGTGTGACAATAGAGAGGATACTGGTGCCGGAACTTGCCCGCTTTCTTCTCTCTACATTACTATATACAAAATCGTCTCTCGTAAATTACATTCAGTTGTTCTCCGCCAATGTATCGCACCTCCTCGTATGTGTGATACTGTCACACTCGTAGCTGTCTCAAAGCACAACGTTTTCCAAGCTCGCAGCCATGTCATCGAGAAAGATATATGGGCTGGCTGCAAGCGTCGGTCTCGTCCGTTGGAGATACTGTTGTGCCTTGCTTCAACAGAGTACAGGAAAAAGGAAAACCAAAATCAAGAAAATCGTCAAAAACGCTCGCTCGCTAGTCGTGCTGTAGAAATTTAGAACAAGAAAAGAAACGCGATCTTGGTGCACGAAGAAGATCTTACTGCCTAGCTTCTGACAGTGAGTCCTTGGGACAATATTGGATAGTAGGATCGAGTAGCGACAGAAAGACTGGGTTCGGTGATAGGGTAACTGCCTGCGATGATACTGTGTCGGAAAAGTCAGGACTAGTAGCCGAACTGGCGATTGAGGGGCTTCGATCGTAAATCACAGAATGTTCGATGGCGTCTTCGGACAGGCATGCGGTGAGTAGACCTGGCTTCGACATCTCATATTTTTCTGTTCGCGCCAGAGCATTCTGTGGCCCAGCAATGCCTTTTGTCCACATTGGGTGTCGCTTCCCATGGCCAACATCGATCCGTGTTATGCTAGGCGGGATGGTAGCTGTGTGAATAGCTTCAGTCTGGTTCGAGGCTTTGCTGATGCCATACGTGATGGATGCCAACAAGGTCAAGACGAGAGACAGAATAACGACGTTTCGACGATTCTGCAGTACGAGATTTATGTAGTTGCGTAGAACGAGGCCCAGAGGAACGTCCTTAGGTTGATAAATCAGGGGAAGATGGTCGTGTAGAGAAGGAACATAGTCAGGAGCGACAGCGGAGTCCGATCGCTTGTCCTGATCGTGTATCTGTCGTTCGTTGGCGATCTGCTCAGCCGATTGCATGTCATCAAGTCTCTGGCATAGCTCTTCCGAGATGCAAGGTCGAACCTCAACATCCACCCTCTCCATCTCAGACCAGCAGGCTGCCCATGCGCCGGCACGCATGAGACCATTGGCAGCATATACCCTGGTATACCACGAGACCTCGCTTGTGTGTACTCGCTGACAAGTCTCACAAGGTTTCAGCTCGCTGTCCACTTCATCCTCTTCCCCATCCACAACGGTGCCTGGAGTTCGAGGTCTATATTGTCCATCATAGTCGATGCGCTCGGGAAGCAGATCCAAGGCCTCAAGCACACCTTCTTCCAACAGTTCGAACTCATCTCGCGGGTGGGCGATAAGGATGCCTCGTTGAGCTACAAGTCCAGATGTTGCGGCTCGGAGCACACCAAACTGTCGCTTGAGTTCGGAAGACAGAGTTGCGTCAAGGACAGAGCGATTCCAGGGTAAACGCGGAGGCAGTACCGAGACATGTAGAAGGACTAAAGGGGCGGGTGGTTGAGGTTCGTATCGTACAACATGCCTTTCTTTGTTCCGAGGTGATTTGTCCCTCTCTTCTCTGCTTCTTGCGCGACGGGATGTGTGCTTTGAAGGCCGCAGAGACGATGGTGATGGACGTAGACTTCCCACACGATACGCAGGTCGTGGTTTTGTGGTTGAGTAATATGGTCCAAGCACATCAGAGTCGGATGGCCAAGTCGATTCCGGAAAAGAAGAGATAGATGTCGCGGTGATGTTTGAGATGCGGCGTTTCGGATCGTCGCTATCGTGGTATTCGTAATCGTTGTAGTTGTCGTCTTCAATACTAGTCGAGATTGGGCTGTCGGCCCTGTACCCAGATGAGCGTGCCATGAGGACTCACTGGCATTCCTTAAGCATCAACGACACCAAACTCTGTTTCATGCAAGGACTCAAAGGGTAGTAGTAAGGTGACTGTTGGCGAGTCACGGAGCAGCTGGGGGAGAAACGGTGTTGACACCTTCTCCACATGTTTGGTCGTCAAGGCAACTGTCGCGCGGCAGTTGTTGCTCCTACGAACTGCCATATGCTTCATCTCATCAACGGCTCTTTATTGTTCGTTGCACTTTACCATCAAATTCCCAGAGCTTGTGGATGTCGTGCAGAGATTGGTTCTTGCACGGCGACTCGGCAACTATATTGAAATGTGGTATTGTTGACAAAGAGAGCATGTCTTCACTGCTTTGATTGTTGGTATATGCCGAAAAGGACATGGGAATATCATTACTGTCCACTTTCGGACTCTCAGAATGTCATAAAGCTCGCCTAAAAGAAGCTGTAGACTAAAGTCCATAGAAAAATCGTAATATCATAATTCTGAAATGCTGTGATTCAATCCTCCAACAACCCATTCAAGCGTCGGGTAGTAGCAGATTCGGCTTTACTTCTCCGTCATCGTTTCCGCTCCAGATGCGTGCACTGTAAGCTTGCCTGGCCTGCTGTAGCTCGGCAAGTAATTGACTCTGTGACTCGCGTCTCTCAGACTGTACAGTATCGAACTGGACCATGACTTCATCCGAACCAACCGCAGATGTTCTTCCAGATAGGTCGTACATTTCGACTTGTGGCTCGCTCTTGGAGCGGGACTTGCCCTCCGAAGCAAACCCATATTGAGCGAATTCTCCTCGGCGAGGGGACTGTGGTGGAGATGTGACACCGCTACGGGAGGGAAGGCCACGCTCTGCGGTCGACAGTTTGTTCTTCCCCGAGGAACTCGAGATGTGAGTGCGAGTACGGTCCAGGACGCTTTTGAACAGTGGCCTCAAGGTTGCCATGCATGCCGCTATGATGCCCATGCCGGGCTCGATCGTGCTGGCGATAGCAATGGTTGATGCATTGGAGAAGAATGTCGTGGCGTCTTGATCGCCAGAGTGGAGGTCGTTGATGTAGAAGAGACGGACCACTGATGCCACACTGCCGAGAACGCCGACGATGAGGACGAATACCACCGACCACTTGTCTCTGCCGCGCATATTGGCCTTGCGGACGACGAGGATTGGAAGAGAAACAAAGACCCAGTCTGTCAAAGCGTTCATGACTCCATGGATGTAGTTCAAGGGTCCGAGAGCGCTCCACGACATGCACTTTCCTTGCACCTTGTGAAGGAGGTATTTTGACGGGTCACCGCATTGAAATATGGCAACAAAGAAGAAGCCGAACGTGTACAGCGAGAAAATAACAGTGCTGATGATGATGGTCTGACGCTGCCACTTTTCCAGAACCTAATTCACATGCGTCAGTTGAGCCAGCCACAGTTCGCAGAACGGGGAGCTTACGATGCGCAAAAAGAAAACAGCCAACGATAACTTCAGTGCCAAGCTGGTGAGTAGATAGAAGGCAAACTCAAGAACGACATACTAGAAATTGTCAGTACATGTAATACGTTGACGTGATTCTCACTGACCTCCAAGGTGCTGGACAAGGGCTTTATGAGCTCTAGATTGTGGGATTTCTCCATCCAGGCAATGTGGATGAGGAAGGCCGCTTGACAGATGAAGCTGTTGAGTGCAAGTAAGATCAACCAATCGTCCCAACCCAAAGCGCGAATCATGTAGCCTCTGACGAAGAAACGGAGAGAGGTGAATGTGACCGTGAGCGCAAGGAAAGTAGCGGCAATTGCAGTCAAGGCTTCATAGTGGTAAGATGACGGCGCGTGATAGCTCGCATCGGGGCTCCAGGCTCCTGTCTCCCGTACTAGTATATGAGTGCTCATGATCATGTCGTCTGCGGTTGATGGAAGAATTATGCCTTTCCAGGCAGGTCGATGCTAGGTAAATTTCTCGTTGTGTAAGTGACAGGAGATAGAGAGTGTGTGAGCAGAGTAATAGCGTGCTGAATGAGCGTGATAATTTCTGGTTCAAGGAAATGAAACGAGAAGCCTGTGGTAGAACCAACACAAGTTGCAAAGCAGGAGATCTTTCGAGGACAGCGAGCACATGATTGGTATGTATATGCCGAGCTCATGTTTTCAAGTGCTCAAAAGAGCAATGACCTGACCGTAAGGTTGAATAGCGTCATGACTAGCCTGTTGCTTACCGGACAAGACATGTTTAATGCCACGTGGGTAATGACCCACCTGAGATTGTCGACTGCACCCGCCGTCAGCAGCTTGAAACTTGCCGGTGTGCCAGCAAAACTCTCTTGCATCAGGCTCACTAGACGGTCCTCAGGCTTGCAACGGCGAACTTGAAGAACCACTCAAGAGGATCATCTTGTTGGAGAACGACATCAACCTCGGCTCTTGTCCTCTGCCCAACGGCGGGGGCTTGCTGAGTCCGAAGCGTTCGCCTAGCAGAGTCCTATATGATGGCTTCCCATGAGCTCACGTCAAGCGACTTTGTGGAGAAGTTTTTGTCAGATGTGTCATCCAGTGCTTACTCTCAGGAGAGGCTGTAGAACTGCAAAACTCCAGGAGTGCATGTAGGCACGATTTATCGCAAGCGCACCGAACCACAGACTGAACCATTCACCTTCCCGCGGTGAGCCAGTGTTCCGTCTGGTATACTTTAAGCGAAGCGGCCCTGCTCTTTTCGGAAGCGACTCCTTCTACATCAGTCTTTCAGTTGAGGGCGCAGAAAGAGGTAAACTCTCGCAAGCCATGTGTGGGTGACCAATCGGCATGCTCGGCATGCGGCACCCTTTTACGAGGCAGTAATTTCCACTCGGCTGTGCGTAGAATCTGGCCTGCTCGAAGTCTACCATAGGACACGAGGTAGATGGCGAATGGACCTGTAGCCTGTCGCGAAGTACCTGCCGTCTGCATTCTTGTGGAGAGAGAGGTCTGACGCAAGTTGTGATCGAAATTCGAATTGTGATCAAATTATGGGCAAACGGTAACATCGAAAATGACGATTTCGGTCCAGGCAATGTCGTCGTTGTCGCAGATTTGCGACCCCCAGGCTCGCTCTCTCGTTCGAGAACGACGGTACCGATCCTCAACTGCCCCTAGTCGGAGGCATTTGTACATGAATAAAACGTCGAAGCAAAGAAGTTTTGGCAGAGCGAATGGGGAACGCAACGGCAGAAGCGCTCGGTTTGCTCCGCTTCTCCAAAGTGACCCTGCCCAACGCGTCCGAGTGCCCCAATCTCTCTCCTTGGCCACGACGACATATGCTGCAGCGCCAACCAAGCGTTGATAGCTCATCAGTCCCGGAGATGAAACCTTGAGATGCCTCCACCATCCCGCGCTCATACCACCGCTACTGGCTCATATCAAGCGCGTCAGGACCGAAATGCCAGGGCGAGGCATTCGCTGGACAACACTGGCTTCTCCATCGACAGCTCTGAACTCCCGTCAGGCTTGATCGTCGACTACAGCATAGATGACATGGTAAGACAGAGCGGTGTCGCGGACTTTGGGCGCAGCCAATTGTCAGAGAACGTCCATCTGGATGATGAAGACGAGGACGATGGGGATGCGGATATAGATCCTGAGGCAGATTTAGGTAAGACAGAAGCTGTTCCTTTCCATTCACCAACCCACGAACCATCTTGCGTTTGAAGTAGTTGGCGGTGGTGTTCCTCTCCTTTGCATTAATCGGACCAATGGGCATGATGAAGCACACTAGGTTTGGAGTTGCAGCATTAGAGGAGCTCTTGTGCTTCACCAAATGATGTGCATTGTGGAAGTCGCGCACTACAAAGTAGCTCTGTGGGAGATGCTCGTTTGCTGTCACTTCATGTTGTTTTCAGCCACACAGCCGCACCATGGGCTTCTGCAACTCGAGGAGAGAGACAGTACAGCCGCTTTGACTGCGACCTTGATCATCACAAATTCCTCTCACCATGTCGTCTGGAGACTCTGACGCGGATTCATCCATTCTGTCATACCGTTCGTCTGCCCTCTCGTATCCCGTCAACAGTGTCCTCTTGTGCTCTCTCGCGCATTCTTGTTAGACAACTCAGCCATGACTTGCACACATTCTCCCCTGCACGACATCACCCCGACCATAGCAAGAGAATTGACAAGTAATACAGATGGTGCACAATCAACCGCTGGGGACCAACTTCCCCCTCGTGGTCTGAAGGAGATCTCATCCCTCGCTTCCTGGACCGTCAGCACAAGCAAGCCTGGTTGCGGCGTAGCTGCACTACGCCATCCATCCACCTCGATGTTCTGGCAGAGCGATGGACCTCAGCCTCACCTCCTCACCGTACACTTTTTCAAACAAGTTGCCGTTGCCCACATCCGCATCTACCTCGACTTTGAGAACGACGAAAGTTATACACCCACTCGTATGCAGTTCTGGGCTGGCACTGGCCTTCACGACCTCATTGAGTTTGCCGATATGCAGTTTGAGCAGCCCCGCGGTTGGATCCCTGTCGACTTCTCCCAGGTGGGCCCTGTAGAAGAAGAGGACAATGAGGATCCTGACACGATCGACTGGAGCAAAAGACCTCTACTTCGTTGCTTTATCCTGCAGGTCCGCATCCTTGAGAACCACCAGAACGGCAAGGACACGCACCTGCGTGGTCTGCAAATCTTTGCCCGCGACGAGAGAGCCGAAGAGATGGCAGGCTTGGCCGAGGACGATGCTGATGATGTCAAGGAGGGCGCGCGTGCCGATAGAATGGACATGCCTGTTCGCTCCAAGGAGAAGCGTAGACGTTCTGAGGGCTTGTCTAAACCCAAGAAGGCATCGTTCATGATGGAGCCTGAACTGAGATGATACTATGAGTCGGCAATTTCTCACCGTTGTGCCGATCAACGGAGTCTTGGTCCTCGAGAGACGACGATGTCAAAGCATGAAGCAAAGCACGATCCAAGTGCTAAAAACCGAGCACGGAGGACAGGGAGCTGATTGGCACTGAAGAAAAAGTACGTCGCCATGCACATGCGACTATTATAATTAACATCGCAAGACTCTACTCTCGCTGCAGCGTATCAAACGCTGTACTCTAATATAAAATGCTACGCTCACCATGTCTTCCTGGTGCTTTGCTCATGGAGCCAGTCCGATGAAATATGACAAAAGAAACTTTTCCAAGACCAAGTCCTGGTAGGTACTGACACTAACAGCAGCCTCTTCTTCTGGGACCATCAAGTCTAAAGACCTCTTCCCACTCACGCAAGCCAGAAGCCCACTGTCCCGTGCCCGCTCTTTTCCTTCGTCTCCTTGGCCCGTCCACGCCGCTCTTTATGCTGCTACCACCATCATCGATAGCCCATGAACTGTCGCCGTACTGTATGCCAGAGAGCGGATCATCGGGATCAATCTCGCCTAACTCAATCTTTGCCAGAATCATACGGGCGAGACGGTTGAATAGCTCATCCACGCCATCTCCGTTGAATGCTGAGACTTCGACTGCCATGGGGATAGTTTGTGAGGTTGCCCATTGCGTTGCTTGAGTTGTAGAGACCTGGCGACCATCGGGTGCGAAAGTCGCGCGTGCGCCATTGCCGCCTCGTGGGATGGTTCCTCTGGAAGCGATGCTGTCAAATCTGCGGGAGTCGTAGCTTGACGGTGATTGTCCAAACGACGGTGAAAGTACTCCGCTGTCGTCGATGTCATCCTCGCTTTCGGCGTCACTGTCGACAGGTTCGGCGAGGTCGGCCTTGTTGCCGGCCAGCAACAGGGTCAGGTGTGGACTCGCCAGGGCTCTCGCGTCGTTCAAAAAAGTGCCCAGTTGCGCAAAACTGTCCCTGCTCGTAATGTCGTAAACCAAGATTGCGCCAGCCGCACCACGATAGTAACTCCTGCTCACGCTCCTGAAACGTTCTGTGCCAGCAGTATCCCATAATTGCAACTTTATTCTCTTTCTGCGATTTCCGTCTCCGACTTTTACGATCTTCGTAGCGAATTCGACACCGATGGTTTGAGAAGAGAGAATGCGCCAGGACTTGTTTATGAAGCGGTGGAGGAGGCAGGATTTCCCGGCGGAAGAGGGACCGAGGAGGATGATTTTGGCGAGGTAGTCGTACATGGAACCCAGTTCGGATTCCGGTGGGAGAGAAGTGTCTGGCGTCGTAGCGGAGGCAGTAGATGGACGTCGTTGTCGACCCATGATGGCGGTTGTGTGTGTTGTTGGGCGCGTTTGGTATGCGACCTTTGTTGACTCGGAGATAACGATATGGTTGGCCGGGGATGGTATTGTAGTGTGTAGATGTTTGGTTGTCGAGCGGACCAAGATGATGTCAAGAAGCTGAAGGTTGCATGTCAAGAGGCTTCAGATGTCAAAACGGAGGGTGTAATATCAAGACCAAATTGCAGTGGCCTGTTTCAGCCTGGTGCTGCTGCAAGTCGGAGCACCAAGGCGAACGAGCCAAACATCCCCAGACTTTTTGTTGAAAGGATGCGCGCGACCCTCGGATATCGCCGTTGGCTGCTGCTGGCGTGCGTTGGCAGAGCAGAGAGCTTCCCACCATCTTCAAAGTTCCACTTCTCTCCTGCCCATACACGACAAACTGCTGTATGCTGTTCAGCTGATATGCGCTGTTTGTCGCATGCTCCTCGTCCTCTGTCGGCACTTTCTTGTTCGCTTCCAAATCCAGCATGCCTTAGTCATGGGCTGTCGCGTGCTCTTTGTTCGGAGGAAGTGCATAATCCCATGGCCACCGAAGAAGCAAGTCGTTGGTGACGCGTGGCTCAGACCATATGAGCGCCAGCCACACTAAGCAAGGAAGGTCGGATGCTACATGCTGGCGCCCTCGACATCAAGACATGATATCGGCATAATCTCCTCAAGACCTCCGTTGCCAAGGCGGCTTCTCAAGGACGTCATCTTTGATCCGGTAAGTGGTCGTGTGCGCTAAGTTGATCTTTCACATGCCTTTTCCCTGAAAGCCCATTTGCATTTTCAATCCCCCCTTCTTTCTCTCTGCTATGACTTGATTACTACTCTCCCCTACTCTACCATCACTTTGCTGCATTCCCCATCACTTTCCTCTCTCTACCACTCGCGTCTCGACGACTGTCGCCATGGTGGCTTTTCTCTCACGCCTCAATCCAACACCGGCCTTCCCGGACTACCCCGGGCCTCACACTGTCGGCACCGTCGACGTCGAGATCCCTGTCGCCGACTTGCCCTCTACTGCAGCAGCCCCTGCCGACGCATCCCCGACTGTCTCGTTCCGCATATTCTACCCCTGCCAGGATCAAAAAGAGAGCGCGAGGCCTGTCAGATGGATCCCCTCGCCACAGCGTCCTAACCTCTCTGCCTTTGCTCGTCTTCTCGGTGCTGGATCTCGTGCCTCGGACTTCTTCTCTTACTTTCCGACTATTCTCTACTACATTACGATACCCGCCCAGCGCAACGCTCCCCTACTCGCCCCTCCCGCTAGTAATAAGAGATGGCCTGTCATGATGTTCTCCCACGGCCTGGCCGGCAATCGCAACCTATACTCGCACGTCTGCGGATCTATGGCTTCGTACGGTCTTGTCGTCATAGCCATGGACCACAGAGACGGCAGTTCTCCTGTTCAGTACATCCGAGCAACCACAGATACACCCAGCAAAATTGTCGACGAAATCAAAATCTCACACTCGCCAACACCTGAAGTTTATGCTGCACGAGACAAGCAATTGCGCATCAGATGTCACGAGATGTCGCTGATCCACGCAGCATTGCTCAAGATTGACAAGGGTGAAAAGGTGGACAATCTGGACGACAACACTTCGCACACTAAGAAAGAGCGCGTCGAGGTCCTGTCCCGCTTTGCTGGTCAACTTGACGTACACACACCTGGTCGTATTACCTTCGCTGGACACAGTTTCGGTGCTTGCACGACTGTTCAATTCCTCAAGTCCATCTTCTACGCCAAAGAACGTCCTCAGAACGCCCACTCTCCTCTCATTGTACCAACCGACTCCTCTCTAACTAGCCAGGTCACTCCCGCATCTCCGGTACTGCTACTTGACCTCTGGACTCTGCCACTGCGCAGTCCTACCCAATCCTGGCTTCTAGAGCGCCCTCTGCCCTCATACGCGGATTCTTCAATTGGCGGCAAGAACATTCTCAGCGTCATGTCGCAAGCCTTCTTCAAATGGACCGGCAACTTCAACGACGTCCGCCGCGCGATTGCACCTCCCAAGAACTTCTCTGGACCAAACCCCCACCTCTTCTATCCCGCCACCAGCCAGCACTTCTCCCAGTCAGACTTTGGCGTGCTGTTCCCTTTCCTTACCAGCAAGTTGCTGAAGACTGAGGATCCAGAAAGATTACTGCTGTTAAACACTCGTGCTATGTTGCAAGTGCTCAGGGACATGGACATTGAGGTGGCAGATGTTGGCGAGAAGAGCCTCGAAGGCGAGAAGGAGGAGTCTATCTTGAAACCAAGTGCCACTGGAGAGGAAACTGTCAGGGGCTGGGTCAGAGTCGCTGTCTCCGACGCGGACAATACCAACGCTGGTATTTCAATTGAACAAGACAAGAAGCAGAAGCCCTCGGATGACAGCGAGGGTATGGACATGTAAATAGTGGGGCATTGCTTCCAGCATAATTGGCGTTCAGTGGTTGGTCGCATAGCGCTTTATTATCCTTTTCCTTTAGCAGGCTGGCGAATTGGAGGCTCAGACCGTGGAAACAGCAATCGGGTTCGGGCAGTAGACTGTACATAAATCTCGCGATATTTTTGAGCATCTTCACATCTATTCATTTCTATCTTTGCCAGAAACTGACCAAGACATAAAAAATACGGTCATTGGTGACTGCTGCTGGAGTTGCTATTCTTGGCTCATGCCAGCCGCCCAAGGTAACTACCGCATCTCCGACCCAAGCGCCCAGCCCACAAGCTCAGTCACACCCTTCCTCACAAATTGAATCCCGAGCTGACACGCTCTTGCAGACATGAAGTTAGGGCTACAAAACATGAAACAGAGTACATCTCTATCCTCATAGATCGGGCGGCTTGATAGGCCAACCACAGCATGTTTGTGCTAAAAACGTGTCTACTGAATTAATAGCAAGAGCGCCTATGAGACTTCACGGAGCTACATGAAAAGAAGAGATACGACTGGATGATTGATAAGAGTAGGTTGCGAAGCCCTCTTCATGTTCAGAGGTCAACTCTTCTTCCCTTCGTCAAAGGTTTATTTCATACAAGCACTGGATTGCTTTTATCTTCGTCAGTTGCATCTTCGTTTTAAGTTACCGCTGGACCGGACATCTACGAGAATCTCCTATATCACTTTTCACCACAACTTATCCATCTTCTGAACGGCACAAGAGGTCTATCCATACGCCACAATGGCCATCCGACCAATCACGAGATCTCCTATCTTTCTCTTGACCATCAGCATCTGCTTGGCGTTACCTCTTCTCGCCATCTCATCACATGTCCTGTCTTCCTATCGTGTCGAACATGCCTCGAATCCGTGGTGGCTACCCGTCTGGCACGAACACTTTGACAACCGTGGTATCGTCGCTGTTATTGTGACTTCTTCCATCGTCTTTGCTCTCGATATCATTTCTATTGGGCTAGTGGTTGCTGGAAACAAGACTGATGATAAGGTTAGTCCTCGCTTTTGGTCTCAATTGAAGTGATGCTAATGTCGAATTAGAGCAAGATCAGCAAGTGGACTATTGTAGCAGTGATGCTAGTAGCTACAGTGGCATCTCTGGTCGCTATGATCATGCCAGCCGTCACCAACGCTGCGGTTCCGAGTAAGTCTGATACCATTCAGACCTGGACCTGTCATTGGAAGGATGTCGACGGTGCACCCAAGAACTTTACATCTCTGTGTCATGAGAGTGTGAGTGTATCCGCTGGCCTGCTCCAACGACCACCTTGACTGACATCCTGTTCAGAAATTCTCCTCGTATACTCCTATCCCGATGTTCGTCATACATCTTCTACTTTTGGTTCAGAGTGTGCAAGCTGCTGTTGCTGTGCCTCAACCAAAGCCGACCTTTGATGAAGAGCTGGTCATCATCACCAAGAGTGTTGATGTCGCTAGTACAGGCTTACACGACAGTCCAAGAGTCGACGACAGCACCATGGTGGCTGGGAAAGAGTATAGAGTTTAGTGCGAATGATCTCGCGCGTCGTGCACTAGATACATAGCGAACGACCATCCAATACTCCAAGTCGCATAGAAACAAAGTGATGGTTGGAATACAGACCAGGCAATGGACATTAGATTGTACGGGACATTCAGTCGAGCAAGAATTAATTTTTGTGACATCTACTGGGTGCCATCGAGCAGTAATGAATGTTGAGAGATGTATGGAATGAGGTCTTCTCTCACTACCTGTACTCGCATCTCACCGGAGATAGTCTGCGCTGAGGTGCAAGTGATCGAAGCATTGCCGCAAGTAGGCTATTTCGAATTATGCAAATCATGCATCTCGACATGGACAGAACAAGCGCATCTAGACAGAGCAAGCAATGTTGAGTGTAGCCCATGTCTGCTGCGCTCTAGGCCCAAAACTTCACCTACTCCGTGCCATATTCCATGCGCAGACGATGTGTTGATGGCTGTGAGAGCTGTTCAACGTCAGTCTGAATTACCGTTCATGGTCTAGCTTCTTCTCGTCCTCACAGTGTTGACTTTGCAATTGATGGCTTGACTGTCCCTTCAACCTGCTAGCAAACGTCGTCTGCGTCGGTGCAGAAAAGTAATTTCAAATGATGGTCGTGTGTGGCGAAGCTGTCAATGCAGTATATGGAGTGTCACGAACTTTGTTCCACCTGCTTTGTGTTTGATAGAGGACAACCCTCGTCATGTGCCATGATTTGGTGGTTGAAGCCAGCGGTATGTCTCTCGTGGTATCTGGATCAGTCCCGGTCCCCTATCACGCGCGATACGGAGAATTTGAGCTGTCTTTCCTGCTAGTTTCTCCTTCACGGCGCGTTGGGGCATCTTGTGTGCACGACTGTCTGAAAAGGCGAAGCAAGCTGGTGACTGTATGCGAGGGAACTTGTCAGATCTTGGGTCAGCAGCATCACGATTCCAAGGAAGTTTGCGCTTGAGATGTGAGTTGAATGGAACGATGCAAACTCTTGGGCGCAGGACTGTGTACTTCCTGATGGGTTCATCTTCGGGTCTGCTCAGCACGATCACAGCGTTACCTCGCGGCAGTCTCCTGGTAGTTCCGTCCTCGAATCTGGCGATGAACTCGACCCTGGAGATATCCCGAAGCTCATGCAGTACTTCAGCGTATCCCCTGAGACTGGCTTTTCTCCAAGACTTTTCTAGTTGTACATACAAGAGCCTCACCATGATGTCTAGCAGCTTTTCTTATAAGTAGATGGCTGTTTCCTCATATTAAGTTTAAGAATCTGCTAATCTACCTGGTGATCTACACTCGAGATGCATAACTCGTTCAATACCCTATCTCAACGCATGAGTGGTTTCAGTGCTGGCTCCTGCCGTCATGACAATAAGTCAAGCATGCCTGCCAATGATCGATACATAGACCCTCCACCACCACCGCTGCCACCTCGAATCCCAAGAACGGAAGACGGCCGACCATCGATCTCATTGCCTGTTCCAGGCACTTTCGTGGACTTCTGCAAGAGTGGAAAATCATCGAGGAATACCGTGGTTAGGGAGAATATCTCGTCTTCGGATACCAAGTCTTCTAGGAAATATTCCGGAAAGGAGTCCGAGATGCCCCTCTCATGTCATCCCCCATTCGAGCCATCTTGGATTGAGATCCAGCCGCTGACCAAGCATACTATCAAGACTAAACTATGCTTCGAACCTGATGTCAGGCATATCAGTACGGATATACCGAGTCTATCAGAGCGTGAGTGGTGCAAGAGGCCACCCCGAGCGCATTCAGCCCATCCAAGTCGGATGGATTTTCTGGTACCACCAGCTGCCTCTGATGCTCACGTACGCAGTTATAGACCCCACAGTATGTTATCCACGCTGGACAACACCAAGACCAAGACCGTAGCCAGTTCCTCAGAACGACTTAACGTACCGCGACAGACACATCGCCGTATGGAGAAGGCTCGAGAGTCGCCTAGGCCATCGAGACCACTAGCAATTGATAGTTTTCGCGAGCGAAAGCGATACTCTGAAGTCGGCAGTCCTCGCCGCAATTACATTCCCTACCCTTCTGCCCTCCAACAGCGATGGGCGAACAGGAGTTCACCAAAGGTCATCTTGGCTGACAGTTCACTTCAACTCAAGTCTCTGGCTGAGCTTAATATTGAGGTTGATGAGGTCATGAGCTTGTACACTACACCAGCCAAGAAGTTTTGATTGCGACATCAAAGTTGAATGCATATTGTACAAGGTTATCGTGTGGAAAAGCTACACATGGATGACAGATTGTAGTGTGGAGCGAAGCTTCCGGCAGGCCCGGAGGTGACGATGGCAGTTGAGATTGGAGTTGGCTCCTTACACAATTTGTTGTCTACGAGTATGGTATGAGTAGAAGTTGATGTTATTAGGATTCATGTGATTTTTGGGTTCTTATATACTCTACATCCACACGTATTTTGAATAGAAAGATAGAAGAGAAAATCGCTAAATGGAGTATTAAACAAAAGTCGTGAGACCCACACAATAGATAAACAAGAAATCCATCCCAATAGAATATAGACATCAAGGTCGTAGACGCCGTGATCGGAATACAATGTCGTTCAAACCTCCTCCTTCATGGTTGACTGTGACCAGCTACCAACAGGTGTGAGGTCGCGCATGTACTTGCCAAAGATGGCAGTCTCAACGTCTTGAGCCTCAGGTCCAGCCTTTGCTGCCTGGTGGCGGAAATAGATACGCTTGGCCCACTTCCAGGATTCAATGCCAATAAAGAAGATGAGGGTAGCGATGAAGACAATACCCCACTCCCACGAGATTCCGGTGTGACGGAAGACATCGTGGTTAATGACAGGGATGTAGAGGACGGGGAAGATGAGGACGAAGCCCACAACGACAGCAGTGAACAAGAACTTGTTGCGCCAGACATCGAACATCCATTGAGTAAGGATGCGATCAGAGTCGGGCTTCATGCGGAAGAAGCTGCGACGAGGGTCAATCATCTCCCAAGCGAGGAAGAGCGAGAACCAGGTCAGAGTTGCAAAACAGGTCGAACGAGCACGGAAGACGACATCGCACTCTGGAGACCACGAGTTGTTGCAGCCAGTGGCAGGAATACGACCGAGATTGCCTTCCTCAAAGCCATAAAGAACGAGGCAGAAAGAGCACAGACAGAGTGCTGCAACCCAAATACCGTAGACAAGCATGTCGATAAGGACTTCAAAGGTGAAGACACCACGCTTGAGACTTTGGGGAGGACGACGCATGACATCTGGTACGGCTTCCTCGAAACTCAAACCCATGTCAGGGAATGAACTGGTGATCATAATGATCCACATAATCTCAACGGGTGAGATGGGGAAGACAGAAAGATTGTCGAGATCCTTGAAGACGAGACCGATGAGCAGAATAAGTGCCTGCGCGATGTTCTGAGAGAGAAGATGGAGAATAAACTTTTGAATGTTGTCGAACATGCGACGACCTTCTTCAACAGCGTTGAGGATACTGGCGAAGTTGTCGTCGGTCAGAACAATGTCGGAGGCGTCCTTGGCGACATCAGAGCCAGATAGACCCATGGCGATGCCAACATCAGCGCGCTTAAGAGAGGGAGAATCGTTGACACCATCACCAGTCATGGCGGCGAAAGCCTTGCGTCTATGTAGAGCCTCGATCATGCGAACCTTGGTGTTGGGAGCGCAGCGTGCAATGACCAGTGGAAGAACAGGGAGTGCGTCAATTTCATCGTCGCTGAGCTTGTCGAAGCCACTGGCTTCCATAACGATAGCATCCAAGACTTCCTTGGACAGGTCTTTCATGTGAGTGGGAAGAATGCCAACGTCGGCGGCAATCGCTTGTGCAGTGCCCTTGTGATCGCCAGTTAACATGTGGACAATAATACCAGCTTCGTGAGCCTGGCGGACGGAAGAGGCAGACTCTGGACGAGGAGGATCGTAGAGGCCGACAAGACCTCTGAAGGTGAGACCATTTTCGATAGAGTTACGGTCAACCTCTTCGTCCTTCTTGATTTCGCCTTCAAAGTCCTTGCTAGCCAGAGCCAGACATCTCAGTCCAAGCGAGGCAATGGCCTCCATGTTTTGCAGAATGTCTTCTTGAATGGCTTCAGTCATCTTGACAGGGCTACCAGACTCATCTTGGTAGAGATGGGTACAGGAGCCGATGACACGCTCGACAGCGCCCTTGGTAAATATCTGCTTCTTGCCAGTAGCAGCTTCTTCAAAGATGACGGACATCTTCTTGACATCAGAATCAAAGGGGAACTCGGCGATCTCCTTCCACAAGGGGGTTTTCCCCGAAATGAAAGTCGATCTGTTCCAGCCAAAGCGGGCGGCGAATACCTGAATGGCGATCTCGGTGGGGTCAC
Organism: Aureobasidium subglaciale EXF-2481; assembly: GCF_000721755.1. Lineage (NCBI taxonomy): Eukaryota > Fungi > Ascomycota > Dothideomycetes > Dothideales > Saccotheciaceae > Aureobasidium > Aureobasidium subglaciale. The sequence continues at coordinate 245,471 of NW_013566980.1, read as the reverse complement.
CACGGGCAGTCCATTTGTCGTCTTCATCTTTTTGAACAATGGCGAGATTGTCTAGGGCTGCTACTCTGAGGAAGTGTGCAAGGTGTTCGTTGTCCTTGAGTTCATCATCGTAAGCGACAACGTCGTACTTCTCTTCGCCAGCTTTGATGTTCCTTGGTTCTTCGGGGCTGAACTGGAGGTCGCCAACAGTGGGGTTGGAAGTTTCATCGGTCTCTCCGATGGAGTATGTACCCTTAGCGGGGATCCAGGCCTTCTTGGCCAACATCTTGCCCTGGGTCAATGTGCCGGTTTTGTCAGAGCAAATATCTGTGACACCACCAAGAGCCTCGAGAGAGCGCAGATTTCTGACGATGACGTGACGCTCAACCATTCTTCGGGTACCAGCGGCCATACAGATGGTTAAAATAACGACAAGAGATGCGGGAATCATACTGAGACCAGTGGCGACAGCATAGATGATGACTTCCTGTTGGCTGCTGAAGTCGTTGGCGGCTTCGACAATAACGGCACAGATGACAGCAACGAAGAAGAGCAATACCGCAAGTCTGGAGAGCTGTTTCTGGAGAGGAGTTCCAACGTTGATACCAAGGAAGCGGCCGACGGCATCAGAAAAGGTCAAAGTCCATGCTTGAGCGTATCTGTGAGGTCTGGCTGTACCATCAGCCTTACGCTTGACAGGTCTGACTTTTGAATCCTTCTTGCGAAGTGCTGCGGCGATCGATCCGATCTCGGTATACATGCCGGTAGCGTAGACGATGCCGCGGGCACGGCCTTTGGTGACAACTGAGGACGAATAGGCGACGTTGAGGCGATCTCCAGGGCCAGTGTCTTCATCGAATACGGCTTCGGCATCTTTTCTGACGGGCAATGATTCTCCGGTCAGGAGAGCTTCGTCGGTCTCGAAGTTGACTGCCTCGATAAGTCTAACATCTGCGGGTACCGTGTCACCTAAAGCGGGGTTAGCATCTTTTGAGTTAGATTGCGGGCGTGGGGCAGTTACCTGTCTTGATCTCGACCATGTCGCCAGGAACGATTTCGATTGTGGGAATGTTGACGGTCTTTCCGTCACGGACGGCGTTGGCAGTAGGTGAACTGAGTGACTTGAGGGAATCCATGGTCTTTTCAGCCTTGAACTCTTGCATGAAGCCGATAACGATGTTCAATCCGATGACTGCTGCGACGACACCACCTTCGATCCACGACTTGATAGCAAAACTGACGACCATTGCCATGATGAGCACCTGATATATGTTGTCAGCACGACTGGCGAATTATCGCATGTCTCCTCGTAATACATACCAATGTCATCGCGTTTGCAATTTGGCGGATGAGAATCTTTCCAGGCTCAACACCTCCGGCGTCACCAAGCTCGTTGGTGCCATATGTGCCGTGTCGTTCTTTTGCCTCTGCCGATGAGAGACCATTCTCGGCGTTGGCCTTGATGTCTTCGGTGACTTGAGCGAATGTGAGTGCGTGAGCAGGCTTCGAAAGGCCATTGCCGTTGGCCTGGCCTGACACATGTTGGTCGAGTGTGGTATCTTCTTGCTTGCCCATAATGAATGATTGGGCGTTAGGAATGGTAGATGGTCAAGTACAATGACGAGAGGGGGCCCTTGCATGCCTTATATGTGGCCTGCTCGCATGTCATCTCTAGCGGAGGGCGGACTTCCACCCTTGGCACCCTTATCATTCCTCTGGATGTTTATGCTGCCAAGCGGCGATACGCACAATGGTACCCACGTTTAAGGCATCTCCGTCATCCTTCTCTAGTTATCTTCCTCAGGATAGCCTTGGAAGTTGTAACTATTGTCGAGGGTTTGAGTCAGTATCCAATAAGGTGTCGCATGGCTGGAACCATGTTGCATGGCACCAAGAAACTCAAGAATCTGCCTTGGCGTCCGTCATTAACCTACCTGTTCGTCAACTGCTGCCACATAGATGATGACTATCTACATGAGGAACACAGCTAGAACAACGCAGCTACTTGTGCAATCATGCCGTGTCGACGGACTGTGATCATGGCGTTCGTTGTGTGGTTCGGGGTAGGGTCGAAGGCGATCACTAGACGTCGGCCAAACACCGGGCCAAGACTGTCCAAGACCCTGAAAGCGCCAAGCGCAGCTCGAAGCCGCGGAGGTTTGCTTTTGCCATCAATGCCATGGAGGCAACCCGGGGTAACGGTACACGTGCCAACCTTGTGGAGAGATACGTGATACGTAATGATTGTGAGCTGATTCAACGACCGTGAAGGAAGGCGATACTAGCGATGACAAGAGCAAGCCGAGACTGAAGTTGGCCGATACCCGAGTATGAACACTCGGCGTGCAGCTTACAAAGATAACAACCTTGAGGAAGCGATGCGAAGAGAAAGCTTCTCCTCTAGTATTGGGTTCGAAAGTCGAGCATGTTTGTGTGGTTGTACGACCTCCAATTTCAACAAGCTTCTTACAGGCACGTGAAATGCTTGAGATTAGACGCGAGGAAAGATGGACAGTCGATCCGGAACAGTGCACCAAGGATGCCAGGAGATCGCAGAAGAAGGTAAACGGTATCGGTCGTGGGAGACTTCCTCTTCAAATATTCAAGACCATGCGGCATTTTTGGTATATGCCGCAGGGCAGTGCAGAAACTTTGGTGTGATGAGGAACTGGTGGGCGTCCAAGACACCGCTTCCCAAGGAGCAGCTGTCAGCATGTCTGCGTTCCTTGCGGATCCCTTACCAAAGCTAGGCAGGCAGTGCAAATGCGGTGTATGACGAAGCTGATAAGAGCAAGACAGGGTGGCTGGTAGGTCAGCGAAACGCGCCAAAAGCTGAGCGACGTCTGCCTCGTCAACTGGCGTGCAGATTCAAGTTCTTGTGATTCTGCCGTCTGGGCATCGATCGCATCATGAGATAACATCCTCACAGCTTCCACATTCGCTTGCGGATTGCGCTTGTGTCCACGCTTGTGGTTCGTAATCGCATGAGCGAAGGATCAGCCTAGCGACCAGCCTCTCGTGAAGGGTGCTCCATAAGCACGAGGTATCCATCTCGCTTCTTGTTCTGGTCTCGGGGCATGCGCGCAGGCCTGAACTAGAGCTGATCCACCGAGATCCCAAGGTTCCACCGATCCGGTCAATCTCACCTCTTGCCAAAACGGTGTTGGTTCGCAACCTGAGACCTCGTGGAAAGAGTCGCCAAGATCTCACATGTACAAAAGAATAGTGTGGTACACCACGGGCATCTCCGATGGGCAATGCAGTATGTTTTACTTCATAATCAAGCACTGTAGGGTCGCATCCTGACTGTGTCAAGCCTCACATTGTTGAGGATACGAGCCAGTCAGTATGTGCCGGATGTGACTTTCTTCTGCACAAGCGCATGCCAAGCCATGTTCTGCATACCAAAAATAGATTTTTTTCCAGACTTCGACCAAGTTCTCTCCACTGTTTGCCAAAGAAACCACCTTGCCAGCTCTGTCATCATCTAGGTTTGCCATTAAGGTACCTTTCCAGAGCGTTAGACTTCGTGTCGTAGCCAGTGTGGCGCAAGACGACCCTGATTTGAGACTTCCGAGCTATACCACACCTCGCAAAAGGATTGATGAGGGTCGTGATGCTACCTCACCGCATCCTAGTCTAGCTTCTGATGCTATATTCGACTATGGGGCGTGGAACTCAATTTCGACAAGCACTGGTCGTCAGGTAGGTAGTCGTGACCTCTGACTAGTATATTAATCGCGGTGGGCATCCACTGGAAATCTCCTTCTCATCCACAACAAATACAGCTTGCTTACTGATCATCCTTTGCTCGGAACCACATTCGCTCCATCCATCATTCGCTTTTGACCAATCGTCCTATCACTTGAACCATCTTCCGAAGTTTTGTATCTCGGCATCAAACAACAGCATCAACATACATCTATCCATATTTCAAGATGCATTTCACCACTACCTTTGCTGCTGTTGCCCTCCTGGGAACTGCTTCTGCACTCCCTGGCAAGTTCCAGTTTGAGAAGCGTACCTCGACCGACTGCGAGTCTGCCTACAATGCTTGCCGTACCAAGTATGACGCAAACATGTCCACCTGCGCTTCGCAGTATGCATCTTGCCTTGGGTACAACCCCTTCACTGGTGTCGCTGGTCCCACTGCCTCTGTGATTACAGAGACTGCTCCTATTGGAACTGGCTCTGCAGTAACAAAGACTGAAGAAGTGTACACCACAACAACCGTCTGCCCAGTCACCTCAACCGCCTGGAATGGCAACAGCTCGACCGTCATCACCACAAGCACTACTAGCACAATCACGGTCACTTCATGTGCTGGTGGCTGCCACGGTGGCTCTGCTACCAGCAAGCCTACCACTCAGGCCGAGGGTAGCACTACCGTCAAGACACACGCCATTCCTACCGAAGTAACATCGACAATCACTAGCTTTGTGCCTTGCTCAACTCCCATCATGTCGAACAGCGAGACTACCTTCTTCAGCACCTGGTTGACCGTATCTTACCTCACAACCACCTACAAGACCGTGACAACCAGCTACGAGACCATCCACCCCAAGCCTACCACAGTTCAGGTCTCCACCGCTGTTCTGCCCGCCAGCACTCTTACAGGACATGCTACCGGTACTTGCGCCGCTCCTGAGACTGTCTACGAAACCGTCGTCTCTTACGTGACCGTCTATGGCGAACACAAGACCGAGACCGCTCCTGCTGCCACCAACACCCCCATCCAGCCTGGTTCTACTCTCACCTGGTCTCACACTGGCTCTGCAAGTGGCATTGCTAAGCCTACTGGTTGGGTCCACCCCTCTGGCTACGCTAAGCCCAGCGGACACTAAGCGTGTCCCTCAACTATGCTCGGCACTGGGCATTTGTACATGACCCACAGACCAAATGTACAGACATGAATATCATAATCTTCACGACACTCCTTGATGCCTTCAAAAAATGGGATTAAAAGCGAACTACGGCTTGGTATAGAAGGAAGGACTGGGCGTTTACTTTGGCATTTGCTTTTGCTTGGACACGTTCTACAGTCTTGGTGCTCGCGCCACTCTTAATGTGTTTACATAGCTTTGTGTTGTTTTGGTTTGGACAGTTTATAGAGATTTAGCGTTTATCATGCACTTTTGGCATTCTGCAATCAATAAACTATATGGAACACTCCTTCATCTTTCACCTCTTTATCCTACTTGGTGCACCTTCCCTTGCTTTGAAGCACCAGCTTTCGCACTCTAGGTCATGTGTATCACAAAGCAACCAAAATCGGTACTGGCTTTCATATACCACGACTGCGCACATTGAAGGTTTGTCTGAAACTTGCAATCGTACTCGAACTCTGAATCTTGTCATTTTGGGTATAGTATGTATAATCATGTCTCATGCAGAAGATTGGGCCATGCGAGCCTTGCGTTCTTCCTCCTCTTTCTTGCCATGTACGCCACGCAAAAAGTCCATTTTCCCAATATAGCCTTGCTTGCTTCGACCATACTCGTCCAACTCGTCCTTTAATCCTTCTTGATCGACGTGGGTAGCCCAATCGATGGCCGACTTCTGGACGGTATTGAGCTTGACAGCCTTGCCCTTCTTGGCTTCTTCTTCGAGTCTGTTTTGTAGTGCCAGCACGTCTGCTCGGGATGGAGTGCGTAGTCTTTGTCGCTCTGGGGGTAGGCCTCTAACCTCGCCGGTGGGATTGGGCTCGAATTTGGAGGCGCGGCGTAACGGTCGACGGAGGGTGGGTTGGTCGTCTTTGGGTGAAGGCGAACGTGGCTTAGATTGTTTCGCAGGGTCGTTGTTTGCGAGGAAGAGTTTCGCTTCGGCCGAGTCCTTGTGTACGCGCTTCTCTTCTGTGACTTTTTGACCGGCAAAGTCGTAGGACCGCTTGATGGTGATCATGCCTTCGCCATCTTCAACACCTTGCGTAGTTCGAGCCTCGGCTTTTTCGGGTGCGCTGTTCTGCTGGATCGCGTCTTGCTCAGGCTTCGGCTGCTCTCGTGATGGTCGACCGATCGGTTTGGCAGTCATCGAAGCCCAGAGGGCGTCCACATCGACCGTGACATCTTCGACATTGGCTCTTTGGTATTCCTGACGCTCTTGCATCCTGCGACGAAGGTTAGGAGTGTCCCATAGCGATGCGACAGGCAGACGTACTCTAGTTTCCTTTGCGCCCGCGTCTTGATCAGTCCTCCTTCGCCGCCGCTGTCCTCATCGTCATGTGCCTTGCGCTTCTTCGACCTTCTTAATTCTGTTATCGTCGCTTCATCTCCAGAATCCAGCTCTTCGACATCCGTCTGAGCCTTCTTTCGTTTCTTTGGTGCTTTCTTTGCCTGCGGAGCCTCGTCTTCGGACGAGGACAAGTCCTCATCCTGTGGTGCGTCTACCGCTTCTGGGTTGAAATCCTCATCTTCGCTCGACTTGTACTCTTCGTCTTGATCAATGGGCAATTTGTCTTCGTCTGGCATTTTCTCATTGTGAACTTGGTTCGCGATCAACAGGGACGAAACATAAAGACAGGCCGTGTTTGCTCTGTTTGACCCATGACGCTTTTCTCCGCCTTCTGATTTCACATGCACGATGCTTGTTTCTGTCCGACAGGAGATACAATTCTCTCGTTATACCATTAAAGATCTCATATTCTACAATGCCATGTTCATATCGGCATGATTTATCCGATCGTCTTACTTCTGGAAAGTGTTGTTCTCGCCCTTGCCCAGTTGCTCCTGGACAGTGCCACCGATGGCTCCACCAGTGGTGAACTGCTTGCCAATCGCGCCCTGCGACGAGAATGGTCCGCCAACCTTTTCGCCAATCTGACCAATTGAGCCACCAGCTAGCATTTGATCAGCAACCATCGTGTCTGTATGCTAAGGAGAATCGAGCTTACATGTGAACTGCTTGCCAATGGATCCTTCTGCACTAAATGCTGGGGTGCCAGTGCCTGTGGTCTTCTCGCCTGCGGGCTCGCCCCTGGGTACTGCGTCCTCATGGATGCCAGTCGATCCGAAATCGTCGACTCTCAAAGCGCTAGAGGACTGTCAGTGTTCCTTCGAAAGAGTCAGTGATCCGAATCTACTCACGCAGAAGCGCCCTTGTCCATGGTCTTTGCTGATGAGTCTCCGTCCATTGTGTCTGTATAATTTGTGTGTTTGCTTGAAAAGATTTGATTGAGTTATGTATTGATCCAGAAGTGCTCGAGTGCTATTCTCCTCGATCTCTTTTATACATGCTGCTGCTCAGCAGAGCTGTCATGATGGAATATCGAGTTCGTCATACTCCAAATATCATTTCGTCATTACGACATGTACGCAGTCAAGTGTCAACGGATCGTCTTACGCGAGAGCGATGGAAATGGTTCGAAGACGAATTCGAGTCTCGTACGACGCTGTCTCTGATGATCTCATTGACGTCCTTCTGTTGTTTGTTCAATTGTTGTCGTGATGAGTGTTTTCTTCATGATTCATGATCTCGGCTGTGAGCAGATAGGTCTTCGAGGAGCTCGACTCTGACCTATAAGCGTCCAGCCCTCCTCCACTTTGCTTCAACCGATTCATGCACCAAACTTGAGGCGACCCCACGTTGCTTCACGTCTTGCCCTACGTCGCCCCCAGTTCAATGGGACATGGTCAGTGGTCTTGAATTTCCAAATCGTTTCGGAAATACCACGGACTAAAGCCGGGGACTGCATTTATGGCAACCTCTAGATGGAGAACTGCCCTTCCACTAGATGTTAAGTTTTTCTGCCGAAATTACTATCACGCAGACAATTGGATGGACAAGATCTGAGGCGTGTTTCAGCTAGCACTAAAGATGGTTGGCTTGAGGCTCATTGAGTTCAGATGCCGGCTACTATTACGCAGTCCAGATGCGTGAAGAATGGTCCTCGGAAGAAGGAAGCCGGAACGAGTAAGGCTTGCCGTGCTACAGCCGAGCGCGATCTAGCGTCACCTCGAGACGGGCACGGATAGGGCGGGGATGGTCTGCCTTGTAGGGATGGCCGCTTGCTGTCCGAGTCCTCCACACATCAAAAGGCCAACCAGCTCTCACCACCGGACCGGATTAGCCTTTGCATGGGTAGTCTCTCAGCTGTCAGCAAGCACCGGTCTCCAGGCACAGAGATCGGATTTGCGCGATGCAGCAGCAACAGCAAGTAAGCGACAGGCTTCAGGTGGCGCGCGATAGCACATGGCTAGTTCTGCGACTTTTCAACGTTTTCTCCTCCCGATGCGTGCTGGTGTGTCCACATAACGGCGTTTGAGCCACGAGCTGGCGAGTCCCTAGTCAAAGCCCAAGTCTTTCCCTTTGCTCCCTCTCGTCCTCTTGCTTGCCTTGCGCGACTTGTCTACATGTTGGCGAGTGCGACAGTGATTCGCCCGTGGCAGTCGACCGGACGCTTTCGTTCTGCTACTTCCATTCCTTTGCATCCTAGTTTTGCCCTACTGCTTCTTTGTCACTAATCCACACCACACACACCACACACCACACACACTCTCTTTGTCCCACATCTCCAGGATCTAGGCAGTTGCAGTTGTACACACGGATTCGGCAGGGTGCATCCAGCACCGCACAGGTACCAAGATGCTTTTGGAACGACCACTCTCGTTTAAGCGCGCCTCTGCCCGGCAAACACTATATCCTTATCCAGACTCCCCCGCGCTAGGAGAACAGGACCGTCGATCAATGTCCACGACTGGCGGAGCTCTGCCTCGACGAGAAACATACAGGAGCGGCGTCTTTACATTGCATCCCCAAAAGACGGGAGAGCAACTTGCCCGGACGCGGGATGACGACGGATCCGGCGACGAAAGAGACCCAGCAGAGATCGAAGCTGCATATCTGAACCTCGTTGGCGGAGGAGGCAATCGCTCACGGAACATCAGCTCCGAGTTGTCATTCGGCATGTCTGGCGATAAGGATGGCATAGATGTGCAGGGCTACACAATCGAAGAGTCGAAGAAGAGGACAAACTACTACGAAGAGCAATTCCAGTACAAGGGGAATGGTCTGAGCAGTGTGCGCGAGAGAATTGAAAAGGACTCTCCAGTCGTGGCCGAGCTGCGGACCAATGTCATTGTACGTTATTGTTGGAGATGCGCTTGTCTGCACGTGGCGGCTAATGCAAGGCCAAACAGGTCAAGGACGAATTCAGCCTCGTGACCGACATGTCATACAACCTCAGCCAGCGCTACTCACGCCCCGAGAGCAGCATCATGGTCAATGTCGAGCATTCGGCCTGCTTGCTGCTCGCCGGCTCCTTCGAACCCGCGTACATCCTCACAATCACCGCCCTCCCCTCCCAATTACAACCTGTCACCAACAAGCGCAACTCGGCCCTCATCCAATCATTCATGGCAGACATCCTCGCCGTCCCCCCAGAAAGAGGCATCCTCCGATTCCAGCCCATCGCCGAAGAAAACCTCGCAATCAACGGCACAACTGTATACGGCGAGATTGAGCGGATTGAAAAGAGCAGCATAGACACGGACGTGACGGCTGCAAACGCCATCAAGCGTGCCTGGACCAGAGGTTCGCGAAGATCAGTCCACGCAAAGAAACCGACCGTCAGGAACACCGACGACGTCCCCTCGGCACTCCCACAAACCGCAAACACACACCTGCCCACCACCAGCCACTCTCGCCAGCCTAGCCAAAACATGTCTCAATCCGCTGTATCGCTCACATCACATCCCGGCCCAGCTTTCGTCGCTGGCGCAACATCACCAGTACTGGAGGAGAAGCCCAAGTCCCCAGAACAGACGCCTACACCAATAGGCACACCGAACGGAGAGGAGAAGCGAAAGAGCACACTAAACGGCATTTTGAAGAACGTCTCGGCTTCTCCTCGACCCGCATCGTCTCACACACCGGCATTAAAGCCTCCTCCAATTCCGCAAAATGCTTCGCCAATCAGTCCAAAAGTGGCCAAGAGGAAAAGTTTCATCTCAATATTCAAACGCTGAATAAAGCACATATACATACTCGAGAGCGAGGAAGGTGGATACAAAAGGTTGGTTTCTTGCATATCACGGCGTTTCTTCTGTTTCTCTACTCTCTTCTTTTTGCATCTTTTTTTTTGGCTCTGCTCGGTACCATTGGCTGTCTTGTCTCTTGTCGGTTCTTGTGCTTCCTGATTTCCATCTTGCTTTATACCCTATCTAGAAGCCCGGTCTCCTTTATTCACAAGGAGCGTCAACAGGTCCAGTTTTCTGGACTCTTGTAATTAGACCAATCCCCCTCTTTTTTCCCCTTTAATAAGCTCTGCTATCTCTAACTGCTCTGTTTCGAAAAGTGAACAATTTTTGTCACCTTTCTGTGTTCCCCTGTGATTGCCAGCCATGCCTATACTGAAAAGTCCAAGGCAGAACATCACTAGTAGCATATAACCTTTACGAGCCCAGACTTCTGATGATGTGAATACCTAGATATAAGGGCCAATGACGGCATAATCATGTACAGAGAGATGATAAGCACTGCTGTCTCGGGAGAAAATGCCAGTGTACTCGGCAACATCCCTTTCGGCGGGAGAGGTGATGGACGAATCCGAATTGGCAGACAGTCTCAGCATGCGAGGGATCACATCGAGTCCAATCTCATGGGCTATTGTGTCCAGACAACATCTTCTGCATACACTCCATGCACGTTTGGGCGTGAGATTGGTCGCAGGATCGTTGACACTCAGGTCGAGGAACAGCTCAGGTTTGAGACAAGATCCGAGACCTCCCATGGCCAAAAAAATTATTTGGACTGGATGAGATGGCGTGCGCGACAAGGCCTTTGTCGGGAAGCAGGATCTCAGGTTCGAAATGTACAGTGCCTCTCTCAACAGGGCTCAGGTTAGCAAACCATGTACTTGAGAGGATGTCTCCCTCGCGACTCTCTGTGCATCGAGTCACTGCTGCAGCAATGCACAATGAATTCCGAATAGACGATGCTTACGACGAGATTCTATCATGCAGATTACTCCAACTTCGCTTCGTCCGATCTGAAAAGTACTGTGCATTTCTTCACGCGAAATAATGTCCGGGCATGATATGCCGAGCAGAAAAGTCGCTGTTGGCATTTTTGTAAAAGTCGCTGCAGCACGAGACAAGAACAGACATGAACGCGAATGATAACTGTTGTAGTAATTTTGAGATTGTTTTGGAGTTTATATACGGTTTGTGGTTTATATACGGGCAGTCATAAGGAGTGTAAAGCTACCTCGCCGGCCTTTTGCGGTATACGCGATATGTTTTGGACACCATCAAAAGCTCTTTCAAGCCGAGATGTGTATGTGTCTGAGAAGATAGAAAAAGTGTAAAAGTAGACAGGCCAGAGGTCATTAAGGGGGTTCATCATTATATCATATCCCATTCAAGGGATGATCAAAAGAAAAAGTGTGAAGAAAAAGAAGAAAAGGGGTTACAGGAGAAGTGAAGGAGAAAGGAAAGCAGTAGAACGTCCTAGAGTTGGAGAGGGAACCTAGAAGAAGAAGATGGCAGCCATGGCACCGACGGCGGCCATGAAGCTGACGTTGTTCTTGCCAGCGGCACCGGTAGAGACAGCCAGGGTGGTGGTAGCAGAGGCGGTGCTGCTGCGAGTGCTGCTAGGGATGTTGACCTGGATAGAGCTGCTCACAACAGATGCGATAGAAGAAGCAGCAGAGCCGGAGCTGACTGGGACAGCGGGAGGGGCCGATGAAGGGCCAGGAGCTTGAATTTGACCGTCGCTGATCTGAGTGACAACGTTACCAGTGGGCTTTGAGGGTGAGCTGGCAGCAGGAGTGGTGGCGGGTGCACTCTGGACAGGCACAACGGGGTGTGACTCAGCGGAACTCTGAACGGGCGCGACGGGCGAAGAGGCAGGGTGCGATTCCGCGGGTGCAAGAGGTGTAGAGGCAGGGTGAGATTCCACGGGTGCAACGGGCGAAGAGGCGGGATGCGATTCGGAGGGTGCAACGGGTGTAGAGACGACGGAGGTAGTCATGAAGACCGAGGTCGATCCATGAATATCAGTTGTGGTGTAGGGGCAAGTAGTTGTGTACTGAGTAACAGGCACAACGATGGTGACCTTTCCAGAGCTGACGGGAGAGACGGGAGAAGACTTGGGCGTCTCGACAACAACATAAGGGAAAGATGTGGTCAAGGTCTTGGATCCTGAAGGGCACTCGGTGCAGGGCTTGATAATCTCGGTAGTGCTGTACTTTGTAACAGTGACGGGCTTTGTTCCGTTGCTGTAGACGGGGTGGGTAGGGACGACTGCGCCTTGAGTAGGGGCGGTGATAGTGACATCCTTGCTGACAGTCGAGCGGCTGATGATTGTAGTGGTCAAAACGGTAGGAGATGTCAGAGTGGTCTTTGAGCTACCCATGGTGATGACTTGACCCGAGCTGCAAGTAGTCAAGGTGGTGATGACGATCTCGGAGATTGTCTTGGTCGAAGGAACGGGGACGGGAACGAAGCCAGAGGGAACGAAACCTGAAGGTCCAGCATGTCCTTGGGTTGTTGCGTTCCAGACAGGGTAAGGAGCAACGACAGTGCTGTAAGAAGGTGCAACAGTCGACTTGGAGCAGCCTCCCTTGCAAGAAGTAAGAGTTTGAGTAGAAGTGGTGGTGAAGGTCTTGGTGAAGGTCTTGCCATCGCTAACAGTGGTCTGAGTGACAGGGCAGACAGTGGTAGTGGTGTACACTTCCTCGGTCTTGGTGACGTCCGGGACGGATTGAGTAGGCTTGCAGCCACCCTTGCATGAGGTAACGACAAAAGTGCTAGTGCTAGTGTAGGTGAAAGTTTGGCCTTGCTTGACAGTCGTGACGGGGCACAGAGAAGTTGTGGTGTAGACAGTGCTGGTCACGTTCTCTGCGGGCTTGGTAGGGTGAACCCAAATCTGGGTTGAAGGAGTCTCTGTGGGCTTAGAGCATCCACCCTTGCACGAGGTCACGGTCAAGGTCGAGGTGGTCAGGTAGATTGATGTATGGCCGTTAACGACGCTAGTAGCAGGGCAGACGGTCGTGGTGGTGTAGGTGATGAGAGTAGAAGTTGCGTTCACGGGCGAAGTAGATGAAGCAGAGCTTGATTGCTCGGTCCAGCCAGTAGGCTTGTAAACAGGAGCAGACGAGCTCGAGTCAACCCATCCGGTAGGCTTGTGGGCGGGCACCGATGAGGAGGTGCTGAGCTCAGAAGTAGAAGACAAGGAAGAAGAGGAGGATCCAGTGTGAGTCCAGGTCTCGTTCCAGCCACCGGCGGATGCAAGACCAACCAGGCCTGCGAGGATTGAGAAAGACTTCATTCTTTTACAGGTATGAGGTCGACGTCGGGTGATTATGGCTTTTGATGGATGTGTAAACGAAAGTATCCGAGAGACCGTAACGAGAGAGTCTCTTAGGGTGAGTTGATAAAAGCGATTGGGATGATGGAACCATCAACAGGACGAGGAAGCAAGACAATTAATATATCCCGCCTTTCCCAGCATGTTGACTGCCCAAGCTCGAGATGCTCCATCCTCCACCTCTGGTACTCTACCGATTGACGTGATTTAGAGTGCGCCACTGATGAGGATCAACCGGTACCAGCATTGGACATTGAGTATTGACTGCTGGCAGGCACACATCTGGTACGAGGTAAGCGGAGCAGCCGACTACCTTGAGCTTGGCAGAGACGAAGTTTTTTCGTATCGGGGTCGATAGCTCGAAGGTTCGTCGCCCAAGGACCGACCCACGCGATGACTAGGCGGCACGAGAGCTCCACCTGCATGCAGCGAGCGTGCCCTAGCCAACCGAGCTCCCACCTGCCGGCTGCTTGCGCAGGACACTTCTTACTCGCATAGAGCATGGGACTGTAATCCGGAAGTCCGCATGTCCAATCCTTGTCCAGCAGTCATACGTTTGCTCGAGTTGCTACATGACGTTGTGTATCCGGAGCGGTCTCAGACACGTTTCCGTATGCTCGTTGATTGAGCGTTTTATCCTCGACGAAACTCAACGGCGGGTTGAACGGCGTGATGGTGGCTTCCATAATCCAAGACAATGAACCTGCAGTAGCGTTCCAGTTTGGCAGAAGGAAGACCAAAAGCCAGAAGCAGAAAATAGAACATGGCATCACGTCGATCTTGTGGGGAGCAAAGGGCCGCCCATAACCGAGAGAGCGATCAACGAACCACACCAACTCTAACCCGGGTGTTCCTGACCATTGACAAGAGGTTGAAGAGACGCCATCGCAGTTTTTCTCTGCAAGAACTAAACCTTGCTCAAGCTGAAGGATTTGGAGACGCATTATGACACCTCGAGCTCTCAACAACACCGTGGAGATATCGTATTCCCACTGTGGACTCCATGCGTCTATCGGATCACTGCAATTGTTCACAAGCTCGATGGCTAGATGGCTTTTCCATACGAGTTGCGTGAGCAGACACATTTCTAGGCCAAAGGTGTCACGCGGTCACACCGGGAGCGAACAAGATACTATTGTTATACAGCAAGGTGTGGAATATACGAGTGACAAGCAGATAGATGTCACTTTCACCATGCCACCACAGCTCCAGCTCGGTCGGTGAGGTTGCATCCAAAACAATTTATCCATCGCTCGATGGCTGGATGCATGTGATGTGTCGTGCTTTGCTGCTGGCGCAGAAAAAGTTCCTACTAAGGGATTCAAGCCACCGACGCCATGAAAATGCTGCCTTGCGAGCTTTGACTTCCGCCATGTCCTTGTCTGAATCGTTGCCGCCATCCGCGCAAGGACTGACGATGCGCCATGCTCGAGCAGCCTCACGGAAGTCAGTCGGAACTAAAGTTCCTGGACTCTTGCCTTCTTTGACGATAGTGGAGCAAAGCACGCTCTCATATCCACCTTGCACCTTTGGTTCGCGTGGTAATAGAATACACATAAGCCAATCACAAAATAGAAGAGGCTGCGGGTCACCCTCGGCAGCGACTTCTGACTTTGTTCCTGCGCGGACTTGTGCCCAGCCTTTTCTTGCCTTCCGAGCTGCCTTCGCACCATCGAGTTCAAAGGCTGGCTGCGAACCTGTAGCCAAAATGGGAGCATTAATGCAGGTACCTGGCTAGTTTCCACTTGTCAAGTGCATAAGAACAAAGCATGAATTATTCTGGTGTCCTACAACCGAGAGGATACGAGTGTGCGATTTTTTGTTGAGGACTCTCTCTGCCTCTTACGATGCTTGCTGTTCGAAAAGCTTGCCCACCTACGCCATTACTCACGATATGCACTCCGCAAGAGCTAATGCACTCTCACAGTCAGATCACCGCCCAATTCAGCTTATTCTTCCGTCTGCCCAATTCTCAGTGGGCCCACCCAAGGGAAGAACTGAACAGGAAGGAGGGGGGTGCAGGGCAGAGAAGGCTTCCACCAACCCAGCTGTTGTGACTGCAAGGTTAGACACTGCCCTGTTGACCGGCTGTTGTCCTGCCTCTGTGTGCTGCAGCCTGCAGGGCAAGCAAAAACAACGCAACAAGTAGTTGTATCTTGTAACTTGCAGACTTTGCTTTCAGCCGGATCTTGTGGTTTCAAGAGTCATCATCGCTCTCGCTACCACTCTCCCATCCATCCTCATATTCCTCACATATCCCAACAAGTCCATCACAAAGTGCCTCACGCTCGTCAATTCCGATTATTGAGCGAGCGATCCTTTCCACCGAGCGTATTCTCTTGGCGACTGAAGTAGTTGTGGACAGAGTCGCTTGCACGGCGAGCTTCTGGACAATGTTACCAGACGCAAACACCTGTGGGAAGCTGTCGATGACAGGGAAAAGTAGTGAAGATTGGTGACTATAATTCTCGTCAGTATTGCTCGTGTTCTGCCGCACATGGCAGCATCGTATTTTCAATGTCTCAACCCACCATTCAATCCTGGGACCATGACCAAAGCGATCACGAGATGCAAGGTTCGCGTCTTCGATTTCGATGCTCGACTTCCACTTGCCGCGGAGACTCTGCAACTGACTGAATACGTGTGTTCGGCGAGACTCGTTGCCTCGTATGCCAGTCAGGTTTGCAGTCTTTGGCTGCATGTCTATATCGAGGTCTTTGGCGTCCGAATCATCATGACTGTGATTTCCATTTGTGAAGCCGTTCATTCTGCTGTCATGTTGTGTTGTATGGCCATCTACTTCTTCTTCAAGTTCAGCTGGATCTTTGATGCTCATATTGAGTTGGGCGACTCTGCGGTTGCCATCATTGCTCAACAAAGTCTCAATGTCAGCAAACGACGAGCGACCTTGATGATTTGAACGCAGTCTGGTTGGCAGAGTTATGCTTTCTATAGCCAGCAGCTGCAATGCAGAAGTGTGCCATCTAGACGACCCATTCAGATTGATGTACGACGGCAGCACATCCGGTAGTGTGGTCAATGGGATATACATGCTTGCCTGGCTCGAAATCTGGTAGATCGACTGTGCAACATTGGCGATCTGTAAGATTTGCTTGTCCTGCATCCAGCATTAGTACTTGTATCAAGATTCTCGTGCATGTGCATGTGCATGTTACCCTTGGCTTGCGTCCACCTTCCTCAAGACCCCATACCCAGGCACTCGTCTTTCCGAGTTCGTCTCGCATTCTTTCCAGATACTTGGCTGCGAATCCACCCCAGGCATCATCGGCGGAAGTGATCATCTGAATCGCTTGGAGTTGGTCACACTCTTCCAGGAAAGGCCGTAAGTCTCTGTCCAGGAGGTCGTGTTCTTTGTCAAGACTGTCGAACAGATCCTCTCCAGTTGCCCATTTCTCAAAGGGCATAAGCGCAGAGTTCAACTCGTACTCCTGCAACTGAACGATCGACTTGGGATGATAGAACACCCTGTTGAAGTCGGACCAGTAGCGAACAGTGTCTGGAGATAATGCGGGTGGTTCAGTTCCCTGGTCTAGATGTTGCTGGTATGCACTTTGCTGGATTTGTTCCGTCCGGATAACATTCGTGTTTCCCGCCCTGTGTACCTTGTAAGCCGATTGCGGTTATGGTCAGTCAATGTATACATGAAACATACCACATCTGCTGTGCAATAGCTGCAGGATCATCAGTGGCACCGTAAAGTGCATTATCTCTTCTCAAGGTTCCGAATGCGCCTTTCAGATCATAAATCAGTGCGCGAGGCGTGAATGTTTCGGTGCCATCTTCTGAATGACCGGGCCGGAAATGAACATCATGGTCTACAGGAGATTCTTCTTCGTCACCATATGTGAAGTATGTTTCCTAAGAGGCAATGATCAGTGTCTGCATCATTAATTCAAATGTCCATCCTTTCACTAGTCGTGTATTTGTATGACATAGTCTGCTGTCGATACTGACTTGGATCTCGATTGATCTCGCGCATGATCAATCACGCGTTTGAAGAGGCTGGGGACGTTGTGGAAGTAGAAGGCTTACCTGCGCGTTCCAAAAGTGAGTGCCGATATGATTGGCCTGCTGGCCAAATTGCAGAGTAATTACTTCATGCATCTTCAAAATGGCAGTGGTATGTTGGTAAAAACAAGCCAAAATCAGTGGCTAAAAGACAGAGCAAGATAAACCCTTGAAAGTAGTGAGGCGAGAGCTTCTACCAAAAGCGGAGGCGGGCGACAAATTGAGAAAAATACACAATAATGGAGATCAATTCGATTAGGTCGCGAGACGCGTATTTACAGGTTTGCATTATTCGTTATAGTTATAGGAGTGATATGCAAGCTCTACAGGTTGTAATGAGAGCAGCTGAAGATGACCTTCTAACCCATGAGCTGCAGGGGAGTGGTTGGTGGCCAGCGGGTTTGTGAGAAACTCAGGCATCTCTTGATGGACTGCAAGAATTTTCTAGTGATTTCATCACTCATGATATGCGCAGCATCCGTGTCGTTTGCATGTAGCTTTTCGCGTGCGGATCTCTCGTGGATGCCGACCATGGTGACACCAATAGGCCAGGCACTGGGATGGAGTTAGCGTTTGCATTGCTGTGTGGTACTGCAGAAGCTTGACTTACGCTTTTCCGATACTCAAACGTAGGTAGGCATCATTGGCATCGACGTAACGTCTCTCTTGACAGGCTCGGACAATCTCAACAATCGGACCCAAAATGCCCTCCTCAACCTCTCCTCTTTCCAATTTCCTATATAGCGGAACCATGCTGTCGCGAGCTTGAACCATAGCACTGTAGGCAGCTTTGCCGCTACTGCTTGTCTTTACAGCTTCATCTCGGAGAGACAACGAGACTTGCCATTCCGACAAGACAAGAGTGAAGTATGAGGCGAGTTGACGGCGGAGGAAGGATCGAGCGTCCGGGTCCTTGGGAACAGTGGCAGGTACCTTCATGTCGGCTTCGGGTACAGGCTGAAGAGCCGTCGGGATAGGGCCTGGATACATGACTGCTTTCGGCTTGCCTGTAGCATCCAGGCCAGCGAGTTTTCGGTATCTTCGCAATCGGCCAGTATGTGTTTCTCCGAACAGGCGCGTCGGCTCTTTCATCTCCCTCAACTTTTGTACCAGCTCTTCGTCTGGCGTGTCGTTCTCAGGCGCAGCTGTGGCATCGCCGCTCTCGAGAGCCTTCTCTTTCGGTGGCAGCTCTGGGAGCCCCAGTCTCTTTCGGCGGATCCTCTCCTCCTTCTCCTCTTCTTCCTCTCTCAGTCGTCTGCTCTCTTCGGCCAGCCTCTTTCGCTTCTCCTCTCTTGCTCTGTTCTTCTCCGTCTCGTCCTCCTCAAACTTGCGCTTCTTCTCTAGCCTCGCGAGTCGCGCGTCTTCGATTGCTTTCTGCTCGGCGGCGTATTCGGCTTGTCGTTGTGCCTCGACATCGGCGCGCTTGATGTATTTGGATGGCTTTGCTTGCTCCAGCGTCTTTGATTTTGACGCAGGTTTGCCTTTGGCGATTTGCGCCGACATGAGCGATGCGAAGTCCATGGTGTTTTCGAGAGCGTCGTATGCAATTAATATTATGGCAGTAGTTGTTGTGAGAGTCGCATATGAGACCTGCTTCTTGCTCGCAATTGATGATTTGAGAGATGCACATCTTATCGCGGATCTGCCCGCTGCGATTACGTGCACGCCGCGCATGAGAGAACAACCCTGGTGACCATCGCTCTGTCCGTCGTCTGCTTTTGTGGTCAATCAGTTTGTACCTGCTCTTTGAAGAGACAGCTGTCACTGTATTGATCTTGTGTCTTAGTGTACGACAATCACATGTCATCTTAGTCTAGTCTAATCTAGTTGAGTCTGGTGGACTTTCGGTGTGACTGAGGCACAGCTAATGTCAACCTTGCTGGAAAATTCTTGTAGTGCGTTTAGGCCGACAATAACGTCTAGAACGACGATAATTGAACGGGTCCAATATAACGTGATATTCAAATTGCATTCAAACCCTCGGCGATGGTCTCAGGGCTATACAGACATTGGGAGAGCCGTTTACGAACGAGAGACAGGGTCGTACACGCTGCAAGAATACATGGTCAAGTTGTTGCGTCAACAAGCACAGAGTGAAAAAAGTATACTAACGATGTCTCGCACAGCTCGCTTGCTGTGTAGACGATACACATCAGAATATAGAGGTCACGTCCGTATCACCAGGCTGGCTACAAGAGCACAGATGAGATCTATCAGTCCGTCTATCAACTCAATCATGGGTCCAATCTAACGCCTCCAGCCCCGAGGATTGCGGCTGCTGCCCATCCAAGACCGCCAAAGAGGTACAAGGCTGTCGCAACCACACACTTCCAGAAGAGATGCTCGCCGACCCAAGAGCTATACGCCGGAGGCTGTGGAGCTCTTGCTAATGCTCGACCAAGATCGTTACGTGGATCCCAAACCGTCCTTTGTCTAGTCTCGAGAGTCGGATGGATTGAACATTTGATCATTCCTCCAAGACTGACCGAGCTCACTGCAATCCATGTCAAAAGCAAGAGGAAAGTGAATATCCCATCGCAGACCACAGCTCCCATCGAAGGATCATCTTTCAAAATTTTCAGCAAGCCAGAGATCCCCACAAAAAAGTGACGGATGTCAAGATGGTCGAGATACAATCGGTTGGCGATATGGTCCTCAGGATCGGTGACAGTACGCCAGAATATGACATACTTCGAAAAGAGACAAAGCGTGACTGATAACAGACCGGTCGTGAAATAGACCTTGGTCTGTGACTCCTGGACACTATTGATCCGTCGGTGGTGATCGGGAGTTTTAGGCACGATCCATGAGAGTAACGGAACAAGTAACGTTAACAATGAAGTAAATAGCAACTGGCGTTGGAAGAAAGGGCTGTTGAGAAAGTACATCATCTGCCACACGAAGATGTGCTGGGCCAGTGACACGCATCCGATGATACCGTGCAGCCATTCGGTGTTGTACCAGTAGGGTTTCCTTGCTGGAGGCGTCAAAAGTATAAACAGGAACAGCAAGCAATGAGCACAGCTCAGACTTGTCATCGCTATCCAGACAAGTGCAAGCATCGGTAAAGTACTCAATCGACGAAGGTGAGCTGTTTACGGGTCTGCATTAGCCGATGGTGGTGTATTAGCGAAGGCACAGCTTTACATACACTGATTCAAGACAAACAAGGCAAAGGTGATGAGCCCGGCAAACCATTGCTGCGACCAGAACAGAAAATATCCCCATTCGGGCCGTGGGGTCTCAGTTTCAGCTGCCCAAGCACGGATATGTAGCATCTGGAACATGCGGGGCATATAACCCAAGTAATATCTGTAGGAGTGTCAGTATGACACAGGTGAGAGAAGTAGCAGTGGTTATTGAACGAACTGGTAGAACCTAGGCCAAATCGAGTTGGGTAATTCCCTCCAAGGGACCTCACGCCCATTGATTATTCTCTCAGAGTAGCCGGCTTGGTAGTCCGTGACGATGTAAGAGCAGACGACGAACGAAGCCAGGTATCCCGCGATGAAGATGTGTCGGGAACTTATCGAACTCGAGGTGTGAAAAACTGCGAATCTGTCTCTGGTTGGATTTTATTGGCGAGCGCGGTGGATGTAAAAAACGACTACGCCTACACACGCCCAGAAGAATGTCAGGCTGTGGTCGCCTGGGGAGCCTGGGAGCATTTGACGCAAAAGGTCGAACATGTTTTCACCCAATTTCAAGTGAGAAGAAGCGAGAAGCTGACAAGAGAAGGATGATAGGGAGAAAGTGGTTGCTCTTATTCGAGGTTTCTGGGAATGCGCATTCACATTCCATTGTGGTGAGTGGAAACATTTCACCTAGCCTTGCACAATGACAGGGCGATAATGGACGGATCCCTTGCATTGTGAGATGACAGAGGGACGGAGCGTGGAGCAAGGGTTCAGGAAGGGGGCAGTAGAGCACCTTCCCCGCCAGCGTCTTGACCAACAAGCTTGTCGCGTCTCTGGCGGAGCTTCTAGATGCCATGCGGTTGTTGACCCTTGACCGCTTCACACCCATGACTGCTTTCTTAGCAGTAGTCCTTTGCGGTACATAGCATGAAACAGCAGTCATGTACCACTTAGTCAAGTCGCTCTATCTGCACGCGACAAGCAAAGAAGGTATGGACCGCAAGTCGACAGAGCGTCGCAATTTGGCTTTGACTTTGGCTGACGCGACACGTCACAAGAGTACTCAATCCTCCTCCTTGGACTTGACAATGCTGGAAAGACCACCTTGCTCGAGCAGATCAAAGCGCTCTTCAGCCCGCACCTCCACCCCAAACTCAACACGGTTCCCACCGTCGGACAGAATGTCTCCACCGTCGACCTGCCAGACATCTACCTCAAGATCTGGGATGTCGGAGGCCAGCACTCGCTGAGGGGTCTATGGCAGTCATACTACAGCAGTTGCCACGCCATTGTCTTTGTCATCGACAGCACAGATGTAGGTGATGGAGACATCGAACACCTGAGCAATGCCCAAGATGTGGTCGAAGAGCAGGGAAGACTAGACGAGTGCCGGCTCGTGCTAGAGAGCATTTTACAAAACGGTGAGACCGAGGGTGTCCCTCTTCTCGTCCTGGCCAACAAGCAAGATCGCGAAGACTGTGTCGAGGTTGTACGCATCAAAGAGGGTTTGGTGCGCAAGATCGTCGAGGGCGAAAAGGGAGGAAGTGTTAGAGACAGCAGGGTTCTTCCACTGAGCGCCCTCACCGGTACAGGCGTCAAGGAAGCCGTCGACTGGCTCTGTAGCAGAGTCAAGTGGAACAAGGAAGCAAGACCACCTGCTCTGCGATGATATGGCGCGACCTGTTCGGCATCGAGCACCCTCATGCCACTCTTGTCAGCAGGCGTACAGTGTGAAACACCTGCTCGGGTCAACATCACAAGGCGCCTCCACCCGATACTGCCACTGTCCAGCCACGATTTAAGCATTTGCCCGCGTCATGTCGCATCGCGATCGAGTGTCCAGACATACTCGCCCAACCCGTTCGCGATCGCACGCCGTAGCTACAAAATGGACACATCTAGAAAGTACGGGCGGTGCTATCACAAACTTGCTTTCTGTTGGTCTGATTCTCTTCCACTAAACAAAGTGTTCAGTCTCAGACGCAACAAGTAGGACCTACTCAAGTCAAAAACAAGTGGAAGCGCGATAACTTCCTGTAGAGGGGATGCTCATCTCAGAGTGCAGCGATTTAGGTGATGGGCCATACTCACGACGATCAAAACTGCCCGCCTACCATATCACCACTAAGGCAATCCAAGACGACCGTCATCTTGTTTCTTGTATGTAGAATAGCAAGAGTGTACCAAGTTTCATGTACATACGCATCGTCATAGCCTTTCTCTATCTCCGGCTATAGCCGATATCTCTGTGACTCCAATCGTTGACAAAGCTAACCGGGTCGGGAGACTTGGCATATCGACCGTCTTGCAACCTGCAATCAAACGACTTTCCTTGCCCAATTACTGTACGAATTCCTGCGTTCAGTCATCAGCCACTCGAATCACCACGTATTTACCTGCAGCCGGAACGGTCGGGAGAGACCAACTCGCGTCTATCAAGAAGAAACCGGGTCATCGGGTGCTCATCCGACACACCCCTTCCGTCAGGGTTGATTGACTTATCAGTCTGAACTCCAACTTTGACCATCTTGCATACCGACTGAGCCTCCCCCCTTGCAAGCCACTGAGTAGCGCTTGGTAAAATATATGCTTGACACGATGGATGTAAGTACCAATACTGCCCCGGTTTGTGGAGGTTGGATCATGTCGTTTCCCGGCTTGGAAGGTGCGCTTGTCGATAGACTTGGTCTTTGGAAGCAGCTTCTGCAACCAGCTCGTCGAACAAGAGGCAAACATCCTCATTCATAGAAATGTGAGTACTGAACATGATCCCCCCGAACACTAGCCCCCGCATGCAGAGAAGAGAGTCGACAGGAGTTGGTCGATCATCTATTCTCAGCTGCTCTGCGCAGTCGCATTGTGATCTTGCCCTCACCTGAGAAACACGACGCCCGAACGTTCAGTGAACGCATTCTCCATTCCGGCTGTTTGACCGACCAACATCACTATAACCAGTCACCCGTCTGAACCAAGGATTCGTACTAATAAATATCGCTTCAGAAAAGAAGCATTTCACCGCTCAATTCTACCACCCTTATTCAGGACAAGACACCGCAGCTTCCAGTCAGTCGGTCGAAATGCCACGACCTAGCCTCCATGTTCTCGGTGGACCGATAGACACGTGCCTGGGCAGAGAGAGGTTAATGAGTTACATTCAGGACCAAACATCCGCCGAGTTTCCGGACATGTCTGCAGAGATATCGAATTCACAATTTCACACCGGGCGACTTCCCAATGGTGCCAAAAGTCGTAATAGACCAAAGTTGATGCTCATGGGCCAAAGAAGGTATCCTAGATCTCGATAACTCTCCAAGAAACGGGCACTGAATGATTTTCTAGAAGCGGAAAGTCTTCCATCTCAGGTGTGGTATTTCAGAAGATGCCACCTTCGGAGACCTTATACCTTGAGACTACAACGCGACCTGAAGAATCCTCTGCACAGTGGGTGCTCTGTTTTCAATACAGCTACAGCTCTATCTAATTGATGTTAGCTCTTTCATGGATTTCCAAATAGCAGAACTCCCGGGCCACGTCAACTACTTCACACCCGACTTCAACCAAGCTAACATCTTTGCCGAAATCGGCGCTGTCATTTGGGTTATCGACGCGCAGGATCAATATCTTGACGCCCTTAATCAGCTTATTGACACAATTACTTACCTAGCGCAAACCTGGCCTGCTATCAACGTCGAAGTCTTTGTACACAAGGTCGACGGTCTTTCCGAGGAGTACAAGAATGACACCTTCCGCGATATTCGACAACGAATTCTAGACGAGTTATCTGATCTCGGCTACGACAACGCACCTGTCAGTTTCTACCAAACAAGCATATACGACCACTCCGTATTCGAGTCCATTAGCAAGGTCATTCAGAAGCTTCTGCCACAGTTGCCTACACTTGAGAGCCTGCTCAACAGTCTGTGTAGCACATGTCGAATCCAAAAGGCATACTTGTTTGACATCATCACCAAGATCTACATCGCTTCAGATACAAGCCCGCAAGACACCAACAGCTATGAGATTTGCTCAGACTTCATCGATGTCGTGGTCGACATTGGCGAGCTGTACGGATGGTCAAGGCCACAGCAGGGTGAGAAGACTGAGTTCAACAACCATGCCTGCGAGAGTATGGTTACTATGGAGAAGAAGGGTCAGAACTATCTTTACCTGCGAGAGATGAACAGGTTTGTTTTGTTGATTACTGAAACTCCTCGGCAGCGCTAACATGGCACTAGGTACCTTGCTTTGGTCTGTATTATGGGTGATGACAACCCCATGGAGAAGAAGGTGCTCATAGATTACAACGTGGGAGTCTTTCAGGAGGCTCTAGCAAAAGTCTTTGGCTGGTGATATATAATCGGCACTGTACAATAGCCTCATAAGCTCTCAATGGCACAAGCAGTACCTATAAAACGCCTCGGCGTCATCCACCACTATCGCGGCAGCTTATCCAAATCTGGAGTCTTACGTGTAAGCCTCCGTGAATGGAGTGGAGTCGAACTCGAGTCCACAACCCGAAACGTAATCGAACGGGTCTTTCCTTCTTCCTGCTTCTTCCTGCAGACTGGGCGTCCGTGGTTGCCATCTGTCAATAGACACTAACGACGGACCACTTGTACGAGTATGGTGGAGATCCTAATGGCGAGACAACCGGAGATCTTGGACTGTGGGTCGACAATTTGCCAGGATCTGGAGGACTGCTCTGCCACGTTGTATCGGCTGATCAAAACGTCTTGCCTATTCTGTACTTGCCATCCGAGATTGTTCGGAGCTTATGGCGCTGTATATCATCATCGACTCGATCTTTACCTGGCAGATAATCAAGAACGCCAGCCACTGGACCTTGCATACATTCCTGTATTCTCCTGAGAAGCTCCTCAGCTTTCGGCCTCTCCACTGGATTGAATTTCAAGCAATCAAATATGATCTCGACCAACTCTTCGCTGTATTTGGAATTTTCGTGAACCAGTTTGTCGCGTTCCAGCTCGTGTTTACCTCTTGACGTTGTACGGAATCGCAGTTGCTCTTTCTCGGCGACCTCCCAGTCTGCTCGACGCATACCTCGCCAGTTCATTTCTGGATCTGGTCAGCTGATGTGATTAGAAGCATGTTATCAACTGATTGTACCCGGAAGATATGTGCATAGCCGCATACAACAGGCGATAAGCATTCCGATTTGCCACACGTTGGTCTTATTACTTAAGGTTGTGCCTGGTTCACTAACCTCCCAATCCATACCATCGTTAATTTTTGACAACTCCTGCATCAAATTCTGATCAGCTTCCGAAACGATTGCCTTTATGGACAAGGCATAAATACATACCGGCGGCGCGAACAACGCACAACACGCATCCCTTCGTACCAGATCGCTACGATTCCTAACTCCTGGATCTGCGAGCCTACGCGAGCTTCCAAAGTCGGCCACCTTCCAAATGTCAACTCTTGTTCCATGGTCAGAATCGGCTGACTTACCTTCGGTGTCGGGTATATGCCAAATCTTTTCGGATCCGGAGATCCAAAGAACACTAAACTCATTAGCCATTGGATCGTCTTCAATGGTCGATCAACCCTACCATTCCGCATTTGCATATCTCTGTTGGCCATCAGCAAGAGATCAGTAATGTGGCAAGTCATCTGACTCACCCATGCAATATGTCGGCTTTGTCCAGACCCACGGTCGCCTTTGCTAGGGATTCAAGCAGATACCATATGAACGGCTCAGGAAGTAAAACGTCACCATCTCCGTCATCATCGGCCTTCCTTTTGCTTCCTGGGGCGACCGTGTCCCGTCTCTGCGCCTCTACAATTGTGGTCAAATCTCCATAGTTGCAGTACTCGAAGTACAAGCGGTATCTCCACCTTGGTTCTCCTCTGCAATCACCCCATCCCAAACACTCGAGTACGTGCTCTGCGTGGCTTTCAGGAAGCGCACCACATACCGCATTAGCCATGGCACATTCTCTAGGCTCTCCACCCACGGTGCCGTCTGTCCAGTTCGAAGGATCGTTGTAGCGCGTAGCGCCGACGTGGATCTGCTTGATGATAATCCTGTCGCCTACGACGTTATTCTCATCTAGGAGGCACCACAAATTGACAAGACCTTCGGAGCCTTCTCCAAAGCCCCTCTTTCCAGGGCCAAGGGGAGCTGGAACCCATCTTCCGTTCGTTGATATCGATCTTCCGATGGGCCAATTGGTCGGTACAGCGAAAGGTAGGTTGTGGAATGAGGCCGCAATGAGCTCTTGTATTCGTTCCGGGATGGCAGCCCAGTAGCCCTTAGCTGGCTGCCCGGTAGTCATGCCGATCGTTTCGTGAAGCAACTTCTGTCCGTATACTGCACTGACGAAGGAGAATTGTAAGACGTGGACCGTCTCCTCGCTGGCCACGTGAACCTCCGGATGCGGTTTTACCACTCCGTCGCAGCTTTCTTTGTCTGAGAAGTCAAGACGATAGAAACGATTTGACCGATGTTCCCTATCTTTCAGCATACAGGTCCAAGCAAATTACCCATCGCGATGTGCGGAGGTCTTGCTATTTTCCATCCAAGAGAACTCCACAAAAAGCATAGATTTGACACAATATGAGCGAAGTAGAGAGTCTTTTGAGCTTTTGAGCTCTTGACTTAGTTGACTTTGAAGGCTTTGCTCTGATATTTGTTCAAACAGAAAATCTTCTTAATCCGGAAGCTCTCACTTGGACCGACGCGGCTTCTGTATCCGGGGAACATTAAACAAAGCCAGCATTCGAGAGATAGGGTAGAGTCACCCAGCATGCCTTAAAGAGATGGGTGAACTCGACGAGCATCCTCGATAAGTTGTTTCACACTTGCATCACACACATCTACTTTGGTCTTCAAGATCCTGGACGACAGTATGGCAGCGGCCCCTGTTCCTGCTGCGGATGCTAAGGCCATGTTGCTATCTACCAGAACCCATTCAAAATCGAGTCAAGGCAGCATTTCGCAACTGGTGGTTTCTTCCCCCTCCTCTTCGGACTGCAAATACAGAAGCAAATGTCCTCCCCGGCACTTGGGTCGCGATAAAGTCACCAAACGAAGTCATGGCCGTAGGTAGCGAAGGGGTGATTCACCTCTGGTGCCGGATCAAGCCGAACACATCGAAGATCTTGGAACGTGTCATTGTCAAACAACTCGTTTGGCAATGCCTCAGAAACGACCCTACCCACAGACCCAGAGTCCAGCAATTGGAGGCCTTCATTAGGACTTACGCAAAATTCAAAGGAACGAAGGCAGGGTTGGCTCGTGGTGCTCGGATTCCGACACAATTGAAAAAGTACAAGATAGCCCAGAGGCGGTACGATAGATTGCAGATTGGGCGCGGCGGACCTTGAGGAAGTAGTAGAAGCGTAATCAGTGCGGGTGGTCTATCCCCTAGCAATCTAGCTGCTTTGTAATAGACATTTACGTATGCTGCTTGAAGCAGATATTTGATGTCGAGGGCAGAGAGTCTTCATCCCTGTGCTCTCGGCATCATGCTATGGACGAGATGCACACCCGAGATAGTAGAGAGGCATCGAAAAGAACAATTTATAATGCAGCGGGGCGACGGCGACAATGGATCTCGTGAGTTTTTCCCTTTGTTTTAGAGACAAAGATCCTATTCGATGTCTGGTGTCGACTACTGATGCGATTTACAGATGCGGCGAACAAAGAGCATCACAGTAACAGCGTCTGAGGGAGACCCTCTCTAGGATAATTCTTCTTCCCAATTTCCGACTCCTAGTCTACAGTACAGTATCAACCACGCGAACGACGTCGATATGGCCGTACCCAATGCCCAACGGGCCTTCTTGGATATGACAAGGGCCCTACGAAACACGATCAAGTTACGGTTTAGAACATGGGTTGTCCAAACTCCAGCCAACCAGGCCGTCGGTCAGAGAGCTGTAACGGCCGGTACATGGATAGGCATACCACCGGCAGATGGTGTGCTAGCTACAGGTGGTGAGGGCGTTGTGCACGTTTGGTGCAAAGTCGATCCCGCCACCAACCTCATCATTGACCGGGTTGTTGTCAAACTTGTGGTCTCCGGATGGGCTCGTTTCGACTTGGCCAGAACCTGGCATGGAGGAGTCGGACAAGAACCAATGGAATGCCATCAATCCAACTTGGTCTGGGCAAACATGGCTCCCGCTGATCGAAAGTATATTCTTTCATGCTTAGGATGGGGAGACGTGGACCGTCAAACACGACGATACAAGCTTTACTATGAATATTGCGACCATGGTAACCTGAACAAACTCATGAAAATACAGAAACCGAAGAGGAAAAAAGTCGGAAAGAGCAAGAAAGGTCGAAAACAGTTCCCAGAGCCTTTCTTGTGGTATATGTTTGAGTCGTTGGCCAAGGCCTGTGTGGCAATGGAGGCGGCATATACGCAGGGCTTGATGCATGGGTATGTACTTGTGTGCTCAACAAATCTTCTGAATTGATCGGCTAACAAACACAAAAGCGATTTGCATCCGGGAAATCGTAAGTGCCTGGCTGGAGCAATTGGCATGTATTGATCGACTGACACTTTCCACTCAGTTTTTATGGGTAACCCGGACCCCAATGATTTTGGACTTTACCCAGTACCCAAGGTAAGTAGTTCCATGAGAGTGTGCTGTTTTGAGAGGAGTGGGACTGACGTCGTGCACAGGTGGCTGACTTTGGCTGTGCCCGTCAACTAATTCATGAAGTGACAAACCGCGGCCCCACCACTCACCTTGATCCAATCCTCACGGAGTTTGCCGCACCAGTGAGTCACTCCAGGAGCAAACATCATATTGATTACTGACACATCTTCTGTAGGAGCAATCCTGGCTACCACCAGACAAACACGCACTGCAACCACCACAGGCACAGAACCAAGCATTTGGGGCACAATGGGAGGTACCAAACACACGAATGTCTAAAAAGTCGAACATATACCAGGTCGGGCTCATCATGGCAGCGGCCATGAGACTTATGAGCGTGTTACCAGAAAATAATTGGAGAACACCTGATCATGGGTATGCTGTTCCGGTAGCGAACCAGCTACGCCATAACAGACGTGCACACCTAGGCGTTCGAGAACTGGGAACACACGCTGTGAACCCGGGCCCGAAAAAGTACAGCAACGTGCTTGTTGATATAGTCTGCCATTGTCTGAGACCAGATCGTATCAACAGGCCTTCGGCAGCTTTGTTGTTACAAACCATCCAAACGAATGCAAACTTCCAGGGGATGGATATAGCAGGAACTGGCGCTGGCGGAGTGATCACTCCAGCGATGAGGAAACAGATGGTAATGCTTGGAGACGATAGGTGGGCGATTGGGAATCCCCGTCCTTGATCGAACTATAAGGAGAATAATCGCAAGCGACCTATCACCAAATATCAGATTAGAGATGCTTTTGTTTTGCTTGTAATCACACATGTTTCCTGTTTATACGAGGTTAATGCTCACGTTGTTGTTAAATATGGTTAATTTTGTGACGGGTAGAAAGAGTGAAATGCTGCGAGTGAGCTCTCAAAGGATCATGGGCACCCGGAAAAAGCATTGTTTTGAGATGAGACAGTATCGTTCCAGTCTATCTGAGTCTGGCTGGCTGATAAGGTTTCTTTCCGACCTTGTACTTGTCTGCGAGACTCATCCTCAGAGCCTGTGAAAAATTCCAGGGAAGAGGACCCGGCCTAGCCTGCATACCTCCATCTCTCCCAGCCATGTATGTCTGGATATCGGCAAGCAACAAAGCTGGCGTAGGCCTGTTCTCAGGAACCGGCTGAATACACATCTTCACCAGTTCTAGCATTTTCACGCTGTAGTTTCTCATGCGGTTATCGTCAAGTCTCATTCTCATCGGGTTAGTAGTCCGAGGATGGGTGAAGCCGAGCTGTCTGGTATCAGGAACGTTGTAGCCAGGGGGTGGGTTTCGCCATAACGTTTCTAGAAGAGAAGGTTCGAGACGGAGTGCACACAGCATTATCAGCCCAAGTTGGTACACGTTCGTTCAGTTACTAAGCCTTGCTGGTCTGTGTGTCCACCGAGAGGGGTTTCTGCTACGATCGAAATATCTGAATCGGTTGACGGTATGCTGTGCAGTTAAAAGGTCCTTGTCCATCTCCTATCGCGGAGAGCATATTAGTGATAATCTCAGGAAGACAGATGGGTCAGAGATGTACAGTGGACAAGAGAGAGCTGTCTAGAAAGCGGAAAAACTCACAGGTGCACTAAAGCTTCTTGCCCACGCTCCCTGTCGTTGTCGATTCCTCACGGCCGCATCGGTAAGATCTCGAGAGCTGCCAAAATCACCCAGCTAAGCTCACGATCAGTATGGGCGGTACTTAGTCATGCAAAATTCTTGTGCCTTTGGGGTAGGCCTGATATTCTCTACAGAGTATGACAGTGGCGTTACTGCAAATCCGACTTTCCATTGTCGTTAGATGGAGAGGATAGCGTATCTACCGAGATGCTGCGTGGAACGCGTATTCGCCTGTAGACTTACCATAGTAAAGCTTCACCTGGGGTAAACCATTAGGGTATGGAGGGGGGCCGCGAATGTCACCTCATTCAGAGTCAGTGACAGGTCATGCCAGGGGATCAAGATATCATACCCCATCCAAGACACTCCGCGACGAATCTTTCATCGCCAGCATTGTTCATGCGAAGCCGAGCGTGGAGTCTGTTTGCGACAGAGCTCTCCATTGGCTCTGCACCAACGACTCCGTCAGTCCACTCAATCGGATCAGAGAAGGCCCGCAGACCAGGGAAACTGTTCTTGACGACCACGCGATCAATGATCTTGTCATTCCTACCGAGACGAACCCACACGTGAACAATACCACTACCACCAGAAGCAAGAGGCTCATACATGTGGGCTTGAGGAGCTGGCCTCCATGTACCTTGTGCAAATCCTCTCTGGTTGGCTAAGGAGGTATTGGGGGGCATCAGGAATATTCAATGACTGACAAACCTTCTCGTCAATCAGTTCTTTAACCCTTGCGACACCCTGCCTAGTGCGGATGGAATATCCAGTCCGGTTGGTTGTACCGGAGCGACAAGGTAGGTTGCCATATGAAGTGTATCAAGCCGATCGTGCAAAAGTAGGGACCTGTCGGTTGGAAGTGAATTGTCGACTGAACAGGGAATGGGACATACCGCTTTCCAAGGGGAATGTGTAGTAAACTGGGATCTTTGTTCAGTATAAATAAAGCTCCCGGATGCAGCCTGGAAAACGACGAACCAAACAGGATTTCATAAAGGGTCTAAACGTTATATATTTTCTGCATCTCATTAAGAATCTTGATCCAAACATAGGCCGAATCGACGATATGCACGTGTGGTGGCGTCTGCATGGAGTACCTAGAAGGAGAGGCTGGAAAAGCGACCCGGAAATCAACGCGTATAAACTTGAACAGCAATGAACAAAATCAAAACCAACAAAACCAAGCCACAGACGCGAAAATACAACCCCAGGAAGGTGACTCATGCTGACTATGTAGGGCCAGGTACTCATGGTCGGCAGTTGTGCGATTAATGCCTAGCCTACGGGACCATGTCATTATTGAGAGCATCTGCTATCCCAGCAGTATCAATCGTTCCAGCGATGATGCGAGGAGCAGCACCGAAGAAGTTGAGAAGAGACGTCCGTGCCCGTGGACCGAGAACAAAATCTACCATTGGCGTGTCTTGAGGAGCGGCGCCTGCCACTGCGGTGCTACGCCGGACGTTTTCCCAGTGTTCCTCATCAGATGTTCCTGCTTGTGGATAGATTTCTTCCGTCATTTCCCAATCTTCTTCGTCTTCTGGATGTGTGACGATGTACTTGTCTATAATTGCTACCTTGGGGGGAAGATCATGTTGCCCGTTGTATTTCTTAGGGTCCAGACAATCTCTATTTTGCATAAGGCCAGCATGATCCTTCACACCTTTGTCGATTAGTGTAAGAAGTTGTGTCGGTGTTGGTCGCTGGTCAGGGAAGTACTTCAGACAACAGATGACCGTGTCCTTGAGTAACTCGCTATAGTTGGTCATGGAGTCCTTTTGCTTGACAAAATCATCGATCCATGCATCGCGAGCGTCATATGCTTTCAACGTCAAGGCCGGAGCATAAAACTTCTTCGGGCACATCAACTCAGCGATGATCAAACCAAGATTCCAAACATTTACGGCAGTGGTGATTCTTCGGGGGGTGTTGTGCAGTGTGACGCCTGGTTTGCTGTCTCTTGCCGGGACCTCGTGATTTTCACCAGGCATGAGGCGGAACCGCAGTACCTCGGGCGCAACGTATCCGTTAGTCATTGCAGCTATGACCAGCGTCAGCAATATTGAACTTATACTCTTTGACTAGACGACCAACTCGTTTGCATTTTGTCGCGGTGTGTTTGGCGATCGTCGTATGGTCCAGATACAATAGCGCCTCCAAAGTCGGCCAACTAATCGTTTTGATATGCCTTAGCTCATTGGAAATATCGACAAAAATCACAACCACATACCTTGGCGATGGGATACTTGGGAAACTCAGACTCATCAGGCATGCAGAGGAAAACTAGATTATATCAGTAATCTACCTTGCAGATTTGCCAGACCGGATGAGGCTTACTATTTTCAGGCTTGAAGTCGCTACAATTTCTATCAGCATTGTAACTTGTTAGACGGGACGAAAAGGACTTACATGTGACCCACAAAGCTATCTCCAGGTAGTCCGTCACCGGTTGGATTATCCATGGCATATACTGCTCGAGCAAGATCCTGGAGAAGCTTCCAAAGATACGGCTCTGGAAAAACAAGTTCACGATACTGCTGCATCCCTTTCCATAAATCACCCCCGGGGCAGAATTCCATGTATAGCCGGGCCCTATCTTCACTCGCCCAAATTCGGCTTGCAAACACTTTGACTGTGTTTCTTGAATATGCTGGCATGATTTGACTCATGTAGTGTTCTTTGGGTATATCCAACGAGGTGCCGAAAAAATAATGTTCATGACCTCGCTTGGTCTTAGAGTCCCAATGATTTCGTATACCCTTAATCTCTTTGACCACCAAACGGTCGACGATTTTGTCAGTACGTGGGTGACGTTTGACGAACAAGCATGCGCAACTAAGTTCGAGGTGTAGTTAGCTTCTCTCTTCTGCGAAAGATGGTTCTGATAAGAGTCGGTATATCTAGTAGTCGTCGACCTCGACGGCGTACATCTAATCTTCAGCTTACGTACCCTTGTGCACCCACTAGATTCAAAGTCAGCGAAGATACCAAAACAGAGAAAGGGTCCCATATGACTGAGGATCTTGTAATATAGCACACTTACGTCCTAGTTGCTTCGCACTGACCCAGTTGGCCTCGTCCTGTGCCCATCCGGGCTTGCTCTTCATGATTGATAGTCCCCAGTTCGACATGACTGCGGATTGTATAGTAAGTTGCAAGTTACAGAGTGCGTGTCGAGGCTGTCTTACTCCTTGTGAAGTTTGACGAGAAAGCAGTTCTTTGTGCAAGGTCATAGGAAATGCCGCATTCGAATCTCCACTTCTTTTTGCCTTCTTGTTCAAGCAGACAAAGAGGGCGTCACTCAACTCAACGGATGTACTGAACAGGCGTCCATATGGAACTGCTTTGATACTTGGCTACTTACGTTTGGGAGGAGCTCCTCGAACTATGGGGTCGAGGACAACCTCTATCTCATCTCCACGCAAACTTTTCTATGTACGCTCAATCTCTGATCTGGCTCAAGAGTAAGCCCCCACGACTTGCTCCCGAAGTGTATAAGAAGAGCGCTGGGCCTAGACTAGGAAGCAGCAATTTGGGTCGCACAGATGCCCTCTGAGATTGCGTTCAAGAGCAAGCATCAAGGGTATGCTTGTCTTGTCGGAATCGAACGACTTGTTCTGTTATCTCAGACACTTACGGGTCTCTCAAACCGGCCGGAAGAAGATGCTAGACGCAAAAGCAGACGTGCACAGGGGAGGGAGTTGTTTGCCGTCGCTCTTGTGACCACTATGTGCGTCCATGTTGATATGACGGATGAATAGCTTCACCGCTTCAATCTGCTCTGCGTCGCTTGGTTTGGCTGTTCGCTGGCATGGTCTCTCCTTCATCTTCAAGAAACTCGGACTCAGGCCCTTGACTCTTGCGACGGTACTGACCCGCTCCGATGGCGACCATTTCGTCCTCACTATCACTGGCGTGAATGTCCAGCAGGACGGGCATGCGAAACTCGTGCTTTACCTGGCCTGGTTTGGCGGGGTCGACAGTCAATACATCAACATGTTCGTCTTCGAGGTCCAGGCGTCTCTTGTGTAGCTCTTCAATAGGGTGTATGTCGAATTCATCCTCAGCCTCGATGTATTCGATGTTCTCTTCGACCTCGACAAAATCAGGAGCGAGTGCGGACCAGCGTTGCGGTGTGTTAACCGACCACAGATAGATCCGACCAGATTCCACGCCAGTGGCAGCAACAAATGGTCTTTGGGGATGCCACTCAACGGCTCCTAGCTCTTCCTTGGGACCCTCCAGAATCTTGACCAAACTGCCGTGGCCGCGCTCCCAGATGTATATGTCGTGGTTCATGAGGGTTGAAGCCATGACAAAGTCGCCCGAAGGACTGAAAGCAACGTGGTTCCAAGACAGGCGGTTGACGACGTCCTGGAACTTGTGTTCGATCTCAAGACGCATGTTGTCGGGGTCGAAAGACGAGTCGTCAAGGTCGGGCAGATGGATGGTACGGATGATGCTGTCGGCGGCGTTGACCAGTAAATCGCGGCCAGAGGTAGTGAGGCGGATGAGGAGTAGAGCTTTGTTGCTGAGGCGGATGGAGTAGATGACGGAGCACGTGCTTGCTTTGATGATGTTGAGCCAGCCCTTTGTGGTGCCCGTGATGATGTGGTTACCGGAAGGGGTGAAGACGGTGACGGTTGTGCCATTCTTTGCATCTTGAGCAGCTTGCTTGTCGTCCTGCTCGTAGGCAGACCGCTTTGGGGCTGAGGGTAAAGAGTTTCTGATAGTCGAAGGGTGGTCGAGGGAGGCCAGGACAGGCTGGGCTTCGTAGAGGGCGGCAGTGCAGAGGAGGTGATTGTGCGGATGGAGTTCGGCAATGTAGATGGGAGCTCCAAGATTGACGGTACGGACACGCGAGCCGTCGTTCAAGTCCCATAGAATGGCCTTCCAGTCGACCGACGAGCTGAGCAGGTAGCGACCGCAAGCCGACCAGCTGAGCGATTGGACCTGACGGCCAGGAGTGTGGCCACGGAGCTTGCGAGCGACGCCATGCGTCTCGAGATCGAAGATGGCAATTGCGCCCTTTGCGGTGCCTGAAGCGAGCAGATCTCCTTGTCGGTTGAAGCGTAGACAGACGGCGGCACCAGAACTGCGCAGACGGGCGATGAGTGTCTCTGGCATGTCCTGCGCCAGCACGAACGGATCGACCAGGGCAAGATTCATGTTGAATGGCGGGTGATGGTGTCAGTGCATGGGTATTTTGGTCAAACGTCGAGAGGATAGTGGACGGGGCACAAAGACATCGGCAAGGGCGACCTGCGAGTCTCAATCGGCGAGTGAACTGCACATGCGTCTGGGAGTTGGCGGTGTGGTGCTTGTCTGCTCTCGCCAGCGCCTCACTTGTATCAGGAACGTCATTACTTAAAAGAGCGAATATTCCCTCACTTGCTGCAATACATTTACACTGTTCCGCGACTTTGGTCAATGGGGGAGTCTGCTAGTGCCAAGCCAAGGCAGTCGGTCTCCCGAAGCAGAAGCAGCGACCAAGCGGCCGGAGCCTTGCAACTTGCAACATCGACGCCCCGTCATATCCTCAATCCTCGCCCTTGCTGCCACCACTCCCTCACCACCCCAATCACCGTGCTCGCCATCTTCGCTGCGCGCATCTCGCCATTCCGAGTCGCGTCGCTGTTTCACTCCCGTCGCTTTTCTTTGCCATCGCCGCTGCCCGGCTGCGCGCGCGCCGACCGAAAGGCCAATCGTTCGACACGCGCTTTCTCGCCAGACGCAACTGCATTTCATCCAACCGACTCGACTTTCCATCGCGAATACCGTCTACCCTGGAGTTCCCCGGCCAACCTCCTTGTCGACAGCGCCCTGAACGCGGCAGCCGCTGATTCGATTCCGATTCTTACACAATTTCCCTTAGCCATTGCTATCAACAACCGCCACCATGAACATTCACTCTTTCCCTTATTCCAGCGCTCCGCTGAAGACCATTCAGGAGATTCAGTTTGGTCTCTTTTCACCTGAAGAGATCAAGAATATGAGCGTGTGTCACATCGAGTACCCCGAGACCATGGACGAGCAACGGATGCGTCCGCGAGAAAAGGGCTTGAATGACCCAAAGCTGGGCTCCATCGATCGTTCGGTTGCTTGCGGTACCTGCGGTGAAGATATGCTGGAATGTCCTGGTCACTTTGGCCACATTGAGCTTGCTGTGCCCGTCTTCCACGTCGGTGTGTTTCGCTCGCTACAAGCCCAGTCTCTCTGACATGCCGCTGACTGGTCCCAGGTTTCGTGACCAAGATCAAGAAGATCCTCGAATCTGTCT
The DNA here is from genome assembly GCF_000721755.1 of Aureobasidium subglaciale EXF-2481. Lineage (NCBI taxonomy): Eukaryota > Fungi > Ascomycota > Dothideomycetes > Dothideales > Saccotheciaceae > Aureobasidium > Aureobasidium subglaciale. The sequence goes on along the minus strand of NW_013566980.1, from coordinate 208,494 downwards.
GCCACAACTGTGGCAAGGTCTTGCTTGACGAAGTGAGTCGCCCTGCGCGGCTGAAGCTGAACCCAACCTCGACCACCATGCTAATCTCGATTCTTCTAGAGCATACCCGCCTTTGCCCAAGCCGTCCGCATCAGAGATCCCAAGCGTCGTTTCGACGCTGTCCACAGATTGTGCAAAGCCAAGACGACTTGCGACCCCGATGAGGCTGGAGATGATGGTCAAGACCCTAAGGACGCTTTGAAGAAGGGCAAGCGATCACACGGTGGCTGCGGTAACCTTCAACCCACTATCCGCAAGGATGGGCTCAAGCTCACAGGTACCTGGACTTACCCCAAGGACGCCGATTCCGATTCGAAGACGGACAAGAAGTCCATCACTCCTCAAATGGCTCTCAATGTTTTCCGCAACATCTCGACATACGACCTGGCTAGAATGGGTCTCAACGCAGACTACGCTCGTCCTGAATGGATGATTCTGACTGTTCTCCCCGTCCCACCGCCCGCCGTTCGACCTAGTGTTTCGGTCGACGGAACCAACCAGGGCATGCGCTCCGAGGATGATTTGACCTTCAAGCTCAGCGATATCATTCGCGCCAACGCAAACGTTCGCAAGTGTGAGCTCGAAGGCTCGCCACACCACGTTATCGCAGAGTTCGAGGCATTGCTGCAATTCCACGTCGCCACATACATGGACAATGACATTGCAGGACAACCCAAGGCCCTGCAAAAGTCTGGTAGACCAGTCAAGGCCATCCGTGCGCGTCTGAAGTCCAAGGAGGGTCGTCTTCGCGGTAACCTCATGGGCAAGCGTGTCGACTTCTCCGCTCGTACTGTCATCACCGGTGACCCGAACTTGTCTCTGGACGAAGTGGGTGTTCCTAGGAGTACCGCCCGTATTCTTACTTTCCCTGAAACTGTAAATGCCTTCAACATCGACAAGCTGCAACAACTCGTTCGCAACGGCCCTAACGAGCATCCCGGTGCGAAATATGTCATTCGAGACACTGGCGAGCGTATTGACTTGCGTCATCACAAGCGCGCTGGCGAGATTCAACTGCAGTATGGCTACAAAGTCGAGAGACACATTGTGGATGGTGACGTTATTATCTTCAACCGTCAACCTTCGCTGCACAAGGAGTCTATGATGGGTCACAGAGTCCGCGTCATGCCCTACTCCACCTTCCGTATGAACCTTTCTGTCACATCGCCCTACAACGCCGATTTCGATGGTGATGAGATGAACTTGCACGTTCCTCAAAGTCATGAGACTCGCTCGGAAGTTTTGAATCTCTGCATGGTTCCCCTCAACATCGTCTCGCCACAGCGAAACGGTCCGTTGATGGGTATTGTGCAAGACACCCTTTGTGGTATTTACAAGATGTGCCGTCGTGACGTCTTTCTTGACAAGGAGATGGTCATGAACATTCTTATGTGGGTACCTGACTGGGACGGTGTTATTCCCCCTCCTGCTATTGTCAAGCCTCGCCCACGCTGGACTGGTAAGCAAATCGTTAGTCTGATCGTTCCTGCTGGTCTCAACCTTGTTCGTGGTGACGCCGAAGGCATGCATCCGCTCAACGATAACGGACTCATGGTCCACGGTGGTGAGCTGATGTACGGTCTGTTCAGCAAGAAGTCGGTCGGTGCCAGTGGAGGTGGTATTATTCACATCGTCTACAACGAGAAAGGCTGGGAGGCCGCTGTCAACTTCTTCAACGGAGCTCAACGTGTAGTCAACTACTGGCTCCTCCACAACGGTTTCAGCATTGGTATCGGTGACACGGTCCCCGACGAGGCAACGGCAGAAGCTATCACAGACGCAGTCAACGAGCAAAAGGCAGAAGTCGCTGTCATTACCGCAGCTGCTACCGCCAACGAGCTGGAAGCTCTACCTGGTATGAACGTTCGTGAGACGTTCGAGAGTAGAGTCTCCAAGGCTTTGAACAGCGCTCGTGATAATGCTGGTGACCGTACTGAAAAGAGTCTGAAGGACTTGAACAATGCCATTCAGATGGCTCGCTCGGGATCCAAGGGTTCGGCTATCAACATTTCACAGATGACTGCCGTGGTCGGTCAGCAGTCTGTTGAGGGAAAGCGTATCCCATTCGGCTTCAAGTACAGATCGCTTCCTCATTTCACTAAGGATGATTACTCCCCGGAGTCTCGAGGTTTCGTGGAGAACTCCTATCTTCGTGGCTTGACGCCCTCAGAGTTCTTCTTCCACGCCATGGCTGGTCGCGAGGGTCTTATTGATACCGCCGTCAAGACTGCCGAGACTGGTTACATTCAGCGTCGTCTCGTCAAGGCTCTCGAAGAAGTTATGGCCAAGTACGACGGCACTGTCCGTAACTCTCTGGGTGACGTTGTCCAATTCGTCTATGGTGAAGATGGTTTGGACGCCGTTCACATCGAAGGCCAGAAGCTGGACATCATCAACTGCTCCGACAGCCAGTTCGAGAAGAAGTTCCGTATCGATGTCATGGATCCCAAGATGTCTCTGTCGCCAGACATTCTCGAGCAGGCACATGAGATTGCTGGCGATGTTGAAGTCCAGCGTCACCTCGACGCCGAGTACGAGGCATTGCTAGCTGACAGAGTTCTTCTGAGAGATGGCCGTACCGACGACGAGGAGACTCACCAACTTCCTCTCAACATCACCCGTATCGTTGAGAGTGCCAAAACCAGGTTCCGCATCAAAGATGGCGCCCGTAGTGATCTTCATCCATCCGAAGTCATTCCCAAGGTCCAGAACTTGCTCGATCAAATCGTCGTCGTCCGCGGCGATGACCCTCTCTCTCAGGAAGCACAGTACAACGCTACTATTCTTTTTAAGGCTTTGTTGAGATCACGCCTTGCTTTCAAGCGACTGGTCAAGGAGTACTCCCTGAACAAGCTAGCTCTTGACAATATTCTCGGTGACATCCTGAACAGATTCTCAAGGTCACTTGTCAATCCTGGTGAGATGGTCGGTGTTTTGGCTGCCCAGTCTATTGGTGAGCCTGCAACTCAGATGACCTTGAATACCTTCCATTTTGCTGGTGTCTCGTCCAAGAACGTTACTCTTGGTGTCCCCCGTCTGAAGGAGATTTTGAACGTTGCTACGAACATCAAGACACCCTCCATGACTGTCTACCAATCCAAGGAGAACCGCCTTGATCAGGAAGCTTGCAAGAGACTTCGCAGTCTCGTTGAATACACCAGTCTTCGCTCGATTACCGAGAAGACTGAAATTTGGTTCGATCCTGATATTCAATCCACTGTCGTTGAACTCGACAGAGATATGGTGGAGTCTTACTTCATCATTCCTGAAGAGAACGCAGAGAGCCCCGAGACGTACTCCAAGTGGTTGTTGCGTATCGTACTCGGTCGCAGACAACTTCTGGACAAGGGTCTCTCTGTAGCCGATGTCGCTGCTGCCATCAGAAATGTTTATCAGCACGAAATGTCTATCATCTTCAGCGACGACAACGCGGACGAGCTCGTCATTCGTATCAGACCTTCAAACATGATCATGGAATCTAAGGAGGACGATGATACTGATCTGGAGGCTGATCTTGTCATTCAAAGACTGGAGGCTCATCTGCTGGATGACACCAAGCTTCGTGGCGTGTTCGGCGTCGAGCGTGCTTTCGTCAACTTCAAGGAGCGTCTGCGCGTCAAGGAAGACGGCGGTCTCACCATGTCGAAGAGTGACCCTCTCTGCAAGGAATGGTTCTTGGACACCAGTGGAACCGCACTCAAGGAGGTGCTCACTGTCGAAGGTACCGACCCTACTCGTACTTACACCAACCATTTCATCGACATCTTCAGTGTCTTCGGTATCGAGGCTACTAGATCTGCCTTAATGAGAGAGCTGAAGCAAGTTCTTTCTTTCGACGGTTCTTACGTCAACCATCGTCATCTTGCTCTTTTGGTAGATATCATGACTGCTCGCGGTAACCTCATGGCTGTCACTCGTCACGGTATCAACCGTGCCGACACTGGTGCACTGATGCGTTGTTCGTTCGAGGAGACTGTCGAAATTCTTTTCGAGGCTGCTTCTTCTGGTGAACTCGACGATTGTCGTGGTGTTTCTGAGAACATCATCCTTGGTCAACTGGCCCCTTCGGGTACTGGTGAGTTTGACGTCCTTCTGGACCAACAGATGCTCAGCACTGTTGTGTCCCGTCACCACGGTATGGGTGCAGGTACTCAAGCTGGCGCTGCTCCTCTGGACGGTGCTATGACTCCCTACGACATGGGTTCACCTCTCGCCGAAGGCGACTACGGTACTGCAGACTATGGTGCTTCGTTCTCACCCATGGTTCAAGCAGGTGGCGACGAGATGGGTGGTTTCTCTGCTTACCAAGGAGGAAGCTTCAGCCCTTACAGTGGCGGACAGAGCCCTGGCTACGCACCTACAAGTCCCTTCAGCATGGGCACAAGCCCATCTTCACCAGGATATGCCTCTCCTTCCTCTCCTGGCTACTCGCCCAGATCACCTGGTGCAGCTTTGGGCAGTCCTGGCTATGGTATGGGGTCGCCCGCAAGCCCGGCATACAACCCTACCTCGCCTACTTACTCGCCCACGTCTCCTGCATATGGCAAGGGATCTCCCACATCTCCCTCATACTCGCCCACGTCCCCAAGCTATTCGCCGACATCGCCCAGCTACTCGCCTACGTCGCCGAGCTACTCTCCCACTTCGCCGTCGTACAGCCCCACTTCTCCTGCCCATAGATCTGGTCCTTCTCCAACATCTCCACGTTACAGCCCTACCTCTCCGGCATATTCGCCGACTTCGCCCGCTTACAGCCCGACCAGTCCTTCGTACAATCCTGCCGGAGCCTCGCACTCACCTACGTCGCCGAGTTACAGCCCGACGTCACCAGTGTACAGCCCTACAAGCCCAGCACAGCAAGGCTACTCGCCCACGTCGCCACAATACACTCCCAACTCTCCTGGTCAAGCCTCGCCCAAGTATTCGCCCACCAGCCCCAAGTACTCACCCAAGTAAGTTTGACGTCTTGTTCCGCCCTTTTGGCCTTTCCATGCTAACACGTATTCTCAGCTCGCCTGGCCAATAAGCGAACGAGTCGAGCAGTTACCACGCTGAGACGTACCCTTCATTGGGCACACGTTCTTCAAGGGGCTGTAGCTTAGATCAAGGTTGTGATCGACCTCGATCAGAGCGTGGTCACGATGCTGAATCACGAAGGCAATGCATAAGCGGCAAGAGTACAGGCGAATAATCGAGGGAGTTTCTGGCAAGGCGTTTGTTTTCTTTACCACTTTAGTCTCCTTTCTCTACTTCTTTTCTTCTCGCGGGGTTGAAGATAGGAAGATCATCGAGGTTTTTTGTTTCTCCGAGCTCATAAAAAATTGCATATGGAGGATGAGCCAAAGCGTACCAGAAGGCTTTATTTGGAGCTGAGATAAATAAATAAAATTCAGAGTTAAGACCAATGCAAGTTCAAATGTTCATTTTTCTCCGTTGATCTTGACACCGACGGTGATCTTGATCTTATGCGTCGTTTGTCCTCTAAAATTCACGAAGTGCCTTGACCGACCCTGCTCTTCTCCATGTTTTCTCCTTTGACCACACACTGCTCCCCGACCGCCGACTTCGACCTTTCCAACCTATCATCGCAAACAGTATATCACACACACTGTATATAATGGCGAATAGCGAGTAAGTCTTTACAAATCGTTGTCGCGTTTGTTAGAAAGAAAGACTCTGATGGTATTGTTGATAAACAGGTTCGAATATGTGCGCAAATTTGAAGAGTGGGATGCGCTTGCGCCGAGTAATTGGATTGTTGTGAGGATTGATGGGAGGGGTTTTAGCAAGTAAGTGTATTTGGGTTTTTGCGTTGTTTTGTTTTTGTAGCTGTTTGATTTTGGATGGTTTTTGCTTGAGATGTTTCTGTTCTTGACTGGGAGAGTCGGTATAAATGGTTTTCAGCCATCATGAGATGGAGAGAAACTCAGAAGAGGGGAAGAGCATAGATGGCATTTTGCGACACAAGCTGGAAAGGCTGGATGATCGGGGACGATGGAAAGAGCGATACGATGAGATGTTCATGTTGCATACTGCCATGCATCATACTCGTCCCTTCCTCCTCATAGCCTCCTGCCTTTATTTCACCTTGTAGCGGTCCACCTCCAGCAAAACACAACACTGACACATCTACCATCATCAGATTTTCCAAACGCCAAAACTTCGCCAAACCAAACGATCGCCGAGCAATCGATCTCATGAACGCAGCCGCCATCGAAGTAGTAAAACAATTCACCGATATCGTCATCGCATACGGTCAATCCGACGAATACAGTTTTGTGCTCCACGAAGACTGCCAATTATTCGAGCGACGAGCAGCAAAACTCGCAACGAGTATCTCAACGGCGTTTTCGGTAGAGTATTGCATGCAATGGGATGCGTATTTTCCGGGTCAGGTCCTGGATAGACCGTATCCTACTTTTGATGGGAGGTGTGTGTTGTATCCTAAGAAGAGGATATTGAGGGATTATTTGAGCTGGAGGCAGGCTGATTGTGGGTTTTTTCTTTGCGCTTTGTTGGAGTCAAGTGACATGGTGGTGGGAAACGAGGTGTGCTAATCAAGAGCGATAGGTCATGTCAACAACCTTTATAACACTACGTTCTGGAATATGGTCAAGGGAAATCCTGCTACACACACTTCGCCGATGACGCCAACCGATGCTGAATTGGCACTGAAGGTGAGTCTTTCGGAAATTTGTTTTGACTGGCCTTCGCTGACGTGGAGCAGGGCACTTTCTCGGCAGACAAAAATGAGATTCTGTTCAAGAGGTTCAACATCAACTACAACGCAGAAGACGAGATCTGGAAGAAAGGTAGTGTTGTATACAGGAAGGTGTGTTTTATCCTCTGCTTTCATCGTGCCTTGCTGACCGGTCATTGCAGTTCGAAGACAAGCAGACAGACACGACGGCAGCACAGCAATTCATCAAGCCAACAGACGACCAGGCACGAAAGAAGCCACAATCTAGAACACAGATGGAGAAGGAAAAGAAGAGGAAACAAAAGGCTAGAGTCGTTGTTGAGCATGTTGATATCATCAAAGATAAATTCTGGCTGGAGAACCCATGGATCTTGGATTAGTTGGAGAATGAATAGAAAAGAGCCAAGCGAAGCGAAGGAAGTGAAGCTCAAGTCACTAAAGACCTCGTGCAATACCACAGCACCGTTCCCGCCTGGGGTGTCGGAAAATCAGTCTTTACGGACCCTATCCAATCATCGGCCAAAGCATCCGCTGTCAACTAATTCAGCACCATTCATCCATGCCTCCTCAAAGGCAGTCCACCAGTCTCGGCCTCTCGAGCCCATCTGACGAGCCTTACTTCTCCTCTCGACACAACAGCTGCATCCTTCGCAAGAAGATCCGCCCCGTAGTTTAGAACTCTAGGCACCTTCTTCCACAGAACTTGCACACCACAAGCTGCCAACTTCTCAACCTCATCAACGAAATTGCGAATAAGCTTCGACTTCACAATGTCCTTTCCGCTCTTCTTACCTTGATCCGAAAGGTCGTCCATGAAGGTGTAATCGCACAAGCAATCGTGACATACTTGCAGACCATGATCTTCGCATACGAGCTTGCCGTTGGCGAGCTCTCCAGGAGTGTCAGGAAGTCCCATGTCTATTATGGCTGTAGACTGAATCGAGAGATGAACACTCGATACCTCTGAGGGATGTGAAGAGGACGCTCGATGGTAAGACGAGAGGAAACACAATAGCCTGGCGTATGCCAAAGCTATCGGTTCCCATGTGGAAATCTGCACCGAGCTCGATTCCTTGTTTGTGATGTGCATACCTAGTTTGTTTGCTGGAGATGCTAATGAACGAAAGTAATCTGTTGGACACTAAAGTTCTTTGACGGAATATGTTCTAGCAATCGTAACATAATTTGTCTGAGTTGAACATTCTAGATGCTTGCAAGTCGTCCGTAGTGTTAGTTGCTTCAGCTGCATATCGCTTTAGCTGTTGAACCAGAGGCCCTTGGCGTGCTAGAAGACTGTGGATGTAATATCTCTATACACTTCAACAAGACTGATATCTCGTTAGTGGAGCAGCAGCAGACGTGTCGGAAATGTAAGCTTACCATCAATGATGCGTTCCTCGGCAACACCCATTTGATAGTCTACTAGTCCCATCTTCTCTATGCTATCACATAGTCTAACGAGCTCTCGACCCATCGCTTCCAGAGTGTCGGAAGTCATCACTGATTGTCCGAGTAGCGTGTACTGTCCAGTTTGCGCCATGACCTGCGTCGTTTTGTACTGCGAATACAACACCGTTAACCAGCAGTTGTTAAAGATATCCCAGAGCCTGAGTCGGTATTCATATTGTTTTATGTCGTCTCGGTCAAGGCCCAGAGCTTGCACGTTGCCTATCAGGAACCGTGAGATTTGAAGGAGCAGACCTGCTGTCGGTTCCAGCTGACGATCCCTCACTAGTGTAAAGATTTCCTTTGTCTGCATTTGGTAATGCTCAAACGCATCGCGCAGGCTTATGATGTTGTCTTCTGCTGTAGTTTGTTGAGTGATCTGAGATTGTGACGGGTAGTCGGAATGACAACTGCTTATGATGGGCTTTGACGTCGTATATACTTGATGCTCGTTCTGGATTAATTCCTGCATGCTGTATTCGGGTGTTGGTTTGATTGATCTTGGGTATGATGTATTCGAGGCATAGATGTTGAAAGTCTGAGGTGTACCGTAATGTAGGGAGAGTCCCGCCGACATCATGTTGTGCGTCCCATATTGATCTGCGTTCAGCGCCAGCGGGACCTGTCGGTAGTCATACATGAAATCAGTGACTGGAGACTGCAGCGTCTCAAGGTCGTTTTGATATGTAAAGTTCAGTAAGGATGTCTCGCCATGATGCGGCTCGTCGTCAGGAAAAGGCAGATACGACTGCCCGTGTCCTAAGTAGGATGTTTGTGCGAACGGCTGACTTGTCGTCCGTGGTATTCCTCGTCGTGGTAGGTGTGGCATCTTAAATCGACCAGCTGACATGAACGATGATGAATTGTGGTGAGCAGGGCTCTGGGCCGCGCTACATGCATCATAGTGGTATTGATGATCTCTACCAGGATAACCCTCCATTTTTCCAGAAGCGACGTAAAAACAACTACCAGGGTCCCGAAGTCATGAAGAGTATGTTTCAGTCAAAGTAGATTTCGGGATAGTTAAGTTTGGGAGCGACGTAAGCCCGAGAGGGGCAGTTGAGTTGACCAGTGCTTGGATAATGACAGGAGCTGGGGACGATGATGTATATTCAGAGAACGCTGGAACTCTTTCACTCAACTAACCAGGCAGACAATGTTGGATCACTCATTTATCCGTCAATAACGCCGAAAGATAAGTTGGTATTCAACCATCTAAGCAAGTGAAGAGTTGAGGGACCGTCCCGAGTCTGGGCAAGGACAGGGCAGAGACTATACTCTGAGATTTGCCTCTTTGGCCCTAAGATCGTAGGCGGATGCCGCCATGATTAGACTTTGAGTGGACGTGGGCGGAGGAGGGACAGGTCAGCAAAGAGCAGATGCTATGCACGGCATCTGTGAGCTTCTCTAGATCATGATCCCTGATAGCGAATTGAGGACGATGGATGTTGAAGGAGCTGTTCGGCAACCGGGCCGTAGCAAACCCTTGGCCCCTGACTGAAGGGTGTGCAACTGTCAAGTGTCAACCAGAGATACTAGAAGTATCCGAGATTGTGTTCAGAAACGGGGTTGGCATGCGGTTCTGACCTGGTCAAGCTGAAACACTCATCGGAACCAAATCCCCAAACCTAATGATATGTATGTGTCAAGTTGTGGCTTACAGTAGTTAGGCATTAAGGTGATGTGAAGCACGATGGATCTTGCCAACGTAAGTGTCAGCCGGACAAATAACAGGGAAGTCTATGCAGATCCCTTGGTCACCCTTTCCACGACGGCAAGGGGGCAGACACGATATGAAGCGCTCGAGCACGTGCATTAACCGCCGAACACCACACCATTAAGAATATATCTGCTTCACTTGTTGAAGCTTGCTTGTTTCTGGAGTTGATTAGTTTCATGATGTGTCGAGACATGATCATCGTCGCAGCGAGACTAATGACGAGTACATTTGGCAGTTGAATGTACTAGCATTCCTCGAGGCTGCTCGGCATGGCATGGAGCATTGACGTTTTGGTCACTCAACCATTTACAAGAACAATGTTTTGGTCGAAAGGATTGCATAGACAGTGAAAACCACGACTTGGTCGAGTTGGATTGTCAGGTGTGCTGTGACCCTGGTTCGTGTTACGCCCCCGACCAGGCTTTGAGGCAAGAAATTGATGACTCAGCCTGTGTCGCGGGTTCTGGTTTCCGTCAACTTTCTAGAGCAATGCCAATTGGATCTCATTGGGCCGGTACTGTGGTAACCATTCGCTTACAGACATGCGGAGTTCCTCGCCGAACGTAAAGCGACCGCTCGACAGAGTGCCATTCTACGTCGCTCTGTCGCTCTGAGAGGGACACGATGAGAAATCGCCTTGATGCGAAGGATCCGCAAGTGGGAACTTAGGGCATGAGAAGTTCCCTCGAGATGTCTGTGGAGGTTTGATACGAGGAACGATCCGGCCACTCTGGCTAGGCTCTTGAAGTGCCGACCGGGACTCATCGGTCCGGTAGCATGCATACGACAATGCTCATGCTCAAGTCGATGTCCTGCAGCATTGTCAAAGTTCAGCCCACGAGAGTACTGTAGTTGTGACAAGTCAAGATGGAATCCGTGCATAGTACATATCTCTCATCGGAGCGTGAGCCCGTCTCCGCCATTGTACTTTCCAAGTTCTGCATACATCTCACAATATAAAGCGACTTGGACGACTGCACCTACTGTTAGCTTGAGCTCGTGAGATTTTTACATTCTGACACCGATCTCGATCTAACAACAGCTTACCGCAATATCTTCGGGATGTCCTATTCGTTTTCAGAAGACCACTTGCTTGTTCAGGCAAGCAGGCTGCAGCCAAGTTGGCTCAATCTTCAGCTGAGTAGTCGCAGAGCGAGAACGAGAAGCGAGCCGCAGACGTGAGAACGGGCGAGCTCGCGGCGCGAATCCTTCGGCGGACCTTCACACCCTTCAGCCATCGGAGTTGCGTATGTCGTCGATGGATAGGACGCCACAAACCTCTTGGGGTATTCGCATCACAAACTCTAATTCTACCTAGCCACTAACGACTGTATACAATTGTACCGTAACTATTGACCAGGCGAGAGGCCAGATCCAAGTCGTGGAGCGTGGATATGAGTAGTCACAGTTGTGCTTGAGTTGGCGCATTTTAAGCGACATACGTGAACGCCTTTTGCAATATTACAATCGCCAATTTTATACAGCAGAGAGTCAGTCGGCATGAACGAATGCGGTAAAGTGGGGCCCTGTAGGCCGATGCGAACTCAACAAGTAACGTTGCTTGTTCGGCACTCGACATCATGAGGAGGGAGGATTACGATCCTGCACAACCGTGGCATCACGCAGACGATGGTTGGGACTGACCTATATCACAAAATCGATCGCCATGTAGCCGCGAAGCCTATCGTGACCTCGACGCCGCTTCCGATGCGGTCTGTACATCCCTGGAGTTTTAGCATGTGATCCTTCCTGCTTGTCACACATCTACTACAATGCAAGAGTTCAAGGACGATGGGGCACTTAGTCGGATCGACGCTCTGTTTCAAGTTCATGACTCTGTGCTTCGTTATGATTTGGAAATGTATTGAAAACTCTTTTGATTCCTCATCGTCTCATATCCTGCCTCGGACCTGCAGTGATGGCACTGGGCCTGGCTAAGCTTCTGTTGAAGATCTCACGCCGATGTCGATGCCAGCGTGGCGCTTCCTGACTTCGAGGAGCGCTTTATGTTCTTCCAGATTTCGTTGAAGAATTTCAAATGCGAAGAATGACTTTTGGGTGAGGCGTTCATGCGCTGTAGGTCTGCTTGGGGAAGGGGTATCTGCAGTCGGGATATGTCAGTCTTTGTTTTGGGGAGCGCATCGAACGGTGGAAGCTTACGCGGGACCCAACTCCTTGATGCTCAACTTGGCCAACCATGAGCCCATGTCGACACACTTCTCGACGCTCTCGCCCTTGGCCAAGCCGGCGAGGAAACCGCCAGCGAAGGCATCACCAGCACCGGTGGTGTCGGCAATCTCGTCCTTGCCAATGACGTGGACGGGGAAGCTCTTGACGTTGTCATCGCCCTGGATGGCAATAACAGTGGGCTCGGTGCCCTGAGTAATGATAACGGTACGCTTGCGCTGGGTGTTCTTCTTGGGCAGGTTTGCCATGTGCTTGGCAATGGTGGGAATGTCCTCAGTGTTGAGGTCGTGGGCGGCAGCGAAGGCCTGAGCCTCGGTCTCATTACCGACGACGTAGTCCCAGTAGGGGGAGGTCTGGTCGAGCTGGTCCTTGAAGAACTGGCAGATGAAGGGAGCGGACAGCGAGAGCATGAAGACCTTGTTCTCAGCAGCGGCCTCCTCGGCGAGGGCGAGGATGGCGGGGACCGAGACGGTCAAGTGGTAACCACCGACAAAGTAGATCTTGGCCTGCTTGACAAGCTCCCAGTTCTCCTTCAGGTGCTCGACCTTGTAGCAGTTGGCGGCAGCGAGGTCGGTGCACATGCTGCGGTCGTGGCCAGTGATGATGACACCGCAGCGACCAGTGGGCTGCTCGTCGTCGTAACGGTAGACGGCACGAAGACCGACCTGCTTGTTGGCCTCGACCAGCTTCTCGGCGTACTTGTCCTTGCCAACACATCCGACGAAGACGACCGAGTCAGCGGGAAGAACGTACTGAGCACCTCTGGCAGTGTTCTGAGCAGCACCTCCGGCGTTCAAGTCCACCTTGTAGTTCTGGAACAAGTCCTCGTAGAGGCCCATGTGCTTCTCCTCAGCCAGGATGGCGTCGTTGGACTTGAGTCCATACTTCTGAAGCAGCTTCTCGTCGCCGACAGCCTGGATATCCAGGAGAGGGTTCTCGAGGCAGAGGATTTCGTATTGGCCAGACATTTTCGATAGGTAATTGATGTGATGGAAGAAAGAGAGCGTCGCTGCTCCGGATTTGCTAGTCCTGACGTTCTCCATATTGCCATTGTTGGTGGGGGTCCTCGACGCCAAGCCAAGCCCCTCTCAGCCATACAAATGCTTCTGTGAGAGCATGCCCTCCAGAATAGTGATTGGCTTTCAGTCATGGTCATAACTGACTCTCATTACACCCGCAAGGGGCCACATTAGGTATATGAATACACAGTCCCCTGGCCTCCATCCATCGTTGTTCATCACTCCCTCACAAGCCACCAGACTCTGCCAACATGAAAATATCGTCCTTCATCAACAAGTTGATCTGTAATTACAAGAGTCGTTCGTCCAACAAAACAATATCGACTAGAAGTGGTACTCCTCTCCACTCTTGCTGATAACAAACTCGCATCCAAGCTTGCCAAATCCTTCGACATCAAGAGCTTCAGCATGTTCGTTCAGCTGCATCAGAATGCGCTCGCCTACATGTGGCCCATCTTCCATAGTATCTTTGACGTGGATGATCACCACCTTGATGCCTTGTAGAGGCGCGTCCGCCGGCACGGGCGTGTTCCTCTCTGTACCTGCGTAATCGGGGGTGTTCGCTTGTGATTCTTCTTCGGGAACCATTAGAGGTAAACTGCCTCGTCGAGGCTGCATGCTAGACAACCGGGTAACCATGCTTTTGTTCCGCTTCTTATTATCGGTGATATCATCCATCGTTATGTTTAGGCCGTTTGAACTGCGTTTTCGTTTCCTTTGGGCTCTATCCAAAGCCCTGGAAGCTTTTTCGTCCTTGACCATCTGCGCAAGTGTCCTCATCTCAGCAACAACGTGCCGTGGCGCAAGATGACCGAACAATACAGCATCTGGTTGACTATCATCGTATGAGCATTCGATGAAAATGCCCGAGAGTATTCCCTCTGCTATCTTCGGAGCTGCCTCTGACCAAATGGTGGCCAATCGTGGGACGCGTGAGATGCTGTCTGGTTCGACGTCGCCGAATATCAGTACTTCCTTTGACGTATCGTAGTCTCGGATGAAGAAGGCAGTGCTGTCCACCACCGAGTGCTGTGGTGTCGGGTCACTGGTGAAACTTCTACCTTGGGGTCCTGGAGAGTAATAGCTATGGCCTGGAGTCTGTTCGCCGGGGGTTCCAAAGACATGTGGTATCGAGAGGTTGCGGTAGTCTGACCCCTTAAAGGCAGAATAATCAGGTTCCGAGATGCTACCCAGCGAGCCACGCTGCGAGCGAGTCGGTTGTGACTCCTTCATGCAGTTTCCATGGCTGACTTTGAAGCCTTTGACTCCCAGCCCGTCACACACTTCGATGTAGCCCCGACCCTCTCCTGTACCAACCATGATATCGCCACCTTCTCTTAATCGCTGGAAGCTGACGAAACCTACGCCTCCGTCCTCATCAGTCAAGTTGGGCCATATAATGTCATTGAATATGTGCTTCTTGATGGCTTCGACGGTGAAGGGTAGGGCAGCCAGTCGTTTAGGTCGCGAGGTGGCATGGAAAGCGGCCGTGTTGATTGCGAAGCCCGACAGGTGATCAAGGTGAGGGTGTGTAATCAAGTAGGTAGAGACGTGCGTGCGTACGATGTGAGCGGCATTGGCGCGGGCAGAGGCATGAGGCAGAGGGAGGCCAGCAAAAGGGCCCTGGTCGAGGACGATGGGTTCGGGTAGCGTCTTAGGCTGTATGGGATTTCGAGTCGGTGGTGACGAGGTCGGAGACGAGATGCCATCTGTTTCCATGCGCTGAGGAGGGAGATCCGGCGCAGGAGCCTCGTTGGGAAGGTTCCTCTCGAGGATGCGAGTGATGGCGGCGAGATGTGAGCCGGCGTCGACTGCCAGCAGCGAGCCACGAGCCCACTCGGTGGCCGTCGAGCGCACCAAGAGCCCCGTCACGTTGTCTTCGCTGGGACCTCCTCCCGAGCCCTGAATGTGAAGATGATGGTCAGACCTGCGGGGTAGCACTGGCGCGTGGGGAAGAAGGAGAGCTTACAAGACATACGACCTGTATAGCCGCTTTGTTGCTCTGCGAATCTCTCGGCTTCATGTTGGGATATGTTGATCTGCCCGTGCCCCGTTTCGGGCGGGCGCTGGCCGACGGGGTTTACACTGAGACGTCGATGCAATTTGTATGCGATTGTTCGTGAAGCGCTGCGGACTTGGACCTGACTATGATGTCGTCGCGCGTCTGACTTGCTCGAGGGCGCTGCCAGATGACCTGCGTGCTACTGATGTGAGGTTTTGGCGAAGACGAAAGTGACATCGACCTAGTTAATCGCCAGCTTGCTTCGTGATTAAACTTGTACGATTGCCTGTCACTCATCAACGGCCTGCCCGTTGGACGTACGAGCTGTCCGGAGGCAGGCACCAGCCTTCCGCTTGAGCCTTGGGCGCGAATTTCACTTCCTAGGTGGCATGCGGTCAACCTTCCGTTAGATCATACGGGATCCCGGTAGAGTCAACTTCATGTTGACCAGCATGCAAGAACACTGTACACCTGGCGTGCAAGTTGTGGAAATAGAACCATCCATTAGTCGGGAGAGCTAGCTTCAAGTGCTGCGATTCACCCTACCCAAAACAGCTAAGCAGGTTTAGTAGCGATAACTTGTGGCCTGTCGAGAATTGGACCTGGTTTCTATTCTGGAACCGATGGGCACGGAAACAATTGGTAGCTTCTGCGGACGGAAAGGTGCAAAATTGTTTTACAGCTCTTCGTGGCAACGCTACATAGCACAACGTAGCAACGATATCGTCGAAAGGAGATGTCAAAACGACGCCGAATGTAGAGACTTACAACTTCGCTCCTGCAGCCCTTCTCTTCTCCTTCTCTTTGTCCCTCAAGAGACGACGCAGAATCTTGCCCGATGGCGATTTGGGCACGATGTCTATGAACTCGATTCCACCCTTCAGCCACTTGTGCTTCGCTTTGTGTTGCTCCACATGACGAGCGATGTCTCGGGCAACCATTCTGTCAGACTCCTCGAGCCCGACAGAGGGAGATTTTACGACGAACGCCTTAGGCACTTCTCCCTCCCGGTCTGAGGGCACGCCAATAACGACGCAATCGTTCACAGCTGGGTGCGTCAACAGATGAGCCTCAAGCTCGGCTGGCGCGACTTGCAAACCCTGCACGAAGTCAGTTCCTGTCATCCTCTCCTATTTTCGCTGTCGTCAACACACGTACCTTGACCTTGATGAGCTCCTTTAGTCTATCCACGATGAAGATGTGCTCATGGCCAGACTTTGGATGCTTTCTAACCACTGCCTCATCTCCTGTTCTGAGGTAACCATCCACGAATGTCTCATCCGTAGCCTTTTGGTTGTTGAGATAGCCCAGCGTCACAGCGGGGCCTTTGACAATCAACTCTCCAGGTGTATCGTATTCCGTTATTTCCTCACCTTCGGGAGTGACGATTCGCGCTTCAATGCCCGGCAGCAAGCTTCCCGACGATCCGAAATACACATCGCTCGGGATTGTGGAACACACCACGGTTGCACTTTCAGTCACTAGATGGTTGTCAGTCTTCACCTTCTATGATTCAACATCACAGGGAACTGTGACTTACTTCCGTAACCTTGTCTGATTGCCCAGGTAGGAAACATAGACTGCAAGTCTTGCGCCGTCTCCTCTCCTAGCGGGGCTGCACCAGTAAAGATGCTCTTGACGGAAGAAAGGTCATATTGCTTCACCACGTCTCGCGACTTGGTGATCGTGATGATGATTGGCGGTACCAAGTACAAGTTGCTGATCTTGTGTGTTTGTATCGTTTCGAGGAAACTCTTGAATTCGAACTTTGGCAGGACAACGACGCCGTCGCCACGGTATGCACCGAGATGGGCGACGACGATCAGAGCATAGATGTGGTTGAGTGGCAGCTGACCTCGTTAGTTTGACTCCAGCCGACAACATCAAAAGCGACTCACCAGTCCAAGGACATTCTCCGTGTAATCAGATTGGTTACCAGGTTCAATGAGCGTTTTCCTCCATGGATCCTCGAAGGCTCGCATCTGGAGTACATTGGCGATAACATTCTTGTGACTGATCATAACACCTTTCTTGTTTACGATCAGCATTCATCGTATCTTCGGTGCACAGGAACGTACGTACCGGAAGGCCCGAAGTTCCTGAACTGTAGCAGAGGAACGCTGTCCGTCTAGCGCCCTCGCCTTTAGACCATTCGAGGCCCTCTATTTTCGCCAGCTTCTGACCCTGATCAATCAATTGGTCAAGGGTTTTGTATCCGTCTCTCTTCTTGCCGGCAACGGCTTGAGGTACATCTAGCAAGAAGATGCGGTTCTCTGCAATCCCGACACTCTTTGCCGCTTGCAACGCGAGGTCCAGTAACGGTGAACAGGTGAAAAGACATTTGGCACCAGAGTCTCGCAATTGGTGCTCTAGTTCCTGAACTGTATAGGCTGCATTGGCCGGTGTCTGAATACCTCCAATACGGTGAGTTGCCCAAGCGAGAGTCAAAGTGTCGATCTAAAAAGGATTAGAAACTTGTCAAGACTCAAAATTTCAACTCTGCTGCTCACTGTGTTGATACTGAAGAGACCGATAACCTTGTCCCATTCAGATCCCTGGTTGGGATGAAAACCAAGCTCATTACTCAACCCTCTGGCCAGAAAGTCAACGCGTTCTTTGACTTCCAATGCGCTATACTCTTTGCCGGTGATTCCGCAAATGAATGGCGGTCTTGAGTATCCCAAAGGATGACGATCAAAGTTCTCGTCTAAAATGAATTTGTCTACCGAGATTGAGTCAGGTATCTCAAAAGGCAGTTTTGGCACCCAATTGGGAGCGTAGAATGGCATCCTAGTGTATTGGATCTGGAAGGTGTGTGAGATGGCTAACGACAGGGATGAAAAGGGTTTTGTTCCCATGAAATACTAACGAGCTAGAGCGGCATATCTGCCTCGGCCTTGTCAGCCATCGTTACACCCACCACAATCATCTTTGATTGTTTCGAGCTGCCTTCTCGCCGAGAGATGACGCTTCAAGTAACCTTTCTCCGCATTGGTGCGGGGTAGAACGCACGGGTGCAGCACGATTGGAGAAACGTCGGATGCCGTTGAGCTCGGACTTCCTGCACTTCGGAAGCGAGCTTCCGAAAACCTGGAAGGCTTCGGCGCGTCTTGCGTCTGATCGTTCTTGCTGACCGAGTACTTACATATACTTGAACTCCAACCTGTCAAAACATCGCCTTGAGCCCAAAGTCACCCACTGGACACTAAGAGCAATTCCTGTTGAAGATTACAAGTTAGGTCTGCTCATACCCAGCGCTTTCGCGTACATTTCCCACACCACCTCTGAAGCTTAAGAAACACTCTTTGACTTTGCACTACCAAAGTTGCAACTTGACTCATCTCACCGCCTGGTCATATCGTCCATCTGTACAGCCCTGCTCAGTTTCTCTCCCCTGCTCGATCCCAAGGAAGGCACAGAAGTTTGACCTCAAGTCTTCCATCTCTTCGAAAGTATATCTCAACGACTTCTTTCAAGCCTTCCAAGAACTTCAGCACTTTCTTCATCTCTTCAAGATCCGCATCAGATTCCTCACGACCTCGCCAAAACATTGCCTCTGGCAGAGTCCTGGTAAGTCTAACTCACAAGCATTCCCGACGCGACAAGACGCGTGTGGCTGTTTTCCTCATCCGTATAAAAGTTATCAATACCTACCTTGCACATGTCCTGAACTCAGATTCGGTGTCTACCACGTGAACTCGGTTAATACATTACAGACAGACACGTGCCACCTCAATTTCTCGTGTGCTGTCCGTCTGCGCAGCAACGCTTTTCTGTGAGCGCGACGTGACATCCATCATTTAGACATGTGCACATACTGATTCAAATCTACAGGTGCAAGGGACTCGTGATTGGTCCTCATCGGCTCCGAACATCAAAATACAAGTTCTGGATTCGGCCAGCAGCTATCATTTGAGCAGCTTGCTGTGTCGTCGTGTTGTTGCGTGTGTAGCTCGGTAGCACAGCACGAGTTTGTTTAAGGATTCGTAAGAAGCCTGCTTTTACAATCTTTTTCAGGCGCTGACTATCACTAGACATAATCAAGAGCCAGTCTTGCAGGATTTGCCAACCGACCATCTTCTGCCGTTCCAACAGGTCTAGCCTGCTGTCTTACGCTTTGAACAGGCATAGCACGTGCTCAAAACGACCCTGATAGCGAGCAATCACACGTGTATGTGGTAGACTGCCTGTTTTATATCGCCTCTTCCAAAACTCAAGAGCGCGTCTGCCTGTTTCTCTTCGTGGCACAGAGTGTTGTAACTCAGCAAAATCTCACGCTCGACCTGCTGTCTCTTGGAAAAGAGCCCAAGTTTCATCAACGCTTCTTGACTTGTTCCTCTCTCACGGGAAAACCCGAACAATCCAAGCTTCAAGCAACTTCGCGATATGGATCCAAGAAACGATTCATTTCTCGGATCTGAGTATAAGCTGTCTTCGTCCGGAGATAGAGAAGCACCCAGCTCACCGTTGAGCTCTGTCCCCGGAGATTTCGATTACCAGCAAGAGTACGTGCCGGTCAACCCTGCCCCTCAGTTCGAGTCTCAGCCCGAATCTCAGCCCACTCCCATGTTGACCAACACGGTGGCAGACACGATTGTCGTTGCTTTGAACGACGCAGAGCCATACAACGCCCACACTCTTGTTCGTAGATCCATACGAAAGCGCAAGGTACCTCTTCGTTTCCAGCAATCTGTCGACCTTGAAGGTTCACCTGAGCCTGAGCCCGAGCCTAGGCCCAAGCCGTCTGAGCTTCCGGTCAAAAGAAGAAAGATATCGCCGCCCAAGGTGTCAAAGCCCAAGGTCTCATCGCCCGAGACAACTCGCAAGACTCGTGCCCGTGTCAGGCAGGTACAAGATATCGTGGAACCACCCAATGCAGTTCTTCTTTCACCTGAGCCCAGCGATTTGCAAACCTCAAATGACGAATTCGTAGACCTTATGCCGATCGCTCAGCAGGTCAAGGAGTCCAGAATCGTGAAGTTCAGAGTCGATCCCGAAAGACTTGGTCATATTCTTCACGTGACAGCTCCTTCGCAATCGACCAACACCTCGTCGCCACAGTCTACGCCTCCGACCAGCCCTGAGAGCGAACCGGAGATCATGCTCCCACAAACTTCTCCAACCTCTGCGGCTGACGCACATAATTTGGCCACACTTTCGGTAGCTCTTACAACAAGAGTGCCAATCGATGACAAGCCGCTTCCTCGTGGCCAGCCAGACATCTGGGCAGATACTCGTCATCATCTCTGCGAGAGTCTCAGTGGACTCTATGCATCCTGGCAAGGCTCTTACTATGGCAAGAACGGCGTTGCCAAAGCCTTCATGCTCGATGGTAATGGCCATCCAAGAGATCATCTGGACGAGAACGTCATTATCCTGCGAGCTAGTGGCAGCATGGCAAAAGACGGCGACAGCGGCATGAAGCAACGTGAAGACCAAGAACAAAAGCATCAATATCACGCAATGGTCAACGCCATCAACCAGCAAAGCCCAATTGCTGTGATTTGTGGCGACAAGAACATCCAGGTGCCCAGCAAGATGCCGCACAAGTACAATTCTCTCGACTGGTACAAGGCTACTCATGTCTGGACTGAGAAGGACAGGTTCAATGTAATCAAATACCGCCTGGAGAAGCTTGATTCAAGCGTCACTGGATGGTGGGTGCCTGAAGATTCAGAACCCGTCGTTGAGCTCGGAGCACTTGGTCCTCCTGTCAAAGAACACTGTGGCTCGTGTCGTAACGAGTATGGCCAGCTGTATTTGTGCGGTTGGATGTGCCTCAACAGCAGATGCCAGAACTTCTGGCGTTTGTCCGATGGCAGCACGCCTGACCCTACTCAGTTATACTATGACCCTCGTTTCCTGAAGCAGAAGACACCCTGGGCAAACGAGAACGCTCCTCTTAGTTTCCGCTTCCCATTATACGCAGCTTCCGCGATTGCTGGCGAAGACTACAAAATGGAGAACCTCCGTGGCATGACCTGCCCTGATTGTGGCAAATGCAACGCACGTGTCAAGTGGGAAGGCTGGGAGTGCACAGGGTGTGGTTTCGAACACACGCCCAAGATCAACCCGCTTCCCGCAGCTGCCATTCAGGATCAGAATTATCCGGTCAGTGATTCTTACCCATCATCGCATGACTCTGCTCTCCCTCACGTCAAGATCTCGGTGGAGTTTTCGCACAACTACCGCTGGATTACATACAAGTTCCAGGTCTCAGCAGCCGAAGAAGGTGAAGTTGTCCACGGCATTGCAAACAAGGTCGTGCGCGACGAGCCTGGAGGCCCCAATGAGATGTGGGAACATCTCCAGGTCGACTGCCACGGATTGGTGCGCAGAGAGTTGTCAAATGCTCTCATGAACTCTTTCACCATCAACTATGGCATGCCTTATAAATTCATCGCTGCAGGTGACAGTCTTCCCTTTACAGCTGCCCCTTGGCCTGTCACAGAAGCCGTCTCTCGTCTGAATTGGGCTGACAGAATGACATCGGGAGACGCCATCAAAGATAAGGAAAAGTTCAATGAACTGTACTTGGTCGCCTATCTCCAAGACCAATCAATGAACTACCACGATGATGGAGAGAAGGGGTTGGGCTCTACGGTCGCTACACTGTCCCTTGGTGGTCGAGCCGACATGGGGTTCAAGCCAAAGTCACCTTTCTATCATGGCATGAAGACCATCCACTACAACAAAAAGAGGATGACTGTCATGACCATGGATGACCCACTGCCTGAGTTCCCCAACTACGAACTGCGCAAGCAGTTTATCGAGGAGATTCGAAACGCCAATCTACCTGAAGATGAGGAAAAGGCAAGACTCGCCGAGATGGCTACTGCGCTTCGCGCAGCCTACACAGGCAAGAAGAGTCACACCAAAGTCGACGACTACATCAAGCTGTCCCTCGGCCACGGAGACATTGTGATCATGCGCGGCGCTCATCTCCAGAAGTGGTTCGAACACGGAGTAAGCCCAAAGGGTCTTATGCGCTTTGCTCTGACATGCCGTACTGTGCTGCCTGGCCACTTGAAGAAGTCCGAGCTGCCTGACTACGATGTCGACCTTGTCCAAGACGAGTACGATGGAAGCCGAATCGCCAAGTGATGGCAACGAATATGCTGTTCCGAGACTCCTTCTCATTGCACTGATATGTATTGATGCTTTGTTCTTGCTTTTGTTTGCTATGGTTTCTTCTGTTCATTTTCTGATATTTGCTCTTATCACTCGAAGGACGAGTAGGCGTTTAGGACGATTTGCTATTGCTGTTTTTCACATATGGGTCTATGAATTTGGGGATGGAGGATACTTTTGCTTGATGATACCCACAACTTATGAGCTTCGATAATTAGCTGCACTTTATAATATACTTTGCTTCCACTCACGTCTTCCTGCCATATTCATCTTGTGAAGGGTGTGACTTGATAGATGGCTGTGTCTTGATCGTGAACAAGCACATCGAAGTGGCTCGTCGCACATGTGAGAAGTAGGCCGAGGCCGCATATGTAAATGCTGACGAGCAGACGTTGTTTCATAATATTTAAACACTGTGAATAGACAGCATGACGGCGTGCGTTCGAAGAGAGGTCGACGCGCCAAGATGACATGTGAAGGCCGAACCGAGCCTCGGCTCCCCAGACAATAATACATCATCTGCCCTTGTCCTATCTGTTCCCTGCCATTTATTGTTGCTCATTCCTTTCAACTTTACCGCGCCGCCAAATAATTGCTTCAGCAAATAGAAAACATGGCCAACCAGACAGGAAAGAACTCTGTCGGTAAGTGGTTACTATCCATGACTTGGTGATGTAAGCTGACAGGTGGATCGTTTCAAGCTATTGAGCGTCTCTCGCAGGTCACAACCCACCTCAAGTCGTCAGAAGTCGACCTGGCCCCAAACCGCGATGCCATTCTCAAGAAGAACCCTGATGATATCGTCGTAACAGCGTGTCTGCGCACACCCCTCACAAAGGGAGGCAAGGGCGGCTTCAAAGACACAGCCGCCGCAGATCTTCTCCACGGGGCTTTCAAGGCACTGCTCGAGCGTTCAAAGATCGATCCTTCGCTGGTCGAGGATATTGCTGTTGGTAGCGTGCTGGCTCCTGGAGGTGGTGCTACCGAGTTCCGTGCTGCTGCTTTGGCTGCCGGCTTCCCTGATAGTACTAGTGTGCACTCGTTGAACCGTCAATGCAGTTCTGGTCTGCAGGCTTGTGTCGAGATTGCCAATGCTATCAAGACCGGTATGATTGACATTGGTATCGGTGCTGGCGTTGAGAGCATGAGCAGTCAGTACGGCCCTGGAGCCGTCACTGAGTTCTCGGAGCTGCTCGAGAACCACAAGGAGGCTGCTAAGTGCAAGGTGCCCATGGGAGGTAAGTGTCTTGCCTCACTCAACTGTCTGTGACGTTACTGACTCTTCCTCCAGTTCTCTCCGAGCAAATGGCCAAAGACCGTGGTGTCAGCCGCAAGGACCAAGATGCATTCGCCGCATCCTCATACGCCAAAGCCACAGAGGCACAACAAAAGGGTCTCTTCGACGAGGAGATCGCCCCTCTCAAGGTCAAGTGGACCGACCCCAAGACCGACGAGACCAAGGAGATTACCGTCAGCAAGGACGACGGTGTCAGAGCAGGCGTGACCGCCGAGTCTCTGGGCAAGATTCGCCCTGCCTTCGCAAAGGACGGCTCCATCCACGGCGGCAACGCTTCCCAGATTTCCGACGGTGCTGCCGCTGTACTGCTCATGAAGCGTTCCACCGCCGAGAAACTTGGTCAGCAGATCCTCGGCAAGTACGTCGCTGCATCAATCGTCGGTGTGCCACCATTGCTCATGGGTATCGGCCCCTGGAAGGCCATTCCCGTCGCACTCGAAAAGGCAGGCATCTCAAAGGACGATGTCGACATCTGGGAGATCAACGAGGCCTTTGCCTCGCAATGCCTGTGGTGCGCAAAGGAGTTGCAGATCCCGATGGAGAAGATCAACCCCAAGGGAGGTGCCATTGCGTTCGGCCACCCCTTGGGATGCACTGGTGCCAGACAGGTCAGCACACTGCTTTACGAGCTCAGGCGGAGAGGAGAAAAGGTCGGCGTGACCAGCATGTGTGTCGGCACCGGTATGGGCATGGCTGCCGTCTGGGTCGCAGAGTAAATGGATAACCCTTACATCCTCATGTAATACCTGACGAATGAAATTGTATCACGACTCCCAATAAGAATAAAATGAATTGAAACACTGTATCCAGTCCGCCCATGTAATTGAGTGGTCTACAGGGCCCTTGCTCTCACTGTTCGTGTATCAGCTTTCGGACTAGACTCGGCTCTAGACTGAGTATGAGCTTCCTCCTATGCTGATGCTCTCAGAGCCTTGAAGGTGGAGCTTGACATGGCTATTTAGCTGAGCAAGGACGAGCTGCAGCAAGGCACAGTTACATCTCAATGCAACGAATCCAAGATGGGAATCGGAAAATATAAGACGCAGCCCAGTGCCATCGCTTTCAGATTCAGAAAACTTTCTGCTTTGAGACAGCCACATGAGACAGCATTCCGCGCACGGGTATGAGCTTTGACAGGTTTGACGGATTTGATTCGATCTATAATGCGATTTGAGTCCGTACGCACTGAGGGCTATCCATGCCAATTGCATCAGCACCAAAGAGCAGATCCCTCTGACCACTCCCTTCGCCCTGAACTCCATGTTATACCCATGCTGATTGATGCAATGCATAATCTCCTTTCAACAAATGTACACTCATCAAGAAGACTCTGCCTCGATAGCCTCGCCAAAGACATCATCCTCATCATCACTGTGTTCGCTCTCGCTAGCAGGCTCCCATCCAGCTTTGGCGCGTAAGATGCGGTTCTCTTCTTTCAACGCAGCGATACGACGGCGGTACGGCAGTGCTCCTTCCTCGTGAGCACGCTGAGCTAGACGCAGGTATTCGGATAGGCGCATTAATGAGGCTTGCCAGGCTTGGTGCGTAAGCTGGGCTTGGATGGTTTCGTTGCGTGACGTTTCGAGTAACGAGTTGTAGTGTGCGTGTAAAGCTAGCACTGGGTCAGCATTTTGGCAGGAACGGAGAGCCTGGATGGTCTGACCGATGGTTGCGCTCTGGTGGTTACGAGCGTACTCTTGAATCTGTGTTTTGAACTTCTGAACAATGTCTTCGGCGTAATCAATGACGTCGTTGGCATCCTTGCATTCTGCTTCTAGCTCGTTGATGCGAGACAAGGCGTCGGACAGTTGGGCTTGCAGAGCGCTTGTGTCGGCATCAGGGGAAGCATGAGGGACATGAGAGTCTGGGAAAAGCTTGAATATCAGCGAATGAACGAGGGAAGCATAAGGAACAGCAAGGGTATCTAAGCGCTGTGGATGACAGAAAACGAGCAAAAGCATGAACGACCGTACCGTTTGCATCTCCATTCGGCAAGACTCCATTCTCAACAGGTCTGGTGGTCTAGAAAAAGTCGTGTGAGCAGCCGAAGCAGCGTTTCCATTCCTTGGGAAGAGAGGCGTACCTGGGCACGTGTGAGGCCCTCTTGGAGTTCGTCATAGTTCTCGCGATTCTGTTGCAAGACCTGGCTCAATTCTTGCACCAACGACCAGATGTGTTGCATATCGCTGTGGTGACCGGCTGCAGGCATATTGCCCCCAAGAGTGTATGGGGCCGAGTTGGCCATAGCAGGGTTCTGTGCGGCCATGGAGATGGATCGAGAATAGATGTTGTGAAGGGCGCGGGCGAGGTGATGAGTGATGTTGGGATCGTTCAGCGAGATGAATTCCTCATGGTCGTCGGGGCTGCTGGAGTTGAGAAGAAAATCCGAGCTAGGGAAGGTGGGAGTCGGTGGCAGAGGACGGGTGACCAGGGCCAGTGACGTTGGGCTCTTGCCGGGGGTCGGTGTCGTTCCACCGTCTCGCTCCCTGATGGCTGTGCGTACCGAAGTGTCAGACTTTTTGTCGCCGTCGCTGTCTGATTCGCTGTTCGACCGAACGATATAGCTACTGTATGGCTGTGTGAATCGCGGGCTCGTCTCTACTGCGCCGTCGTTGTTTGGTACTTCTGCGGATGCTCCGTCGAAGTCGCGTGCAGCCTCTGCTATCTCGGCAATAACCTGCTCTACGGATCTGTCAGGCTCGAGCTGTTTCGTGTGCTGAAGTCGCTCAAAGGTAGCGACAAATTGATCTAGTTCGCGCTCGTGCTGTTCTTTCTCTATTGCAAGTCAGCGAGGAGTCCATGATGTGGCTCGTGCTCACTGTTGATCGCGGTTCGGCCCGCTGCCGTGTGCGGACCAAGAATAGCAGAATCTAGCACCCGGGAGACCATGAAACAGTCAAACAACGTACCTTCATGTTCGCGTCTGCGTTCGCGTGCGACTTTCTCTCTGACCACAAGCACATGCTCAGGAGTCACTCGTAAGAGTCCATCGTGTCCTGCTCGGAGCAGTAATCCACCGTGTACGAGAACTTGCTGAATCGCCTCAACTGGATCGCCATAGTGTGGGAGCTGTGGAAGCCGCGGCACCTCTTTCGCCTTGAGACGAACCTCACGGATTGGAGGTCTGGACGAGTAATCCTGAATCCTTGGGTCATCCGTCATCTCATCATCCATGTCTTGCCACTCGCTGCTGGGTTCCTCCCAAGTGTCGATTCCAAGCCCGATGACCTCTTGCTGGCCTCCCAACTTTCGCTCCATGGTCCTACCTCTCACTTTGAGCTCGGGTGCACGATAAAAGTCATCCGATCTTTGGACACCTTTGCGCAATTTGATACGTCGGAATCCTGCCCCCATATGGAATCTGGATTCGCTAGACATGGTTGCGGATGTGCTCGTCGGACTGCTTGTTGAGGTGAGTGTGGTTGACTCGATTCTGGGCTGCTCAATTGCTTTTTTCGATCAGTTTGACGGTCATTACTGCGGAGAGATCTTCAACATCATTTACAGCATGTATCTTCGTTGACGTTGGGCACCTTCGGTAGACCCAGCTTCAGAGTTCGTTTTGCGAGTCGTGGTGTGGGTGGTTGAGATGGATCTGATGCGTCGTCATTGTCATCACCACCACCGCGCAAACGTCCGCAACCTGACGAATAAGTCAACAAAGACGTCGCATCTTAGTATAACCCCACGCAACTTACCCGGTCTGTTCGCTGATGTTGTCGTGTCCATGGGAATCTATCTCTCTTGGTCCCGCACCATAGCAGACCAGTCCGTCTGCTGATTTTTCACCACATGGCTCTCGATCTTTGTAACGTCGAGATTATCGCTGTAGTTGTCCGCCTCGACGTAGGCAGCAGGATTACAGTCATCATCTGCATCATCTGCTCTGTTCGGCAGGTGTCTCATGTACTCGTTGCCTACTGAAGATTGTGGTTCGGCAGTTTCCTCGGCCTCTAGCTTGCTCTGCTTCGCTTTATCGGCAGGCTGTTTTGTCTCGTCGCGTGCTTCCTTCCTATCAAAGTCTGAGGCTTGACTCGAGCCCTCTCTACGAAGATGCGATGGTGGAGGCTCTGATGTTCGACTTGAACATGTGACACAGAGTCATCAAGCAGTCTAACGACCTCAAGATCGTCCTCGAACGTTCCCTGAGCCTCATTATCGATAGTATGCAAGGCCTTACTGAGCTTGAAGGAATCTTGAACCTTAGTTGTGCTTGTTTCATTCATGCTGAGGTCTCTCCCCAACCTGGTACTCCTTTTCGCGTTCCGTGTGGAGGCAGTTTCTCTTTCTACTGTTCGAGCAGCCACTTGGAGAGAAGGTCCTTCGACATTGGAAGCGAGTAAGCCTACGTCTCGTAGCTCTGGTGCTACTGTGCTTGAAAGAGGTTTCCCAGACATTCTGCCAGTCGACTGCCACCTTTTCGGCGCGGTCCAAGGTGCTGAGGCGCAGGCTCTCCTTCTTAGCATCTCTTCCAGGTAAGTATGCGCCTGCTTAGCTTGGGAGGCATGTTCTTCTACGAGCTTGTCATCAGGCATCGATGTAATATCCGGTGTGATGACGGTTGACAACGAGCTATGGCTCAACATTCTCTTGAGCGTATGACTGAGTGCAAGCTTCGGTTTGGCGGCCTTCGTCTCTTGCTTGTTGGTTACTTGAGCAGCAGTTTCTGTCGCGATGATTGCTTTGCCTTTGCCATTCAAGACGAACCTGAATGACTCAAGCGGCTTGTTCTCTTTGGTTGTGGACTTTTGCATCATGATGCCGATGCTGATTATACGTATAGATGCTGCGTACTGATGTTTAGCGAGGAATACAATGTTGGCAGGTCTGTTTTCTCGGTATGATGGGTGGTGCTGACGAATAGGTTCTCAAGCAGAGCAGGCAGATTTGGGAAGCAGCAAGAACGTGATGACGTTTCGCCGATCATTCCCGTCGTACCTTACTCTACGTTCATTTGATTGATACATGACTTCTTCGATAGTTTAGACAGGAAAGAAGCATTTCATTCAGTATTATGTTCGTTCTAGTCGCTCAATCGACAGATCTACTGGTCTTGCGACCCCAAACTTCGTCAGCATCAGCTTTACCTTTGGTTTCAGGCACCGCCCAGAAAACGAAGGCAGCCAGTATGGCAGCAAAGGCGGCGAAGATGAAGTAAACCTTGCCTCCACCGAGCTTTTCGTTGACGATGGGAAAGAACTGCGCAACCACAAAGGTAGCGATCCAGTTGGCCGCCAGTGCCCAGCTCTGGGTTGCCCCAACGGCATCAGGTCCAACAAGCTCCGAAGATAGGATGAAAGGCACAGGTCCCAAACCGAGACCAAAGGACGCCACGAACGTCAAGACAGTAATTGCTGAGAGGATAGGGATATGTCTCATGATACCGATACCTAGTAGCAGAGATGAGACGCCCATTCCGAAGATGCTCACAAGGAGGCAGACTTTGCGGCCAAGCTTGTCGGTAAGGGGAGCGCAAGACGTGGTCACAACAATGTTCAGGATTGCCACCAGGACGTTGAGCAAGGCGGCATTCGCTGAGAGCAGGTCAGAGAGCAAGGAGACACCATACATAACTATCGAGTTGATTCCACATAGCTGTTGGCCAATCATGATGACGACGACGGCAATGACAGCAGGACGGGAGTCTGTGTTCTTGAGGACAGCAAGAGCACCGAGAGCTTCGACAGCTTCTTTGATCTTCTTGCCTGCAGAAGCGTCAGAAGTGGGGTCGCTTTGTTCGATGCCGCCGGGGTGCACGCGGTCTTCGTTGGAGAGGAGGCTGTCTTCTTCATTATCCATGTCTTGCGAGCTCTCCAGGCCCCAGCCCTTGACTTCTTCATCTATGTTGGCTTCATGGCCTCTCAAGTTACGCAGAACGCGTTTTGCTTGTCTTTGGCTACCATGGTCGGCAAGCCATTTTGGACTCTCTTGTCCACCGATGAAAAGTCCGAGAGCTTGAGCAAGGCCAATAGCGCCACCAACAGCCAGGATGATGCGCCACAGTGAGCCTTTGCTCAGGAAGAGACCAAGGAGCTGTGCGATGAAGATGCCCATGTTGATCATGATTTGGGTAAAGGCACCGAAGAAGCCCTTCTCTTTGGGAGGGGCGATCTCTGAGATGAAGATGGGTGCGATAACGACCGAGGCCCCGGCACCAAGTCCGCTGATAAAGCGACCAATGGTCAGAATGGGTATATCGGTAGCGAGTGCTTCAAAGACGGGCCCGATGATGAAGGGGACGGTGCTGAAGAGCATGGACTTGTAGCGACCGTAGCGAGCTGAGACAGGACCTGCGCCAAGGGCACCCAGAAGGCCTCCCAGAGTGAAGATGGACGAGACGAGGCCGAACTGAGTCGAGTCCATAGGGATGCATTGTGGCAGGCTTGGAGCG
Source organism: Aureobasidium subglaciale EXF-2481 (assembly GCF_000721755.1). Taxonomy (NCBI): domain Eukaryota; kingdom Fungi; phylum Ascomycota; class Dothideomycetes; order Dothideales; family Saccotheciaceae; genus Aureobasidium; species Aureobasidium subglaciale. Next base: position 178,562 of record NW_013566980.1, on the reverse strand, counting down.
AGGGCCGACGAGATGGACTTCTTCTCACATGTTATGATCGACTGGGGCGCGTTGAGTTCCGACTATAGCAACGTTAGAGAGCGAGGTGCACTGTCGACATGCTCGTACATACAAGATGGAAACCGAACAGCAGAGGACCGATGGTAGAGATGAAGAGGACATAGACAAAGTAAGGCGTGAGGTCCTTGAACCACGACTTGGACTCCATTTGGCAGAGACTGCTGTTGTCCGAGAAAGAGAAGACGCTTGCAGTGTTAGAGACGTGCAAGACGTTGCTGTCGGAGAGTGTCAGGAATCAGGATGACCTGCTCCTGCTGGAGCCGCACGCTGGAGCCGCCCTTGTCACATGCGGGCCGTGACAGCCGCGTCTTCGCGTAGAGGCCCGCCCTTCTCTAACCACACCATCTTTATGCCAACCGAGTCTTTCGCTGTGCCAATCCTCGTGTCTGATCATCCGCTCCCGACTCCCTCGTATTTGTCTGTCCTCGCCGCATGTTTCGCTGTTTGTCCGAGCCCTAGTCCCTAGCCACTCCTCTCCACACGCCGCATCATACCTCTCCCGACTTCCGTCGCCAGCTCGGCAACGCTGAAACTCAACTCCTGACACCCGACCGCCTGTGGGGTAAGCATAATCCAAGCATAATTTAATCCGTCGCCATGATCACTTCAACCTCTGCCCTCTCAAATGTGCCTCTTTCTGTGACCGCTTCTGCCGCCAATACTGCAAACCCACCCAGCTCCGCGCCGAGTGTTAGAAATGCAAATCCTGCTTCTGTCTCTGGAGGTAGTCTAACCCTCAAACGAAATCTTCACTCTGCTTTTAATGGTATGTTGTCCTGTGACGTCCGAGCCTGCCTCCATATTGCACTGGACAAGTAGCACTGCGGCTAAATCTCCACTTGACAGAGCCTGCCGATACGAAGATGTCGTCTATGGGATACACGAGTCAGAGGCGCATTAATGACAACTACGATGTTGTAGGCTTCATTAGCAGTGGCACCTATGGCAGAGTCTACAAAGCCCGAAACAAATCTGGACGGGGAGCACATCCGATATTGAGTCGGAACTCTGGGAAGCCTATCGAGGCCTTCGCCATCAAGAAGTGCGTCAAATTACCGTCAATATGAACAAAGACTAACGCCTTCACTCCAGATTCAAGCCTGACAAGGAAGGAGAACTACAGTACACAGGTATCTCACAGTCTGCTATACGAGAGATGGCTCTTTGCACAGAGTTGTCTCACGAGAACGTCATCGCCCTCGTCGAGATCATCTTGGAGTCCAAGTGCATATTCATGGTGTTCGAGTATGCAGAGCACGACCTCTTGCAAATCATACATTGGCACACACAACATCCACGCACTCCTATCCCAGCTCCAACCCTACGCTCCATCATGTATCAACTTCTTGAGGGACTACTCTACCTTCACCGTAATTGGGTCTTGCATCGCGATTTGAAACCCGCCAACATCATGGTAACATCTGGTGGGTCTGTCAAAATAGGTGATCTGGGTCTTGCAAGACTCTTCTATAAGCCACTTCAAGCCTTGTTCGGTGGTGACAAAGTCGTCGTCACCATTTGGTACCGAGCACCTGAACTCCTGCTGGGCAGTCGACACTACACCCCGGCAATCGACACATGGGCGGTTGGCTGCATATTTGCCGAGCTTCTGAGCTTGCGGCCCATTTTCAAGGGCGAAGAGGCAAAGCAAGACTCGAAAAAGACCGTACCGTTTCAAAGGAATCAAATGGGAAAGATCGCCGAAGTCCTCGGTATCCCGAGGAAAGAGAGCTGGCCATTACTTCAAGCAATGCCCGAATATCCCCAACTGCAAACTCTGGCCGCTGGCAATCCCGCAGTCCAGCGACCAATAGGTTTGGACAAGTGGTGGGACAATCTCACAAGAAACAGTCAATATGCGGCCGCGAACATGCCTGCACCACATCGTGACGGATTGGCAATGCTCAAGGCTTTGCTTGAATATGACCCCCTACATCGACTGAGTGCCGAGCAAGCACTTCAACATCCATATTTCTTACACGATGAAAGCAATCTACCAGCAGCGCCTCCGAAAAATTGCTTCGAGGGTATAGAGCACAAGTACCCTCCTCGCAAAGTCAGTTCCGAAGACAATGATATACGGTCAGGCAGCCTGCCAGGAACAAAGAGAAGTGGTCTACCGGATGACTCCTTCCTCAGGCCACCTAAGCGAGTCAAGGAAATCTGATATCGTCCATGTCGGGCGTCTCTTGGAGGGGCTTCTGCAACCTCTACCTACATGCTCGAGGATATTCTCGTGCTAGGTTTGATGCCCTGACGTTTGTTTCCCACAGTGGTCTCCAAGGTTGTTAGCATACCCACAGACTCGGAGGGCGGCTACCACTCTCTGGATCAAGTCAACGAGAGGAGAAACCATAGAGAAAATTTGGTTTCCTCTTCTTCGAGTCGGAGCATCTGAACTCTACACGAACTTGATCACCCCAGCATGACTCGATTGGTTTTGTCTAAGTCCAAGGTCGACCATGAAATTGTAGCCCAAACCCACGAGGCAATGTCGCGCAGGCGTGTCATTGAGATGCCAAGAGACGAAAATCTGCATGAGATATCATAAGAGGTCTTAAGCCACATCGAGCATTTGCAGCAGTTTAACCTGTCTTCAATGTACATATTCATGCCTTACTACACGTAGACTCGTCCTGATATCGTCACGAATGTTAGTTCGTCCGTCGATGATTGTGCGAGGCTTCTAGGCGCAGCGGTGTTCGACGCCCGTGCGCACAGTCTTGCTGGCACATGAGTGACTGCCACCTTCCCTATGCACATTTAGAGACGAACCTACTTAGTAACGTCTTTCGCGCTTTCAATACACTCAACTCATACTCAATCATCGTTACCACCATGGCGAACGTCGAACCAAAGTCCACATCAGAGTCCCACCCGGGCGACCAAGCACAGACTCGCATCCCGACGCAGGCAGAGCTCGATAAGGTTGCTCAAGTGGACATTCTAGACAAGAATGGCGACAAGAAGCAGTTCGGGGCGCTCTGGAGTCGTCATGGAGATATGCCGCATCGAAGCATCGTTATTTTTATCCGTCACTTCAACTGCGAGGTGAGAAGCTTATTCGCACAACGCTCTGACGTCGCTGTAAATACTGACCAGTATGCGGAAGTCGTGTGCCGATTATGTTCGTGCCCTATCGACCAAATTTACTCCCAATGGTCTTGCTTCTAGATCCATACCGACATCTCTTTACATTGTCGGATGTGGAAGTCATACTTTCATCTCAACCTACATGAAGCGCACTGGCTGCGAGTTTCAGATCTATACAGATCCATCGCGAGTCACATACGATACGCTAGGGATGACGTGTAACTTGGGGCTCGGAAAGAAGCCAAGTTATATTTCATCAAGCTTCATCGGAGCGCTCATCGGGACTGGAAACACCCTGGCTACCTTGCTTACAGACTCGGGCAAGAAGAGTCAGAATGGTGGTGAACTCATTTGGATCAATAGCGAGATCAAGTGGGCTCGAAGGATGCTAAACACTCGTGACCATATCGAGGTCGAAGATTTGGAGCTCGTGTTGGCTGGACAGGAGAAGGACAACCTCCAGTAACGGAGCACTTCTCATTAGACAGTAACCAATAGTAATAAGTACGAGACATTTCAGATCGTCAATATGCATCCGACCTGTACACCGTGCAGGCCTGGCAAGATCACTCATGCACGAGCAGGGTCATCCTGGCGACAATAGCTCTTCGTTTTGGGGATGCCAGAACACACTTGAAACGTGCACACGTGCTCGAATTGAGATTCTATTGTTTCCATTCCCAGCGGAGCGGCCGTTGACACTCGGTAGGCCAATATATCTGGATCTACGACGCCTCCTCTTGCGCGTTTCATCGACCGTGGTATAACGCGTGCGGAGGATCTGCAGGCTGGGAGAAGAGGGAGTCGCCTGCAGCTACGCGAGTGCGCATCACAGGATATTGTAGAAAGATATGTCCGAGAAAGATGATTCGAGGATACATCTTCTAGAAATGCAAGGACATTCTGTGATCAAGTGTGATGGAAGCTGGCCACATGAGTGGAACCAGAGAAGCGCGGCATGTGGCACTCGAGGAGCTGGAACGTGAACGATGCGTGCATAGGCGCCGGGCTGTCAAAGGACGGCCAATCAAAGTAAAGGCTGGCGATCCATCTAATTTGCTCGCACCTTTGTTGCGGGTCGTAAACTCTAAGAGCGGTGCTTTTTCCATTCAGGAGCTTCACCCGCGGCCGGCTGCCCGCACAATGGACATCGGTGGTGCCAGCAACATCCAGGGCGCAGTAGTGTACTGGTGGCTCAAAGGATTCGCACCTGTCAGGTGGTATGGGAGATTGTGAGACGAGTCGGATGCTATCGAGCGAGCGTTTCAGGAGATTCTTCGTTGCCCGTCTTGACCGCAATCAGCATAGTTTTTCTTAGCGCAGGGGTCCGAGTCAATGGGTTCACGTTATTCGGGTTCGTTCGCGCATGGTGCCAAGCGCAGCCTGCCGCAAACCCCTTCACAAGATGGCTCGTTCTTTATTCCAGCTTCCTTCTCTCTTTCACTTTTCTTCCTAGTGTGTCCTTCCTTCCCTTTCTGCCTTCATTTGGTGATTGCAGCCTTGTTTCATTTTCTAACTATCTATTTGTGTGTCGACCCTTCCGCAAACTAATAATCTCCCATCCCTCAAAGAGAGCGATTTCTACCCGCGGGCGCGTCCAATCTGTCTAGCATTCGTCGCTGTGTTCTTGTAGAGCAACTTCACAGTCACCTCAATCTTGACACCTGACCACTCATCACTCCGAAACCTCCGGACTCTGACTTGCAACAAAACACATTCTACACATCCATCTGTTCAAAAGCACTAGCGTCAACGTGTGCCTTCTGACAGCCTATCCCGGTAAACGCGTTGGTTCATTGACATCACACCGCACGGCAACACGACAAACACCTTTCCACAGTGTAATCACACGCACTCAACACGTCTGTCTGGTTGAAAGACCGACAAACATTTATTCTCTCGACCACATCTCATACCGCATCGGCCCACCAGATCTCTCTGTACCCGCCGACCGTTTGTGTAATTTCAGTTCAGCATCACTTGGTGTAGCTGCCTGCTTGTTAAGCACTTTGCCTCTACCACGGATCCGTCTACCCTCTCTTGAATAGCATCCAGCTTTCGACGAAGAGCCTTGTGACTTGCCATTCTTCTAACCGGTCCTTCAACATACTGTCACCCAACGCTCCGCATTCTTGCACGAAGCGGACTTAACGAACGGCCGCATCATCATCTTCACTCAGCATCATCGACATCATTTCAGCCCAGATCTTACCTGGTCTCACGAATCAAACTGTAATAATGAGCATGGACGCTGGCGGTCTCGCTCAGATGACTTTTAACGGTTTCTCTTCCAACGGCCTTGGCGCCCCCGGCTCTGGCTTTGCTTCTAGAAACAGAGGAGCCCATAATCACAAGCGCCTCAGTGTTGGCCTCCCTCAGCACATCAGCCCCAACGAGAACCACTCCGACTCAAATCCTACTCCTCGCACTTCGCGCTCCCACCTTCTCGCCGGTCTCCGCACCGCTCCGAAGACGCAGGCCGTCCCGGCTTCCGCTCCTTACAACCAGCTCGATTACCAGTCTCAGCTCGGTGGCATGGACCCCAATACATACAACGCCTACATGCAGAGTGTCCCTCAGTCGGCCTCTGCCGCTAGCTTTGGTGGCAACCACTACGGTGGTGGTCGTCAGCAGCAGCAGCACCAGCAATTCCAACAGCAACAGCAACAGCAACAGCAGCAGCAGCAGCAGCAGCAGCAACAACATCAACAACAACGTCACCAGCAGCAACAGCAACAGCACATGTATTCTATGCCCGAGCAGGTCTTGGCCCCGCCTACCTTCTACGGCCAAGAGGCTGAGATGGACCCCAGCGTGATGGAGCAACTTCAGCTCACCAGTCTTTTCCTCGCTCAGCGCCAACAACAACTTCAACAGCAGCTCGCCGCCATCACGGCTGCTGCCGGCACTACTCAGATGCAGAGTCTGAACATGAGTCAGTTCCAGCAGCCCATGTCTTCTCAAGTCAACAACTACAGCCAACAGCGCTCTCAACAACATTCGCCGATTGAGGTTCCCGGTCAGCCTGGTCTATACTTGGTGTACAACCCCATGACCGGACAATACCAGTACGCAGTGGACAACAACGCTCAGTCGCCCATGTCTCCTGTCTCGCAGAACCAGAACGGGTTCTTCAACGTTGACACTCCCCAGAAGCAGCAACAGCCTGTGTTCCGTGCCGAGATTTCACCGCCTCCTACCGAGCGTCCTACGCCAACTGGTTCGCGCTCCATCACCCCTCCTAAGAAGACATCTTCCCCTGCGTCAAACCTCGCTCACGTCCAGCCTCTACCTCCTCCATCTGCCAACGCCTTCCGCCGTGGCCACAAGAAGGCATCTTCTCTTGCAATCAACGCCATGACTGGAGCATTGGATGGCCCCAAGACCAGCAGTGTTGCTACATTTGGCTCTGCCAGGACCGTGTTCCCACCCACTCCAATGACTGGTACTTTCGGACCTGGTGCTGCTCGTGCTGGAGAACACCCCGTACGTCAGCCCCGCGGTCCTCCCCCGCTCGAGGAGCTCATCGCTCTGCCCACTAGCAAGCATGAAGGCAGCAAGAACTTTGCAACACGCCAACGTCGCCGCGCTCTCGACAATCTTGTTCGTGCTGGTTCTTTCCGCCGTGCCGTCAGTGGATCCCCTCGTGGTAGCCCGATCAGTGAGCGTGAGCTCCACTTCCAATCAGAGGAGGATGAGCCATGCTTCCGCAAGCAGAGTCCTATCGGCAGCGAGCGCAATGCTAAGAGAAGCTCAAAGGACAGCCTTGAAGGTCTCGGTGCAGGCGGTGCAGTTCAGACTCCAGGTAGTGAGAAAGGTGACGCCTTCGACATGGGATCTTTCGTCAAGCAACTTCCCAGTCCTATCCAGCAAGGTCTTGGTCGCAGACACATGATGTTAGGTGTTCTTAGCGCAGCTGAGAAGAGAAAGAGCATGTTCTAGAGCGGTGGGTGATTACTGCACAGGTGACACAGACCACGCAAATCTCATTCTGGTTTCCTTTCTATTCGTGGTTGGGCAGGCTTTTATGATCGGACACTGGGAGTATGTAATCGAGTTGGTAACTCGAGATGTGTCAAGGACTCTATTTATTTCTATTCATAAGCTCCGGCAAAGGCAGCGACTTGAGGGGCTGTGCCCTTTGAGTCTTGTACAATCAAATTGCCTGGAGAGGGGCTAGTTGCTATTCTTTCACAATGCCCCCTGTAAATGCCTTCCGACTAGCTTTTAATCAATAGTTCTCACAGAATTGGAGCAATACTTTCATTTACATCTAAGCCCTCGAGAATGTCTACTCTGCTTCCCGATTATGACTGCCATTCGCGATGTCGGCCGTAGAGGCCGGACGGGATCTTACGCGTTCCGTTGCCCCGCACTGTGCCCTATTCCTTCTCCACCACCATCACTTTCACCTCTCCACAACTCACCACAATCTTCGACAATGGCCTCTATCGAAAGCGTCGCGAACACAGGAAAGAAACTAGAGTGTCGGTTCTGTCAGAGAATCTACTCCAAAGCAGAGCACTTGACAGTATGGCTCAGCATCTATAATACGTACAGATTGATGTTCTAACATGCATGTTCCAGAGACACGAGCGTTCTCATACAGGTGTGCGACCGTTTACCTGCAAAGAATGCAACCGCGCATTCAGTCGACAAGATTCGTTAGCTCGTCATGAGAAACTTCATCTGCGTAGAGAGAGCATGAAATGTGCTTCACCTCCCAGTTCGATTTACACACCAGCCAAATCGAATGCATTGCAGCACTTGCTAGCCGCCGATGAGGATATTGAGTCTCACAACTATGTACCACCAACAGATCATAGTACTTCTCAAACTTGGCACGAGCAATCGTATCAAGTAGAGTCTGATATGATGGACATGCACTGTGCCACGGACCTCGACTTCCAACTGATCTGGCCTGATTCCGAGGAGCTGTTTCAGTCAATCATGTCAACGGATACTACAACGCACATGCCGGTGGGCACTTTGCCATTTCCCCAAGGGCTTGATCAGTTTACGCCGACTAGTCTCGATTCGCCTACCTCATTCGATGACCGAGGGACGGCTATCAAGTCTATACCAAATGGTGGTGGTCATCAGGCTGTTCACGGCGTCAGCAAGATGATCTCGAACTTGGTAAAATCGTCAAACCATGTCAAGTTATCCCCAGCTGACCCGTATAGTCTTCGAGCATCACCGCCGAGGCAGAAGCAACATCCATTACTTCGGTGTTCCTGGACGAGTGCCTGCACATGTTCTTCGTCCGCTTCATACCGACATTCCCTGTCTTACATCGCTCAACATTTGTGTTCAAAGAATGTACCCATCCTCTGCTCTTGAACGCAATCGCGATCGGGTCGTTGTACCTTGGTCCCAAGGATGCCATAGCAAAAGGCGAAGCCTTGTGGCGTCTTTCTCACACAGCGGTTGCAACTTCAGTTCGTTATCCACTTCTCAAGATTAAATATCAAAGTGTTAACGAACTCTGCAGTGGCAAAGTTTGATCACTCATCGAGGACCATACGACCCATGTAACGGCCTCCAACTGGTACTGGCTGCTTTGCTTGGTCAAGTCTATGCAGCACTCTCCAAAGTAAGTCCGTAGGTCAAATCTTGTGTGCCAGTCACTAACGGGTCAGAATCGTGCGCTTAGGACAACTTCGCAAATATTCCATGCTCTAGGTTTTTCCTGGGCAAGACACTGTGGCATGTATGACAACGACACATTCTCGTTGGATGGCTTGCCGTCATTGGATGCATCTCCAGCAGAGAAAGACCGACAATGGAAAACGTGGGCTGCTCACGAGATTCAAAGGAGGGCGTTGCTTGCTCAATACATACTGGATGGACTGGTGTCATCGGCTAGTGGAAATCCTACTTCGACGCGACACGCTGCCAATCAGCTTGGGCTTCCCTGCGACGAAAGCTTGTTCGAAGCAAGTACCGCAGATGAGTGGCTTATTAAGATGCGATCGCAACCCAGACAAGACGTCTCTTTCCGCAACATCTTCCGGTCGTTGTTCTTGCCTGTGGACATGGGCAGGTTACCAGAGCATACACTGACCTCTTTCTCACTGCGCGTCATCCTGGAAGGTGTACAGTCACTCGTCTCGGACTCCACGGATGGACCGTCTATCGGCGTACCTACTCGCTCTGAGATTCGTAGGGCGCTGGCTCAGGTTCATGAGAGCATTACTAAGAACACCATATCGACTCCAGAGACACTTGAGGCTTTGTTACGCTGGCATTCGATCTGTCTAGATGCAGCTACCGACTCGTCTATGTTGTGCCGCCATCTCTGTGCACGCTATAACATTCCACAACATGTCTTGGGCGGTAACAGAGGACTCAAAGCAGGGCTGGATCTGGTCGCCTGGGCCAAGACCGAAGATGCACGCAGAGCTTTGCTTCATGCCGTAGCGATTCAGGACATTGTCGAACAGCTTCCTCGTGGTCGTGCTCATGTCCTTCACATGCCCAGTTCACTGTTCGCCGCAGCGACTGTATACAGTGTGTTCTCACTAGCGGGCCACACGACAGTCAATCTGCCTCGCGTGGTCGACTGGAAAGACGCACTTTTCACCGAAGTCGACCCCTGCGTCATACTCGGTGACCTGGCGGGTACATCGGCAGGCTCAAGTCCGACAAGAAGATTTGTTCGTGGTGAGCAGCTTTCTAGCAGCGGATACGAGTCCATGACACGCAATCTGCTGTATGAGCTCAACTCGATGCAGAAGTTGTTCCGTTGTCTCAGCTCGCAGTGGGGACTGGCTTACGATATGGAGGTAGTCTTGAACTCTTGGATCTCACTCAGTCATTAAGAATGTCGTCGATGTATAGGATTAATTATGTTGGGATTTTGGGATAGCATTTTCTTGGTTAGATTGTTTCGGGATATCTACAATTTAGATTCAAATCGTCAAGCTTTCGTCTCTTCAGAGAGTGAAATTTATGAATGCTCCCCTCTACTTCTCGTCCTCGAACACTGTGGTCAATGTACCAATGTGTGGGTAGACCTCGACAGAAAACTCATCGCCGTCACGCAAGAACTCCTTGGGGTCCTTGCCAACACCAACACCAGCAGGGGTGCCGGTGAGAATGACAGTACCAGCAGGCAGAGTGGTGCCTTGAGAACAGAAGCTGATGAGTTTGGGAATATCGAAAATGAGGTCGTCGATGCCAGAATCTTGCATGACGTTGCCGTTCTTGCTGCCCTTCATGTGCAGCTTGCTCGGGTCTGGAATCAGTTTCGAGCTCGCCAACACGGGGCCGATTGGGCAAGCGCCATCGAAGCCTTTGCTATAGCACCATTGGCTTTGAGCGAATTGAGCTGCACGGCTGGACACGTCGTTTGCGGCCGTGTAACCAAGGACGTAGTCGAGAGCTTCCGACTCGGAGACGTTCTTGCAGGGCTTTGAGATGATGACGGCGAGTTCTGATTCGTAGTCGGCGGTGTCGGAGGACTTTGTGTGTTTGGGGATGACGGTGGGTGCAGGGTAGGGGTCTGCGAGGGAGGTGGCTGGCTTGAGGAAGATGACGGGCTCTTCTGGTTCGGCCAACTTGACTTCTTCGGCGTGCTTCTTGTACTGTGTCTCCTTGTCAGCAGACTTTCACTAATTTCCAGCTGGGGTCGAGTCTTACGTTCAAGCCAATGCAGCGTATCGTGCCGACCTCTGCTTGTGACAATGGTGAAAGCAGTTTGGCAATCTTCTCCGTCTTGTCTGACAAGGATCCAGGGCTCAGTGCCGACTTTCCGCTAAAGACCTTGACTTCGACATCTTTGCCCTTGCGGATAGCAAGACCAACATCGAGTTCGCTGTCGACAGGTTCGCCAATCAGAATGGCCTTGGAGTCGCTGGCGGGGACGAAGCGGACGAGACGGTTGAATGACATTTTGACGTGTGTTGATCTAAACAAATTTTGGTATGAGAAAGAAGTTCGAAACATTGGAAACAATGACAAGAAGCTCTCCAAGTCTATTGCCGATGTCGCGGAGAGGGTATCATCACGAAGTCCATCAAGTCCCGCACGCCAGTTCCGCACCCTGAGAAAGACCTTCCCCACCTGTACCCCTCGAAGGTGGAGAAGGTCTTCCGTAGCCCTCGGCCGAAGCCACTCCGAAGTACCGAGACAAGAACAATATGGTCTTTGGTCAGTCGCAACAGGAAAATGTACTCATAATATGCAGAGTATGACACCGAGAGTGCGAGAAGTGGCTTCAAGGCAGCGTATTATGGTGCAATGGCTCTGTTTCCCCCAATTGTCGAAACGGCACCACCCACTTGTATGCTGGTCAGAGCTCTACAGCTGGAGGGCGGCCGTGTGGGGCAGTCACAGAGTGTTTTGACAAGACAACCCGATGGCGGCCGAGAACATTTGTTCCACTTGGGTCTCTCCGAGTGTTTCTGACTTTCTATTCCTCAATCACAAACATCACACAGCACACAACATGTCGACCACTAAGCCATTGGGACCCTTCAAGCTCGTTACCGTCAACACAGCACCCGAGCGTGCTTACAGGTTGATCGGCCGCGTCGTCGAGAACGTCAAGGACAAATACACAATCATCCACGCTGGAAATGCAGACAGTATGTGGTTTCAGCTCGGTAGCCGAGCAATGTTGGCTAACTTGAGTGCAGGCGAAGAACAAGTCCGCGAAGTTGTCACCAAAGAACAGCCCGACGTACTGGTGTGTCCTGACAAAAGATGGACGATAGACATACAAGACGCTGACAAGATATGCAGTTCACAGCATCCATGTGGACACCGGAGCAAGCAAAGGCCATTCATGCAGAGGCCAAGGAGATTATGGGGCCGCAATTGAAGACATTCGCTCTGCCTCAGGGCCTCCAGGTTTCAAGAGGGCCGGACGCTGTGGTCGAGTTCATCGAGGAGAACCTGCCTGCGCTCCTTGAGGGATAAAGGAGACACAATTAGCATACCAAGCCACGTATTACACGACTTTCAAACGACGATAATGGATTGGTGGACTGCAATGTGACGAGAGCCATGATGATTGTAGAAGTGAGGTATGCTGAGGTCCGGTACATGAATGGCTGCCGAAGAGCGGCGGTAGACCTAGAAGGCAGTTCGGAAAGATGCAGGGACACGCGGGACATGGATGGGCAGACAAGGATGCAGACCAAGCTCTTCCTCGGAAAGATGCAAAGATCCCTGAGGCATCAAGAATAGCCGGAAATAACGTCATGCTTTCATAGGCTATTGAGCCTCTCGATATAAGGTTTAACAGTCTTCCACATGGGTATCTGGCGATGTATGCATGTCAAATTGGTCGCGACTGTCGCGTGGGTAAGACTCCAAGCCAGAGCAGTCTTTCTGTTGATCCCACGGTACATGGTTGTACCTGTCAAAGGGCTGTGCATTTGGATGTGGACAAGGGTGAAAGTTGACAAGTCGGGGAGTAGGACAGCAGGACGGCAGCGTCGGGATGACGGCATGAAGATCCAGATCCGGGGGGGCTCTTTCGAGCTTGATTTGTGGAGTCGACGCGACTTCTGGAAGGACGCAGTCGACGGTTGATGATGATGGCGTGGATGATGATGATGTCGCCTTGAAGTCTCTCTCTCGCAATCATCGCTTCCTCAACTGCCCTCCACTCCAACTACTCCACCTGTACACCATCATTGCGTTTGTCGATCAACACACAAAGCAACACGTGCCAATCCTCGGAGCTCCCAGCGCAATCCGCAGCCCATCGTCGCCATGTCGGAACTCCACGACGCGCTCAAGCAGATAGGCGCCATTGATTGGGCTGATGTCCCGAAAGACAATCTCGGACCATGGATGAAACAGCTCTTCGAGACGGGCGAGCTCATCTGCAACTCTGTCCCTCCTCCCCCTGGCGGCACCGACTACGAGCAATCAAAGCCCACCCAGCCCAAGCCTGACACGGCAAAGTCAGCCAAAGAAGTCGTCAACTCGGACGCTCGCCCTGTTGCGCCTCACCCCGAGCATGCAGGCCTGCAAAAGGCTTGGGGAAAGCCAGTCAAGTTGAACGCAAAGGAAAACCCCCTCGGTATCTCGGTCTACAAGATGGCCGGCAAGGATAGACATGGTGCGTGGTTTGCCCGAAGACAAGTGCTCGAAGGAGTTTCCATCACAAAGATGCGCAAGGCCATGCAACGCGAGTTTGCAGAGTCTCTGGCCGAGTCTGGTGGCCCTGGTGCTGGCAACGTGCGTGGCATTGGCGGTGATCGCAGGCTCGACAAGAAGGAAGTCGACGACGTGGGCAACATGGATGCCCTCCAGCTGAGCGCCCAATTCCCCGGCCCGACCACGCCGAGAGAGTTCATCGCCTTGATCTTGACCTCGGACAATGCCTTGACCAACAAGACCAGCCAGGACAAGCATGCCATCCCGAGACATTACATGGTAGTCTCAAAGCCTCTTACCCACCCCGACACTCCCGACCGCGAAGGCTATGTCAAAGGTACCTATGAGTCGGTCGAGATGATCCGCGAGATCCCTTTGCACCCTGTGCCCGACAAGGCAGAAGAAGCTGGCGACGAGAAGCACGAGCTCAACCCTGTCGAGTGGATCATGGTCACTCGCAGTGACCCTGGCGGTGGTATCCCTCGCTTCATGGTTGAGAGAGGTACTCCCGGTTCCATCGCCGCAGACGTCTCCAAGTTTTTGGACTGGGCATGTGCCAAGGGCGACATCCCTGATGCAGATGCAGACCCAGAACTGCAGAAGAAGACACAAGCCGCCGATGCTCAACAAAAGGCCACTCCCTCGGCTCCTCCACCAGCACAGCAACCCGCACAACAGCAGGGCGGTCTCTTCGCTTCTATCACAGGCGCCGTCGAAGCTGGCATCGAAGCCTATGCTCCTGCATCTGTCGCCAACTACACTCACAACTACATGCACCCCGAGGACGACGCTTCAGACTCATCATCGTCTTCAGATTCATCCAGTGCCGCATCCTTTGCATCCGCCAAAGATCACCATCACCACGATATGGGCGACCATCCCTCGCAACATCCCGCACACGACCCCGCTGCTGTGATTGCTTCCACAGACTCACTAGGAGCCGTGAGATCTACCTCCTCAACGACCCTCCCCATGGGCAGCTCCCCCCACGACAAGGAACTCCGCAAGATCGACAAAGACCGCGCAAAGATCGAAGCAAAAATCCACAAAAAGCAAGACAATGAAGCCGTCAAGCTCGCCAGCCACAGAGAAAAAGACCCCGAAGACATTGCCAAATACCAAGAAAAATACGACGCCGCCATGCTGAAGTTGAAAGAGAAGCGCGAAAAGGAACTCGCCAAACTCGAGCAAAAGCGTGAAAAGGAGATAACAAAAGCACAGAGAAAGAGAAGTGTTCAGTTGAACAAGGACGAGGCTAACAGAGTGGCCAAGGAGAGAGACGACTTTAGAGATCAGGTTGATATGCTGAAGCGTGAGAATGGGCTGCTTAGAGAGCAAATGACTGATTTGCAGCGTGAGAATGCCATTCTTGTTGACAAGGTCAATAAGCTCGGTGGTATTGGTGCGCTCAAGGAGATCAAGACTGAGGTCCAGGCTTGATTGTCTTTTGTTTTTCCCTTGCTTTCTACGAATCATTACGCTTTCGGATTTGGGCGGTTTTTTTGCATTCTACGTTCTTGGTTTACTTTAGTCTGCCGTTTACATACAGGCGAGGTCTAGCGGTGAGAGAGGCACATTTAATGTTGATTACTTGCAAACTTCTTCACTTGAATCGTTTTCTTGAATGTTTCCCTTTGTGAGCTTAGAAGACGGAATGTGTTGACATTACGACCATGTATAAATAAATGTAGGGTTGTCTTTCTGTCCTTGTTTCCAACAAGGCAGTTCACTACAGAGCGCTTTTTTCTCCGTACACGACTGATCATGTGTTTTGATACAGTCAATCTGTTGCTGCAATACACATCTACATCTCCCACACATATTCATTAGACGTACAAGTTTACTCGCTCCCTCCCCCCCCCATTTTCAGCCAAAAAAAAAAAAAAAAAACCCCAGCCACCCACTCTCCAAGAATATCGACAACTCCAAAATGTTACACAGCCTTCCCCTTTTTTGCACACACATATATACACTCTGCCATCATACAGACTTACACTCACTCCTGGTTATTGTTGTTGTTATCCTCGAATCCATGCTCCGGCATCAGTAGTCCAGGATGTGCGCCTCCAAAGTCTGGGAACAGAGAATTGACATCGAATCCACCGACGGAATCGGCGGCAAACAGACCACCCGCATCATCGCCTAGAGTCCCCGCTCCGGCAGATGGTGGATCAACGTTGAAAGGCATGAACCAAGCAGTAGTCTGATCACCCCAGCCAGTGTTGTTGCTGTTCATGCCAAAGTCAAAGGCATTGAGGTCAATGGAGAATGGGTTGGCGCTGTTGGAAGATGGATCCAGGTTCGTGTATGGTGACATGCTGGTGTCTAGACTGAGCATGTTGTTATAGTGATGTTGCTGTTGGTCTGATTGATGTCGTGATTGTTGCTGCATCATGGCGAGCTCGGCAGGGAAGTTGGTATTATTCTGAGAGTTTAGGACGCCAAAGTTGTTGTTCAGGGATCCAGCTGCCATCTGTGAGACGGTGGCTGTTGACCGCTGCCGCTGAGCTTGTGCTAGTGCCAGTGCCTGGGCTTGTGATGGCGCCGCATTTTGCTGTTGGGTTTGGTAGCCTGGCGGATTTCCGGCGACTGGTGTTGTACTGGATGCTCCTGCCGCTGTCGCAGCTGTTGTCTTTGGCTGCGCCTCTGCCTTTCCTCGCTTCTTCCTTGGCGCCTTCTGTTTGGCGGTCTTGCTTGCAGGGCTTAGCTTTGAGAAGAATTCCTCTACACTTTGCAGATCATTCTTCTGCCCCAGTACTGCATCAGAACCTGGCTCTTTCTTGACATCTGCATTGACAGGCTCTTCGTAATCCGTACCGCTGACACCGTGAGGATATCGATCGAACCAGTCTCCATACTGGAAGATCGTCTCCAGGGACTTGGGAGCGTTGCCAGCTTGAGCGCCTCTGAAGGCAGCATCTGCATGTTTACGATACAGTTCCTTCAGATTTTCTGTAACGAAGTGGAACATGCCCCAGTGCTTCTTCATCCTCGTGAGATATTTGATGTTGATTGCCAAGTTCTGCTTGGAGGAAGCCTCAAGCGCTGGGTTTTTCGAAAAGACACCGTAAATGTGAACAGTGCTTGAGAAGAAGGCACAGTAGCCCGCAAACGGCGCGATGACTCTGTGATCCATAGCTTCGTTCACCAAGACTGAAATCAGGTTGGCTGCATCCAGAGCTGCTCTTCCACTTTCTGTGATGAAAGCCTGAGGTGTATCTCGAACACTTGCAGATTTCGAGCCTGGGGATGGGAGTGCAAATCTGTTGGTGAAACAAATGATCTGGTTGCAGATCAGGTGCATGAAAAGGAATTGGTTAGCAATCTTTTCACTCGCATGTGTGTCGAGATTCTCTTGAGACCAGTAAAGCCAAGTCGGAAGTCCAGATTGCCATTCGCGGACGGCCTCCTTGATGGCGTGAAATTCGGACTGCGTGGACCACATGGGCTCCTTGTCTCTTTCTCGTCCTCCCAAGTTCATATACCGGATCACGCGACCCCAGATGGCCACTAATCGGACAATGTATGCAGCAACACCCATGTTCTCGGTCGCTGAAAGTCCGTGAGATCCTGTACTTCCGGCATCGCCAGAGATTGGTCCTTCCAGTATTTCAGTAGTTCCCGGTATCTCAAATTGGAAAAAGTGCTCCTTTACAGGCAGTTGCGCCTGTATGTATTGGTCGTTGACAAACAGTGGTCGTTCGGTCCCTGAAGAGTTGAATCGATCCATCTATGAAGGTTAGCTGTTGCCTTTACACCGCACAATTCCAAGGATTTTTAGATACCATAAAACAGGCCCACATGGTCCGACGCCTAATCTCCCTGTCGGTAAATGAGAGCTCTGTTGCATTACCTGTGGCGCGCGTCGAGGTGTCATGATTCAGATCCTTGTGTAATTGCAAGGCATATGCCATGCGCTGAGCCATACCACCAAGCATCCAACTTCGACCACCTTGACACGTTCCGAACTCATGAAGACCTAATATGAGATAAACGATGAGGATTGTGATGTTCGGTGAATCGTATCTCTTTAGCGCAATCTCTCTCGCAGCACTGGCCCAGTTCTCGCCTCTGAGAAAAGCAGGCTCAGTCTTCACGTCTGGATGCGAGGAGAAACGGGCAGAGATTGCGCACACAGCCAGAATAAGTACCGGTGGTACTTGCCCAACTTCGAGTTTCCTCATGAAGCTGGGCTTGTGCAGTAGGTGATAGCTCTGGCCGTAGACATAATCGAAGTAAACTTCGGCCAGATGGATCTGCAGTTCGTGAGAAGGCAGTTGGTCGGCGCCTTCTTGGAGCAAGCGGCGTTCATCCTGTTCTTGCGGACCTATTCGCAATCGAGCTTCGGCACTGCCTCCAGTCTTTGACTTGGACCAGTCACTGATGTCGTCACCAAACGCTGTGTCGGCAGCTCGCTTCTTTTCATTCTTGGAGGGTAGGCCGGGAATAGCAGGCTTCACAACAGCTCTACCAATGGTGCCTATCCGGCCTTGGTCCTCCTTGGGGACTATCTTGATAACACGCTCTTCCATCCTCTTCAAACGTTTGTCCAACATGGCCATATAGTCTGTTCTTGGGGCGGCCTTCCGTGTGGTGACTTTGTACACGCATGGAATGCGAGAGCGTAGGCAATGCTTGCAAGCAGGCTTCTCGCCCGAGCAGCGAATCTTCTTCCTCCTGCATGCGATGCAAGCCAAGGGAAGTCTTTTGCGCTCCTTCCCCGCCTTGGTCTTCAGTTCTGCCCATGCTGGTGTCCGGCCGTCCTTGTCCTTCTGGTCATCTGTGCCTGGCTGGCCGATGGAAGTATTCGTGTGGGGCCCGACAGATCCAGGATCTTGACCACTTACGGGACTGGTCGCATCAGAGTCACCAATGCTGGCGGGATGTAGTTGGTTCGGCGGCTGAGCAGAGCTACCGATGCTCATGCGGTGATGAAAGTTGGCGGAAGATGGCGATTGGCTGTCGCCGAGTTCGGGAATGGAGAAGTGGAAGGGAGCATTATGCATCGGAGGAGACAGCATATGACTGGGATCGAAGGGCGCGGCGAAGGATTGGATGGGTGTATCCAGGTCAGGAAAAGAATTTCCTGGCGTGTCGAACGAGGGCGACGTGTTTGGCGACATGGACATGACTGCAGAGAGCTATAACGGCCATGTGGGGCCCTCTGCAAAGCTGCTGTCTTGCACTTGGGCGACGGCAATGCCTCGTAGACGATTGTGAATGACGGTCGAGTCTCTGTGTGAGGCGCGTCGGGTGTTTCAGCGACAAAGGCGACGGGCGACTCCTAAACCAACGACTAAAGCACGTTGGTAAGCAAAGTCGTTGTGATAGAGCCCCGCTTGAGCCCAGAAATGGCGGCGTCTGCTTATAAATGCTCCTACCACCGGCGATGAGATGGCCTGCGAGTCTTGTCGTGATACCAGACCCTTGCTGCGAATTGAAGAGGCACTTGCGCAGTCGTCACCTTGCAAGGTCTGAAAAGAAGCATCAAGTCGAACTGCCTTGACAAGCTGCCGTCTTCGGCCTCCTGCTGGCCGGCGAAGACTAAATGTCATTAAGGTTTCCTCCGATGTCTCCGTATGTGGAGCAAGTCGACCTCCACTTCTCCTTCGGCCTAGCCGCTTTCATGACAGATACCTCTATTCTACTGGTCAGACACACTGCTCTGACCAATTGCTGCTCGTTGATCGTTGCATATTATCTCCATTACATCTAACATCCGATTGATCCAAGATACAAAGCTGCATTTCACATGCATCTTCACTCTGGGCCTATCTCTTGACCTTTTGACAGGTACATCCCCGCGGCCCCAGCATTTTCGGACCCCAGTTCCGCCGCTTTGCATTCACCTACCCAGTCCCTCGGTGTTGGAAACCCTGTTAGCACCTATAGCACATATATATGTCAAGTCGTGCGTTGTCGGTACTCGACCGCACTGAACACATTGTTTACTCGTCACATGTGCGAAATGCTCTGCTAAGCAATGTGCTTGTCTCATCTTCTTCCCTCTTGCTTCATTCATTATGCCTTTTATGCTGGCTCTGACCAATCCACCTGCTCTATCACCGCTGGACTGCCTGCTTGCGCATAACTGACCTTCAACCTCAAGCGCAACTTTGGTGGCGGCGGCTGCAACAGATTGTTAGCACACGGTTCGTTTGTAGTATACATGCTATGACTTACTCCTTGCACACTGATGATGCGCATCACCTGCGTTGCCTCTTCTCCACCGTCCAGTTCGCCTGTGCTGATAGGTTGCAATTGCAATTTCTGACTTTTGGGTACAGCAGCTTGCAAGCCGAGATCCGTCAATCGCTCGAAGTTGCCTGTATTCCTGAATCGAGCCATTACAGACACTCCTGCAGCAGCCCTCTGAACCGACAATGTGACCAGAAGTCCATTCTTATCGAATGCTGTATGGACTGCAGGCCCTTGCGTCTGTGGTGGGGGAGAAGTCATTCCACCGAACAAGTCTGCGCTCTGTGCCTGTTGTTGTGACGGCGGCTGTGGTGTTGCCGTTGTTGATGATGTGTCAAAGAGATCCATGATTGAGCTCATGTTACTAGCAGGTGCAGGCGATGTTGTTGAAGGAGGCTGTGCGCCATCGAGTATGCCAGCGAGCAGGTCTGCGTTATGCTGTGATCCATTGATGGTTGAGCTCAAGTCGGTGGCAGGCATGTTTGTGTCGCCTCCCATCAAGTCCAGGAGCATATCTTGCTCGGTGACCTGACTTGGCTTCTTCATTTTCGGCACCTTTGATTGTCGCTTCTTTGTCGCCTCTCCCAAGACTCTTTGCTCTTCACGAATTTCCGGGGCTGGCATACGTTCTAGTACGCCACGGCGTACTTCGTCGTAGGCGAACAAGTTACCATACTCGACTGCACGCTGTTGAATTTCCACATCCAGGTTGGTGTTGTTGCTCTCCAGTAGCCTTCGCAGTCTCTCGATCTGAGCCGGTTCCGTAAGGCGAGTGGTAAGCTTCATGGCGGATGTGATTATGTACTCCTTTACGATCTGGCCAGCGTAACTGCTGTTGAGAATGCTGGTGAACAGATCGACAATGTCGCTCTGTTTGACTTCTTTGACGAGTTCTTCCTCCTCATACTGGCCGCCGCGCAGAAGAGCATCACCGTACTCACCAATTACCCAGGCGCCTGCCAGGCTGAGACCCTCTTGAGAGATGTCGTCCTTCAGCGTTGCGTAAAGTTTTTGTGCGGCGTAAGTTTGAAGTTCAGGCGTAGTTGCGATCAGTCGGACGAAAGATGACAGTATTTGCTCCTTGACGTAGTTCCCAGCCAGCTTGAGAACCCTGAGCATGGTGTCTACGTGCCATCGCTTGTTGGGTGCAAATCTGTCTGCGGCGATGCCAATCTGGGAAGTCATGATTGGCTTGAACTCTGCATCAGCAACCTCGAGGAAAGACAACAGTTCGCGGATCAGGACTCTAACGTTGTCGGCGTTGATCAAGGTGAAACTGAGATCCAGAGCTCTTCTACGAATACTGATGTCGGGATCACGCAAGCAGTCAAGAATAGTGTTGCGATGCCTCTGTACAGCGTTAGGTTCGACGGCAACAACCTTTATCAAGGTATTGAGGGCGACGTATCGAATGTTGTTGTCCTTGTTGGTCAAGAATTTACCCAGAATGTTGACACCGAGAACGCGCAAGCCTGAGTCGGCCTCGATATCCAGAATGGTCAAGACAGCTTCGTAGAGAATCGAATTTCCAACGTTCTTGGAAGAGTCGGTGTTTGTGGCTACTTGAGCCAGAATGTCGTTGATCTGCTCGCTCGTTTGAGCATCACCACGACCCAAGGCGCGCAACAGTCGAAGGATCTTGACTTGCAAGAAAGGATCGGTGATACCAGTAACATCATGCTCGGGGGCATATCCAGAGCTGGAGAGGCCCTTGAGGATTTTAACCAAGGTAGGGACCAGCGGTCTAAACATCTCAACTACACCCTGTTCTCCGCCCTCCTCTTCATCTGCTTCACACAAGCTCACTAGGAGTGTCATTCCACACAACAGAACACCGTGGTTACGGTCGGTCAAAAGGAGTTTGGCTTTCTCGAAGAAGTGCTCTTGAAGGTCGGGGACTTTATGGCAGATCCTCATGGCGCAGAGAGCGGCTTTTCGACGGATATACGGATTCGAGCTGGATAGAATGGTCTCGATGTCGGGGAAGAGATCGCGCGACATCTCGACCGAGGCGATGTTGCCGAGGGTGCAAAGAGCAAGGCCGACGATGTACTGGTTCGAGTGTTTCAAATCACTGTGGCCGTGTCAGTAAGGAGTAGTGAATAGCGTTCAGGCAGGGTTTGTGTACTTGGACAAGGAGTTTGTGACCAGAGTGAGGACCTCTTGATTCTCGTCGAGCAGCAGCATGGTGCCCAGGTAGCCCAGACGCTTGTCGGCGAAGCGCGGTGAAGCTAGTAGCTTTAGACATTCTATTTGACCGAAGTGGGTTCGCTCGCCGAGTGTGAAGAGGTAGAGGAGCTTTGCGACGTTGTTGCGCCTGTAATGGTGGTCAGAGAGGGGTAGGTAGTCGAGGGAAGCGACGAGATGTTGTACCTGACATTGGAATTGTGACTCTCTTCGCGGAAGCTGGCTCTGATGGCGGCACTCTCCTTCTGTACGACGGCTCTCTCGTCGGCGATGGTCTTGGCCGCTCTGACATTACGGATGAATTGTTTGACTGCAGTGTGGTCAGTATTGGGTTATTGAGGGCAGCTGTCATGCACGCCTACGAGAACTCATGGCGACAGTCCCTTCGACCCCAGGGAAGACTGTGTAGTCGGGATGATCGTGGATGGAGCTTGACTGGGCCGAGTCGAGCGCTTGTTTCGTTGGAGGATCTGGACAATGCTCTCGACTTTGTTGTGCATGCGTGGTCGCTCCGTCTCTCCTTTGGGCTTCCGCAGACTTGATCTGATTAGATAACGTTCTCCACTATTTGTTGCGAGTGCCACTTTCTGAGCCCTTTGTCGCTCAAGCACACGCTATATATATTTTGCAAGGACAGAGACTCATCTTTTCTGACTGTCGACTTCTTGGATAATATACACCTCCTCCGCTCTCTCTGATTTGCGCAGTCCGTATGGCAAACATGGGTTTGCGACTCCATGACTCTGGCCGGCGCTTCGAACTTTAGCCTCCGCTGGTAGCCGTAGAAGCGTATCACACGCCGTATACTGCTACGTCATTTATCATATGTTTGTTCCGGCGCTTCCTCCCTGAATCTTTTCTCCCCGAAATCTGTCCTGCGCAATCCTCGTATATACGGCATTCTCCTGGGAATCTGTTCCCTCCTGCAGCTTTTCAAGTGTACATTCGGTGATCTCTCCAGCAGGAACTAGACTGCATCAGCGCGACTTCCTAAATCATCATATCGCAGCTGAGGCCTGCTCGACGACATCATGGCAATTTCGACAGGCAGCGATACAAACGGAATATCAATCCAACAACCAAGGCCTCGCAATCCTAACTCACAAGCCTTCCGCCCGTACCACGAAGATGTCGCGACTGCTCCTTCTCCAACCCCTTCCAGGTACGCTGAGACCCTGACCGCTCCTCTACTCCTTCGACCATATATCTGACTTGTCTCAGTGGTCCAGACACGCCGGGACGTGCTACTCCTACAAATGCTCCGCCCTCGGTCAAAGCGACATCGTCAGCTCGCAAACAAGTTCGCGCTGAGCAAAAGAAAGGCTTTCCAAGAATTCAATACGCTCCACGCGTCAGTCATTTCGATCCACGCTCCGAGTATGCCAACTTTAGAGGCTTCTTCGTGCTCTTCTGGATAGCACTGACCATTATGGTCTTGACGACTATGTTGCGCAATCTGAAAGAGACGGGCCGCCCTCTAAGCATGCGCCAATGGGGCTTGTTCACAAAGAACATTCGCGAGATGGCTGTGATCGATTTGATCATGGTTGCCAGTACCGGCATAAGTCTGCCCCTGAACAAGCTGTTCAAAGACAGTAATGGTTCTCTTCAGTGGAGACGCCAGGGCATGAATGTTCAGATACTTTTCCAGGCCGTCTGGCTCTTGCTCTGGGTCACATGGCCCTTTGTCCGAGACTGGACATGGACCGCCCAAGTCTTCTTCACTTTGCATCTTCTCGTCATGTTTATGAAAATGCACTCGTATGCCTTCTATAACGGACATTTAGCCAACACACTTCAGCGCCTGTCTGCACTTGATAATCCTGCTTCAGACACCTCCACCTCTGTTGCTGTGAAGTATCCTTCGCTCAAGACTCCAATCAACGAAATCAGCCAGTGGCTATCGGAGGACAGGACTGCAGAGGCCGCCTCTTTGGCACAATTGCGAGAAGACCTAGCCATGGAGCTGGTCTCACCATTTGGCCGTCTGACCTATCCTCAAAACCTAACAGCTGCCAACTACTTTGACTTCCTTCTCTGCCCAACACTCTGCTATGAGCTCGAATACCCTCGTACGAGCTCGCGGTCGTATCTCGAGATATTCTGGAAGACACTGGCCGTTGTTGGATGCATTTTCTTGCTTACGATCACTTCGGAGGAATTCATCATTCCTGTGCTTGACGAGTCGGCCGAGAGGCTGGAACATCAGCACAACTGGCATGAGGGAAGTTTGGTATTCGCAGAAACAGTCAGCAGACTGCTATTCCCGTTCATGGTTGCATTTTTGTTGGTCTTCCTTGTCATCTTTGAATATCTGCTCGGTGCATTTGCAGAGATAACATGTAAGCCTGATTCCCCCTGGACTCCCACTTGAGATATTTGCTAATCCTTCTTAGGCTTTGCCGATAGACAGTTCTATGCGGACTGGTGGAACAGTCTTGACTGGCTCGAGTTTTCGCGTGAATGGAACATTCCCGTCCATCACTTCTTCCGTCGCCATGTCTACTCGGCATCTCGCAACACCATGTCCCGTCCTGTGGCTACCTTCATCACTTTCCTGGTATCCAGTATCGCGCACGAGTTGATCATGGGATGCATAACACGGAAGTTCCGTGGATACGGCTTCGTCGCTATGATGTTGCAGATGCCGATTGTCTTGGTTCAACGCAGCCCATGGATTCGCAACAGGACCATCCTCAACAATGTCCTGTTCTGGTGCAGTATGATTCTGGGTCTGAGCATGGTAAGTCCAATCCTCCTCTTCTCTGACCGTGTCTCGACGGTTGCTAATCGTGTGGCAGATGTGCGCCTTGTATGTTTTGTTGTAGATGTAGCCATAGATAGAACTCGGTTGCTCCGGGTCTCCGATTGGACATCCTCCACTCTAGAGATGATGGCTCAGTTTTGACGAGGCTTGACAATCCCATCGTGAATGATGTAGTAGACAATCGTGCTATCGTCGTCCACGGTGGCCAAGACGACTCTCTTCTTGCTCCTCCACTTGTTCACCTGTTGCTCTTCCTCGTCCTCTTCTTCGTCGTTTGACGGTGGCATGACTCCAACTTTTTCAAACACATCTGCAAAGCGTCTAAGAGACCACTTTTCGCGCAAATGACTCGGCAGCACCCATTCTCTCTCTGCCTTCACCTCGCCTAGTCCAGTCCTTCCCTGTGCCTTTTGAGTATGCAGGAGCGCGATTTGCTCGTCTGGATGTATGTACAATCGTTGTGGTGGTATGCCACTGACCATGGGCCGTGGTAGCGGTGAAGAGTCGAGAGGAGAAGTGTTGTGGATGCGTAAATCGGTCCAGAGATGTTGGTGCTCGAGGTTGTGCGCGACTTGGAGGGCGAGTTGAGTCAGATGCTGCGGATGCGATGAGTCCGAGGCGGAGGTTGTGAGGAGGGTTTGGAGGGCCGAAGGCTGGGGCTCGTTCGACGAGGGAGCGTTGGTCGCCATATTAGTCGTTGACGGGCGATTTCTTCACACTTCGTAATTATAACCTTGAAGGTCGGAGGATGACTGATGAGGTTTGCGCTCGCATGGGAAAAGTGTTCTCGAACTGCTGCAGGGCAATCTGGTTGGTCAAAGCTTTCTACATGGGGGATGATGATGTTGCGGGTTTTTGATGTGCTTGTGCTCGACAGCGAATGCGGTTCATATTTTACAGTACGTGTAAATACGTCATCATTGTATGCAATGTGCTTTCATATCGCATGAGAAGACATGTGAGCAGCCCAGAAATCAAAACGCCATGTTACGCCGCCGCATAAGTGCTCCTAGCCCTTCCATGCTATGCCTTTGGGTATCGATTGAAACAGATCATAAGTCCTTTCGGTGACCAAGCGAGAGAATAACGAACCCAAGGAAAACGCCAATCTCTATCTCCGTGCAAATTCGTCTTGCTCGGTTGCGACCTCGTGAGTCGTTTCTTCTTCTCTCTTTCACCGACTGTGTCGTTGTCTCCATCTTCTCTGCAACTCTTCCGCTCTTCTCATCGCTTCAACTCGATTCTTATTCTGCATCTCGGCCTGACTTTGTTCGTAGTCAGGTAGCTCGTCTGCTGGAGGTGGTTCGTCACCATAGTCATGAGCTTGCCACGCATATGGTTCCGATTCCAGTCGTTCCTGCCAAACTGTCGGTCCCTCGCGAGTAAATGCCGGACTTCGCGGCTGCGGCTGTCTAATGGGTAGATGTGGCGTAGAGTGCGAAGGCGTCGGATGTTGTGTATATGTAGAGCTAGTGTACGAGGTATGTGCTCGCATATATTGTGGTCTTTGCTGTTGTATTGGTGGTGGTTGTGAGTACTCCGGTCTTGATTGTTGTTGTTGACTTCGCCATGTCGGTGCATCTCCAAATGAGCGGTGTAGAGGTGAGTCTGGGGTAAACCCTGAAGTCGCTGCGACGAAGAGCGTCAAGTCCATATCGCTCGAGAACTCGTTTTCACTGCCACGTCTCTCAACTGGTGACGAAGCTTCAGTACGACCAGCCCGAGCCGGCTGTTCCTCATGCGCTCGATCCTGGAAGTCTGGTTGACTGGTACAGCGAGGCTCATGGCTGTGAAGTGGTGCTACCCTGTCTTGGTGTTCTGCAAAAGAAGGGACCGAGTTTTGCGAGTGTATTTGAGGTCTGACGTGACGATACTGTGGGTGATATTGATTTATTGGTGGAGCATAATATTGTTGATGTGAGTATCCAGCGTGGTCATCTCGGTATCGTGGATCACGTCTATAATAGCCATCGTCTTGGTTCATCTCTGTCCAACGATCGCGCGGGAGAGCCCACTCTGAATTCGAATCCATTTGTGACCATGAGTCTCCAGGTACGTCACAATGTGGATGATGTTGTTTCGCATGACATGTCCAGTATGTGGTGGGCTGCTGGAAGCGATCTCGGCTCATGGGTGTGACTAGGTAGCAGCTGCATGCGATGCGATGATGGCGAGTGAACTGGTATGGCTGTCGAATAGATTCAATGTCCGAGTTGTTGTTATGTGGAGGCGGAGTAGAAGATCAGAAAAGCCGCGGAAAGCAGGGTAAGCCAAGCTCGCATCTTAGATAAGTCGACAGGGTAAGCAAGCAACAAGGGAAAGGCAAATTGACATGACCAGTTAGCTCGTCGACGGTGGGCTTGTGGTTTTTAAGAATACGAAACAAGCCGTGCACACCGTACGCTAGAGCCAAACAGTTGTGAGGATGCGGGTTTTCATTGATGAGATCGAGACCACTTCCTGATGTTACGAAACAAGTCTGTCCGGTGCTGGTGGGCAAGAGCGGCGCCGATGATCTCTGCGCCTTTCTTGTCCGGCGACCAACAAACAAGTCCGATCCAAGTCCCTGACTCTTGTTGTGCCTGTTCGCAGAAGGACGGCGTGGACAAGAATAGAACACTGTCACCTCTCACCAAAGGGTCAGCCTTGGGACTTCTGGGCAATCAAAGTCAAAAAGCCATGTCGTAAGAGGAACTCGTTTGAACAGGTCGCCAGACTCAATACGCCATACGTACAGCAAACTCGCTCCTTCGAGCATCTCTGCTCCGGGCAAGAACCTTCGCAGGCTTCGCTTCTGAATACGCCCAATTGCGGATGTGAAGGAGCTGAGGTCTAAAAATATCTTACCGCTTGGCGCATCGTACTTGCAAATCGCTAGCAAATCCTCCGAACAGAGCCGCATGGAAAACGGTCAGTCAATATAGGTACCATCCGTCAAAGCAATAGCTGACTCTTATTTTGCTAATCAAACCTTCGTGCTTGGACAGGCAGTATCTGCCGGCATGGATGGAGCCTCTTATAGCATTCTTGATCTCGCTCTTCGCCAGCACCGATACTTACCTGGACTCTGGTCTAAATCTTGCTCCGACACCTGTGCAGAGCCTATACTGATGGGTGAATTTGAGACGGTCACACACAATTTAACCCACCGCTTAGCTCTTCTCGATCTGGATCTTGCATTTCTGGTTTGGTTGAACAGTCACGGCATCTCGGCACAGAGATTTGCGACTATGGCTCACATGACGTCCCTGAGGGGAACACCCTGGCTGCAAGTCCTACCACTCTGGATCTCGACTAGATCGAAATACGATGTCGAGAATGCCTATTAATACGTCATCTTCTGTGATGTTCTCAGGGCTACATACCTCTCTAGCTCTCGGTCCGGATCTTTTTGTACGAATTAGCGCATATGTGATTCCAGCCAGCCCAGAAGAAGAGAGCAAGAAAGAAAGTATTTGCTTTCTCAAGCAAAGAACTGGCGTTCATTACTTCCACGATACAGACTCGAACATGACTGAAACGATCATCGGGCGTAGTAACTGTGTATTGTAATCTGGCACCTATACGAAACGTTATATTCCAAGTCGCTAGACCTGTATGCCGCATCTCAGGTGTACAACAATCCCCGGCAACTTCAGTCGCTGAGCTAGTGTCTGCGACACTCACAGTGAGCTGAGCCATTCAAATATTCACAATGACTAGGACTTCCACCACATGTCTGCCACCAGGAGCAGACCCGTACATTGATGAGACGTTCGTAATCGAGATAGGAAACACGAATTTCCGAGGCGTCTCAAGTACGTGACAGAACAGCAGACGATCATCTCAAGACTGTCGTCCCTTCATGGGCAGTAGAGGCAGTGCATCTGCCCAAGAGCGAGTGATTCCCATTCTAATCTGAGCTGCAGAGCGGACCTATCACAGATCCATCTCATGCACTCGTGTGTATATACAGTGGCGAGGCACGGCAGGTGTGAATGCGATAGCCATAGTCAATATAGCGTCTTCACTACTGCGATTGTGAAGATGAAAATCATCAAGCGAAATCTAGCAATATACCTCTGTGAGCCCCCAAGCAGCCTGCCACAGTTCATTTGGAAGAAGCTCTCTTCTCTTTCTCTGGAGTTTAACACTACGAGCTGACTTCGAGTCTCAATTCCTCAGTCAATCAGCGGGACCAGGTTCATACACTGTGCCAATCACCCAGTTGATGGCGGCTTTGACGGAGGGTCTCCGTGAGGCAAGTGTTGAACGCCTCTCGGACAACCCGGTGTGGAGAACGGTGCGCACGTGCACGATTTGTCAATTTCGCACTGGGGTTGCCGGTTGACGGGCCAAAGGCTTTAAGCACAGGCAAGCAGCCGTGCTGAAGACTGTGTTGCTCAAAGTCGCGTGCCCTCGTGGAAAGACATACATGTCTACACAGTCTTCAAAGCTGTTAAGATGGTCTCACCGAGGGAAAAGGTACAAGCTCTGACCGCCAGGTGTGGAGCATCGAATCTGGGGACACGAGTATGCTCGATTCTTCATGTGAAAGAGTCTTCATCAATGGCTTAATAATGATACAGACTTCGATGCAGCCTGATTGATCAAACTTGCTGTAGTGAGATCCTCTCGATGGTATAAGTTGATCTTGGCGTGGACAAGGAAGAAAATGAAGCGGAAGGATCAATTGTTTCTGCTTGTGGTTCGTCAGATCTGTTGGCAGTTGCTGATAAGTGCAGATCGTCAGCGAAACATGCTGAGTTCAGTTTGACAAGCTTGCCCATCACTTGTGCGACTTTGTGATTTGGGCCTCAGAGATAGTGAAATAATCAAATCATGGAATGATATACATAAAGTTGATTGGATTGTTGGTGTTGAGGAATCGACTCTTCCAGGTGAAAGCAAGAAGTGTTGAAGTTGGGGACGGCGCGTGAATTTCCCGGATCGCTTAGTGCGCTAAAAATTCTTAGCCGGCCCCCTTCTTATTTGAAGCTGCGTCTTCCGTCCAACTTCTTCCCTTTCTCCATCCTCTCCTCTCTTTTCCCTTTAATTCATCCAAAAAGACCTTCAAAATGGCCGCTAACCAGGCTGACAAGAGCGTCTTCGGCATGCCCGTAAGTTGCACCGCAGAGCTGTCGCTCGCACTTCGATTTCGTCGAGACCACGCGTTTCCACCCCTGGAGCCGAGATTCTGTTGACAGCTCAATGCATGCATCCTCAAGCTCTTGGGCTGAGAGACGCCAATGCATTGATCAATGCCCAATGGACTCTTGGAGAGGAGCACTCGACGAAATTGATCGGCGCGCAGCGATAGGCTTATCTGTCCTGCCCATACAGATGGCTAATAATTATCACAGGGCTTCGTTGTCGACTTCTTGATGGGTGGTGTTTCCGCCGCCGTCTCGAAGACCGCTGCCGCTCCCATTGAGCGCATCAAGCTCCTCATCCAGAACCAGGATGAGATGCTTAAGGCTGGCCGTCTTTCCCACAAGTACGCCGGTATTGGTGACTGTTTCAAGCGCACCACCGCCGATGAGGGTATCGTCTCTCTGTGGCGCGGAAACACTGCCAACGTCATCCGTTACTTCCCTACCCAGGCCTTGAACTTCGCTTTCCGCGACACCTACAAGTCCATGTTCGCCTACAAGAAGGAGCGTGACGGTTACGCCAAGTGGATGATGGGCAACCTTGCCTCCGGTGGTGTAAGTTCAACTCCAGTTACTTCATACATGTCGACCTTTGACTGACCTTCCTCCAGGCTGCCGGTGCCACTTCCCTCGCCTTCGTCTACTCCCTCGACTACGCCCGTACCCGTCTTGCCAACGACGCCAAGTCCTCCAAGGGCACTGGCGAGCGCCAGTTCAACGGTTTGGTCGATGTCTACAAGAAGACCCTCGCCACTGACGGTATTGCCGGTCTTTACCGTGGTTTCATGCCTTCCGTCGCTGGTATCATCGTCTACCGTGGTCTCTACTTCGGTATGTACGACTCGCTCAAGCCCGTCGTCCTCACCGGTAACCTTGAGGGCAACTTCCTCGCCTCTTTCCTCCTCGGTTGGTCCGTCACCACTGGTGCCGGTATCGCTTCTTACCCTCTTGACACTATCCGCCGTCGTATGATGATGACCTCCGGTGAGGCCGTCAAGTACAACGGTACCCTCGATGCTGCCCGCAAGATCGTCGCCGCTGAGGGTGTCAAGTCTCTCTTCAAGGGTGCTGGTGCCAACATCCTCCGTGGTGTTGCCGGTGCCGGTGTCCTGTCCATCTACGACCAGGCCCAGCTCATCCTCTTCGGCAAGAAGTTCAAGGGTGGTTCCGGTTAAATGCTCTCTCGACAATCATTTAGAGCAAAGCATAGGGGATGAAGAACGAACGATGTATCACCTGTCTGCCGATGGAAGACAGCTCCAACTCAAAAGCGGCTCAATCGGCCTGGCGATGAGAAGGGGAGTTTGGGAATTGATGTTTACTGAGGCGGTTGCAAATATACCAGCCTGTTTTCGTCTTTCCTCATGTATCACAAATAAATTTCAGGCGTTTTCTTTTGATCATGACCTTTCTTCCACTGATGTCCTACGCGCATGTGATTATGGAAACGTAACGTGAGCTGTTCAAGCATCTGGATCGCAAGCCCTGCCATTGCTTGCTGCACATCCGGCGACTGCATTGATGTCGCAGACATCGATACGATGCTTTCGGTAGCTCTTGAGTGTCACTACATGCATGGCAGTGCTTACGTGACTGCCAGCTGGCATATCGGAGACATACAACCACTCCCCGTATGCGAAATACTGCCACACTTGCCTCAAAGCACAATACTTTCTCAACTTGCAACGCTGTCATCGAGATACACCTTCTGAATGACTCCCTATGTTAGGTGTATCGATACGAGATACGACTGTGCCTTTCTACAGCTCGTCGTTACCGCGTACTGCATACGGGGATGATACAGCTGTCCAATGAGGATGCAAGACGTCACACGTCACATGACGTCGACTTTTGGAATGCACAAAGGGACGACAATAGAAAGGCGCCTTGTCAAAAGCAGCCATGACTACAAGTATTGCTATAGCTTGATCTGAATTGTAACAATCTCACCTAGCAGCCCACACAAGATGCCACCAATTCCTATCTATGCAGATGCGCCCATCGCAGCAGCCAAAGCAGACGGCGTAACTCCTCAAACGGCACCACCTCCAACTCGCACAGTAGACTTGCCAGCGACCACAACGAGCTCTGGTAGCAGCTACCCTGCCGCACAGCCTGGCGCAGTTGCGGGACCTGCGCCTACAGGCAGCGTGTCGAGGCCAGCTCCACCACCAACCAGTACCGTCACTACAAGTCTTCAGATCGACGAGCCTCCACCTCCTCAACCAGGAGCCGCACCCATACCCTCAACTCGTACCAATGCCTATGACACAAACAGCCCAGCAGCTCCCAGAGCACAGCCCATGCCACAACAACTCAGCATCCCACCCCCGACCACCAGCGCCCTAGCCACCCACAGCACAGCCGCAGCCTCCCCCACATCACCAACCCGTCGACCAGTAACACTACCCATGGGCCCCGTATCACCAACCATGCACAGTCGACCCCAGAGCATCTCTACTCATCCACCCGGCTACCAACAGAATCCCTATGCTGCTGAATTGACCTCTGCTCAACGAGCCAGTCTTGAGGCCGCAGAGGCTGCTGAAAGAGGCCGCAAGTCTGGTCGTAACAGCATCAGTGAGTGGATTGCTGGTGAAGATGATGGCTTTGGTTCGCCTACTGCTGGTACTGCAAAGGCTTGGGGTGCGGTCAAGGGTCTTGCGACTCAGGCTGGTCAATGGGCTGGCAAGGCCAATGAGTTTGCCAGCAAGAAGCTTGGTTAATTGAAATAGACTACTATGACATTTCAACAATGGGAATAAACGGTCAAGCAACTACAATGGAGTTTTTGGGATAGCTCTGCAACAGAGGGGTCGGGTCGATTATGCATTATGATTTTCACGTTCGTTATGTAACAATACAAGGAGATGCTACCAACACCAACGTTATCACAATCACAGTCACAGTCACATCGTTATAGAGAAGTGAGAGATCGGTGAGTGTGTACATGCAAACGTTTGATCGATTGGTTTTAGAGCTTGTCATGGTTTTTGCGTGAGCAGAGCTAGTTCAGACATACTCATCTATTCGTCATGCTAAAGAGTAGATCTAGTAGACACCGGGCAGAATCTTCCATTTGACGATGGCGCAGTAGCGGTTCCAGTCGTTTCCGTACTTGGCACGGCAGTGGCCATCATCTCTGCGTTCGCGGTGGATGAGCAGAACAGCGAAGTAGAGCATGTAAAAGTAGGTGATGGGAGTGCCCCAGCCGGCCATCTCGCCATTGGGTCCTTGGCTGATGATCTTATCGCCAGTAAGAGCGGCAGTGTGGATAACGTAACCAGAGAACCATGTGGGAAGGCAGTATGCCCACGACATGACCCAGTCACCGAGGTAGTTGATGTGACGAGCAGTGCCCCACCAGCCAGAGGTCAAGAGACGGGTTCCGCGAGCAGTCTCAATGTACTCGAGGTGCTTGACGTCGGGATGGTTGGGGTTTGTTCTGAACTTGTTCTTCTCGTCGTTGCTAGAGCGGAAGATGTAGTAGCCAGTGAGTTGGACAGCCATGATGAAAGCGACCTTAGCCCAGCCGAGCTGAACAGCATGGATGGACAGGTAACGAGCCTGGATGCTGTAGATGAACGGAACCCAGACGAGATCGCCGAAGGCGAGCATGCATCCGAAGCCATCAGTGGTGATGTCCATGGTGGTCATAATGGCGGGCTCGTTCCACAGGGCGTCGAGAACGTACCAGGCCTGAGTGCCGACAACAATGTACATGGAGTCGGTAAGAGTGCCATAGGTACCGTATTGACGGGCAGCGAAAGCCAGATCCAGCAGAACCCAAGCGAGAAGACCGGGTCTCAGCTCCATGAAAGCCTTGATGTCGACTTCGCCAAAGATGGGAATGTTTACGCGAGGGTTGAGCTCTCTTCCAATGAACCAGTCATAGACCATGTTACCTGTGGTGCCTCCCTGGGCGAGCTCGCGGTTGTCGGGATCATTGGGCTTGACGGAGAAGGAGCGCACGTAGCAGAAGGTGGCAAGGAAGTAGCCAATCAGGATGTTGGTGGTCAGGAGCTGGACGTAGTTGTCGTTGATGAAAGTCCAGACAGGGAAGTCGGCACCCTGGAGGAAGGTACCAGCTGCGGCGACTGTGAGGATGAACATGGCCGAAGCGAACGAGTTGAAGCGGTAGTTCAGACGGCCGCCAGAGGCCAGTACAGTGCCTTGGACTTCATGGGCGGGCAAGAAGGTCTGGAGGGCCAGACTGAGAGTGTAGTAGCCAAGGGTTGCGATGACAGACTTTGTGTTGAGAAGGCCAGCGACGCCAGGCCAACCGACTTCTTGCTTGAGCTTCTCGAGGCTGAGAGTAGATGGGTCGGTCAAAGAGGGTGGAGGACAGCCAGAGACATCGTTGCAGAGGAAGGCGAAGACATAGCAGACAATGGGCAGGATGAACGAGATGCCGATGGCGCCCAGACTGGTGTATAGGTCAGTCGATTGCGCCGGGGTTGAAGTTGAGGGCCTCGGGTGATTGCGACGAGGAACAGGCGAGGCGAAAGGGGAAACACTTACGGACCACCAAACTCGTAACCGTGGTGGGCTTCAGTTTTCAAAGCCATTGCGACGTGGACAAAGCAATGGACAGAGACGGGGAAGACAGAGGGCAAAACAGCTAATTATCAGAAGCCGAGAAATTGAACAATGACATGGTTCGATCGATTTTTGTTTGATGACATGGTACGATCTGGTTGGTTACGCGACGATCCGTTGGCTCCAACCCTCGGCAGCGCTGCCGAACCCCACGGGTGCTGCATGTAGTGACTAGTCGGAAAGGCTAAATGTACGCATGTGGCTTCGAGGTACGCATCCTCCGACCAAGCCTTGTACAACTGCCCTGCAGTCCCGCCATATCTCTATCAACCACCGACTCCGTACCATGCGCTCGTCCGTCTTCTATCAACTGCTGGCTCTCGGTCTGCCGCTCCTCGCCGCGGCTGCCTCGGACGACTCCAAGGGCAAGAAGGAGAGCCACGTTCCCTGCACCATCCGCTCGCCAACATCTGGCGCCTTCTTCGATCTCAACCCGATACATGTCGTTCTGCCAGAGGACCTGAAGAAAGCAGCCAAAGACGCGCGAAACGAGTCCTGGTCTGCACGTGGTTACGACTATGGCGCAAACTTCACCCTTAACTTCTGCGGTCCCGTGGTCGAGAATCTCACAAATGTCGTTGGTGTCGATGAGGCGAGGTGGCAGAATGTCAGTGCTTTCTACCAACTGGACGGAAAGACATACAGTATAGGGTACGTTGCCGTTGTTCCACACCCTCAGCTCGCAATACTGATTATGTCCGCAACAGCCAACAGAACTCCGAGCCCGTCTTCCGTGGCCGCAAGCTCGTCTTGAATTACACCGATGGATCGCCCTGTCCAGACTCGCCTGTGTCCTCTCTCCTCAATGCACGCGGCATAATCGGCGACGACGATGACGACGATGATGATGACAAGGACGGCAAGGAC
Source organism: Aureobasidium subglaciale EXF-2481 (assembly GCF_000721755.1). Taxonomy (NCBI): domain Eukaryota; kingdom Fungi; phylum Ascomycota; class Dothideomycetes; order Dothideales; family Saccotheciaceae; genus Aureobasidium; species Aureobasidium subglaciale. Next base: position 143,543 of record NW_013566980.1, on the reverse strand, counting down.
AAGGACAAGGACGACGATGACAAGAAGGGTAGAAAGGGAGGCAGCAAGGAGCCTTCGACCCGTCTCACCCGTCGCAAAAACACAATCATCTCGCTGCTCTGCAACACCGACCCCTTGGCTGCTTTGAACACCGTCTCCTTTGTCGCATCGCCCGACAGCTGCACCTACATCTTCGAGGCTCGCTCCTCGGCTGCTTGCGGAGGCATCGAAGTCGCAAAACAACAGCTCGGCCCCAGCGGCGTTTTCGGTGTCATTGCCTTGATCGCTGTCATCGTATATGTAGTTGGTGGCTGCGTCTACCAGCGCACCGTCATGCATCAGAGAGGTTGGAGACAATTGCCCAACTACTCACTCTGGGCCGGCATTGCCAGTTTTGTTTCTGTAAGTCGCGGTCCGTTCCATCGTCATTGAGAGTGTCATCACTAATCAAGTCATGCAGGATATGTTCGTCATCTTATTCTCGTCGTGCGCCCGCTTCCTACCTGGCCGCAAGGGCTACAACAGAGTAGGCAACAACTTCGGCAACGGCTCCAGTGCCGGTAGACGAGGTCGCTCAAACTCGGACGACGAGAACCGCCTGATAGACCAATTGGACGAGGAGTGGGAAGACTAGACTATTTCTCTGTTCATGCCCCTTTGATTCCATGTAGCGTCCTTACGATCTGGTCTCGTACTTGAGCGGTTTATGTTTCGCCTCGAGAGGTATAGCAGGGTCTCAGGTCACAATACCCGTTCTTAGCGCTCTCTTGGAAACCGAGCACCTTTTTCTCTCCATACCATTTCCTTCGGATTACTCCAATCTGATGTTTCTTGACAATGTCTTCGTGTCGTGCTTAGAGCACTCTGCATTGACTTGTCATGGAGCGTGTTATCAGCGTTTGCTGCACTCATACTCAAAGACCATGCATGTTTAATGTTTCAATAATGAATTGTGTGTGATTTCTATAGCCTGGACGATGAAAATGAGAGTACTCGCTTGGTTATGCACTGGGGGGAATCTGTTTGTGCTGGAAAGAGAAAAGGCCGAGTCGTATGAAACAAAGAACAATTCGCTCGAGAGACTTGAAAGGAAAAGAAAATGTTCAACGCCGTCCCAATGCACATTATCAAAAGCAAGAACAAAAGACAGGTAGAGACACGAAGAGAGATCTCGACGAAATGAAAACCGCCAAAAGTGCAAGAGAACGTGTTGCACCTCATACAGCAACCAGATAGTGCAGAGCCGAAACGCTTTCTTGTTAATGCTCCGTTTTCCAGATTGTCGAAGAACTTTTTGTTGTATGCTTTTTCTTAGTCTGACCAATCCCAGACCCTCTTTAGGAAGGATGCCATGTTGACTCGTTTGGACTTTATTTCCAACATCCACGGATGTTCCAGCATCCGCCAGGGTGTCGCTCGTCGGTTGGGCTCTTTTTCCAGACTAATAGTCAAGTTAGCAAGGGGGTTAAGGGAACAGGCAAATGAGAATGACTTGCCTGCACTCAATGAAGTATTTGAAATTCTCGCTCCATCGGATGTCCTGTCCGTCAGGGGTACCAAGTTCGTCCTTGAGCTTCGGGATAGGCTGGGAGACGATATATGTCAACAAGTCGATAAGTCCAGCTCTGGGTTGCATTTCCGTTCCATCGGCCGGGAAAGGAAATCTGTGCTGCGCCACCTCAAGCAGAGTGACACCCAGACTCCACACATCGGAGGTAATGGTGTAGCTCTGGCCAGTGATACGTTCTGGTGCCATGTAATATGAAGTTCCGATGAAAGTGTTTGCATCACCCTTTGTGCCGAATTCACCAGACACACCAAAGTCGCAGAGTTTCACCTCTCCCGCACGGGTGAGCAGGATGTTCGATGGCTTGATATCGCGATGGATGATGCGGTGACTGTGCAGGTAGGTAAGACCGTTAAGCACACCCTCGGCCACTTTCCCCAGGACCTTTTCGCCTGTGCGGCCGCCCAGCTTCTTGACTTCTCGGTAAACCGAGTCTAGAGAACCGCCTTCACAGTATTCCATGCTAATGCCGATCGTGCCATGGGTCTCGTCGATGAAAGCGCCGTAATAGCGGCAGATGTGGGAAGATGCACAGTTCTTGTTGAATGAGAGCTCTCGTACAATCTGTTTCTTGACGTCAGGATTTGGGTCCGTGGTGATGATCTGTACAAGTGATTAGCTGTCTGCGTGGTAGTCTGAGTATATGACCACAAACCTTGAGCGCGAACACCGTCTTTCCACCTTTCAGTATACATCTGTTGACAGCACCTCCGGCGCCTTCTCCCAGACTTCCGAGCTCGACAATCCTGTCTTCCTTAGCTGCCACTTTCCAGCCAGCGTCGTCCAAGTCTTCGACATCGAGTGCTCTTCCCATTTCCAAGCTTAGCTTGTCTAGATCCGGCAAGATCACTCCCTGTACGCTGCCATCTCGTTCCATGTTATTACCAAGTCCGCCAGCGGACGATGCCGAGTATAACGAGCCAGCAGCAGAGAGAGGATCTTGTAGACTGGACTGGCCACCAATCAAACCAGCGAGCTCGGCCGAATAGGAAGAAGCAGTGGTGGAGGTAGAGTAATTGTTGCTTGCGCCATTGCTGTTGGACCTCGAACGAGCACTGTCATCACTGCTACCTCCTCCGTGGGCAGTCGAGAGTCCAGTGACTTGTAACGGGGGTAGTTTCCCTCTTGCAGTCCGAGTCGTCTCTTGGGGTACTCCGTGACTTCCCATCGGGGTCGCTAGACTCAGCTTTGGAGGAGGTTGGCGAGGTGGTATTTGCAGAGGAGGCATGACATGTGAGTTGTTGGCTTGGTTGAGAGGTCTAGCATTTGGAGAGGGCGGAATAGCAAGGCCGAGTTTAGGAGTGCGTGAGGCGCTTGTGTTTCTGCTGCCGGGGATTGGCGGTCTCAGGAGTGGAGCCGGCGAGGCCATGTCGACCGAACCGACGGGCAATCGCAAGACGCCCGACGAGGACGGCGGAGGCGTAGACGGAGCTTCTTGGTGGTCGGCCACGACGGGCAGGTCACCGCGTTAGGGAAGCGGGGGATTCCTAGGTTGAAAATGGGTCGTAGGAAGGACGCACGGCGAGAGGTTCAGAGGACAGGAGGATGAGAGAGCAATGGAAAGCGAGCGGTGGTGAGTTATGGAAAGCTATCGAGGTAGAGCAGAGCAGAAATCAGATGTAGATGGATTGATCGAGTCAGGCCAATTCGAGACTTGGCAGGTACTTGGGCCTACAGTCGCGGGCACAAGGAGGGAAGCTAGGGACGATATGGGGTAAGCCAACGCATCATCCTGCTGGCGAGGTGACGACTCACTTGCTCCTTTTTCCTATCTAGTTTTGTTTTATTGCCAACAACGGCTGTTGGAAAGCAGCAGGGATTTCTGGCAACAAGTGGGAAGAAACAAGGGGGTTCAACACATCGAGCTGCAAGCCTGACCGGTTGTCGATCTGCGCCGTACGGGCAAGAGCGATGGAGATGCTGAGGCGCGGACGGCTGGCCAATCCCACCTTTTGCTGCGCGACAACCGCCGACCATTGCGTGCACCCCTCATGGCGTGTTTCCATTCATGCTTTCCGCCTGTCGCCCATGCATCTATCTGCAACATGGTCTGCATCATGTGCGCTTACTATCTCGCCCGCCCACTTTGACCTCCACTCCGTCTAGCATCTTGTCTGTCTCTAACCAATATTTGTCGGTCTGGCTGTCGTCATTCACCCTGTGCTAGCCGCCTACCGTACCCAGATACGTATCTTCTCTGCGGTCGGGTGCCGTCGTATGAGAGAGCAGATGATAGCGTGTGATTTGCTCACCTCTTGTTTTGCTTCAAATGCTCCGGGACTGAGCGATCACCCATGGTATCCTTGTACATCAAGAGGCAGCTGTGCGACACGTTTGCTCCGAGTAGGGTGAATGTACTCTGGCATGCCCATGCCTCGCTCGTTCAAGGACACAAGCACATCAAGATTCTCAACGCATCAAGCTTTAGAAAACATACATCGCATGCATGTATTTTCATTTGGTATCTATCGTGATATCATAATTTCTCCATGCTTGGGCATCTACAAGGCGCTGGCAGCGGTGAGCTTGCTCTTGAGGTCGTCCTTCTTGAGAGCCTGGAGGTCAGAGTTGCCGCCAATGTGCTGCTTGTTAATGAAGATGTTGGGCACACTGCGCTGGCTGGTCATCTCGGCGAGGGCGTTCTGGATGTCGGCACCGTCGTCTGAATGGGGAGACTTGTTAGCGGTCGGGTTCCGATAAGCTGACACAACAGGTAGGGCGGCCAGCTTACCGATCTGGTCGAGCTCGAGGGCGTAGAACTTGGCGCCGGACTTGGACAACAGCTCCTTGGTGGCCTTGCAGTAGGGGCAGTACGACTTTGAGAAGACGGCTGTGCCGTGTTAGTGCGTGGGCTATGCGGCATGTCGAACGGATGGTTGCATACCAACGCCGTTCTGGTCGATGATGTTCTGAGCCTTTGCTTTTGCGGACGACATACTGGCGGGACTGGTCGCGCGGGTGAAGAAACTTCGTACGAAGTTAATGATGGGCGAGTTTGGAGGGATTGATGTCGTATGGACAGGGTGTGCGACTGATGGTTGGTATGGCAAGAGGGGTGTTTGGCTTGCTTTATTGGAATGAGAGCTTACAAAGCGGGCACCTGTCCCTCGGGCAGAATGACGTGCTGTTTGTTTCCGATTTCCAAATTCTAGAAGCTCTCCAATCATCGCTACAATGATCTGTTCTCCGAAGCGGATGTGGGCATAGCCGTGGCCAGCAACGCGATACGCTGGAGTGATCAATTTGTAATATTCATGTAATCTACACGTAACGCTCCTAGACATCCGCCCATGAGGAAGCCCTCACTATCCGCGTAGAGGGGAAGGAAATAGGACGGGCGGAGCTCTCGAACTGGCTTGGCAAATGTGAACACCATCATGAGAGGATTGCCATGGTGAAAGTCGTCCTCCAACCTTCACAACAATGTCTAGCAGCACGATGGCCACTCCTTGCCGTACAGCCATGCGGCTACTTTCAGCTAGATCGAGATGCATGCTACAGAATCCTCGTCTCAAATCGGCTTTGCCGCAGGCTCGCTACTCGTCAAGATACAGCAACCCGGCAGCTCGCGCCACCGGCTCGACCATCTCTGTCAAAGCCCCTTCTTTCCTTGACCAGCATCAAGAGGCCGTCGATTCAGAGGATGCAGAGCACCGCCCGATCAATCCGCTGGACGAACTCGCCGCTCGTCGCGAATTTGAAGCCAAACGCTCAAACGCTATGCAGCGTATGCGATTTGCCGCCGTTGGTCTGCTCATGAGTGTCGCCGGTCTTACCCTCACCCTTTACAATCTCGACCTGGATGAGTTGGAGAAGGGAGCAAACAAGAAAAAGGCCCAATTGGATGCCGGCCCGGGCGCCGAGGACTTCCAGGGTCGTCACGTTCACGTTATTGGTGCTGGCGACGACAAGAGAATTGTGGCAGAAGGTGACCAAGAGCTTGATCTAGTCAGTACGGGTAGTGGTAGCGTTCCCTACTTCCCTCGTAAGATTTTCTTGCCCGTCCCTGGCTCAGAGACCGCAAAGTCCGAAACTTCTCAACCCAACTCTCGAGTCAACCCTGGCAACGTCCAAAACCAAGAAGAGTACGCCCTAGTCGGTCTTGGTATCCGCACTGTGACTTTCCTGTCTATTGAAGTCTACGTCATGGGCCTCTATGTCCGTACGCAAGATATTTCAGCTCTTCAAGCTCGCCTTATCCATCTGATCAACCCCAATGCTTCTACTCTTGTTCCCGGCGAAAAGGACGGTCTCAAGCAACGCATGCTCGATCCCGACACCAGTGTAGAGATTTGGGAGCAACTACTGCGCGAAGAAGGCATCCGCTCAGCCTGGCGTGTTGTTCCTTCCAAGAACACCGACTTTGCTCACTTGCGTGATGGCTGGGTCAACGGTATCAAGCGCGCAACCAATGAGATCACCAGAGTGAAGCAGCAGAACCCCGCCATCGTCACTGCGGACTACGAGAACGAGTCCTTCGGAGATGCCATGCGTGACTTCAAGGCCATGTTCAGCGGCGGTCGCACTCCCAAGGGCTCTGTCGTTTTGATGTTGAGAGATGCACCAGGCTCCATGGAGGTACTCTTCGAAGATCCGGCCAAAGCTACCGGCATCGAGAGAGTTGGCAAGATCGAAGACCCCAGAATCAGCAGGCTGATTTGGATGGGATACCTGGCAGGCAAGAATGTCAGCTCGGAACCTACGCGACAGAATGTGGTTGATGGGTTCGTTGGATTCGCTGGACGTCCTGTCGGCTCCGTCGAGACCATGGTCGTCTAGACTTGCATATACAACCGCTGTTATACGACGAACATGTGTATCAGATGATTCTCCTACATCGGCAATAATTGCATCTGCTGAATTTCCAAATCACGTCGAGTCTTGTACTCCACTTCTCACCCTAATCCTCCTCTCTGTCCAACGTCGACATCCTTGATCTGAAATGTGCTAGACACTTGGACTGAGTAGTATGGGTTCATGCTGTTGTTGCATAGCCTCCGCTAGGGACATAGACATTGTGAGTAAAATCGCAGGTTTTGCTCGAGTATGACTGGCTCTGGAGTTGGAAGGAGTCGGGTTAATCAGGGATCATCTATCGGACGACCAAAGGAACAGATTACCGGCTGTCCCAAACAACGCGGGAGGTATATTCACATTGCATCTTGAGCGCGCGATCGTGGTCGCATAGTAGTTGGTTGGGCGTGGAATCCTCACTACGAAGCAGTGCCGAAGATGGTCAAAATCAACAGGGAGGAGGGCCACGAGGGTCTATTCGCTGTCATAGACGTGTTATGCTCGGCATGCCTAGACAAAGCACATATGTGTTGTGATTGCGAGTCACTGTCATGGCAACTTGGACAAGAGTTGACACAGAAGTTCAAGTCGTTCAAGTGTTCGTCTCGGACTCTGTAGGTACAGGTGGACGCATATCGTGAACAATTGCAGAAGAGCACCTGAATATTCCTTTGCGGAGACCTCCAGAAAGCCCATCTAAGCAAGCCAAGATCGACAATCGCGAGATGTCCAGGCATAACCCACCAACGCCATGCTAAAACCACTACAGGCTCGATCTAGTGCTACAGCCTTATATTACCATTGTTTCCACTACCACCACCCCCACCAAATAGTTTTCCAAAGAAGTTGCCTCCATCCCCTGAACTGGAGCCGGCATCGTCACCTCCGTTCATCCACTTCGGCTTCTTGATGCCATCTCCAATGTCCTTGAGCCATGCAGGCGCTTCCACCGTGTCGAAAGTATTGCGCACACGTTGACCGACATCTTGGAAGAATGCTCGTTCACTCGTGTCTTCGTCCTCTTGAGGCATTCGCACTGCAGCTCTTCTGGCCGCAGAGGCTCGACTGTTGTTGGTCAGCCTGGAAGGTCGATTAAGATCGGCACTATGGCGTGGTGACGGTTCAGCAGAAGACAAAAGACTCGAGGAAGCCAGATGGAGCTGTGATCCATCGGCCTGGAGTTCGCGTTCGATCAGGATACGGCCTTCACGCCAGGTTCCTGTCCCTGGCTCATCGTGTTCGTCTTCAAGCACGCCAAAGCCAATGACGTTCTTGATCTTGCCATAGAGGTTGAAGATAGTTGCAACAACGGGAAGCATGACCACAATGGGGAAGTATGCGGAGAAGTTGCCAATCACAGGTGTGAGATTGATCAGGCGTCCAAGGAACCGGTAGAAAGTGGTACCTTCGCTGATGGTCGGATCGATCATAGTGATAAAGTTGAAGCTCAGGGGGACTGTAAGCTTCGCGACTTGTAAGCTGTACCAACATGCGCTCTCAGCGTAGGTCTGGCGACGCACAAGCGCGCGGTTACCCCAGACCTTGACCTCCGTTACAGAGTACAGTGCAGCAGCACACATGTAAAGTAACCAAGCCGCAGATATCATTTGGCCAGCAAATCCTATCTGCCCTCGGGAGCTTGAAGGGTGATGAACAACGCTCTTGCCAACCAGAGAGAGCTTGGAGTCCATCTCGTGCACCACCTCTGACCAGAGTAGCCCAACTGATGCACAGGCGAGGAACACGCCTAGGATAACACGGAGGGCAGGTAGAATATGGACTTGGACATGGTAGCGCATGTTGGCTGCTTTCGGACGTTGGGACGAAGATAGGTCGAGAAGCGACTGGAGTCTGGCAGCCTGTCGGACTAGATAATTCCACTCTCCAGTGAAACGTGCACGCTTGTGTCTAGCACGTTTGACTTTTCGGGACAGCTCGGCCAGATATCGTTCCGTCACGACGGGCGGAGGTGCAGTTGCAGAACTGACACTGGGGCGTGACTCCGGGAGACTGGAGGTATCGTAAAGCTCCTCGACCCACTCCTGTAAATCTTTCGGCATAGTGTTCTTTCGCTGACGCAGCTGAAGGATCTGGGCTTCAACTTGTTGTAGATTATCGACAGCCTCATCCAGCTTCTCATGTATTCCTGGCGCATGGCTCTGAAGCCTTTTCAATCTGGCACTGACGCTTGCATCCCTGATCAGACGTCGCGGTATGGCGACTAATCCATGTCCCATAAGGTAGATTGCCAGTATCAGACCATAAGCGTAGGCCATGGCCATTACCAGTGCCTTCAAAGTTTCGGCCTTGTTTGTCGTATTGTCGTTGCGGTTTTGCCAGAAAAAGTAAACGGCGCCAGCTGTTCCAACGGATAGCGTGATGAGCTGGTAGCGCGCATTCGAGCGGAGGGAGTAGATGAAGCGATCCTTAGGTTCTCGATAGCCTGAGTCACAGTACTCGCCGAGCAAAGGAAGCACGAACCTAAGGCGCCCATGTTAGTTCAAGCAGGGTCACAGTAGTACAGTACGAGCAACACACCATGTCAAGACAAAGGTAAGCCAGTATGCTAGCCTCCAGGCGACCAACATGACATTGTCGGGAAGCCATATTCCTCGTTGGCCATCGGTATCGGTCCCAGAGGACGAGGCTAGGTCGATGGGTACTAGCAAAACAATGGACGAGGGGAGAGCGAGAGCCAGGAAGACAGGTATTAGAAGGTAGGCGGGGGTCGCTCGCAAGGGGAGATAGTATCGTAGCAGAAGCGTGACTGTTGTGGAGATGGACAACAGAGCGAGTATGGCGAAGACATCAGAGCCTACGGAAGAGGAAGGAGCCATGTTGTTGCGATTGGACGGGATACAGCTTATGCCGGAAGGGACAGTGAGATCATGATGTTGGTCGGTCTGACTGGCAGGAAGGGCGAAAGTTGCTACGGAGATACTCGAACAGTTTAATTATCGAGAGAGTTGTGATTGCGGCCTCGTCGGAAGAGATGACGCAGCTTCCTTCCCCATCAAACGACAGGCACGGCAAGAGACGTTGGCAACGCTTGAGTGACAGAAAGGGCAGCAAATGAAACGAGCCAAGAGGACAAAGCACTGAGCACTGAGCAGCGAGCACCAAGAATCTTGCTTGCTTGCCGCGGGGCTTTGTGTTTTTGAGGTTCCTCACTCACAACCCAATCCGTTCATCCACAAAACAAGCCATTAGAACATCCCCGCCAACCAAGGCACCCAAAACACACCGTATCGACTTATCTCACACATCATGTCCGAAGCCGAGAACAAGCCCAAGGACGTCGCCGCCACCGACGCTCCTAAGACTGAGGAGTCCAAGACCGTCACCGAGCAAGCCACCGAAGCCGCTGCTGCAACCGCCTCTGCCGTCAAGGACAATGTCTTCAGCATGTTCGGCGGTGGCCCCAAGAAGGAGAAGGCCGAGGAGAAGGACGAGGGCGCCGATGAGCCCAGTGGAAGCTCCAAGGCTGTCGCAGCAAAGGCCGCTGACGAGGTGAGATGATGCACGCCCCTGTCTAAATACCATTCGACCGATCAACATACTGATACATGCATCACAGGAGGACGTAGTCGACGACAAGGAGCCCGACGTCCACTTCGAGCCCGTTGTCCACCTTACCGAGAAAGTCGAGACCAAGACAAACGAGGAGAGCGAGGAGCAGACCTTCAAGATGCGTGCCAAGCTCTTCAAGTTCGACCGCGACAGCAGAGAGTGGAAGGAGCGTGGTACCGGTGAGGTCCGTCTGCTCAAGCACAAGGAGAACGGCAGAACCAGACTTGTCATGCGCCGTGACAAGACCCTCAAGGTCTGCGCCAACCACTACGTCGTCCCCGACATGAAGCTCTCCCCCAACGTCGGCAGCGACCGCTCATGGGTCTGGAACGCTTCTGCCGATGTCTCCGAGGGCGAGCCCGAGGCTCAGACTCTTGCCATCCGTTTCGGCAACAGCGAGAGTAAGTTTGACATCACACGCCATCTGTCTGAGACCACTTGCTAACACCACCTACAGACGCCAACCTGTTCAAGGAGGCCTTCATCAAGGCCCAACAGGAGAACGAGGCTCTGTTCAGCAAGTCTGACTAGACTATCGCGTCAGACACCAGGATGCTCACCCCCCGCCATTTGTGCACCACCACGCCGTAGCCAGGCCCAGAATCCAAAACCCCCTGTCCCATGCACATGCCACATCTTCCTCATCCACATCACTACCCACATCTGACGAAGACACCGAGACGCATCTTGCATTCAGCATTCTGGGCGTTAGGCACTGCATCCCCCCTCCCCATGTTCCCTGTCCTCTTTTTGACGGCCCGAGATGATGATGATTATTCCCCAGTCTCCTTAGCGCCTTCTAGATAGAGCACATGACGGTTAATGTATCTACGTCTTCGGATTCATCTCTTTGCACTCTCTTTGTCACCTGTGCCCTGACTCGAATTCTTGTGTGAAAGGGGAAACTCTGGTGAAGCACCGTCATTCTGCCAAGAGGGCGGTATGGGCGTCGGCGTCCCCGCAAATTTACGACACGTTCAGCTGTCGCGTCGGCGTCGGCAGAGGGCGTGATCATTCTTACACTGAACATTGTTGTTACTGCTGTGCCTTGCGCTCGCATCTCGTGCTCTATATAATTTCATCGCCGCGCCGACCCCCTTCGTTACCCCGGTTTCCGTCGTCGTCTCACGATGCCTGACGTGCGCCTGCTTCAACCTCTCTTGGCACGCTGAGATGCTAATGCGCATACTACAGATCAAACGCCAGATCAAGCTCGTGACCGAGCAGCATGTCCTGTAAGACATCTTGGAGCATCCTCAAGGTAGCTGCTGAACGAAGCGATCTGACAAACGTTTCTACCACATTAGACCCGACGTCCCCTCAGAGGTCGAGGGATTCCCCATGCGCGAATGGAGCATCGAAATCTACGTAGTCGGACCCAACGACGAGCAACTACCCGCCACCTGTTTTGAGAAGGTCACATACCGCCTGCACGAGTCTTTCGGCAAGCGCGCCAACCAATGTACGCCATGTCCACTTCGACAACGCCTTCGAGCCTGCCCTAGCAAAAGAAAACAAAGTTGACCATGCGATGCAGCCCTCAAGCAACCCCCCTTCAGGATCCAAGAGCAAGGATGGGGTGAATTCGACATGTCTATCGTCCTCCAGCCCTTCTCGCAACCAAAGGGCGAGCAGACTGTCTTCCACGACTTGAACTTCCAGCAAGAGCGCTACGAGAACCTGCAGCAGTTTGTGCGTTGATCATCTCCATTCGTACTCGGCGCAGGACTAACTTCTTCCTCTTAGACTTTCCGCAATCCTAAGCCCGAGCTTGTCGAGAGACTGAGAGAGTCTGGCCCTGTTGGTGATGCCAACGGTGCCGCTAAGCCCGAGAAGAGAAAGAAGGCATCCAAGACTGTGCGTTGTGAGCCAACCATACCGATGGTACAGATAGCTAACAATGTAACAGCAAGTCGACATGGAGAAGTTGGCAGAGGGTCTGGAGCGACTCGGCGAAGACGACCTCTTGCACGTTGTCCAATTGGTACACGACAACAAGACCGAGGATACCTACACTAAGAACGACGTTGAGAGTGAGTGGCTTCCCATCATCAAAACCTGCAATCAGGCACTAACAAGCGACACAGACGGCGAGTTCCACGTGGACCTATACACTCTTCCGGATCAGCTCATCAAGATGCTCTGGGACTTCGTCAACCAGAAAGTCAACATCTCAGAATTTTGATCATCTCAGCAATCTAATTAGCTACCACACTTGCTTTGCTTCATCCGAATCAAGGAACCCCTTTCGAAGAGCACGACCTTTCAGCCCAAACCACACATGCGTGTGAACATCTATCGGCCGCATGGACTATGACGCCGAGATAGGAGATGATAAAGGTGCAGAGGCAAGGGACTGAAGGGCGTTTGACGACAAAATAATCGATACCCGCCGGAAACAACGATATGGCTTTTTTATTACTTCTCATCTAGGTAGTGCAACGAAAACACGATCCTTTACAATTGACGCGTCACCTCTGCTCTTCTTGTCGACAAATGGGATGACAGTCAGCGGCACAAGCAACGATTGTGTACATTGCGATTGATTTCTTGCACAACGCTCATGCCCAAGCTAATGTTATGCCCTAAGCAGGATGGTACATCTCACAAGCCGAGCGGTCCGAAAGACATAGCAAGCGCTTGAAGTCCACTCATCTCTTTCCGAGCGTCGCACAGGTCGATCACTCGGTGCATGTCTTAGTGGGACGCCATGCGATGAGGAGATGCTAGCTATCTGTGTGCTGTTCGCACCATGTTTCTCGATATGCAGACAGCCGCCAGAGCCTGGCATCTAAACAAAGGAAATAGGCAAACACCAACGCGGTTGCCTTTGATACACTTTCACACTTGCCGACTCTTATAGCTTTGCTCTCTCTCGTCCCCTTCTTCTTTTTAATTTCCACGCTTCTTGCGTTTCTGAGACCACTCGAGTATCATTGGAACCATACCTCATCTCAGCATCTCTATCCAAATATGCTGAGTACTTGACTAGATCCTGTTGCTTGCGCATATCTATGGAATGTTGTAAGTTTTGCTGATGTATCCCGAGGGGCCTAGGGTTATGATCTTTTCCAGTCGGACAATGATCTTGACACTGTCTGCATGCTCGACAAGGCCGCCGATCTCGACAAGGTCAAGGCCGAGATCAACGCCGACCCAGAAAAATGCACGTTCGGAAGTCGATCGAACGAGTCGAAGGAGGCCAGCAAACCCACCAACAAAGATGTCTTCTTTACGTTGTACAATGGTTCTCATCCAGTAAGCGCAGCTTGTGCTATGCAGCTCGGATGTAGGATACCTGATTGGCATCGTCAGGAGCTTATCATGAACTTCACCTGCCCCCTGAGGGTGTGGTTCGCTTTGGCAAAGCTCTACGCGACTATCGCAATGGTGTCCCTTATTCCTACATCACCAAAGGTCTCCTGCAGACATTCAGCTCTGGAAGTCCCACCTATCAAGAGTCTGAGGTATTCTGGATGAGACTCGAAGATGTTCCCGCTGGTGAAGAAATCACGCAGCAAAACACCTCCCTGGAACGAATCCGTGGTGACTTCAACCAACCTGTCGACGTCTGTGGCAACTGCGGAGCCGGACAGTGTGGAGATGGCAGTAAGCTGAAGCGCTGCGCTGGCTGCAAGAAAGGTAAGAGCTGCGAACACACTCTTTACATGATCCGGCTACTGACACATCCACCAGACTGTACTGTGCCAAGACCTGTCAAAAGGCGCACACTCCCGAACACTCATGTGTGTGTCCCGGCTTCACAAAGGCGCAAAACAAACAGCCTCAAGATGCATGCGGCAATTGCGGTGCAAAGCAGACCAAGGATGGAACTGCTCTGAAGCGCTGTGGCCGTTGCAAGGGCAGAAACTACTGCTCTGTTGAGTGTCAGAAGGAGCACTATCCTATGCATACTCCAAAGTGCAAAGCGACCGTTGCAGAGGCCAAGGGCAAGCAGGAAGGTGGTGGTCGTGTCAAGGGCTTGAATGTCCTCGAGACTTGGCGATAGAGAAACTTTCACGGAAGCCGGTGCATTTAAGAAAAGTACTGTGCATCACTACAGCTTCCATTGGCCACTGTAGCATCAGGCTGAAATGACAACGTTGGTCTAGCTATTGACATGGATTTCCACTTCGCTTTCGGTATGCATGTTAACTCCTACTTGTTGTGGAACACTATCATGAGATTTGCTCAACTCTTGCAATACAAGCATGGAGACTATTACTGATAACGAAAACTGAAAAGCTTTGTTAGATTCTTGGAAGCTCAAGCTACCTGTCTCCATGCATCGACGAATACAGATGATCCTTAAGACTATGGTAATACTGTCGAGGATGAGTTTCCACAACAACAAAGGCATAAGACTCGGCTCCTCTGGTAAGGCTGCAGGAAACATCCTGTGTCTCATCATGCATTCAGAGTGAAATAGGATGAATCCCCATCTCCACACATCATTTCATGTTGCATCTCTATGCAACATATACCTTCCCTTGACAAATCTGACTCCCATGTAGACTCTTTTGGCACTCGAACATACCGCCAATGGCTCAATGATATGTCTGAAGTTACATTGGATTACGGTCTCTGAATTCGTGCTGCAAGCATGATTCCTGTACGGAAATGATCAATGTTTGGTCGAGACGACCATGATATAGCACATCTTTGGTCCCACCTCTCGTCTTGTCAGGTTCAGAGTTGCTAGAGCGAACTACAAAAGTTTCTCTTGAGTAGTTAGGTGGCTGTAGTCACGATGGTCAGACCGAGCGGGATCAGGACCATATAAAGTGTGAGTTTCATCTTGTAGAACGGAACAAACAGCGAGGTGACTGCGAATGTTCTTGTGATTTCAGGAGGAGACTCGCTTGCTTTGCTTGAGCTTCTCATATGCTTGTGAGCTCGCTACGTGTGACACGTAGGAGATCGATCCCGGAATCGATAGGCCAGTGGAGGCTTGAGGTCAGCACGTGTCATGTGTTGCAAACGATACATTCGAATCAAATATGAAACTGTACAACCAGCTACCCAACATGGAAAATGCGAATGCAGCAATGAAAGTTCATAATTGGATTCCCAAGCGGGGAAAGCATGCCATTGTGTTTCAGTGTCATATGAAGACTTGTTGAATGTACACTAGGAACCTGTCAAGCTCTTCAGTGTGCCCCCTAAGCTACCCAGAGCACCAGTAAGCTTCGCAAGAGCATAAAGTGCATTGTTCTCAATCTCTCCTGTAGCAGCGTTGAGGCCGATCAGTACCGCTCTCAGACTGTTCTCGCCCAATATCACGCCCTCGGGAATAGTCTCTCCACTTTCAGCATTGAGTTGAAGAACCATGGCGCCTAGACTGGCCAATGTAGTCGGAACCTTTGGTGGTTGCCAGCCGAGTTCGTAGGGGAGTTTCTCTTCTTCGAACAAGCTGCGGACGTACTCCAATGGTGCTACTCCAGTGATTGGGTCACCCATTGTGGACAGGTAAAGTGCTGTCTCGCCATAAGAAAGGATGAATTGAACAGGGCTGTAACTGAAGTTGGGGTCTCTGGCGGCCTCTGTGCTGATGCGGTTGTATCTTGCCTTCGCAGCAACAGGTATGGTGGCATCTGTCATACCACTGTAGTAAGCAAGTACCGAGTCCCAGATGGTTTGATTGAAGGAGTGATTGTCGCCCGTGGTGGCGTCAGCGCGCGATAGAGAGCCATCGTGCTCTATAACAAAGTCGTGACGATCAAGCATGTCGAGATCGAAGTACAGGCCAGATGGCAAAGGATTGGGATTCGAGGCAATGCCTGCGGTACCTACGACTGTAGAGAAATCGGCACCGACGTTCAGGCCCCTCTTCAAGCAGTCGATCAAGATGGGGATGGTGTATCCTTTGCCGCTTCGAGGGCAGATGTCATGGTTCGCCAGCGAATTGAGACCAGGACAGGGAGAGCGAACTATTGATTGGTCAGAGGGACCTCTTTGTTAGGACGAGCATAACACTACCTTCTCCTTTTTGTGCTGGGTGCCAGGCTGGGTAGTTGCCGGAAGCACTGCTTGAGGTGCTAGCGGGCTCAGCTACAGGTTTGCGAGGGAGCACGCCGGCCTCCTTACGCATGTTGCCCATTCCCGGGAATGCAGAGGCATACTGAGCTAAAAGACCAACGAGTACAAACGATACAGACTTCATATTGCAACAGCACTTCAATTGACACTCGACTGGAACGATCACAGATGAGGAAGCACCTAGCACCTACTTTATGAACTTGGGACAGACTGACCAATTCCATGACGCTTCGTTTTGCCATTGGTTCGAGTAACAAAACGGGTTGTATGGTAAAAGGTTGCTCGTCACTGGACCGGATTTCGACACCATAGATCGTCACGGATCTGCGGATCAACAGATCTAAGGCGGCACGCTGACCATACTGGGCAATCGCACAGAGCGATACGCACGAAGGGATGCTGGCGATTGGAACGTGCTGTGTTGTGAGAGTTGGTGGAGGGCCGAATGCCTCGGTTGAACAGGTGAGTTCGACAAGTGTGACGAATAACAGAGAACATGGTGGCCGTGGAACGCATGATTTTAAGCTTAAAGCCGGTCTCCTAAGACAGCGCCCAGACATGACACTTCTGGAGTTTGTGTCAAAAGGCGTTTTCTGCCTCGGTCTGTTGTGTTTGAAGATCTGTCATGGCCTGTCACCATGTCAGCAATGCAGAATAGTAAACTCGTCAAGAGATAGGGCAAAGGGCAGCCGTTGATGTCGGGAAAGTGCAGCTGGTGGTACAAGAGCGGATGAAGCCGAAGACAGCAAAAGGCACGTGAGGCAATGTGGTGGGTGACAGGGCGCGTAATGGTCAAACACACGGACAGCAGAGGTGAGGATGAGTGCCTCCGGACTCTAAGAGACTCCTCTGCTGTTTCAGAAGACAGGAAGAAACACGATCCAAACTATTCGAAGAAGGTCAAGCATGATGATGGCATTTGATCTCTCCGCAAAACGCGGGTCTGAGCACGGTGCAGCGATCATTGGGCCCGAGAGTCGCGGGGACAATGATGCTTGTTGAAGGGAAGGAGCGAAGAGTCAAGCCAAAGCCAGCACCACCAGGGAATCCGCTCATGTCGAGAACAAGTGAGTGCGCATAGACGACTGGACTGAGCTGCAGTGTCCCACAATGGCAGAGGCCGATGCAAGCGCGGGGCCTCTGAACGAACCCGTCCCTTCTCACAGTCCCTCCGCGTCGACACCCACGTCAACCCAAGCACAGCAACCTTCTCCTGCCTTTGTCGCGCCCAGTGACTATCTACGCCCTCGCGAGAGGGCCCATGTCTCCAAGTCCCGAGGTCCTATGAGCCCCCTCGACCACGAGCAGCTCGATGGCCTGGTCAGTCGACCCCACCTGTCTGTTCCGTTGGCTCTCTTCTAACTCCCATCTCCAGCGAGCTATCCGCGAGTTCCTCAAAGTCCGCACAAGCTACGACGTTCTGCCCCTCAGTTATCGCCTTATCGTCTTCGATACCGCGCTGTTGGTCAAGAAGAGTCTGAACATTCTCATCCAAAATGGTTCGCATACGAGACCTCTCACCCTCCAATGACCTCTCCGGCTGACCTTCAAACAAGGAATTGTTTCTGCTCCGCTATGGGATTCCAAGACTTCGACCTTCGCTGGCCTCTTGACCACCTCGGACTACATCAACGTCATTCAATACTATTGGCAAAATCCCGATGCCCTAGCCCAAGTCGATCAGTTCCGACTCAACAGTCTCCGCGACATTGAAAAAGCAATTGGCGTGCAGCCCATAGAGACTGTCTCAGTACATCCTCTTCAATCCCTATATACTGCCTGTCGCCGCATGCTCGAGTCTCGTGCTCGTCGTATTCCGCTCGTGGACGTCGATGATGAGACACAACGCGCCATGATAGTCAGTGTCCTGACTCAGTATCGCATTCTCAAGTTTGTTGCCGTCAACGTGAAGGATACTCAAAACTTGCGCAAGCCTCTGCGAGACATTGATTGCGGCACCTACGGCAACCTGCAGACAGCCACAATGGAGACACCCGTTATGGATGTGATACATTTGCTTGTTAAATACAGCATATCGAACGTCCCTATTCTGGACAGCGATGGTAATCGTTTCTGCTCGCCAACTCAACGAGCACCTTGCTAACAGCCCAACAGGCGGTGTCGTCAACGTTTTCGAAGCAGTAGATGTCATATCGCTTATTAAGGGTGGTGTATATGACGATCTGAACTTGACTGTCGGCGAAGCTTTGCTCAAACGCTCTGAGGTATATACATCTGACGCTGCATCCCACATGTTCCGTGGCTAACACGCTTGAAGGAATTTCCTGGCATTTTTACTTGCACCCTCAACGACCGCCTGGACTCAATCTTCGACACAATTCGAAAATCACGTGTCCACCGTTTCGTTGTGATTGATGAGGACAAGAAGCTCAAGGGACTGCTTACTTTGAGCGATATCTTGGAGTACGTACTCCTCGAAGGCGAAGGAGATGAGTTATGATGAATTTTGGTTTTGATACCCATGGTAAGTTGGAGGCCTCCACGAGTACCACATTTCAGTTTCCTCTACAGACTATATGGAGAATTATTTGTACAACATCTTGCAGTTCAGTATTCCATTGCCGTGGGACTCAGTCAAGGATGTGTTATTTCCTGAAGAAGTTCGACTACTGCTTGCACGAGTCGTCGTGCGGTTAATATGCAGGTGTAGCAAGATGTTGTAAACGGTAAGAGGTAGCCTACGTTCGGATCGCTCGCGATCTAAGGATCTTCGAAGGAGAACACGAAGGTGCACATCATGAGGTGACACTGTGACAGCCGAGCACCTTTCCCCGCACCATTTTTCCGTCGATGAAACATGGTCTCTTACCGACAAGGAACATTCACCTACAAAAATTGTGCCCACCGGAGCTGAAGCGACCCCCCCTCGACGGTCCTGTCTGAAGACGGCCGGGTAAAGATCAAGAGATCGGCATGCTCTGCACTCTCTCCGCCAGGATTGCCATTGATTCGGGACAACGTTGTCCGGCCTCTCTGACCGCAGGCATGTATATCATCCCACATAGACGACGCTTCCGTCTGCAATGGTATCGCGTTAACTACCATACTTTCATGTCACGAGACTTTTCGGATCAACCAATATGAGGTCTGCTCCCATCCCTGCTCTACTTCTTACAGCCCGCCTCATTGGAGCTCAGCCTACTCATGCTGCGAACCATACTGGTGCTTTCTGTCTTGAGATACCCAAAACTGCATCTGGAGCATCAATTGAACACGATCCATCTTTCGCATCTTTCTCATTCGAGCCTGCCTTCTGGGTAGAGTTCTTTGGCAATTCAAGCACGCCGAACCAATTGGCCTTCAACCTTCTCAATCGTATCGTCGACCATGGTGGTCAACCAACTATTCGGCCGGGTGGAATTACGATGGACTCTATGATCTTCAACGTATCAGCAGGTGACCCTGTGCGTACCACGAATCTCAAGGGTGGTGTTTATCGGACGACAGTGGGACCTGCCTACTATGAGAGCTGGTCCAACTTCCCTGATGGCACCAAATTTGTCTCTACCTTGAACTTTGGCAACGATTCACTCGACATTGCTCGAGATATGGCAGTCGCCTCCGTGAAATACGCAAGCAATGACAGCATCAGCTTCTTTGAGCTTGGTAACGAGCCAACAAACTATCCGAGTTCGCGATGGAAAAATAGCACTCGAGCCTATGTCCAGGAATGGCAGAACTGGACGGCTCAGATCGATGCAGCCGTGAACTCGACCTTGGGTAACGACGCAGCACTCGATTTTGGTCGTGAGCGCTGGTGGGCGTCGTCGGCAACAACGGATCAAAGCGGTCTGGAAGTTCGTCCAGCTGCTCTGATTCCTGCTGGTATCGATTCTAACAATCAGGTGGCCGACTATTCCATTCACTCATACCCATTCTCGACCTGCGATCCAGCCAGAGCTGTGTTGGCGACGACTCAGAATATCTTGAATCAGACCGAGCTTGAACGATATGCGGACGAGGAGATATATCCTTCGGCCAAGGCTGCGCTCGATGCTGGCAGCCGGTGGATCATTGGAGAATTCAATTCCATCTCTTGCTCCGGAAATCCTAACGTCTCGGACACTTTCGCGCAAGCCTTGTGGGTTATCCAAAGCGAATTGATATATGCTGCACGCAATGCCTCTGCTGTTTACCTGCACCAGGGAGCAGCCTTGGTGTTCCAAAGCAGTCAACAGGTCAACTCTGCGGGCCAAGACGGTTCCCCTGGCTATTCGACCTACGACATGTTTTATCCTCGCGATAGTGACAAGCGTGGTCCAGCAAGAGTGTTGCCTAGCTTCTCCAGTCAGCTCTTTATGGCTGAAGCATTTGCGATGCCTAACACTCGTATCCGTCAGATTGAGACACCTCTGGGTGTAGATAAGGACTACTTCTCAGCATACGCGTTCTACGCTAAAAACAAACTCAACAAGCTGGCTATCGTCAACTCCAAGCCATACTACGCTAATTCGACGAGTGACTTCTCTGTGGCGCTAGACATCTCTAGTTACGCGCATCCGAAGAAGGGTACAAGAGCATGGTTGAAAAGACTGACAGCTCCTCATGTCGATGAAGGGAACGCCAATAGGACCACTTGGGCAGGTCAATCATTCCCTCAGGGCAACGTGGTGGGAGACCTCGCCGTAGAGGAAGTCGGCCATGATGGTATTGTCCATGTCAGGGGTAGCGAGGCAGTACTCGTTTTCTTTAACAAAAGAGATGTAAGTATGGGTGCTTGCTGATTGTCTGCGCTTGGGTGTGCCTTGTGTGCAGATATTCATATTCGCGTACAATGACCCCTCAAGTACGTACGGCCACAGTCAGCTGAAAACTGGGCATCCCGTCCGCTCTGCCATACATAAGCAGTTGAACGGCAGATTAGTACTACGGTGGGTGACCACGTGGGAATCCCTGCTGCTGTACGTTTTGTTTTGGTATCCCAATTTAGCAGCAAAGCGTTCTGTCTCTCCTTACGATGTGCCTTTTGTAGTTTTTGAACTGCTTTTTTGAAGCAATTACTCATGCGTGTCCTGCAAATCAAGCCTTCTTCGGCTTTCGGCTCTAGTTGTTCTCGGACACATGGTCTGCATACTTCGCATCCTGGTCATCTATGATAGACGATGATCATCCCAGTGTGTGTCATAATGGATGGTAGATGAGTGCCCCCAGCCTCTTGCCTGTGTTTCCAGATTTTTCTTCTGGATTATAGAGGGATGACGCAAATCAGATCACACAAGAACACGTCCTCGACATTCCGTTTGCAATTAACATTGTACCCACAGACCGGACTTTTCTCTGGTCTAGATTGTAAAAATCATGTATGGAAGGAAGATATTTTGTTGACAGTATGCAAAACGGTTGATGTTGTGAAGACCCTGACCTTAGACTGATTGTTCTGCATCGAGCATCTTGAACCAAATACACAGATTCAAAGGTCAAATATCACCAGATCGTATGCGCTTATTACAGACCATCGATCACATCTTCTATCATCAAAAATTCGGTGAGGCACGGGTATTATTTGTTTCTGCTCACAATGGCATGCGAACATAACCAACAGCTTGCGATGCCTATTGGCCCACAACGTGTCTGCCAACAACTCGGCTGGAGCGAGCGATCATCTTCGTGAAATCTTGGGAAGATGGAGAAGCTGCAAGAAGGTCCATCCGGATCAATGTGTGCTCGTCTGCGAGTCCTTGACGAGGGTGTCTCGATCTTTTGAACGGATGCCTGTCGAAAGCTCTCCCCACACCGTTAGGAAAGAGCTTCCCATGCACGGTTGCCTTTTCTGTGGGGAACCAAGGAACATGGACAGGCACAACGACAACGATTGCAACGGACGACGGTACAGAACTGCCGTCAAGCATACAAACTTAAATCTTGGGCTTCTACCGTTCATACCAACGTCTCTTGTCTGTGAAATTCACGAAAAATAGCGGAGAGAGTGATATCGATCGTGCCTGACAACCAAGCCACCCAGCCACCGAAGCGCCTGCAAGCGAACTCGTGTGTTGACGGAACACTCGGACCTGCTAGCCTTGCAGAGATCGACAGCGTAAGAGAAACAAAGGCTGGGGGTTGGCGTCTGCGGTCGACCATTGCTCAGCATGATTTTGCTGGGATGGCTGGTCCGAGGTTGGGCAGTACGTTCAAGCTACAGCTCATGTTTCGCTTCAGGTGACCGCCAGAGCCAATGAATGGCAAAATCGTGAGCAAGCCGACGTGAACGAGGAGGTGCAAACCACCTGAGTGGCTCAATGGCTAGGATTAGACCCTCGATAGTGGGTTACAGTTCCCACTAATCTATATATCGACCTGGGAACGGGCGGGAACACTGACAACAAACAGGATGCAGGTCGAATGAGAGGTCAAACAATCACCTTTCACTCTTCCCAATTTATTTAGTATCCTGCAAGACAAATCACCTTAGTATCTTCCTCCTTCGTACTCCGCTTTCCAACTTCTTTTCCAATCCGACAAGGACCTTCAGTTCGTTCTTGTTTTCCTTCCGAGTTGTTCAAGGACAGTTCGTGAGGTCTTCAAGAAAGAACACTTGACATCCACCAAGCTGGATTTTGAAGCAAGAGTAAGTGCATCCCGATATATTCAATGATCTGTGCAATCACTGACAGGAAGCTCTCAGGTCCCCATCCCTTTCAGTGGTATGCTTGTCTTCGCTGCCTTCAATTGATACCCAGCTCACAGTCTGCAGTCTTCCCGTCCACGTATAGGAACGATACTGTAACCAAGTCTACAGAGATCAAGGTAGAAGAGCAAGTCAAGCTTTCTAACTTGCACGGCGGACGGGAAGGTCACGAAACTCGATACACCTCATCCCAGGCCCCTCCGTCCCGCCGCTTTGAAGAGGAAATCAAAGTAACAGAAAAAGACCGCTACCGCCCTCTGGCGAGTAGAGAGGAGAACGTTTACGCCTACGAAGAAGAGCGTGCGTCCCAACCCGCCAGACAGACCAAAGTCAACATCGGACAAGACCAGTAAGTCAATGTTCCTCCTCTCCTCTTCCTCTGTCAGCTTTCCACCCCAGTATGATCAGCATCGCTCCACCGCCTTTTGCGTTTCTGAGCATCTCGCTTCGGCACGCGCGGGCGGAGCGGGCGGTTCAGGCACTAAAGCAGTGACATGAACCACCTCTCCACCCACTAGCGTGTTGCCATGTCAACTTGGGTACCCATGCTGCTCGTCCAAGCTTCTCTCGTTCACCCATATCCTCCTCTTCACCTGACTCTCCCTTCCCGCACCGTTGCTTCTCTTCTTCGCTCAGACCAGTCCCACTGATAAGCCCAGCTACCGAGAACCCTACCAACGTTACGTCGACGCACAGATTGACGTTAAGGACAAGTCCTACGACCATCATTACCGTACCACTCACGGTCCCGCTACCCATCTTGAACCAGAGATCGAAGTTACCAAGCGTGACTATCATCGCCGCACCAGCCCAATAGCTCAGGACTCTTACGTTCAGGACGCTTCCGGGTCTTACGTTCAAGGCTACCCCAACACTACATCTGTTCGTGACTACTATCACGCCTCCCCTACCCACGAAGAAGTACGAGTCAAGACCGAGACCCGTACTACTGTCGACCCTCCCAAGAAACGCAAGTTTGACATGGGATACTACGACGACGAAGGCCAATATCACTCTTTCCGTGACGGACTTCACCGCGCTGCTGACCACGTCCTCCACCCTATCCACGGACCTCGTCACCACCACCAGCATCACCAGCACCGTCCACACTCTGAGCCCGTTGGGGAAGTTATTGAAGAGCGTGAGACTGTGACTGCCATGCCTTCTCCTCGTCGTTCCGCTGGACGCTCCGGTCCTAGCAGTGCTGTCTCAATACCCTGCCACCATATCCGCATTGGTGATCTGCTGTATCTCCAAGGTCGCCCCTGTCAGGTCATTCGCATCACCACCTCTTCTCAGACTGGTCAGCACCGTTACCTTGGTGTTGACCTCTTCACCAAGCAGCTGCAAGAGGAGTCATCTTTCATCTCCAACCCTTCACCATCCGTGGTCGTCCAGCAGATGTATGGACCTGTGTTCAAGCAGTACCGTGTGCTTGACATCCGCGATGATGGCCATGTGGTTGCCATGACCGAGACTGGCGACGTCAAGCAAGGCCTTCCCGTCATCGACCAGAGCAGTCTGTTGCAGCGTCTCACCGATGCCTTTGACCAAGGTCGTGGCAGCATCAGGGTTCTGGTCCTTAGCGATGAAGGTCGCGAGCTTGCCGTTGATTACAGAGTTGTCAACGGAAGCAGACTCTAGATCTGCGCAGGTACGTTTGCTCTTGTTAGTCTCTGTAGCCACTAACTAACCATTGGCAGGAACAGACTACGACCGACTAGGACTGTCAACTGTCGAGACGACGCAAGACTGCAGCCGAAAACGTGAGAACGCCTAGATTGTTGACCATAAACGATATATGTAATGCCTTCCTTTGATAGTTTGAATGATAGCCGGAAATTGAAACGAGAGATTTGATCATACACACGAAAACATTCATGACTAGTGCACATGTGACGGCGTTTTGATCGATAGACAGGACTGACTAGTATATGAAAGGTCAGAAACCAGAGGGAGTAGTCGAATCAAACCTGATTTGCTATGCTCGTCCTCGCCGACTATGTCACTCTACGCGTCAGCGCATTCTAGCTCTCGACCAAGAATTCAAGAGGAACAATCAAGGCATGCCATGCTGTATTAGCCAAACCAACTTAATGATCTGAGGTCTGGTGACTATAGGGTCGTCCTCAAAAAGAAATACAGGAACGTGCCAGCTGCTTGCCTGACCTGTCGAAAGTTGGTACAGCACTATATAGCAGAGCGGACGCGTCAGCTGGTACCTGCTTCATGGTCGAGCGAAGCGACTCGATGGGCGCATGTGTTGCAGCAGCCATGTCGTGGCGATCCTGTCAGGTATTTCGGGAGGAAAAGATGAGCGAACCCAAGACCACGTTGGCAGATGCCATTGGGAATAGGCAAATGCTATCGCCCGCGTTGGCCACAGCCACAGAGGCAATCGGTAAAATTAGAAAGGCGGCCTCGGAGCTCGTCGCGGCCGCTTGGCCATCAAGGCCGAAACTCCCGAGTTTTGTGGGGTTGGAGGCAGCTCTGACGATGTCTAATAAACGGTCGACGAACCTCCGATGTTCGAAACAGGGCTGTCATCTGCTTCGACCTGTTCCAGCTGCAGGTTCCTGGTGCATGGACCTTGAAGAAGGTACCGGGAATAGGCGCTACTTGTTGCAGCACTAATCGGAGCAGTTAGATGAGTTGTCGCGTCGCATAGTTGGAAGCAGATTTGAAGCAAGAAATACCCAAGCTGAATTGAGTTGGAGTTGCTCAGAGACCGCGTCGTCATCTCGTGTGACGTAAAAACTGGTTGCGTGTTGTGGTTTGCCTGTCTCGCACCAATTCTTCCAGCTTCCAACTACAAACTACTTTACGTGTCTCGACTGTCTCTCGTTTTTCCCCCTCAATCTCAAACATCTCAATCCACTCCATTGACACGACAGCAATTCGACACAGCATGCTTTCCGAGGGCACAACATTAATCGGCGAGAGCGGCAAGAAGTACCTCACCGTCAGCTCGTTAGGCCAAAGCAACGTCTGGACAGCCGTTGAACAGAGCAACGACCCGAAGAAACCTGTCCAAGTCGTCGTTATCAAAGAGCCCGGCGAAGTCGACACGGAACCAGGATGGCCCAGCTTCCAGAACGAGATGGTCATGCATCAAGTCTTCAAGGACTCCCCGGGCATCAGACAGCAAATCGACAGAATTCCTCCTACCAAGGCCGGAGGCCCACCAATGATCGTTTTGGAGATTACAGAAACGACTCTCTGGATTGCACGCACGAAACGACCCATGTCTCTTGCCGAGATCAAGACCGTCGCCAAAGATGTCCTCATCGGCCTACGCGATGTCCACGCCAAGGGCCTTGTATACGCAGACCTCAAGCCTCAGAACATCATGGTTGACGGTTTCAGTGCCGAATCGGAAGAAAAAGACGACCATCTCAAGGCAACGCTAGGCGATCTAGGTCTCGTCATGGAACCCATGAACGGCAAAGTCCAACCTATTTCGTATCGTGCACCCGAAGTCTACCTTAAGGGCGACATCACTTCTCGAGTCGACGTGTGGGGTTGGAGTCTCATCTACTGTCACCTGCTAGAAGCCCGCACCCGCTTCTCCAAGACTGGTCTTTACGACGACCTTGAGACCCAGAACGGAGGCATGGTCGAAAGAGAAGAAGCCGTTAAGAGTGCTTTGATGAACGACTACAAGCTGCAAAACGACCCCGTATACGGAAACGTTCCCCTACCGCAAAACGACCCAAACAAACACAAGGGTGACCAATGGGAGCTTCTGCGTCAGCGAGGTCTGGAAGAAGGCGAAGTCGATTTCCTCAGATGGGTCTTGAAAGCCGACCCCTATCAGCGGCCGACTGTCAATCAGATCCTGGAGAGCGGATGGTTAGACAAGACTTCGGAAGAAGTTGTAGCTGAAGGTTTCACCCCTCCACAATTTGAACATCTGGAGTACGACCCAAAACGCGCCTCGCCAGACGAGTTTGCAGCACAGGAGAGGCAAGAGGCATCCAACAACCAACAAGACCAAGGCCAATACTTTGGGCATACTCGACCAGCGTTGACGGAGAAGAGATACCGCAGCGCAGAAGATGAGGTACCTGTCAAGAAGATGTACGTGCCTGATGACTCGTTGACGGCGCCGGCAGAGAAGCAGCAGCAGCAAGCAGGGCTTACCACTTCTACCCTTCCTACCCAGCCTGTTCAGACAAGCTCGTCAGCCGTGCAACCCACATCATTCGAACCTGTGCAGTCGAGCGCCACGTTACAGCCCACTCCATTCAAGGACGTGGGCACCTATCCCCAGGAAACTTCGGCCCCTATTACCTTCGGCGGCAATAGCTCTGTCCAGAGCAATGTGGCTGCTACACCGTTCAAGAGTATGGACACCACTGGAAGTACAGCCATTCCCGCGCAATTTACAAGCTCCACATCGAGCAACATGGATCCAAGTCAATTCACCGACGTCAACACCCTCAACGATAAATCGGCACCTGTTCAATTCATGAACATCAATGAGAACAATCAGTCGATCACCACTCAGAGACCTACCTTGAAAAAGAACAACACCGGTACCTTCCTGTCGTACCAATAAACTTTTCTCGATAAGAGAACCTTCCAAGAGGAGGAGGAAAGCATTATTAAGGGCTGAACTATTTATCTTTTGTAATCATTAGCCTTGGTCAGAGCAGAAGGAGCTTCAATTCGCAAATGCATTTGGTTATTACAAGAAGAGAAGATCAATCCGAACCCCCCCCAAAAAAGCCTCGCTAGTACTGTGAACCATTCTTCCCTTTCGCTGATCGTGACATCGTGAAATACGAAGGAGTCGTGCTCGCTACTCATCCGTCTTGATTGAGTTCTTGACTCCCCCAACCACAGTCTCACTGACGTTCTGAACCCCTTCCCCGACACTGATAGTGCCAGATTCAACGGCATGCTTCACGCCATCGACAACAGTCTCTCCCACATTCTGGACGCGATGGCCAGCTTCCTTGCCAGCCTCGACAGCGCTCTCCGCCATATCAACCGCAGCTCCCTTGACCCTTTCAAATTCATTCTTCGCCTGCTCACCCACAGATCCAAAATCCTGAGGCCATTTCTTGGTGGCTTTGAGAACCATGTAGTAAGCTGAGATGATGAGAACGTGGATGCGCTCTTTCAGTACCATGCTAAGACCATGGCCCAAGAAACCTTTGACGACTTCGGCATCAAGACCACTGTACAGGCCTCTAACGCCTTCGGAACGGTAAATGTTGCGCAAAGAGCGAATGATGGCGAGTTGTTGTATCTGCTGCCAAAAGACCAAACGTAAGACTTTCTTGGACTTGGCCGTGATTTTCGAGTCAGAAGATAGATCTGGTTTCTCGAGGTAGGATGGTGGTTTGCCCTGCACTTCCTCTGCCATTGGACGAGAGACTTGAGCACGGCTTTTCGCTAGACTGAACGGGTAGGTTACTGTTGATGCTGTTGCTTTTGACATTGCGGCGATGAGGAACAATGCCTTGGGTCCTGGCTTTTCGCGTTGAGAGCGAGGGAGTAATGTTCTCTTGAGTAGGTTCTGAAGGAGGAAGGTCAAGGCAGGATTGAGGGTAAGAATCAGACTGGCACTGTAGCCGGCCCAGAAGCCTTTGAGACCACGCTCTTCACGGATCTGGAGGAAAATGTCCTTGATGCTGAGTTTGGAGGCCATGCCTGGTGGCAGGCTGGAAGTCTTGTCTCTTGCGGCGATGAGAGCGGCAGTCTGTTTCCTGGTCACAATCTGGGCGATTGGTGTCGTAACGAACTTGGACAAAGCCCCAGCGGCGATGCCAATGCTCAGCTCATTGAAGATAGGCAGGGACTTTGTGCCCAACTTCTTCTGCTCTCGTTGTCTAAAGGCAGTGTATGCGAGGAAGAACAGGAAGCTGTCAATGACACTCTTGGCCGTGTCGGTCGCACAACCGTTCCAGAAGGCTTGTAGTCCTCCTTCGTGTGTGTATATCTTCTGTGCTGCATCGAGCAAGCTGGTGTATTCGGCATCATCTGCATCTTTCGCGGCCGAGGTGGCTTCTCCAGGCGACTTGAGTTGTTGTTGGACTTGGAGGCGAGTGATGACGAGATCGAGCGGGTATAGGATAAGATGCGACAAAGCGGTGCCAGCAGAACCTGCTAGAGCATGGCCCAATGCTGGTAGACCAATCCCATCGGTAGTCGGACCTCGGCGTTGATCATGTTCCTGGATCTTGTGGTAGAGCTCAAAGGCGTCCTCGAAGCCATAGTCAGCAGAGTAGTTCAAGCGGTCGACGGCATTCATGAAGCGTGTTACCAGCTGACTGTTGTAGACGGACATGGTGAGAGTTGTTTCTACAGTCAAAGTCAGCAGGGCACTTCGAATGTCAGGGAGCGGTCGAGTTCACACGCACCTTTTAACGTCGACTTCGACGCACTCGCGACTCTGCGGGGCAATGGTACTTGGACTTGGTATACTGCGGAGTCGTGCAGAAAAGACAGCACCTTTGTCGCCTGTCTTAACATGCAGGCCGCTACCTATATCATCACCCCACATGCTTTCCCGGATTTTCTGTCGTCATCGCTACAACTTGACGAACCGAGGCATGTGACAGTCCCAAAACAGTGTTCAATTTAAGAAAGAATATTACTTTTGATCAATACCCACGTCTAAATCAGTGGGCAACGACAAAGAATGTGTTGGTGATGAGGCAAACCACCATCACCAGCAAACCATAGATGGCCAGCGCAAGACTGGCTTTACGCAAGATGCTTCCACTATTCCATCCACCCGACACTGCTTCACCATCCGCGTCTGTCTCTTCATCATCGTCCTCCTTCATCAGTCGTTGGTGGTGAGGCGAGTCTGGTGACGAAATCTTGTAGTAGAACAGACCAGGAAGAATGAAACTGATCGACGTGCTTCCCGTGCTGCCAACGTATGCGAGCACCACCGACAGAGATGAGACTGTCATGGCCACAATATAGCTCAAAATAATGATCGCTGTCGTGATGACTGCAAAACGTCTGTCGCTCATCTCGCCGCGACCTTTCTGCGAGTTGCTCGCAGAGTTGAGAAGGGTTGAGCGAGATGGCGAACCGTTGACCGAGGCATAGTCCAGCTGCTTGCGCGAGGCCGGACGCCATTTGAGTACTGCGTCAACCGAAGCACGGCAAGGGTGCACTTGCAGAGGATAAGAGAACATGACAAGCACAACGATGGCTGCTTTGCCGATGGTCGATGCTACGGAAGGAATGTCTAGAGCAGGTCAGAACCATGTTACACCATGGAAAGTGGACGATAGGCTTACACTGCGCGACAATGTTGCCAGCGACATTGTCACCAAAGGTCAGATAACCAGTGATAGCAACTAGCAGGTAGATGCTACCGGAACTACCGATACTAGCTAGAACGACAGAGGTCGTCTTGAAGGAGCTATTGTCCTCGATCTCGTTGAGGATGGAGAACATCTACTAGAATGAGCACTTGAAAGGGTGGTCAAAGCGGGTGATACTGCTTACGTTTTGATGACAAGTATAGGCAAAGACGATGACGGGGAAACTGGCCAGGACTGGTACGATACCCTTGTCTGGCACAATGCTGATTTCGCCCTTGAGGCCCATGTCATCGCCTTTTGCGAAGTGGTAAACGACCAAAACAACGAGGTAGCCAATCGAGATGAGTGCAACGATACTGGTGTACTTGAGCGAGTCGAGTCTTCGGAGGAAGGAGAGAGGAATAACAACAAGCCTGGTCGCGTGTTAGGAGGCAGCCACGGGAGGACAGCAATAGGGCAGGCACGAGCTCACATAAAAGCAGTAACCCAGAAATGTCTGTCCAGCAGATAGTCGGCAGCAGGAGTGTCTGTGAAGCCGCGAACGACGCCCGGCATGAGATCACCAATAATGATGAGATAACTGATTCCAACACCGAAACACTTGATAGCGATAGCAGCATCAAAGATGACGGCAGCGTTGGGATATGTGATCTGACTCAGAGCAAAGAAACTGGCGTTTCCACGATCCAGATATCTGGCGCATCTTGTTTGGAGGTAGAGACCGAAGCCCGAGGCAAGGCCAGACCAGAGGATGACAAGGATACCGAGCAGGATGCCCATATTGGACAGAGCAGAGGGCATGGCCAGCACGCCGGCACCGACAATTGTGTTGACCAGATTGATGACACTGCTGAGCCAGCTGGCGTGGCCGTGGAGACCGGTCTCTTTGCGACGAGGACGGCGCGACATGCTGGCGGTACTGTTTGGGCGGGATGAGTCGTCGCTGTGCGCCGAGCGAATCGAGGCGTAACCGGTCATGCTGCGTCTTGTCCGACTGGAAGATGTGAATGCTGAGCCGGCAACAAGGACTTTAGCAGTAGCGACAGACCATGGTATAAGAGGAATTGCGAGGCAAGACAATCATGTCTCCGATCGCTATCGGCCGGCCAAGCCACGCCGAGCGGCTCCCGGCTCCCGGCTGCCGATGAGCCTGGAAACCTTGTCACAGGAAGCTCGCCATCTCCCGTCATCCATGCAACAAACACATCACCACCGTCACCGTCCCAAAAGGAATCCTCGTCACGCGACCATGTCGTCCATCGCACAGGATACAGCTTCGCAGACCCTACACTCCCTTGAGCAACGATTGCAACGCGTGCATTTCCTCCTGCACGGCACCTCTCCCACGCCCGACTCCGCAAAAACGCCCACCGACACTTCCACGAATCAATCCATTGCATCTAGACTACAAGCTTTGCAATCGTCATTCAATTCTGTCCTCAACAACTCAAAGAGTGCCCAGCATCTTGTCGCGCTGCGTGAGCCTCGACTGCTCTACTACACGAAACCAACACGTCTGACCCCCTTCTAGAATCACAACATCAACATGACGCTCCCGACATGACTCAGGATGCATTGACCGCCCTCGTTCTCTCCCACGCCCCATCATACCAGGCTACCGCTGCCCGCCTGACTTCGCTCCAAGACTTGCCAGTCCCCGATCCCTCAGCATCGGCTGCTCTGATCCATGTATATCCCCGCCTACAACGTGCCGCGAACAGACAAGAAGACCAGCAAAATACTATTGCCCAACTGCGACGCCAAAGTCTTGCTCTACTGGCAAGATGGTATGATCTAGGAATCATCACAATGGACGACTGCTGGACTGAATGGGAGGCCCGACTCATGCACCAAGAAAAGCTCGTCAGAAGAGCAGAGGCCGACAAGAAACAAGCCGATGATCCTCTTTGAACGATTCAGTCGAGAGCTGTCTACTCAAGACGACAGCTTCGCCATCATGTCTTCGTACTGCTGCATGCCCCCTTCTAACTTCCTCAATCTCGTCTTGGATAGACGATACACGACTCCGCAGTTCGGTAAGCCATCTTCGCTACTGTCCGTGTCTTCATCAGACTCGCCTTCAGTTCCTCCGCTTGACTTTCTTGGCGACTCTCCTTCGATCACGCAACGCATGAAGAAGCGATCGTGCGTAATGAGCAAGATGGCGCCTTGGTAGTTTCGAAGCCTGAGGGCAAGTGCTTGTATCGTATCTGGATCCAGGTGCGTAGTAACCTCATCCAGAATGAGCAGGTGAGGTGGGTTCCAAAGTACTTTGGCCAGCGCCAATCGCACCTTCTGCCCGCCTGAAAGAAGGCTTATGGGTACCTCTGAGGTCACCTTTCCCACAAGACCCACAGAAGAAAGGAGGCCGCGGGCTTCTTGCTCAGAAACAATTTGGTTCGCGAACTCCATGAGATGCGTCAAAGCAGTCAAGCCAGGTCTGTCAGATGTGAGATCCTGGAGCTCCTCAACGGCTTGTTGAGAATACAGCCCGATTCTTGCTCTGGTGTGCTTTGCAACACTGCCCTTATTCGGCACATGACTACTCGTGTTGTCCGTCGACTTGGCAGTCATCAGAGAGACCAAAGTGGACTTTCCTGAGCCATTGAGACCAACTAGTCCAACTCGGTCTCCCAAGTGAATTGTGAGATTGACATCGCGCAAGATAGGTGTCTGTGTCTTGGCGCCGCTTTTGTAGTCGAAGCAGACATTTTCCAACGAGATCAAAGCGCCAGGGAAACGTAGATCAGAAGGGTGAATGGGGAATGACATGCGTGGTGGAGGATCAAAGTCTGGTACCTCGATTGCATCTCTTAGGCTGTCGTGCCAGCCCGCTCTATCTCTGTTGAGTTTGAACCTCGTGCCCTTGGCCGAGACCTCCATACCCATCCGCTCATTCAGCTTTTTCTGTCGGGAAGACATTTGCTTGAGTTTCTTGTCATCTCCGGAGCGCTTTGCCGTCTTGAGGTTCTGGTCAATCGTTGCTTGAATGTGTTTCTTTTGCTTGTCTTGAGCGGCTTGCATCTTGCTGAGGTATTTGTATGATTTCAATCTTGCTGTCTCGTAGCCGGAGACGTTGCCCTTGAAAGTCTCTATGCTCTGATTTCGGAGGACCAAAAGCTCGTCTGCAACGCCATCTGCAAAGGCTCGATCGTGGGTTACTGTGATGAGGGTGACGGAAGTGTCGAGAGTTTGGATGTACTTCTCCAGCCAGATGATGGATGGTAGGTCGAGAAAGTTGGTTGGTTCGTCTAGAAGGAGAATATCTGTAGATTGGCACAGTGCGCAAGCTAAACTGCAGCGTGTTTTCCAGCCTCCTGAGAGTTGTGATACGGGATTTTCGATGCGTTGGGTTGAGAAACCTATACCGAGCAGTATGGAGCGTGCTTTTGCTTCGGCGCTCGCAGCGTCCATCTAGAACAAGTCAGTATTGAACCGTTGCATGAGATTGGGACAGGACCTACCGATGAAAGAGATGCTTGTACATCTGTCAACATGTCCATGGCCTTCTGGGTCTCTTCTTTGACTGTCGTACTGTCCTCCAGCTCAGACTGGGATGAGTGCTTCAGTTGGTCAAGCCTGTTACTGTCAACAGCATATCTCAACTACAATTCGACACCTTCTTACCTCAACAAAGCATCAGCCAGCTTTTCTTCCAATGCTGTGAGCGTTTTCCGTGCTCCTAATCCTCTGACACCACTTGTTTTCGAGGCCTTGTGCCTCGCTTCGGCGACATCACGCTGTAACCGCTCGCACGTCAATTCACGATACACCCTCAGCATAGCCATAGGATCATCGACATTGTCCATTGCCGTTGACAATCTGCTGGCTTCGTGTAGTCTTCTTTCTCGCAGTCTATCGCTACGCAGGACATGCTCGAGAACAGTCTCGCTGGAAGACGAGGGTGTAGTAGATTCATCGTCTCCATCTTCCTGCACTTGACCAAGAAGCAGTACACGTATGGTGCCAGAGATGCCAGGAATGAGGCCTTCTGCCATGGCTCTCAAGAGTGTGGATTTGCCTACACCATTGCGGCCAACTAAGACGTAATGTCGACCGGGGTGTAATTGTAATTGGGCATGGCTTAGAATTTCATGATTACCAATTGTTACGCTGAGGTCTTTGACCGCGATCTGACTTTGAATGTAAGTCTCTTGTCCAAGATACTTTATTGAATATGGTCTACCCTACCTCTGTGGAAACCGATTCTTGTTTCTGTGCGTAGAACCGGCTTTGTTGGGCTGTGACGCTAAGGGCCCCTTTCTTAGATGCGACCATGGTTTCTCTGATGTCTGATACAAGATCTTGTAAGCCTTAGTGATCTTTATGTATCAACGATGTTGAGGAACACATTGAAGCTCCCATTATTCAGGTGGTCTCCCGACAGAGTACCGCATGATTAAGGTTTACTGCGGTGACCTAAACGGTGATCCTGCTGAGCCGCCAGGTCTGTTTTATCTTCGTGTTTGCAGACTCAGGTTACTTCTGCGAGAGCATTGCAGATATCAATCTGTAGGAGAACTTCAATACCTTGCTTGACATGTACTGCACGCCTATTCCACGGAGCTGTCAACGCGGTGTGGTTCGTCAAGCAAATGACAATCCAATCGGAGCGACTCGGGTTAATGGGCTTGACAAAGGATCTCAATTCTTTGCCAAGCTGAATGTGAGCTGGGTGGGTCACATATGAACTACATCTCATCTTGACATGTGATGATGTGCTCCGGTGTGTTGTGGTCTATTTCCGTTGGTAGGATACGTAGCATGCGATGGGGAAAGCTAAGGAGAATTAGACATGCAGGGGCGACCGAGACTCGGAGGCCGGCATGCAGGCAGAGCCTTTGCTGTAGAATCCGACTGAAGAGGACAAGCCGCGGGCGTTTCTTTCTCTGGAGTTCTCGATCCATTGTTGAAGAAGTACGCTTCCTGTGTCTAGGGCAACAATGGACTGCTATGAGCCCTGGGCCATGAGTCGTTTGCCAGTACTTGTGCGGCGACTGCGGAGAATTTGTCTCGGAGAGTGGGTCCGTTTGGCGGAGCAGGGTCTATATTTAAGAGTGAGCGTTCATGGCACGTATCGATGATCGATAGCGTCGACATGTCGAATGTTTTTGAGATTGGTATATCAATAGTGTCGGTAGGCATACTTGGTTGAAGCGCAACTGCTCACGCAGTGGTGCAGGGCCGCACCTGCCACCGTTCCCTTTTGATACGAACATTAGGTAGATGGCTTGATATGCATCTTGGCGGCGACGTGTTTCATCAACAGGGTTGCGTCGACTCCTGAAACTGTTAAGTCGGCAGTCTTCCCATCTGGATTGAGTCTTTGTTCTTGTCGCATCGACTTTGGTCGTCCTTTCTACGACAACCCCGTCCAAAAATCCAGAGCCGGACCGCCCCTCGTTTATCGTCTGCTCTGATATTCTAACTTTGAACCCTTTTCTTGCTGTCCTACCGGTTCTCCTTTCCCCGCCCACCATATACGCGCCTCGACCTTTCGCCAACAAACGTCTTGTGCGCTCCCACGACCTGAGCCTGAACCACACCCTCTTTTGTGCATTACCTCACGCCTGCTACAGCCTGACACGTCGTCACGGAGTAATCGTGCACTACTGTCATTTCTATCGACATCGCCATCGCCCTCGCTGCCGACGCCTTCCTTTCTGGTTCTGAAACAAAACGCCTTCATCCTCGCACCATATTCATGCCATACAGCTCCGGTTCACCATCTCTGCAAAAAATGGAGGCTAGTCGCATGTACGGCGCTCGCAAGCCTAGATTCAGCTGCGGTCAGATCATTGGCGATCCATTCGCCCTCGCTACTTCCTCGATAGCGATCGTACGTCGAAACAGGACTCCGCCTTCAACCAGCATCGATTACTGACTCGAGACGCAGATCGCCTGGCTCATCGCCTTTGTAGCTTCGGTCATCTCCAAGATCCATGGCCAATATCCCAACTACTCGTGGTGGGCGCTTGTCTACATGTTTTTCTGCATTGTAGGAGTTCTGGTTACGGTCGCCTCGGACTCCGTCTTCACCTACCACGTTGCTGTAAGCGAACCTCCACATGTCCTTCCTCTGCTTTCCCATGCTCATTCATTCGCAGATTGTGGGCTTCCTAGCTGCTGGCCTCGTCTTCACAACATCCTCGGTTAACTCCCTGGTCTACTCCTCAGATGGTGCCCACGAAGCAGCTGCAGCCGGCTTTATTCTCCTCTCAATGGTTGCTGTACGTTCCGATATCTCATCGCTGATCACGAAGAGCTCCACTGACATAGCGGCCGCAGATCGTCTGGATCTTTTACTATGGCTCCCAGCCCACCGCCTCTAGCCGCAACGTGATCGATTCCTTCGCCCTTCACAGAGACAGTCGCGTGCCGTCGCGCATGTCTCGCCAGCCTCAACACAACAGCTACCGTCCCGAGACCTCGGTATCGCAACAACCGCAAATGTATACATCGGCCCAACTTGGCGGCTTCGAGACTTCGTCGCCTGTCACCGGCTTCCCTGGAGGAGCATTGGGAGCGATGGATAGCAACCGTGACAGCGGCGCTCGCTACGGACAAAACAACTTGGCTCCTCACTCAGCAGCCACAGACCGACCCAACTCTACCGCAGTAGCTCCAGCAGAGTACCCTTACCGCGCAAAGGCCATATACAGCTACGAAGCCAACCCTGACGACGCCAACGAAATCAGTTTCATCAAACACGAAGTCTTGGAAATTAGCGACGTGAGCGGAAGATGGTGGCAGGCCAAAAAGGAGAACGGCGACACTGGTATTGCACCCAGCAACTACCTCATCTTGCTGTAGGGCTTATGCTACTCCACGCGCCGCGCTCTTGTTTGGGGACACACCGAACAACCTCTGCTCCTTTCTGTTTTTCTGCGCATGATACCAGTGGTCTAGGCCGCAGTCCCCTTTTTATGTTTTGATGTTGAATTACTGTTTTCTGGATTGGCAATGGCGTCTGGGAGGGCGTTTTTTGTTTTGTTCTGTTCAATGTGCCGGCACAGGCGCCTGAGTCTTTATTCATCACTTTCTTACGACGATGGTCCACTTGCAGATGTTTTGAGTTTGGTTTGGGAAGCGCTGGGGAATGCTCCAGCATGCAAAATGGTGGATGCGACATCAAATTCAATACTGTTTGTTTCAGTCAGGTTGTCGAGTCTATATGTACTATGAAGGGCAGTGGAAGCGAGCGAACCTCTCCGTGTGCATCATACTGTGACGCTCGTAGCTGTCTCAAGGCACAATGCTCTTTAAGCTTGTAGCAATGTCACCGAGATACGACTCTGACTTGACTCCCTGTATCGGGAATATAGAATAACACTGTGACTTACTACAGCTCCTTGATGCTCTGCTCGAATTATTGGAAGGGCATGAGTGACAGTGTTTGGCACATGGGGAGCAAAGATAGTTCGATAAATGGCTTTCTGCGGCATTGCTCGCTAACTCCAATTCAGCCTCATTGGACTGACTCGCCCTATCAGCTGGTGGCTGCTCTGTACCCTATCTGAATAGCACGCGGAGATCTCGATTTTGCAAGACGCCGCGTTGCAGACAAAGCTTTTTCGTCAACAGAGTTCCAGTGTAGCTTAAAGGTACCGCTGCACATGTACGCCGCGTGGTGGTTGGGTTTGGCGTCCGGCGACAGACGGTTGGACGCAAAAAGGATGGGCTTCTTGGTGGTCGAGTCAAAGATGAAGCAAAAGCACATGACAGATTTTGGGGAATCTCGAGGCCGCTGACATGTCCAGAAAGGGCAGGCGCTTCGGCCTAAGCAGAGACCAGGCAGAGATCGGTGGTTTCTGTAAAGACTGCTGGGACCATTGTTCTCGTGTGCAGCCACGAGCGCGCGTTTGGCGGTTGGCCGGGTATGCCGTCACAGGTTGCTGGTGCTGGTGCTGCCTCTTTGGCGACAGGCGGGCCGACAGCTAGCGATCGGCGAGATTTGGTCACATATTGGGCGCGGTGGAATCCTTTGGACTGGTGGGCTGGAGATCGAATTCGAGAGTGACTTCACCACCGTGCCCCGCGCACAAGACTTGGTTGAGAGTCTTGTTTCCTCTAGTCGGACTCGAGCTACTTCTCTTTTTCTTGTCGCCGTCGCCGTCGCCCTCGCAAATCTCACTCTTATACCCGTCATCCTTTGGCCATCCAACACGATAATGGCCAAGTGAATTAGACAGCTTGTGCATCTCCCGTCACTTCACCGCTTCCCGCATCAATCAACATACAGCCTTGCTCAAGCCTAGCCCCACCATACTCTCGAACTCGGACCCTCGACTACCGCGACCGCGGAGAGTTGGACGCCGTCCGCTCGACCTGAATATACCCAGAACCCACGCCCACCAGCCATGGCGACAGCAGCAATGCATCATATCATGCCCAAGCTGCACATTGGCAGCAGCAGAGACAAGGATGGCCGCAAAGAGAGCCGCTCGGAAATCTCGGCCAACAATCGCGCTCGCGACGAGGAAAAGAGTAGGCTGCTTGCCTGGGAAGCACAGAAGCAACCCTTGGAGTACGATCAGATCCTGGTAGAGCCCAACTCGAAGCCTGTCGGGCACAGCTCAAAGGTCTTACGACGTGAAGACTTCGATCTTGTCAAGACTCTCGGCACCGGTATGCGCATGTGTTCCCAAACTAGACTGATGGGTATAGTTTGGCTAACTACGTGATTTCTCATAGGCACATTTGCAAGAGTCTGGCTCGCGAACCTGGTTACTCCGAAGAAAGAAGATGCCGAGAAGGTCTTTGCATTGAAGATACTGCGCAAGACCGATGGTACGTAAAGCGGCTTCCAGCTTGCTGACCAGGAGTGGTATACTGACAGGCCCTCAGTCATTCGCTTGAAGCAAGTCGAACACGTTCGCAACGAGCGCAACGTCTTGGCCTCTGTGGCAGGACACCCGTTCATCACTACAATGGTGGCCAGCTTCCAAGATCAAGACACCCTATACATGCTGGTAGAATGCTTTCCTCGCTTATGTTGGCTATACACAAACTGACTTTCTTCGATGCAGTTGGAATATTGCCCTGGTGGTGAGGTTTTTAGCTATTTGCGCCGCGCCCGCCGTTTCAACGAATCCACGTCACAGTTCTACGCCGCCGAAATCGTTCTTATCCTCGAGTTCCTACACGACCACCAAGGTGTTGCATACCGCGATCTCAAACCTGAGAACATTTTGATTGACGCAGACGGTCACCTCAAACTGGTGGACTTTGGATTTGCGAAGAAAGTCGAAAACAGTGCGTCATTTCCCTTCTCCCGAGGCGTGGGATGGATCAAACCGTCACTGTAACGGCGTTTACCCTTGGAGATCCCAGCCACTTTGTGCTGTAGGTACGGAATTTGCTAACATTTCTTGTGCATAGGAGAGACATACACGTTGTGCGGAACGCCAGAATATCTCGCGCCAGAGGTCATCCGAAACACTGGTACGTCACCACCACTCGAGAACCAATTCATCATTCTAATGCTTTACTAGGACATGGCTTAGCTGTTGACTGGTGGGCTTTGGGTATCCTCATTTACGAATTCCTGGTCGGCCAACCGCCATTCTGGGACCAAAACCCTATGAAAATCTACGAACAGTATGTGTTCACCCAGAACGACCAACGACTTGATTCAAGAGCTAACAGGAAGTTTAGAATCGTGGAAGGTAAACTCCGGTTTCCATCTGCAATGTCCGCAGAGGCTCGCGACCTCATTTCACAACTCTGTGCCGTGGATGTAACGAAACGTTTGGGAAACATTAAAGGTGGCGCATCGGCCATCAAAGGACACCCTTGGTTCAAGGACATCGACTGGGATGCCATGTATCACCGCAAGATGCAGGGCCCTATCGTACCACATCTAAGAAGTCCCTCGGACACGCGAAATTTCGACGAGTACGACCCGGAACCTCTACACAAGGACCAATACACGAAAGAAATGAAAGAGAAGTACGAGAGTGCTTTCAAGGACTTCTGAGTGACCACACATTTGTAACGGAACAGGTCAGAAGTGCATTGTCGTCTTTACTCGCCTCTTCCCTTTTCCCGCTTTTCACGACCTTGCCTTCCCTTCTCTCCTTGGTCAGTTGCCCGATTTCTTTATTTTTCTTGCTTTCGAGCGAAGGGGCAACCAAGACATGTACTCACGACTACCTACCTTTTTATATGCTGTACAATCGCGGGAGGCGGATAGCAGAAGACGCGATGCTGGCTAGAGGCCTAGCGACCAGTTTTCTATAATGTATCGAATATTCTTCAAACACGCTTGGACACAGCAAGCCTTGTAAACAGAGCAGAGCGGACAAATTCCGCATCACGCTACTACCTAATCAACCCCGCATATTTACACATTTACCCCTCCTTCCAATCGGTTATATTCCCTACTGCTATCCGGCGCATGGAAATCGTTAGATTCTTGCGATGTGGATGAGTATCTTGCACCTTTGCCCATTCTGCTCTGCTCTACGGTAAGTATATTGGCGTCTGTCTGCGCTTGCACTCTTGCTCGGACCGCGGCTGTGCACCAAGACCTTCCTCGGCAGCGAATTGATCTAGACCGGATATACGAGACCTGGAGAAGACACAATCCCATGGCCTGAGGGAAGCAAAGCACTGGTCTCGGAGAAATAGTCACAGACAATAAGATCAGACCGTCTTTCTGAGCTACTCTTCGTTGCAGCAATTCAGATTATCAGAGCCATCGCTTGTCAGCACGACTCCCCTAGACTACTGGCAACTCTGGTATATCATCCATTTACTGCTATTTGGATACTTGGAATCTTTCGGTTGTAACAGGATCAATCCCGCTACAGGAACAAAATGCACCTCTTCCGGCCTTGTCGATCATCTAAAGCGATCGCTAGACCATCGATTTTGCACTGTGCGAAGACGTGTTGTGCAAAGTC
Organism: Aureobasidium subglaciale EXF-2481; assembly: GCF_000721755.1. NCBI lineage: Eukaryota > Fungi > Ascomycota > Dothideomycetes > Dothideales > Saccotheciaceae > Aureobasidium > Aureobasidium subglaciale. Next base: position 102,743 of record NW_013566980.1, on the reverse strand, counting down.
TCGTGTACTATCAGGTATACGTGGGCTCTTGACCCAGGCGAGGGATCGTGGACCTGTAGATGTGAGTGTCACCTTCCCATAGTCCGTATACCAAGCCTACCAAGGAAAGGCGTATCAGAAGCAGAAAAGAACAAACGCATCCGAAGGCGAAGATACGTGCTGACTATTTGTGCTTTGATAGCCCCCTTTGATTGAACAAACAATACCCGGATACTTCAAAGATGTCGTCAGCGAGCATGGTGACAGGCCTGCGTGAGTCTCGTACGCCCGTTGTCATATTTGGATGCTAGAACTAAGCTTGAGTCTGCAGAGTGATCTCGCGCCATCAGAGCACCAGATTAACATACCAAAAATTGGATATACAAAGCGATGCTCTTGCTAGAGGATTGGAAAGACAGGGAGTGCAGAAAGGTGATCGAGTGGCCGTGATGTTAGGAAATGGGGTCGAGTATTGTGTCGTAAGAACAACCGAACGCATCGGAGAGACTTTTTTGACATCCTGACAGGCTACATATGCGCTATTCAAACTTGGTGCAACGCTTGTACGTCAATCAGTAGGACAATGGCAGTGTCCTTGTTAACCACTGATTTACAGGTGCCTTTGAATCCGGCTTTCAATGCCCTGCAGATTACTTCGGCTCTCACCCATCTAGCAGCATCACATCTTATCATTTCCGCCGAGATCAATTTACCATACAAGCTACCAAGATCCGTCATGCCGTTGCTCGCTCATCTGATTCCGGACATGAGCAAGTCCAAGATGGAGTCCGAAGCAGTACCCAGCCTCAAACGCGTCATTGTGGTTGAAAATTCGAGCGGTCGGATAGAGACAGGAGCATTCGGGGCGCTAAGCAACTACACAGACGTTCTTAGAGATGGAGAAGGCGAGAGACTGGTACCCAAAAATTTGGATGCAGATGAAGTAGTCAACATACAGTTTACTTCTGGCACTACGAGCATGCCGTGAGTTGACTTCGATGCTGGCGCCGGTAAAGGCATCGCTGACAAACAAATGTAGCAAGGCAGCGTGCCTGACGCATAGATCCGTGCTCAACAATGGAAAGAGTATAGGTGACAGGATGTTGTTGACACATCAAGACATTGTCTGTTGTCCCCCACCTCTATTCCAGTAAGGCTCCTCTTACTACCTCATATCTCACAGTCGCTAACTAGCTGTCCAAAGTTGTTTCGGAGCCGTCCTAGGCTACATGGCCACTAGTACACACGGAAGCGCGATCGTCCTACCTTCCGAGTCTTTCAACGCCGAGGCTACCCTGCGTGCAGTCCAGGAGAATGCAGCTACAGCACTTTATGGCGTACCCACCATGTTCATTAGTGAGCTAGAGTTGCTGGCTTCTGGAGTCGTGCCGTACGAAGGCTTCTCACAACTACGTACTGGCATCGCGGCTGGAAGTAGTATTCCAGCTGCTCTCATGCGCAAGCTCCATGATGTACTTGGATTGACACAACTAACGATATGCTACGGCATGACTGAGACGAGTCCAGTCAGTGCAATGACTACTACTGATGACCCCATGTGGGCGAGACTCGAGACTGTGGGAAAACTCTTACCACATGTCGAGGCGAAAGTGGTCGATCCAGAGGGCAAGATTTTGCCGCCAAATGTGAGGGGTGAGCTCGCTGTGGCGGGCTATCTTGTCATGAAAGGCTACTGGGGCGACGAAGCGCGTACACAAGAGGCGATCCAGGCAGATGACAAGGGCATACTATGGATGCACACAGGCGACGAAGCGAGTATGGATGAAAATGGCTATGTCCGGATCACTGGCCGCATCAAGGATCTGATCATCCGTGGTGGGGAAAATATCCATCCGCTGGAGATTGAGAATGCGGTCCTCAACCTACCTTTCGTGACAGACGTCAGTGTAGTAGGGTTGCCAGATCCGAAGTATGGTGAAGTGGTCGCAGCCTTCATCATGCCGAAGAATGCGAATGCAAGCGAAGAGGAGAAGACGAAAATGGCCATAGAGATCAAGAAATGGATCAAGGAAACGCTAAGCCCGCATCTGGTGCCGAAATACGTATTCTGGTCTGATGGATGGCCTAAGACAGCGTCTGGCAAAGTAAGTCACCAAGTCCCGGATCTGAATTGTCCAAAATGAGCACTAACAGAATGCAGATTCAGAAGTTCAAGTTGAGAGAGACAGGTGTCGAACTGGCTGAAGCCGGTCACGGTATTTACACGTAGACCTTTTGCATGACAGACTCACTCCTCCAACAGCATGGTGAATGAAGACGCACTTCCACCTATGACAAATTCAAGCATTGTACAACCTTCAGAATATCATTGACTACCATACTGAAAGATCTGTGATCCTCAATGGCAGACCAGGTTGACCCGGCCAGGGTTACCCTGTCGTCAAGATTTTGAAGGAATGTTTTTGTAAAGACTCTGGAGTAATATGCCATCCTCGTGATGATCTAAGACAAGTAGATTCCCGGCATACTTGTGTCCTCAAGGTCCAGATAGCCAGAAATTGACGGCCACCCGTTCATGTAATAAACGAACATGGCGAAGAAGTGGTGGCCTAATGATCATGGAGTCTTGGCATCTACAGCATAGGATTGACACTCAGGGCCGCGGCAATAGTGCAGATGTTGCAAGCCGAAGGGCCAACGGAAAGAGAACCCCGGGCCTGAAGGGACAGGACAAGCACCTTCTAGAAGAGCACGTCGTACAATACAAAGGCTGTGAAAGCAAAAGTGTTGATTACAAACGCTGGTACAAACACGAAGGATTCAAGCAGGCACCGACGTCGCAAAGGAAAAAAAGCTCCCCCAACGTCATTTAGACGCGCGACGCCCGCACGTCTAGAAGTTCGCGCCCACTTTCCTCTCTCTTGGTTACAGGAGCAGACATCAACATGGCTCTCTCTAAATCGACGAGGATATGCATCCTCTTGGCAATTGATTCCGTCTTCTTCCTAATCGAACTCATCACGGGTGAGGCCGACAACCAAGACCAGGTCGCGCGACCATACTAACGAGCACATAGGCTATGCCGTTCACTCCCTCGCCCTTGTGGCCGACTCGTTCCACATGGTCAGTCGCACCGCCCTCTTGGAACTGCGAATCTCAAGAAGACTTACACTGTTGTGCAGCTTAACGATGTCATCTCCCTTCTCGTTGGTCTCTGGGCCGTCAAGGTGGCCAACCAAAAGACGACTTCCAAGATGTACACCTACGGCGTGCGTATTCCTCCTCTCACACACTCTTGTATCGAAGACTTACTCTCTACCAGTGGCAACGCGCCGAAACGCTAGGAGCTCTGGTCAACGGAGTCTTCCTGGTCGCCCTTTGCCTTTCCATCTTCCTCGAAGCCATTCAACGTTTCGTCGAGCCGCAAGAAGTCAGCAACCCCAAGTTTGTGCTGATTGTAGGATGTCTCGGTCTCGCCTCCAATATTGTCGGTCTCTTCCTCTTCCACGACCACGGCCACGGTGGCCATAGCCACGGCGGTCACTCCCACGGCCACTCCCATGGATCCACCGATGCCATCAGCCATGCCGAAGAAGGTCGCGCTCAGGACGAGGATGCAGATGTCGCCGATGAGTCTGGAAATGTCGCCGATGTGCTGCCTCAGAGCAGAGTTGCAAACTGGCCCAAGTCCAAGAAAGCCTCAGCGGGCGCGCCTGGAGCCAGCGACGACGTCGAAGTCCCACAATCTAGCCACCGCCGTCAAAAGTCCAAACACAGCAGCCGTTCTCGTTCCAGAGCTTACTCGGTCGAGGACGTGCCAGTCAACCCCTCGTCCTTCCGCCGTTCCATCATCGAAACCAGCAGGCTTCAGGACATCGAATCTGGTGAAAACACAGAGGAGTCAGCCGCCGAAGACGACAACGCAGACGAGACACCGCAGCAGCCGCTCATCACTAAGGGTACATCCAACGGCTACGGTAGCATCCAGCAGTCGAAGCCAATCGATCACAAGCAGCACAAGCACAGGCAACCCAAGCAGTCGTCTGCTGGCGGCGGTCATGGCCATTCTCACGATGATCTCAACATGCGCGGCGTCTTCCTCCATGTCATGGGCGATGCTCTAGGAAACATTGGTGTCATTGCTTCTGCTCTATTCATCTGGCTTACCGACTACTCCTGGCGCTTCTACACTGACCCGGGCATCTCACTCATCATCACCTGCATCATCCTCGCCTCTGCCATCCCTCTTTGCCTTGCCGCATCTCGCATCTTGCTTCAAGCCGTTCCTGCTGGCTTGAGCGTTGACGACATCAAGGAAGACATTGAGGAACTACCTGGTATTGTTAGTGCCCATCACCTTCACGTGTGGCAGTTGAGCGACACCAAGCTTGTTGCAAGTTTGCATGTTCAGGTCGATTTTGACTTTAAGGGTGAGGGCTCGGCGAGATACATGGAACTCGCTCGCGCCATTCGCGACTGTCTCCACGAGTATGGTATCCATTCTTCCACCATCCAGCCCGAGTTCTGCTTGGACCCTGAGCACGACCATTCTGCACCCCTTGCCGACGGAACCCACTTTGCTGGCACAGATGGCGCCTCCTCTCGTAAGACTTTGGACAGACAAGCCAGCAACGCGAATAGTCTTCGTGCTGCCGCAGATGCGTGCCTGCTAGACTGCGATGATGCCTGCAATGGCAAGAGCTGCTGTGCACCTGCCTCTGCTGAGCCATCGCAGGAGGATGCTCACGATCATGATCATGATCACGATCACGACCATGATCATGGTCACAGCCATTAGAAACGGTCACGTAACCTGATGCTTTCTGTTTCCAAGCGCTTTTCTAGATTCTTTTCTCTTCTCAAGAGACCTCCATTGGTGCCCACGGACGAGGTCGATCGTTCTGTTGGAAACAACTGATGTCTTGTCGGGTCATGTTACCTTAGCGTTGCTGTTCCATACATCACTATCCTATTTTACATATTTGTAATCCGAAAGAGGATCACTGAAGAACAATTCACTTGGAAACATCCCAAACACGTCTCTACTTCACCCTTGTTCCCGTCGAACTGTTGGCCTTGCTTTACTTCCGATACTTCACTATCCACGTCTTCTGTGAAACAACCCACAGCTTCACTTCACAAGTCAGGTGCATTGTTCTTATTCTTCCTCATCAGCACCATCCCATGTACACTCCTTTGTACATAGAGAGTATGACCGCCCGCAGCAACAATACTCGTGCCACGAGCGATGATGACATTGTAGAGATGCCTTCACGCAGCTCAACGACCAACCCCAGCCAAGACGATGGCATCCAGATCAGCCACACTGGACTTTGCTTCGCGCCGACTCAGCAGGCGTACAATCATGGATCAGACCGTCTGCGGCCCCTGCGCACCATGCCCTTCGATCATTCGACATGGATCGGCAATCTAGACCACCTCGGTAGCCGCGTATGGCCACATCCCAGCTTCAACGAATTACTCGCACGCTCACTCACTGGCGATTCGAGGTTCTCACTTCCTGACACCGTTTCCAAGGACAACAGAATCCAGAACTTGCGTTTGATGTGCTATGGTGATAGCTGTTCTCCAACGTCGCAGAGCCCGTTTGTAGAGTACGAGAAGCCGTCTCGTCTTAAGACACTGTCGTTTGAGCGTACACAGAATATGAGACTTTGCCAAATTGTTCTTGTGGAAATGTGTCATACTAACTGGATTTCAGGTCGTAATCTATCCCTTTTATGTCCGTATGTCCAAATCCACCGGTCTGCAGAAGTTCTTTGCAGTTGTGCATCGTCACGAGAATGGCGATTACAGATTCTGGAGAGCGAACGGAACCCATCATGAGTCGTACGGTCTTGCCAAAGGAAGCATCTCCGTGTTTCAAAGTCCCAGATCTGCTCGCAACAGTAACATCGGAAGTTTGGCCTCCTTGAAGCGACCAACGAAGGCTTCCACACTTTCCAAGACAGATGTGGCTGACGATGTTGACAATGTTGACAATGTACCGTTGCACTTCGTGCAAAAGACACGCGCTGTCACCAGAAGCAGAGAAGAAGCACAGCTTGTGGATGGTCTGGACGAAGATCCATTCGAGCCTCCAAGCAAGAAACTTGCGTTCACGGACTCGTCTCAGTTTCCGACCAAGAACAACAACCGTGAAAAGTTCTCACAGAAGTCCCCTTCGCCACATAGGACTGTATCAAACAAGGCTAGAGTCAAAAGTCTTTTCGCCACGCCTACCAAACAGTCAAGTCATGCTAAGAGTCAGAGGCCTCATCGCTCACTGCTGCATGTCAGTGAAGTCGGTATGCTCGCATATCATCTCACGGGAGAAGGTCTGAAGCTGCTACACAAGACTGCCGCATTTACAATCGTGTCGGCCGAGGGATCGCTGATTGATCCTGCAACTGACCGCCCATTCGAGATGACGGAGGAGCATGCGATGTATGTACTGTCTAGCTGTCAGAAGTCTTTCAAGGTCATTCTAAGTAAGACCACAACCTGGAGTATCCACGAGTCACCAGACGATATTACTGGTGGCCTCATTCTATTGGAATTTGGCGGTGAGAGTGCTCGCGACGAGTTTCTAGCTCGCATCAAAGAGATGGTTGGAATGGCTGTCGGAGGTATTGGTAGTGTCGATGAGTAAGTCGATCTTCTCTATGTCTGACAAAGCTCCATGCTGACGAATTAGCCATGTCCTCGAGAGCATGTACTGCACACTTCTAGAACAGCTTAACAATCGCCGAGCTACCATGTCCAAAAACCAGACGCAGACCAAATCGGCAAATTTGACGTCTTTCGAACAATCTCAGTCGTCGGCTGAAGAGGGCAACTCCAAATTTGACGGTCACGAGGATGGATCTTGTCCTCCAAGTGTAGTCAAAGCTGATCCGCACTCCGATCCAAGAACACCTGGCGGCTCAAAACTTGCTCACCTCCTGTTGACGCCAATGTCGCTTGAGTCATCTTCGTTCGGCCGGCCCACTGAAAAAATGGATGTCTGCAGCATGCCTAAGCTTGTCATCGCTAGTTCAGTCGGATCACCGTACAACCAGGCTCGAAAGAAACAGGCGACGAACACGTCCAGCTCAGAGCTTCCAGTAGGGGAGATGGCCATGAAGAAGGAGATGCTAGGTCTGCTCCGCGACATCTATGTCAAGTATCCGAGCGCTCAGGAAGACGACCAGGTGGAGGAGATGGCGCTTCTACTCAAGGCACCTCTTCTTGCTGGAAATACGGAACGTGTGAAGGAGATCAAGATGGACATGAAGGTGTATCTGATCGCTCACTATGGCTAGCATCTACCTAGTTGTCGACACGTCGTAAAAGAAGTTATCGTGTGGGCGCATACATCAGGGATGGGTCATGGTTGGAGGTGATAGAAATGGCACTGTTACAGAGGTGTGAGATTAATTGAAGATTGCGGTGCAGAAGTTACAAGTAAGTCTGTCGCAAGTAGTTCGCACGGAACGCAAAGCTCAAGATGCGGACTGTCGTTTCTCTGAATAGCGCTTGCCTAATCGCGTGGACGTGTTGTTGTGCTTTCCTCTGGTCCTCTTCCAAAGCTGCAGCTACCCGCGTTCTTGTTTGTTTCACAACCCTCCTTCCTTCTTACACATCACGGAAAAAGCGACAATGATTTCGTCATTTTACCTCGAATAAACAACCCGAGTAAAGGTAAACTCTCCATGCGCACACTCCGGCACCTGCAGGTCTAGTCTTAGCTGCAAGACTAAGGTCAGCAGCAACCTGAAAGCACGACACCTTTTATTTTCTGCATTGACTGATGACATCAACAATTCGAATTGTCGTCTTTTGTCACTGCACTTCTCGAAACATGCCACAACGCGCTGCTAGAACAGACTTCCAATGTCTGGCACCACGATCTGAACCAGGAAATCATGGTTCCGATTCAAAACTTGGCTTGCAAGGCGTTCCCTTCCACACGGAGAGCGCGAACATCTGGATAGGCTATCGAGATCTTCCAGAAAAGAAGTATCTGGGTGTCTTCCCGAGTTATCACGAGATGATTAGCCGCTGCCGACAGAACGTTCTCAGGAAGATGAATAGTACTTTCCCACGCTTCATCACTCCTCACCACAAAGTCACCGACAAGTTGGGGATTGATGATTCGGGAAAAAGCATCCGTAGAGTCTGCTGTACTGCTTGTCGTAAGGCTGATGGAAGTTGCGAAGTCCTCGCACTCGAGGTCATTCCAGTGATGATCCCACCAAGTAAGGCCATCAAAGCATACCTTCTCACCTACAACTTTTATCTCAAGGACCAGAAGATGGTCGCCCTTGTATATCACATCAGCTCGGGATATTACTGGTTCCAGAAGACCGACGGAACACTCTCAGAGACGATCGGCTTGCAATCCCGTCACACGTGTACTACAGTGCACGCCAACAGCTCCGAGAATACTGGTTATGATTCAAGCAGCAATGACTCGAGTGACGATTCGACATTGACTCAATTTGATTCCGTGGGACCAGAAGACAATGCTGAGGTAAGCAAGTAACATTCGGTCTTTCAAGGAAAGTGTGCTAAAGCGTCCTTACCTTGACAGACTCGTATCTCTCCCCGTGTATCTCTGCGATCCAGCCAATGGGATACGTCGCAGAGACTACTAATTCAGTTCCCGATTCCTCCAGCCACACCTGACTTCGGTCAAAAACCAGATCCAACACCACAAGCGCCGCTACCTTCTCGAGGCTGCATGGTTGTCGATCTGACTGATGAAGACGAAGATGAGGCCTTGCCCATCAAACATGAGTACGCCGAGTTGCAAGAGCACCCAGCGATGCCTGTCTCATTTTTCACACCACCAGCTACATCGGCAGCACCGAGTGAGGATCTCTCTTTCACCAAGCACTTTTCTCCTGATCCCCTCGCCGAAGAGTTCGGCCGCATCACCACTCAGATCTTCCAAGAATACTCGATTAGAGTCTTCGCACTACCAGAAGTTGTCGAGCTCGTCAACTTGATGAAACAAGTAGTCAAGGACGGTGACAGGGCTGCTCTCTGTCGTGTATACGGAGCTCTCCAAGCTTTCCTGATCACGATTGATTAGGCTCTGTTTCCCGTCGAACCTGGTTCTCTTCATGTCTGAGTGGTGGCGTTGCTACAGAGGATTGGAAGAGGCCAGAGAGTTTCTCATGCTTCTTTGCTTGTTCTTTTTAATGATGAGCACAAGCGAGGATTCTACTCAGTGAGATGGCTGATCATAAATGCTCGTCTTCCAACTTGTTCATAGTATACTGTCGATTCTCTTGTGGCGCCTCAAGATCAGTTAGCTACTAGTACCAAAACGAAAGACGTTCCTTCCCTTTTCGACGGTTGGTCGTTCCTTCTTCTTTGGTCAGTTGATCGTTCCTTCCTCTTTCGACGGTCGAGTACTCATGCCTTGTCTGTGGGAAGAAGTTAGCTCCACCACTCCTTCCAATTCATTGCACAGTCCTCTTTGTAGAGTGTGATGTTACACGTGGAGGAGATTGATAGTTAAAAAAACCGCTTCATTTCTGGATACTGGAGGTTTTACCACCTCTTCATGGTGAATCTTGTGAAAGAGGATTTTGTCTAGCGTTCTATTCGCCCATTATGCTCCTCGTCCGGGCAATTTGCATGCCATGCGCTGAACAAGCGCCAAAAAAAAAGAAGAGGTCTACAAACCATCATGATCTGTCTCTTTCTAGACAGTATATGTCTTTTGGGTCCAAGAGCAAAAAGAGAAAACACGAAAGAAAACACCCCGAAACCAACACCGTATGTTTTGGTTTAAATGCAGTCATGCATGCACTTTTGATCATTCCGTCATTCCATCTTCACGTCAACATCGTCCTTGACATCGGCTTCTTCCTTGACGTCGGCTTCCTTCTTCATATCCTGCTCTTCCTTGACATCGAGGCCGGCGTCTTTGAGTCCGTTTCTGAACTCGTCGCTGAGATCCTTAGTCTTCACGGAAGCAGTGTCGTCTGTCGTAGTGTCCATAGTGTCAACGGCGTCTTTGTCTTCCACCTTTGGGTGCTTGCCCTCCTTTTCCTCTTCCAACTGCTTGAAGAACATGTCTTCGACGGCGAATGCCGCGTCGGCCTCGAGCTTCTTTTCGGAAGCTGTGTCTTCGGCAGCACCTGCAACACGATCGTCGAGGGCAAGCTTTGATTCTCCGAGAGCGTGAATCTGTTCTTCGATGGTACCGCGGGTGATGAGACGGACAACTTCAACATCGCGAGTTTGACCAACACGATGGGCGCGATTCTCGGCTTGAATGTCATCTTGCGGGTTGAAGCCAGAGTCCAGGATGATGACCTTGTTGGCACAAGCCAAGTTGATACCCGCACCACCGGCCTTAGTACTGAGCATGAACACAGGGATTGATGTGTCTGCTGTGAAGTGATCGATGATATCCTGACGAGTATCCATGCGAGTACTACCATCGAGACGCATGAACTTGATCGATAGTGTCTCGAGAACAGCTTCCAAAATATCCATCATTGTCGTGAATTGGGAAAAGATGAGGACGCGATCGCCGTTTTTGATGTACGCCTCCAGCAACTCCTTCAACTTGTTGACCTTTCCGCTATTCATCCATTCACTGTCACGCAGAGCGTACTTGTTTAAGAAGTCAAGTTCAAGACAGAAACGGTGCATGCCAAAGTCACCGCCCTTGGTCTGCTCGGTAAGCATTCTCCAGATGAGTTCCGGTTTGTTATCCCCATACACATCTGATCGTCCGAGAGCTTTAGCCAACTTCTCCAGCTCCTTGTCACTGTACTTGCGTCTCAGCAACAAAGGATGCAGGGCGGCGAATCGCAAGGCAGTCATCTCTTGAGCAGTCTTGGCACTTTTAGTTGCACCCTTCTTGGTCTGTGCGCGGGCGTCCATTGCTTGCTTGACCATCTCATTGTACACAACGCGCTGCTCAGGTATCATGTCACAGTATTCAACACGGCGGTGCTTTGCGGGCAGGTGCTTTAGAACCTGCTGCTTCTTTCTGCGAAGGATGAATGGTGTCATCATTGAACGAGCACGTGCAATTCGTTGAGCAGATAACAAAGCTGCATGATCGGCATCCTTGGTAGTGGCCTTGAACTTGAAAATGCTGTCGAGATCCTCCCTTCGCGAGTTGAACAGACTGGGTAGGATGAACGAAAGCAAAGAAGCGAGCTCTTGCAGGTTGTTCTGCAGAGGTGTACCAGTTAAGAGAAGGCGGAACACGGCAGGGATACGCATGAGCTGTTGATGTCTCTTGGACTGACTGTTCTTCAAGGCGTGGCCTTCGTCGAAAACACATACAGTAGGACGTACAGTCTTGCGCAGAAATTCTGTGTCGTACTTTCCGACAGCAGTTTCGTATGTTGTAACAATAACATCGATTTCGTCGAGGCGGCTGCCGTAGTCGTAACGTTGCTCCTCTCTTTCCGCTTGTGAGCCATAGTAGGGAGCAACATTGAGGGCAGGACAGAATCTGTTCAACTCTCGGATCCAGTTCTCTAATGTTGATCCGGGGACCACGACGAGATGCACACCTTTGACCCCTGTCTGCTTAAGGTGAGCGAGGAAGGCGATGACTTGACATGTCTTTCCCAAGCCCATGTCGTCAGCCAAGATACAGCTCAGCTTTTTTGACCAGAGCAGATTGAGCCAATTCAAACCGAACAGCTGATAGTCCTTCATAACCAGATCTGTGCTCATGATGGACGGCTGCTTGAGGAAGATGTTCTTCTTGATCTTGCTCGGTCTGCTCGACTTTGACTTGACTATATCGTCATCGTCATCGTCATCATCCAGCACACCAGTGGAGCTGGCGGGAGTGCCCATACCAGAGTCGTGTGATATATCCTCTAATGAGGTGAGAGCCAGTTCGCCGTCCTTGGTGGCAGCGGCGAAGTCGATACCCCATTGTTTCATCGTGTCGGCGATGGGTTTGCCGAGACTATCACATTTTTCAACCAGCTCGTCAACGGCTTCGTATCCTCTGAACATGACTTCGCACACATCCATGACCTTGTCGCCAATGGCTTTCTTTGCGGACCTCTTGCCCGACTTTAAAGGCGCGGCATCAGATATGTTTCGGATGGTGTTCAGACTACGGAAAGGCTTCTGTGACAAGATGAGTTCGGCAATCTCCAGCTTCTCGTTGGACATGTCTGCCAGATCCTGAGCACTACACGTGTTGAAAAACTTGAGCAGGCGACCATCGAAATCGCTCGTGTCTTCTTCTGAGGACTCTCTGCCGGACTCGGCGTCAGAATCGTCCGAGTCGACGATGACAGGGCGCTTCTTCGGTGCAGCTTCGACAGGCTTGGTAGGAGATGGAGAGCCAACGGGCGACACGGGGTTCCTGCGGCCTTGCATCAGGCGTCTTCTGGGCTTTGTCGCATCAGGGGTAGAGGCGGTGGTGCTAGTGGCAGTCGGCTTGGGCTTGGACGAGTACTTGTCGGCAATGGTTCGCATGGGTGCTTTGACTTGCTGTTTGGCGGCGGGTCTAGGCTGTGCACTGGGCTTTGCAGCGTTGCTCTCAATGTCCGAGCTAGTAAGGTCGACAACATCCATGGCATCGTTGTTCTCCTCGGCGCGGATGATGAAGTCAACGGCATCATCAAAGTTGCCCTTCTTGTCCTCCAAGGCCTTGTTGAGGACGTAGATGGATCTTCCGGGTAAGACGGTCATCATGCGCTCCACCTTTTTCTGATAACCCACATCGAAGATATCATTGATAGACATGTCTTGTACAGGCTGAGCACGCGAAGGGCCAGGCTGACGTTGCTGGGGCTTGTTCCTTGAAACACCGCCATATGAACTCTCCATACCACCGCCGTTATAGGCAAAGGCTGAAGTGAAAGACTTGAACTTTTCTGCCGACGACTTGGGGCTATCATTGATGCGGTTGGGAGAGGAATCCAGGTTTCTTCCACCTTTTGTGAAAGCAGTAGGGACTATGGCGGATTGTGTAGCGGGGCCTTCTGAATCGGAGCTGCGATCAACCGGGGGATCCACAAAGTCGTCATCGTCGTCAATGTTAATGACCGGGACGGGTCGGGAAGGTTGCTGAATGCCTGGAGGACGTCTGAAAGTGGTGCCAGGAGGAGCAAAGCGAGAGCCAAAGGCAGTTTCCGGGCGAGGTCTGGATTGTGGCAGAGGAGACTCGGGTACAGGGGCGGGCGAGCTGCGAGCGACTTGGACGGTGGGAGTAGACGAGTGTGAGCGTTTGTGAGCGTTGGGGAGGGGTTGGGTCGGCTGGGTGAGGAAGGGTTGCGAGGGTTGTGAGTCGGCGGTCAAATCGGCCATGAGGTTAGCAAAGGTCAGACTGGCCTGCGGCGCAGGTCGAGGGAGCATCTGCGTCGGGATGGATGCCGAAGCGCTCGTCTGGGACTGGCTCTGCGGGCGACGGCCAGCAGGGCGGAAGCCGCCAGCAGTCTTCTGCCTCTTGACGGGGCTGCTCGCGATCGGGTCGCTATCCATGGTGCCTGCCTTGTGGGGAGGATGATGCTCCGAGAGGGTGAAAAAAGTTTCCGTTTACTGCCGTGTCGACGATGCCACAAGACCAATCGCCAGCGTCCAGACACTCTCCACCAGAAGGGACCTCGTATGAGATAGTGATGGTCGAAAGCGGCTTAGTCAAACATCAAAGCACAATAGCTAGGAAAAGTGGCAAGTGAGACGCTACAATTGACAATTGCTTCACTCTCTCGCTGAATTGAATGCGGAGTCGTGACGCGCACGCGCCTGCTGTTCCCATTCTTCACCACGGACAATTCGGCCATCACCACTCACTACACTCAAAGGTAGCAAACCACGTAAATCATCATGGCTACAAACAGAAGAATCGTCTCTCAGGAGAAGACGCATCTTGATCAGGACGAAGTCCAACAACAGCCATCCATCATCGCCCCTGCCGTGCCACAGTATGCTGAACATCGTATCAATTACACAGAACATCTCACTAACATTCCCTCTCCTATCAGACATGTCATTGTCAAGCTGTTGCTCTTCTCATTTGCCATGATTGTTCTCCCCATTTCGTCCTACTTTTTGACTGTCGACAACCTCTTCTCTGGTAACTATGCATTGATCACCAAGCCCATCTCACTCCTCTCGCTAACTTGCCAGGCAATTCTACTTTTGCTGGTGCAACTGCCGCAATTCTCGCCAACGTCGTCTTGATTGGCTACATCATCGTTGCCATGAAGGAAGATGCTGGTGAACGTGCAGAGGCTGAGGAGAATGACAAAAAGTCGCGTTAATCACTATTCTGCTGCCATGTGTGCTGTAGCCTGAGCAAACTTGCTTACTTCTGTAGTAATTAAAAAGGAGAAATAAGCGGAAATTAAAAGGAAAAAGCATGAGGATGGTTCATTTGTACCAGCACCATCGCGAAGATGCCAGTCTCATTTTGTGCCACTGCTCAACATGACCTTGGTCAAGCACTAGCCCGTCCGTCCAAAGAACCCAAACGCCGCTGAGATGCAGCTGTGAAACACCCAGCTTCCTCCCAATCTGCCATTAGGTCATTAAGTATGTACTGCCTTTTTCAAGAGTCGTACTGCAGGGTAGCTCAGCCCTTGCTGAATCGCTTCTTGAAAAATCCCTTCTTCTTCTCCTCTTTTACCGGAGTTGGCCTTGTGGCTGGGGGCAGGTGTCCGCCTTGAGCACCGTAGTTTGAGGCACCTTCGGCACCGCCGAGCTTGATGGGTGCACGAACAGGTGGTGCTTGCGAACGTGTCGGGGCTGCTGGATATCCCCCTGCGTGGCCGTTTCGGTTGTTGCCATGAGACATTCCATAACCACCATCCGAATCGCTGGCGTACTCCTCCATGATCGGAGGGCCATTGTAAATGTCGTGGCCATATGGGTCGTTCTGCTTAGGGACGCCGTTGGCGCGGTCGAGCGAGCTGTTCTCACTGCTGGGGTCGGTCGAGTTGGCCCAGGGTCCAGTACCGTCGCTGTGTTGTGCGCCCGCATCGTACGAGTCATTGTAGCTGTGCTGAGGGTAGAATCCATAACCGCTGTTTGAGCGACTGGAGTTCATGCGCTGTGTATAACGGTTGCGGCTGGGAGGTCCTCCAGGAGTTCCAACATCAGAGTGGCCATCAGGGCGACGCATTCCATAGTGACCGCCGCCATACTGCGATCCGTTCTCGTAGCGGCCAGAATCATGGTCTGCCGAATTTGGTTAGCAAACTGCCTGGTAGTGCGCCGAGATATGATACATACTGTTGGCGCCGTAATAGCTGCTTCTTCTGCTCTGGTCCTGGTTGTTATAGGTGTAGCTCTCTGTAATTTGCGTCAGCAAGGCGTCCTGGGGTCTGCGGACTGGCAGTGCACGTACCTGATCTGCTAACGGAGCGACGCTTATATCCGCCATCAATAGCTCTTTCGAAGGATCTGATGGTGTCCAGAGGTCTCTCCCAGCGAGGACGAGTAGGGTTGGAGAGATCGGGTTCGGCTGCAGAGAAAGATTAGCATACGCCGAAACTCCATGACAGGAGAGACAACGTACCGATTACATTACCATTACTATCTTTGTGTTGAACATTACGGAGCGACTCCATTGTCGCTTTCTCCATGACTGCGGCATCTTGATTGGGGTCAGCGGGGGTTACGGGGAAGCTAACAGCGATGGCGGCCATGATGAGATGGTCTGAACGAGAAGAACAGAACAGTGGGAAGGTTGGGAGAGATGGGAAGGAAACGCACCTCCAGGCTGGGCTTCGTTCATAGCGGCATTGGGGTTCGCTTTGGACCCGCCCTTCCAGAAGCTATCGCGGCGCTGCTTGTCGGCAGGGCTATCGACCAAGACTTCATGCTTGCTGCTGCGACTGTGATCGGACTTGTGACTGAAGGCGCGAGAGGTAGTGCGCGGGCGGGAACTGGGCGATGATTGATCCATGCTTGAAGTGGCTCTCGGACCTTTCTGCCGGACTGACTAGTGCTGTGATAGATTTGTCGATATGATGCCTAGGCGATTATGCTACAAGTATGCGACGTCCTGTTACTAAAAGCGAGTGAAGTGGTAGAGTTGATGTCGACAAGAAGCAGAGAGATCAAGTTGCGAATAAAAGAACGAGCGAGGAAAAAGACTCGGCGCCGTGTAGGTTTGTGTGTCGTGGAAAGGATTACGAGGCATTCGGCTTGGGTTGCCGCGCCTGCAGAAACAAGAGAATGTTGCGAATGTGGCTGGTACCTTCCCAGTGTCCTGTCTTGCCCGCCTCTTGTTCTATCTGTCTTACTTGAACTATTTACTGCTTGCAGCACGCTCCAGCGACTCTGTCTAATCATTCCAGTTTCCACAGGCACAATCGCTTGTCGCGATAGAGATGTGCAGCCTGAAGCTCGCCATCAATACGCCGAACGCTGGCGGTTCATGGGTTTGAGGCGGTGCACTGCCCAACGACGAATGATGTGGCACCACAAACGTCGTGGCCCGACGGGTACTCTGATCGTGACGATTCGTCTTCCTTGTCTGACCTCATGGCCAGCGCGTTTGGCTAGCAAGGTTGCTCCCAGTAGCTACTCACCTAGACGCTGCCTCTGATACATTCCACAGCCGGACTTCTTTCTTCTCCATGACCAGATCGCCCTTTGTGCCTCTGTGCTCCCCACAGGATACCATCCCATGGGGAAAAGTCCCTCTATGGCGCGAACGGCTCGTTCTGCCGTCTTTCAATGCTTGGCCGTCCGTCGATCCAGAATTGACTTTCGATTTTTTGCATGCGGCTTGAGCTATTCTAAATCTGGGCTTATCTTGTCATCATCCCGGTCAATCCGTAGCGTAGATCTACACGCGGACCTTGTTCCCTCCGTTTACCGAGAGTGAGATGCGATAACAGATAAACCGGATCCTATCAAGTCCAGGCTGTTTCGGAGTCCTTGCCCCATCTAGCATTCTTTCTCAACTGCCGTTAATATATTCTCTCTCGAAACGTCCGACAAACTGCTCGTTTGTGCCTGGAGGAACGCGAGTACGAAAAGGAGCGAGATGTATAGACCTCGGTCGAATCCTGAAGGAACAGGAAGCTGTGGGATACGCTTGCTTTGTCGTCAGGACTCGGTCGACATTTCTGTCGCATATTCAGACCGTCAGAGGCGTTTTGAAGAAACAGCCCAAGACGCCATGGTCATGCACAATCTGTGGTAGGTTCGCTTCCAATTCGCATTTACCCATCTCAAATTCCCATGAAATTATCCCCAGAGTCTCATCTCAACACATGGTCACCAGACGGGCAAGCATTTGAGCCTTGTGCTACCACAATAGTGTGTCAAATTTCAGGTTTGGAATATCCATATAAAAGTAAAACCAACATTCTTCTCAAGTCTGGGCCCTGACTTGTCGCTGCCAATTTATTTCCGGTGGGTTGTCAACTTGGCTGCACGCGAAGAAAAAAGTAGGCTTTTGAAGCTTAAGCAATTGTTCTTGAATATCTGCAGGAGGGCATCATTGACCACCATTAGAGTTAAGGAGCTATCTCCTGGAACAGCTTGCAAGCACACGACACTTCCAACTTGACTTCATGTATCCATCGAACCTTCTCACACACATGCTTACGAAACCCCCGAAATATGTGTTGCTAAGAGTATGACCCTGCTTGGAAATTCGATTACTATTCATAATTGCAAGATGCTGTTCTCCCCTGTGCCCCCCATATTTCATAGAGGAGCTCATATCTCCCTTCAGTTACTTTTTTCTCGATTTCTTCGATTAGCCACATTCAGCTACATTGTAGCATCGTGATGTCTTTGTCATCCATCCTGCAACTTCGCCTCGAAGATAAGCAATTTAGCATGTGTTGCTCGTAGACCATTCAGGTCCTTGGCAAAGCACATGGCCTTGAAATCCTTCTGATTCTGAGAGTACCTCTTTGTAGTCAGTCGACGATGATACTTCGCCATAGCTTTGAGAATGGGCTTTACCAAATCCGCAAGCTTGACCTCCTCGGCCAGTGGGACAATCGGACTTTCAGCGATGATGTACGTTTGTAGGTTGAGATAAGCTTCTTCTTCTTCGGCTCCTTCTGGCTCGCCTGCTGCAGTAGCGTTGTCTACTTTTCTGAGGAGGGGTATGAAATTGGGATCTTCGGAGGCATTGGGAAAGTCTCGCAAGATTTCGCAGATTCTGGAGACAAGGCCTGGGCTTGGAGCTGGCATGTCGACTGTAGCAGGCTCACTAGTCGTCTTAATTGGCGTTTGTTGGTCCAGGTTGGTAGCCTTGTCGGCCTGATCGAGTTTATACTGATCTTTTCTGCTCTCTTCCACGATCTGGGATTGGTCAGCGATAAGTATAGATCACACGGGGGATACTACTTGCCCTCGCCTTTGCTGATGGACGCTGGAAAACATGCTGACCAGAGAATAGAGAGCTACCGTCGCTGTACGAGCTTGTCGTACTAGGCAATTCTGCTTTCATCTCGAACGTAGATCTTTGACTACCTGTCTCGAAGGAAGGATCTTCCTCTGAATCTACAATCATGATCGGCTCCTTGTCGCTTATTGATGGCACTCTGTTGAAAGGCTCCCGAGCTGATCGAAGTCGTTTGGATATTGGGGTCATAGCCTCGTCACGGTCGTCTTCCATCTGCACACTGTATCCATCTTGAGCAGGATGCGCAGGGATGTCATTCTGGTCGACTGCGGAAGCCAATCTTTTTGTGCTAGAAGGAGTGTGCGTGTGAGGGTGCGAACCATGTTGGCATGGCTTACTTCGCTGCTCTAGCCATTGGTATTCATCGTCAGTCAATGCCTGTAAGGCAGGGGGGCGCCCAGAGTCTTCGAATACATCATGAAAGTTGTCATGAGGTGTCAAGATTGCTCTATGGTCGTCGACACCTCTGAGGAAGAGCTCCGGCAGACCAAAATCGATAGCCCTCTTCTGCTTCCAGCTCGATTTTGCAGCGAAACCCGTCTTCTCAATATGTTCTGGGAAAGCCTTGTACAACGACCTTCTTGAGACCCATTGTGAGCCACGATGTCTTGTGCCTGGCATGATGACATGTCTTGCAAAGAGAGCCATGAGTTTCTGATCGTCGTCTCCGTGCTCCAAAGTGTTGATCGTTGTTTGCGACTCATCAGCCGTGAGGCCTTTGGCCGGCCAGACTGGGCGCTTGTGCTGAAATATGGTTGTTTTGGTCGATTGGACGTTAGCTTGACTCGACCGTCTTTTGGCGACTGTCTTGTTCTTCTTCACGAGTGAACGCGTTGGAGGTGGTTCGGGGGCCAGTCGGAATGCGCCACCATTGCCTGCTCTCGTGCGAGGCTCCATATTTGCTTGCAATGTTGTGGAGACTACGGCCTTACTGGAAGACACACAGGGAATTTTAGAGTAAATAGGTGATAGCTTGAAGATTTGCCACAGCAAGTCGTTGATACAGGCAGTGTAAGCAACCGATGTCGTTCAGGCAGGATATTGGGGTGAGGAGATAGGCTTCGATCGACCAGCCGTGCAAGTTTCCTGAAGAGTGAAGAACTAGTGTCCTCTCGACAGAATGATTTGAGGAGAGGAGTAACCAGCTCCTATACTCGATCGGTAGATAAAAGCGGAAGGAACTCTGCGCGTCTTTCCTGGTATCCAAGCATGTCAATTGCTGCGAGCTTGCGATAATTCAATGTAGCACGGATTGTGGTGAAATATGAGTGAGGAAGTAACAAAGAGGAACAAAGTAGGGTCGGAATAGTAGTGTTAGAAGGTAGGATTAATTGATGTTGTCGCACCTTCGTAGATATGTAGACTCTTGTCACAAGCCGATAGGCCGATCTGCTTGTAGGTCTGCCACTGCTACCTCAAGAAACGTGTTAGTCATGGGCTATAAGACTGAATCTCAGTTACAGCTTAAAGTTCTGGTTCCATATGTTTGGGGTGGTACTTTGAGGGTATCGCAAGCGGGAGGTGTAAGTCCTCTAACCCATGATCGTACGCGTGACTAGCTAGTGCCAACAGGACTCTGGCTTGAACCGGGAAATTTACAGAAAATTAGTCTCCCAACATCTTCAATAGAAAAAGGTCGCTTGCCTGGCATCACTTGGCAAGTAAAACGTATAGATCTGTGATTCATCATCATTTACCGTCATTCGTTGAATACATGCTATGTAGAACTGAACGAACTAGTGTTTGACCTCGCTCAGGTTATCATGGCTCTTGATGCATTGTTCGGCTCTCTTGTTTTCGAGAGATTACTGATGATATTTTTGGCCGGTATAGGATGACGGGTCGTCGAGGTCGGAGAGAAATACGGAAGATTGATGACGCAGTACACATGGCTGTTCGTGACAGAACGAACCCCAGAGAGTGATGTGAATATAGCATATTTTGGATTTGCGTGATGTGCAATCGATCAAGGCTTCTGGAAAGTGCCATTCAATTGATCAAGATTCCAGCGATTGGTCCCGGACAGTCTCACTGAGCTCCGAGCATGGCAGCGACATCTTCGTCCAGACCGACACCCTCACCATTACTGAAGAGCTCATCGTCCATTTCAGAATTGTGGGCCATCTTTCTCCTCTTCAGTCTCGGATCAGCAGTGGCGGCAGGACTGTTGGAAGCGGGACGTGTCAAGCTACTAAGCAGCATGTTAGCTCCCTCTGACATGACTGGCGGGCTAGTCTGAAGGGCTGGTGGGGGCTCAAATGAAGGAGCGGGTTCGGTGTGTTTCGGTTCTTGTTCTTGCATGGGATCTGCAGCAAAAGTGCTCGACTCTAGGAAGTCCTGGTCATAGGCATTGTCATCGGCAGGATATGCAGGCTCGGGAGATCCATCGGGGGTGAAGTTCTCGACGTCTGGTGGAGGTGGAGTGAACGACTCGACCTCGGGGCTGCCGTCATGTCCAGGAGAGGCGGGATTGGCGGAAGCACCAGAGGAGACGGCGGCTGAGGCGTCAGCGGATAGGCCACGCATAATGCCATCCTCGACATCCTTCTTCTTCGCCTCGATGGTAGCTCGGCGAGTTGAAAGTTCCGAGTGTGTCTTCTCCTCTTGGACCAGCTTGCTTCTGTTGGCTTCGAGCAATTTCTCCAGACCAGCGACGAGCTCAGCTCTGGCCTTGAGACTTTCATTGACGGCGCCCTCCGCACTAGCGAGGGTCTTCAGGAGCGATGAGAGACGAGCAGCGTGGACGGGAGGACTAGGCACAGGCGTGTTGGGATCTGTCAGTTTGGCGAATTCGGTGTTGGCGGTTTCGAGTAAGGGCTGAGCGGCAGCACTAGAGCGAGTGAGAGTGGTCTGTGGCTGAGCCAAGGGCTGCAGTTCAGGTGGCACTGCCGAAGACGAGGAGGTGGAAGATAGAGTGCCACCAAGCAGGGAACCGCCGAGACGAGCACCACCTGAACGGGCGGTGCGTGACTTGTCAACCTCTGTGCAGTATTAGCTATGACGCTTAGTCGCAGTGGGCGAGGGTGGGTACCGTGAAGGCGCTTCTCGGTCGCATCTTGTATGGCAAGCTCGAAGATGTTGCGCTGACGCCAGACTTCTACGACCCGTCTGATCTTGCCGCCAGTGTCTTGGGTGCCGCTTTTGTAGGCCAGAGATGTGGCTTCTGCGATGATCTACTTTGGTCAGAAGCAGTCGGAACAAACAGCGAGTCGAAGAAACGTACGGGACTGAAGGCAACGAGGAAGTCATCCTTTTTGCGGGCTTTTGATTGTTGGACGACCTCTACGACACAAGTTAGAACACGGAGATTGATGCGTGTGGAGGTGTGAAGATGTGATGCGATACCATTGGCGAGATAGATCAAGTTGAGCTTCTTAGCTGGGTTGGAGTCCTTGAGTCTCTCGAGCCACAGCTCAGCAGTACGGTCTGCATGTCGTCTGGTCACCAGTGTGAGCTATGATGGTCTGGCAAGTCGCGGCGCAAAGCAAACAAACCTGTGAAAGATGATCCATTGAGCAACACTAACAATGCTGTCTTGAGTTTCGTTCAGCGCCGAGAGCTTGGCTCGAACGGCGTCATCTGCGTAAGCCATTTTGCTTGCACGAGATGGAAGGACTACAATTCGCGATGCGACGGTGTGATCTGAAAGAAGTCCGCTCGCCAGGCGCAAGCAACAATCGTCACAAGCAACAGCAGCAGCACGCGGGCAATCAAGGTGCTTGGCAGGAGCCGAACACTCGGACCAGGTCATCATCATCCGGCTCCCGCTGCTCAGTGCTTGGGCTTGGGCGTTTGGGGTAGGCGCATTGTCGATTAGCTGGCAACTCAACTTCCAAACAATTCACTACATCTCAACTCCTCGCCGCCGCCCACCCTTCAGCTCACTCTGCAGTATTCATAGACCACTGCCCTCTGTATTACAAACACCACAGCTTGCACCACATCGCGAACACCAACATGGCCGACAAGTTCCCCTCGGTCGAGGACCTCGATTCTGGTACATCCTCGCATCCATAGCCATCTCTGCTCGACTGCCACTAACCTGCCAACTCCAAGGTCTGCTCGGAGACTCCACCAATGACAACAACATCGGCTCATCCTCAATGGCCGAAGACCCTTCAGACTTCCTGGCCCGCGAGCGTGCTCTTCTTGGCGACGATGCCGACCAATTCGCAACTCCCGCCGACAACGCTGCTACTGTTGACGACGACGATGACCTTCTTGGCGGAGGCCAGTCTCACCAGCCCTCTGCTGACCACGACATGGGTGGCTTCGAGTCCAGCTTCCCTGCCATTGACACATCAAACGAGGTCAGCTCTCCTGGTCTTGTTGTTCACCTCCAACAACCATATACTGACACGCATATCAACCGTAGGGAGTAGCACCTGGCGGCACGATTACTGGCTCCACACTACCATACCAACCCAAATCCAACCAAGCCTCATACGAAGACGAATCCGAACCCGACGTCATCCGCGAATGGCGCGAGCGCAGAGACATGGCCCTCCAGCACAGAGACGAGGTCTCGCAGAACAAGAAGGAAGAGACTGTCAAGGCCGCCCACCAAGCCATCGACGACTTTTACGAAAACTACAACAACAAGAAGGACAAGACCGTATCCCAGACCCGCAAGGAGGCAGAGGAGTTCCTCAAGTCGAGAGAGGACACCACTGCTGGAGGTACCAGCTGGGACAGAGTTTCAAAGCTTGTTGATCTCAGTGGCAAGGGTAGCGTTGGTGGTGCTTCAGGCTCGGCAAAGGGCAAGTTCAGAGAGCTGTTGCTTAACCTGCGCAAGGATGAGAAGGCCCCTGGCGCCAGCGGTTACTAAGACAGAGATACCCTTTAATACGCTTACTGGTTTGGCTAGAAAAATTGTAACATTTTGAAACCATGACCTTTTGATTCTTGCAGACATATTCTTGGTAATGCGTCTTGCAAGGAGAGTGATTTATGCGATGTTGCTGTGTCTTCAAATGTAGCTTGACAAAAGCGTTTGAGAATGAAGCTCTATGAGTGGAGTATGCCTTTCGTCTACCTGTCCCATGCATAGTAATAAAACCACAAGCACTGAAGCTCTATCAAGCGAAACAAATAACAAAATCAGACATCTACATGCAGGGGGGTATTCAAGAAAGAAGACTGACGACCAGAAACCGAGAACAATTGGTGTTGAGTTCTTGCTCATCACCCTCTACTCTTCGGCGTCCTCTCAGCAACGGCTTCCGCAGCAGTAATATCCTCACCTCTGTATTTCGTCCCTTGCTCTTCCATCTGATCCTGTCCTTCTACAGCATCGCTATCCTCTAGCGAATGCTCCATTTCCTCCTCCTCACTCACTTCAGGCCCATGAGGACGAGATCTAGGCGGTTCATTGCCCGACATTTGCCACTCCATGAGTTTACTAAACGCTCCTTCCTTCTTCTGGCTGAGTTCGTTATAGGTGCCTGTTTCTGCTACTTTGCCGTCAATTATGCAGATGATCATGTCTGAGCGTTTGATGGTTGAGAGACGATGGGCGATGGAGATTGTGGTGTTGTTGCCCGCGAGGAGGGTGTTTAGGGCTTGGTTTACTAAAGTCTCGGATTCGGCGTCCAAGGCACTGGTTGCCTCGTCGAGAATCAAGATGTCAGGGTTCTTGAGCAAGGCACGAGCGATTGCCAGTCTTTGCTTCTGACCACCAGAGAGTTGTGTGCCTCTTGCACCGACGTGTGTCTCGAGACCCTCGGGCTGTAGAATTGTTTAGCACGATGTTTCAGTAAGTGGAGGAAGACGAGACTTACGAAGTCAGAAATAAATTGGCAATTCGCCTGGCGGGCTGCAGCAATAATCTCGGCACGAGTCGCCAAAGGTCGGCCGTAGGCAATATTTTCAGCAACTGTGCCTGAGAAGAGAACAGGCTCCTGGCCGACGTAACCAATCTTCCGCCTCAACTGCTTGGCATTCATAGTGGTCACATCGCGACCGCCAATGAGAATATGTCCATCAGCGGGTGTGTAGAAGCGCATGATCAGACTGGCTACTGTGGACTTTCCAGCGCCTGATGGAGCGACGATAGCAACGTTGGTGCCCTGCTTGATTGTAAAGTCCAACTCATTGAAGATGGGCACTGCAGGGCGTGTCGGATAAGCGAAGTTGACATTCTTGAAGACAATGTCGCCTCTGGCACTCTCGACGGGTTCGCCCTTGGTAGGGCTAATGGTGGGCTCGCGGTCCTGTAGCTCGAACAGACGCGAGGCGGCTCCCACACCCTTCATCAGTTCGGAGTAGAAGCCTGAGAGACCGAATAACGACGATCCAGCATATGCTGTGTACATGAGGAAACTGGACAGGTCACCAACACTGATTGCTCCAGTCTTGACCATGCCACCTCCAAAGTACAAGAGCGCTAGGAAAGTCATGTTGCCCATGAATCCAGAGGAACTGAAGAATACAGCACTGATCAGAGCCTCCTTCTTTCCGAGCTCGAAAATCTTACGGACTTGAGTATTGTAACGGTGCACTTCCTGTTGCTCGCCCGCAAAGGCTTGTGACGTGCGTACGTTTCCTAGACGCTCTTCGGCAATCTTGGTCAAAGTTCCGAGGTTCTTTTGAATACGTCTCGAAAGGGTACGAATGGTACGACCGTAGAAGAAAGCCCCAATTGCGACGGGGGGGAACATGAGAGCCAGAATACCTGTCAACTTGAGACTGACATAGCCCATGAGGCCAAAACCGGCAACGGCGGACACCAGAGATCGAAGACCATCGGAAACGTTTTGAGTGATACTCTTGCCAACAATAATGGTGTCTGAACCAAGACGTGAGATCAGGTCACCCACTCGGTTTGCGTCGAAGAATTCGGCATTCTGAATAAAAGTACGTCTGAAAAGTTGAGAACGCAGCCTGGTGACAATACGTTCACCCACGATGCGCAAAATGATGATGCGACCATAGTTGGCAGCTGCGCCAATGGACAGGATGGTACCGAGAGCAATGTAAAAGACAGGCATTGTCAAGCCGAAGAGCAGATCCTCGCCATCGCCTTCAGAAGGCTTCGTGGCAGCGTCCAGAATCTTACCAATAGAGAACGGTAGAGACATTGAAATGGATGACGAAACAAGGAGGAACAGGAAGGCCCAAGAGAGGACCTTGAGCTCAGGACGAGCAATCTTGAGCAGTCTCCAGATTTCATTCTGACCACCAGTCTTGCCAGTACCATCCTTGCTCAGCTTGGCGGATAGATTGAGCTGAGCAGCACTCTTTGCCTTTTCAGACGGCTTGAAAGATTGGTCGTCGGCGGCATCATCATCCTCGGGATCCGACTGGTGTTTGATCTCATCACGGTACGACCGAGCGGCCTCTTGAGACTTTGCGACGATGACGGAGTGTGTGAATGGACGTTTCAATGCCAGCGTGATAGTAGAGTTGGTGACCGAGTATGATGAGGGACGCGACAGGGGAGTCAAGCCAGCGCATGAGAGACCGAGAGGGTGTGAGGGTTTAGGTAGCGGTTGAAAGGCTTGCGTTGTCAAGAGACGGCTCTGTCTAGCTGGGGCGAGAGCGGATCTGGATAGCACAGATAATAGAGTGGACGAGTCCCTTGATGCTCTTGAGCAGAGCCATTGCCGAGGGTGCATGACTGGCCGGGGCTCCAAGGGCGAAGGGTGGTGGAAGCGGCAGCGGCAGCGGGAGCGGACAGGGACGCGGGCGGGCGAAGGAGGTCGGGGAGGTCGTCTACCGCAGCAAGTCGACAGTCTGGACAGTAATGGGCATGCTTGTCACCGAGAGGGGAGTGGACGAGGATGCGACATGGAGCTTCGGTTGCTTGCACCGGTCGTGTCTAGACGTCCAGCCGTCTTTGACTTGCACCAAGCGACAACGCTTGCGCTTGCCGGCCAACGTCATCACCACGGGCCGATGCGCAAGCTTGGGGCGGGCCTTTCTAATTGCTTCTACGAAACAAGCCAAACACCACCGCTTTCGAGACAAGAGCCTGACAAGACTCGGTTGTAAATAACCACTTCCTTTTCTAGTACGACATTCTCGCTGTCTGTCAATAGCCAGGCTTCTTCCTCCACCAATCCATTCTCAGAGAAACAGCAGAGAAGCTTGTCCTCAACAGCCCCGCAGTCATGCCCGTTGACTACAGCAAATGGGTAGCTTTCCCCCTGTAGACTCCTCTTGTTGATCTGAGCTAACCACCGCTCTCCAGGATGCTCTCGAGCTATCGGACGACTCCGACATTGAAGTCCATCCCAATGTCGACAAGCGCTCCTTCATCCGTGCAAAGCAAAATCAGATCCATCAACAGCGTGTCGATCGCAAACATCAAATCGAGACGCTCAAATATGAGAAGATCATCAACGATGGCCTGATCAACCGCATAGACAACCTGCTAGAAGCACTCCAGTCACTCAGACAAGAAGCTGAACAGGCCCAATCAGGCTTCGAGCGCTACATCTTCCAGGCTCTCATCAAGAGCACCGGCTCTCCTGACAAGGACACCCCTCCACCCCCACCTGGCGGTGTCCATGCAAATGTCCAGGATCCTCCGAGATACAGCAAGATGATGGCTGCCTTGGTAGACCAAGTCAAGCAGGCCGTCGACGAAGCCAAGCCCGCCCCGTCGGCTTACTTTGGTGCCTTCATGACCGAAGTCACCTCGCACAAGACAAAGATTGAGGATTTGCAAGTGCAGCTGCTGGAAAAGCTTGCCGAACTAGAAAAGGAGGAAGGTTCCAAGATCACCAGCGAGAACATCCGAACTGGCTTCGACAGCTCTCACGTCTCAAAGTCCTCTACCAAGCCTGGCGCCAGCAAGCCTTCACCTGGTCCTGAACTGCTCAACCCTACACGCCCCTCTATCCAACATGCCGACAGCGGTCAGTCGTCTGGTGCTGACGCCGATATTGAGGACGAGTCAATTGTGACAAGGCCCACCGCTGGTCTGGACAGCGACGACGAAGACATGCAGGCCTCACCACTGGCTCAAAAATTTGCTAAGATTAGATACGGTGACTACCGCACTTCTCTAGATTTCATTTCGAACAACCCCTCGGTCATGGGCGAAAAAGAGACGGATGGACTGCTGGTGGAGGCTTTCAACGCCCAGAGTGATGGCAAGGACGATTATGCAAGGCAATGTGTTCACCAAGCTCTCTTGCTACAATACTGTAGGCAACTGGGTCGCGACGGTGTGCAACTGTTCTTCAAACGCGTCACCACACAGGGTCACCAGGCGCAGAAGCTGTTTATGGATGATGTCAATTCGACCTACGCTAGGATCAGATCTCGCACAAGAGAGCTTGCTGAGCAACGCAAGCGCGACGAGGCGGATGGCACCGGTGGTGTCGAGCAAATCCAACTACACGCAGTTGACCCGAACACTACCATCAACATTGTTGTGCCGCCTGCTGATTCGATGGATGAAGATGCCAAGGAGGCTCGCGCGATATTCGAGACTTTCCCTCCCGGCTTGCAACGCGCTCTCGAGAGTGGCAGCTTGGATAGAGTCAACGAGGTCTTGGGCAAAATGAGCGTCGACGAGGCTGAGCAGGTTGTAGCACAACTCGGTGAGGGGGGCATGTTGAGTCTGGAGGAGGGTGTGATCGACGCAACGACTGAGGAAGGCAGAAAGCAGATGGAAGAGATTGAGCGGTCTGGCCAGTGGCCTGGCGACCAAGGCGGTCGCGTGATTGAAGAGACTGAGGATCCAGGCATGGATTAAAAACACAATATCTCGCCTAAGGAAAGACTCAGGCGTCAACAATTTGGCCAGCGGCATTGTTCGCTCGTGCCATTCTGCTCATTAATCAGACAGTGTGGATCACTGTGCACCGCGCATGGGATGTTATGTGCAAGTAAGGATCGAGCAGAATATCTATTCACCAAACACTTGATGTCGTGATCAGGGAAAGCTCGTACGATTTTGATGATCGAGGTAGCCGAATATCTTACCGAGAGCACCTAGCACGCAATATTGATAAATCGTCAGATGGTACGAATAACAAAATGCAAGCATTTACTGAGTACAAGCATGCTGACTCTGTAGATATCACGCAAAGGGTGATACATATCAAATGTTCTGACTGAAGCGTCGACCAAACACGAGAGTTTGCAACGGCACATCTATGACCAGCCGAGGTCGACAACCAGGTTAGCGGATTGCGGCAGACACTGATCGGAGGCAAAAATTCAGCCTCAAGTCCAAGTTTGGAAATTCCAAGCAACAATAGGAAGAGAGATTGAGGATGGATTCTTATTCACAAACCAGATATAAAATACCACAGCCGCCGAAAAATATGTCCAATGCGAAGCTGTCAAGGTACGAGTCAAGGGACATCTTATCAATCGCGAGGATCGTTTTTCGAAATCGGTTTGGTGGGCGAAGTGTGACGCTGAAGGCTGAACGCAGGGGCCGGCGGCCGGGGCGGATTAAGTGGAGGCATTTGCCATGTTGAAAGCCGTGGGTGGACCACGCAGCACCTTCTGTGAGTGCTTTCCCACCTTCCCTTGAACTTTTGCTCCTTCCAACCCGCTTTCAACCGCACCAGACTCTCCAAATCTAATACTTGCTGCTGCAATTGCATGCGGTCTTTGATCAATACGACCCTAACAACTCTCGTCCAAGTGATTCCGCGCACTGCTCAAAGAGGGCTCTTTTGCAGGAAGGCGCTCCCATATCCTTTATCCTTATCTGATCGATCTTCTCGTGGTGAGTTTCCACATATCAACGCCCCGCCATCGGCTATGACGAATTGTCGACTTTTGCCCTCTGCACGTCGCCATCGCGTCTTCAAATCGCTAATACACATCTTTGCAGTGACAATCACACACCTCGCTAGCATGCGTCGCCATTCACTGTCATCGTTCACCATGACGACACATACGCACAAGCACATTCCCACATCGGCCACATCACATCCTGACAACCCGATACCAATGGAGCCCATCGCCATCCCACAAGGCACTATGTCGCCGTCTAAGAGATCTGTCCATTCACAATCACAATCACCACGTTCGTCTGGCGACTCTCTCAGCGAGTCAATGGCTTGGTCTGAGGGAACTCTCGAATCAGAGGTCTCGACGCCCTCGACCGAATTGCAAGACCAATTCGATATCATGACGCCAAAGAACAAGAAGACCTCGGGTGAGAAAGAGGGCACCAAGCGTCGCGCCTCAACACATGTCATCACATCGTCAGCCGACCAAATTCGCAAATTACTCGGAACTGGAGAGACTGGTACCAAGTTTTTGCAGAACTACTGCTGTGGACCTGACTGCTGCAAACTCAAGATTCTCCCTCCGGACACAACCCGTCCCGGTTTTATCCCTGTTGTGGTCCCTGACAACGACGCCTACCGAGGTCTCAATCTAAACATCAACGCATTGACTCT
Source organism: Aureobasidium subglaciale EXF-2481 (assembly GCF_000721755.1). NCBI lineage: Eukaryota > Fungi > Ascomycota > Dothideomycetes > Dothideales > Saccotheciaceae > Aureobasidium > Aureobasidium subglaciale. Next base: position 73,061 of record NW_013566980.1, on the reverse strand, counting down.
TGACACCGGTCTGAGCGATCTTGTGGAGCTACCCAAGCCTAAAATCTCCCTAGAGCCAGTCTCCAAGGATGAGGCTGCTGACCACCACAGCACTGTCGACGTCCATCCCCCTACCTTTGTTCAGCCCCATCCTCCTTACGATGTCTACTCCGCACCGGTTTTCCACGCTCGCCAACTCACCAACGAAGGTGCAGAGAAGCGTACCGTGCACTTCGATATTGACATCACGGATTACCCTAAGGAAGGAGACATCGATTTCAAGGTCGGCGGCGCTGTAGGTATCTGTCCTCCAAATGACGCTTCATCCGTCGACACCATCTTCAACCATATCGGAACCCCTAAATTCGTGCGAGACAAGCCCGTCGTACTTAAGACAGAAGGAGGACGATGGCCTACAATCTGGGGCGATGAGAAGCCTCGTGAGCTGCTGACCACACGCAGAGAGCTTCTGACATGGTGTGTTGATATCGCATCATCTGCACCTACCAAGCAGCTCTTCCGTGTTCTGGCCGAATATGCAGACGCAAAGAATGAGCGCAAGATTCTGGAATATATGTGCAGTGCTCAAGGACAAGGCGCTTTCTGCGATCTTCGCATCGGTCCGAGCATCACTCTTATTCAGCTTCTCGAAGCCTTCCCTTCATCGAGACCGCCATTCGAGATGCTTGTCAGCTGCTTGAATCAGTTGATGCCTCGCTTCTACTCTTTGTCCAACGATCCACACGTATCTTCAGACAGAGAAGGCCTTGCAGGCAGACGTATTATCGAGATCGCAGTCACTGTTCACGAAAATCCCAGCTGGGGTGGAAATATGCGAACTGGAGTCGGATCTGGTTACCTAGAGCGTGTTGCCCGATACTTTATCGATGCCGAGAAGAATGCAAAGCAGTCGGGTGGTGAACTTGAGATGCCCAGTGTACGCATTCCCATGTTCCGTGGTCTGATGGCAAACCCCCTCTCAAAGAAGTTTGACTCGGATGGCCCGATGATCATGATTGGCGCTGGAGTTGGTATGGCACCCTTCCGAGGCTTCATCCTCAACCGTCTCCGCAACTCGAAGTGCGCCAACAAGATCTGGCTCATCCAGGGTGTGCGCGACTCGACCTTGGACGAAATCTACTCTGGAGAATTGGGTGACCACGAACAACAGATCAAGAGAGTTGTACAGTCTCGTGCCAAACTTCCGCCGGTTGATCAAAGTGATGATGGTGTGGTCGACATCCAGCCAAAGAAGGGCGGTGAAGTCACCGGCAAGGTTGTCTCAGACTCTCAAGCGAACAAGGTAGCCAAGTACGTCCAGGATGAAGTCCGTCTGCAGGCAGACATCGTCTGGTATGTCATCAATGCTCTTGATGGCCGCATCTTTGTATGTGGAAGCTCGAGAGGCATGGGCGAAGGTGTAGAGGAAGCTCTTATCGACGTGGCTATGGACAAGGGCACCCTTAACTTCGAGGAAGCCAAGGACTTCTGGGCGCAGAAGAGGGACGATGGTCAATATGTTGCAGTAAGTTTTTATCAGTCATCGTCAGACCTCCACACATTCTAACAGAAGCAGGAAACCTGGTAGACACCGATTGTACTCGCATACTCGACAGGTTGGATTTTGTTACAACCGTGAAGCTCTTGGAACTTTTAGGCCTTCCAGACTTCTATTCCCAATCAGCACTAAGTGTTGGATTCTGATTTTGATTGATAGCGTTTTTGTAATTCTTTGTGTTACCATTGTCACAACTCGAGGATGCACCCAGACCATCGATCTTGGCTACTGAACCAGTCGACTTGGGTGGCATTTCGCTGTATTTACTACTGCATGGAAAATGGCTTGACCAGCCAGGACGAGAGAGTCAGATATGGAATTCGACATCAGCGGCTTTACCACAGAATCCGTTCTTATATAAGAAGATGATATACTCAGCCATGTTTTCACTAGTTGTTGAGTCGCCCTACAATCTCCCAAGAGTCGATCAGACCACAGAAGAAGTGTTTCCCGTCGAAAGCCTCAACCGCTTTCTAGAGCCAGAGGGCCGCAGCCATACTGGTGTGCCGACCTTGTGTGACAGACGGACTTATGCTGAATCGCAGGAGATACGAGGACGTAGCGGACTTAGGATGGTCGCGTCTCAGGATTTCGGCCGAAGCGTCATAACCATCGAGATAGATAAATAGGGCAGCTCGACTCACTGGATTGAAGCATTCATTCGAGATCAAGCACACTTTACAATACACAGCAATCACAAACCAAAAGTAAACATGGTCAAGACACTTCCCTTTGGCTCCTCGGGCATTGAGGTCAACAACCCTGGTTTCGGTGCCATGGGTTTGTCTTTTGGTCTAGGTACCAACTTGACACCCGAGCAAGCCGAGCCTGTCCTTCTCAAGGCTATTGAGCTTGGTTGCACATTCTGGGACACTGCTGTGAGTCTTTCCTCTCCGAAACTTGTCAAGGAAAATAAAGAGTACAAAAAGCTAATCCACGAAAAAAAAACCAGGTCGTCTACGCAGCAGGCATCAACGAACAACTCCTTGGCGACTTCATCCGCAAGCACGACGTCCGCTCCAAAGTCTTCATTGCCTCCAAGTGTGGTTTCGCGGTGTTTGAAAAAGCAGGCGTCACAAACTCTGCCGAACACATCAAGAAATACATTGATGGCACCATCGAACGCCTAGGCTTTGCACCTGACCTCTACTACCTGCACCGTATCGACCCCGACACACCTTTGGAAGAATCCATTCCTGCTCTGGATGAGATCCGCAAAGCTGGCAAGACGAAATACATCGGTCTTTCGGAGTGCTCGGCAAAGACTTTGAGGAAGGCTAATAGCATCGCGAAGATCGATGCTGTGCAAGCTGAATACTCGGCTTTTGAGACTGTGCATGAGACTGATGGACTTATTGAAGCTACGAGAGAGTTGGGTGTCGCTTATGTAGCGTACAGTCCTTTGGGTCATGGATGGTTGGTCGATGATTTCCCATTCAAGACTCCTGATGACTTTGCTCCTGATGATTTCCGTCGTTCTTGTAAGTCTCGTTGCTAACTTTGCTTTGGAGATTCATGACTAACTTGTATCTCAGCTCCCAAATTCCAGGGTGAAAACTTCTACAAGAACAGAGCTATTGTTGAGGAAATCAAGAAGTTGGCTGAGAAGAAGGGCTGCAGTATCACACAGATTGCTCTTGCCTGGGTAGCTGCTCAGGGCTTCATCGCCATCCCTGGTACCACCAAGTCTCACCGTCTGGAAGAAAATTGGGCATCCAGAGATGTCGAATTGAATGAGGAAGAGAAGGCTGAGATGAGAAAGATTGTCGATAGTGCAAAGCCTCATGGAAACAGATACAGCGAGGCTAATCAGAAGCTGGTCGGACACTAGAGCAGAAGGTAGCAGAAGGAAAGCAGATATGTGGAAATTGATAACAATAAAATATGAACATGAGAAAGTAAATTGTTCCAGCCGTGGTATCTCCAATAGGTCCATGCTATCTCTCCAGATTTCCGTGTCAATGATGTTTCTAGATCATGGCAGCAGCAACAAGGCCGCCAGCGGCAAAGGTAACGGCGTTGGAGAGCCAAGAATCGACGTGGCCTGCAGCGGCGCCCGAAGAAGTAGCAGTGCTTGCGTCGCCGCTCTGAGAGCCCGAAGCAGTAGATGAAGAGCTGGAAGTCTTGCTTCCACTCGCCATTGACGAAGTAGCTGACGCGGCGCCCGATGAGACCGTCGCGCCACGACTGAGCGAGGTAGGTGTTGAGGCGGCCGAGCAGGTGCCGGCGGTGTTTTGAGCGCAACAGGCTTCGTTGCCAGAGCTATCTTGACCACAGTAGCTGCCACTGGCGCAGAGTCCAGATGAGCAGCAGACGAACTCGCTGCTATCGTAGCAGACTCCGTTGCATGTTGACTGGCCAGCAGCACAGGATGGAGCGGCGGAAGAGGTCGAGATTGTCATGCTGCCGCTTGCGCTAGCAGACATTGGAGTGGTGCTTTGTGCGACAGCAAAGGCTGCGAGAGCTGTGACGAGAACGAAACGCATCTTGATTGGCGTGAAGAGGAATTTGAGGTGATTCAGGCTTGAGGCGAGAGATGTAAAGGGGTACGCGCTGGAGGAAGGGTGCGAGAATATGGAAGTACGTTGAACGGATGTGGCAGAGAGATGTGACGGAAGAAAAATTGACCTACGGCATTCGACGATTATGTAGCTGCTCGTCCATTGTGTGGCAGTGCCCTTTCACGAGTAAGACGAGGCCTGCCAAGTTGGTACCTGACAGGATTGCAGGGATGCATGATGATCGTCATGTCGCAGATATTTTGAGTGTTTCGGTGACAGGTCGCCTTATCGCCGTTGCTATCGTGCCGCGTGGCTCGACGACTCAGCCCTGTCTGTGTGTGCGTACACCCCGTCACGCTAAGGTAAGGTACTCCGGCCAGCGACGTCAAGTCTTTCTTGTTGGTAATTGTTCTTCCGTCCTCCTGCTCGTCGAGTGTAGACAGAGACATTGGAGCTCGAGATCGTTGCTTCCACTGCGAGATTCAATACAGTCTAGTGGCTGGTTCATACTTGACGTGATGGATAATTGATCGTGCCGAATGTGGCCTCCCTCTGTGCGAAGCACTGTCACACTTGTAGCTATCTCAAGGCAAAGACATTTTCGAATCTGGAGCGACGGCACTGAGATATATCTTGTGAACGACTTTTTACGTTGAATCCTTCTATACGAGATGTAATTACGCATTGCTTCAGCTCGTTGTCGCCCTGCTCTGATCATCAGGAGTACAAAATCACTGTCGCGGTTCTAGCTGGCCTTGATGCACAGTAATTTCTTAACGTGTAGCGATGTCATCGAGAAACCTCTTTCCATCGATTCTCTGCGCTAGTTTCAACAACATGGTTCATGACTGTGTCTTTCCACAACTGCAAGACTGCTACAACCCACAAGTCAACTCCGTCGTCCCTCGGCTGTTCTTTTTCACCTGCACAACGCGCCCGACTCCAAATGCAATCCTCGACTACTCTTACCAGATAGGCTGTGTCAAAAGCCACTCTTCCATAAGCTTGACACGTTCAGGATCAGTCAATGGCACAGACTCGAAGCCATCACCGAGACGCTGGGTAACTTCCTCATTGCTACTCTCACGCCACTCAGTAAGCCCCTGACCATTTGGGTTTCCAGTCTTGATAAAGTTGACCCAATAAGCATTCATTGTAGCAGCAATCTCATAATCCTTGTCAGTCCAAGGAGAATCAGTACCATAAAGGTTGTTGAGGACGTAGTTGATCTCAGACTCGTGATACGCGCCTTGAGTTTGACCAGGAGGTGCATGGTCCCAGATGTAAGTATAGACAGGGCTTTTGGCTGCTTGCTTCCATTTCCTGGCCCAAAGCCATGTACCAATGATTGAACGGTCGGTAAATTGTGCGTTTTCGCTTGCGGAGGCTTGAGAAGCATTGTTAGCTGGGTAGAGCTCCAGGAACTTGTCGATCCATTCGCCAGAGTAAGTTGCGTTGAGGTCAGCAAGATATTCAGCGATGGTGATGTTAAGACCATAAGTGGCACCACTTTCATCGCGAGTGTTACCGGTAATGATGGGCACGTCATTTGCAGCACCCTTCAGCAGCGTGTCTTCGTAAGTGTTGGGCAGTGCATAGTGATCCAGGGTGGCCGTAAAAGTCCAGCTCGATGAGGTGGGAGGAAAGTCCGAGTCAACAAATGCCGTGTAGTTCATATTGCGAGCGGCGGCGATGGTAGAAGCATTCTTGTCAGCAAGATAGTCCACACCTTGACCGAGAGCGAAAGTGAGGTTGCGGTAATTCTCAGCAAGAGTTTCGCAAAGAGGGTCGTGAGGGTCGCGGACACCACTCTCGATGATGGCACCAACAATGAGACCTTTTGTCAATGGACTGTTTAGGATATGTTGTGTCGCAGCAGATCCGGCAGATTGACCCATGACAGTAATGTGGTCGGGATCACCACCGAATGCTTCAATATTCTCCTTGATCCACTTCAGAGCGGCAAACTGATCGAGCATACCATAATTTCCGGAGCTGTTGAACCCAACGGTATCAACGCGCTCTTGAGAGAGCTCAGGATGAGCTAACCAACCTAGAGCGCCAGTTCTATAGTTGTAGTTGACATAGACAATGCCAGCATCGGCCATTCCGGAACCGTCAAAAAGCGAGTCTGCGGCAGTCGAATAAGCTGGGTAACTCCACATGACAACGGGGCGCTTCTGCTTGGTGGAGGTAGCCGAAGTCCAGATGTTGAGGTTCAAACAGTCTTCGGAGATGGTGTAGCCCGGACTGGATGAGGTGGAAGGGCAAATGTCGCCATAGCTCTTTGCGTAGAGGGTTGTATTCCAGTTGGGGGCAGGCTTGGGAGCTGCCCATCTGTTCTTTCCAGCAGTCGAGGCAGCATATGGAATGCCTTTCCAGACAGTGATATCCTTCCAATTGGTAAGATTGCCACTGGGGGTCGAGTTGAATGCAGGGTAGCCTTGAACTTGTCCGAAATTGGTAGTAATGACATCCTCGTACAAGGCTGCATTCGCAGCGCCTGCCATCAGGCCGAGAGCAAGATGGTTTTTCATTGAGCCGATGAACAAAGCGTGTTGATTGATGTAGAAACAAAGAGGTGCGAATGTAGAGGTGATGATGCCAGTGGTACTGGGGTGTGATTTCGAGAAACTAAGTGAAAGGCGGTTACCTCTTTATATCTACGATATCGTCAATGCTCTGACTACTCTCATCAACCGAAACCGATCCACGTTGCTGACGACTGCAAGTGCATTCTACTCAAGGATAAGGCCTGAGCATGGTGATCGCAGGCCATTTGGAGATGCAAGCCGACAGATCTCAAAGCACTGTGGCTGCAGCTGACGACTGCTCATGATGCTACTGCCAAGAAAGGCATGGAGGTTGGTAGCACGGTTCGCGTTGAAGCAGCCAGCATTTCGAAGATAATGTTGGTGGAACAGAAATCTTGAAGATATCACGGGGCTGTAGTTATAGCGTCTGTCTTCTGATTCGCCTGTTCGCTTGAACGGGTAGGAACGGCTAGTGTTGCCCTAGAACAACATCTGAATCGATTTGCTCGGCTTTGAGGTGCGTAACAACAACGTTCGACTGCGTCCTCTCCTATGCCAAGATCTGTCGCGGAGTCAAGCGTAGAATTGCAAAATATCCTTTGCAATCAACAATATCACACTTGAAAAGCCGCTGCCGTCGACGTGACGAAGAATGGCGGTGCTTGCGGGATGGCTCCGTGCAATTCGTCAACGAATCACAGGACGAGTCAGAACTCGAGAGTTTGAAAGACCGTGTTTTCGGGATGAGCAGGTAGATAGATAGCAGCATCTACGAACCTCCACTCATGGCCTTGAAGCGTGCTTCTGCAGCTCTTGCTCTACGCTCTCGCTCAAGCTTCATGCGCATCTCTGGTGTCATGCCCCTAGCCTCTTCTTCACGCTTCTCTTGTGCCGTCTTCTCAGGCAGTACCTGCGCCAGTGTCTTGCCCTTGCCAAACTTCTTCTCTTTGCCCTGCTCTTCTCTGATCTTATCTTCGTTGCGTAGCCTTTCGGTCTCGGTCTTTCGCCTTTGCTGTTCTGCTGCATCTTCTGCTGCCTTTTCGGCCTTCTCCCGTTGCACACGAACGTCGTAATCTGCTTTCGATAGGGCGGCGGGAACACCTGCAGAGTCCCAGTCAAAGGCGCTTTCACCCAGCTCTGAGCGAGCCAAACGGAACGAGTCACGAGTTGCGCGATCGCCTGCAATCTCGAAAGCAGTCTTCCCTTCTGCTGACTTGACTGTCGGATCGGCCTTTACTTTCAATAGTAATGATGATATGAGGGCGGGTGCATTGAGCGATGCGGCGAGATGCAAAGGCGTAGGAGCGTGGTGGTTTTGTGGGTTGTCTTTCGGGAAGAAGGTGAAATTGGGCGAGAGGTTGTTGGATGTGATATAAGAGACGAGAGCGGGAGCTTTTGAGCGACGGACGAGGGCTTGTAGTTGAGTTGTATGCAGGGTGGCTTCCTCCTCCTCTTTACTCGGCTTGACAGGCTTCGGTGTAGCAGGTTTGGCAGCAGCTTTTGCTTCGGCAGCTTGGCGGGCAGCTTCCTCCTCTTGGGCTTTGCGTGCAATTGCGGCTTCATCGATGGTTGATACCTTGACTCTTGTGAGCTCGACGAAGGAACGCATGAGTTCAGCCTGGGTTGCACGGCGAGTCGCAAATGGGAAGCCTCTGATCCTTGGGTCTCTGGATTTCAAGACCTGGTCTTCGTAAGGACCGAACAATGTGCGACGATTTGTTGTGCCAGTGGCGCGGACGAAGACAAGTTCGCTGCTGTCGATCCAGACCTTCCAGTCGTGCAGCAATTGACGCACTTCTGCAATCAGAGCAGCCTCATTGTAACGACGGATACCAGCGCCGGCCGAGTGAGCAGCACCTTTGGCACTATCGTTGGCCGATTGAGAACCACCCTGCTTACGACGAGTCGTGTAGCGATGGAAGGTCTTGTGTGCGAGCACGGTCGCGGTGCGATCCTCAACACCAGCCTTCTTTGTCATCTTTGGCGTCAGAGACACAACCATTGCGGCAAAATGACCACCTCCAATCATGCACAGGAAATAATGCGGCCCGGCGGCGGACGTGTCTGGTTGGAGAGAACGAGGGAGTGGGACGCCGCCAGACTCTTCAGTAGGGGCCGATGTTGGTTGTGTCGGCGGAGGCTTGGGAGAGAGCTGCTTGTCCTTGATGGTCTGCAGGATGGTCGTGGGGTCTCCAACTTGGATGGCAGGAGGAAGAAGGGTTCGGTAGACACCAAGGGCGACATTCGAAGGCAGCTTGGAAGAAGAGAACCACAAGAGCGGCGGCTTGCCTGCGCCCACCTTTACCTTTGTCGTTGTAAAGGCGTCGAAGTCCGCATCTGCTATGTTTGCCTGCTTCTTGAGGAGGGCGCTCAAGGTTGTGTCTTTCTTGCCGCCGTCGTCGCTGCTGGCCGAGTCGTCGCTGTCACTGCCCGAGATGCTCTCATCCAAGTCTCCAACTAGCTTCTCAAAGTCATTCTCTCCCACAGCCTTCAGTCCACGCATCTTCTGTTTCATGTTGTATCCGTGCAGGTCACTGCGCACATGGCTCCTCTGCTCTTGCACACTGGGAAACGACAGTCCGCAGAGTCCACATGACGTGGCCGACGATGGGCCATCTTCGTTCTCACCTCTTCTGCCGGAGCTCGTAGCTGTTGAGTCGGCATCATCGGGTACTGAGACAGCAGCATTGTTTTGTGCCTTGAGTTCGAGCGTCGTAAGAAGTTCTTGCGGAAGATCGAAAACTGCTTCGGCGTTAGTACGAATGTGAGAGCCTGCGCTTTAAATACCTACCATACAGTGGGCGCTGAAGGAGTGGCTCCGTAGTTTGTGACATTTTGCGACAAGGTTTGTGTATATTGCAGTGAGGAATACTGACGCGCTGTCGGAAAGTCGTTTTGGATTATGCAGACGTCATCGCTTGTCTGCTCCTCACTGCCGGGGCAACCCTGCTTGTCATATTCCTTCTCATGATTCTACCCCCTGATGGTTCTCGATCTCCAATTCACAGAATCATGGCTTCGCTCTGCCATTATTGCGCTACAATCAGAGCATCTCTGCAACAGCTTCAACGCCGAAGACTTCCAACAGATGGCATCGCAAACTCTCAAGTCGCAACAATCGCATCACGAGAATGTTGCCATAGAGGTAGACTTCTTGTCCGAGCTTGGACGCACGAAGTCAGTTGAGGAGATGCATGAGACGAGAGAAAAGGCCATCAAGGAGAAGAAGGAGTCGAGTTACTTCGGCTTCAGAATTACAAGACCGCAGGCGATGCCCAGGAAGGTCAGAAGGGTCAACTCTTGGGAGAGGCAGGATGATGCTTACGGAGGATTAATGTGAATGAGCTACGAGCATCGCCGTCACCGATGGGCAGGTGGAAAGTGCGGGATGAATATGCGGGGTTGGTGGTTGCGTCAGAGGATCGGCGCTGCAGTTGGAGTAATCGGGGTACACCAGGTAGTTGGAGTAATATTTGTAACGATGACACATGATGCCGACGTCGACATTAATAACACTTGGAATCTCATCAATTGCTTCTACTGAACATCAATTCCAAACCGAGCAGAAACAAACATGTCGTCGAGTCTGAAGCCTCTCGTCCTCCACGCCCACACTACCGGGCCCAATCCAATCAAGATTGCCATTGCTCTTGAGAAGCTCGGCCTCCCTTACTCGGTCAAGCTTTGGGAGTTCGGCGATGACAGCGAGAACGGACTCAAAGGCTCCAAGTTTCTTGCCATCAACGAGAACGGTCGTGTACCCGCTCTTGAGGACCCCAACACTGGAGTCGTGTCATGGGAGTCTGGCGCCATAATGAACTACATCAGACGAAAGTACGACACCAACAACCAATTGGGACCTCAGGGAAAGAGTGAACAGGACATTGTCGACTTCGAGAAGTGGGAGTACTTCCTACTTACGACTTTGGGACCAATGACTGGACAGACCAACTGGTACAGGTATGTTTCAATCTCTAGCTGTTAAGATTCTTCCCGATGCTAACAAAAGTAGACACTACAACGAGACCAAGAACGAGGATGCTTTGAACAGATATGTAGCACAGACACACCGCTGCTATCAAGTTCTCGAAGGCCAGCTGAAGAAGACTGATGGCGACAGTATTCTGCCTGGAGGATATACTGCTGTCGATGCACACTACGAGCCTTGGGTTCGTCAGCATGCTTATGCAGAGTTGTCGCTCGATGATTACCCATTGGTCTCGAAGTGGTTGAAGAAATATGGAGAGACTGCGGAGGTCAAGGCTGCTTACAAGAAAATTCAGGATGCAGCTTCGTAAGCTGAACAAATGCTCTTCTCCACCTTGATAAGAACTACAAAAGTTTTGTCACATTTCGCGGCTTCTAAATCTTCAACGGGACAACTGTCATGTATCTCCACAGCTGCTTTTTATGACGAGAGCAGAGCGGAAAGGAGTTTGTAAAAGGTGAACGTGATTTTGAATGATTGAACAACGGTGAGTAGATCACGAAGATGAACATCCTCTACTCGCAAAGGATCTCGAAAGCAGACCACGAGGTGTAATAAGGTGCCTTTCCACAACCAACCGCATTTCCAACCTCAACACCTGCAAAAGGCCACCCATGCACCTCATTTCCTAGCACGAGGCCACAGCCTTGTGCCGAATGAGCGAGAACATAACCTGTGTTCGATATTAACATGCGTAACTACAGCAGAGAAACCCGGATACTTACAGCCAGCAGTGCCAGACTTTGGCGTCGCGGTCAAAACTGCTGTCAATGCTCCACCATATTGCAAGCCAGTGTTGGGGATTGTGCATTGAGCTTCTGTGACGCTGAACGTGGTTGCTGTGCCTGCGCTGCCATCTGTGGGAGGTGCCTTTGAGATGTTAGATTCAGCGAAGACTTTGAAAGCAGTCAGGAGGTCTTACAGTGCCAGGCGCAGTACACTCATATTGGCTGTAGATGGTGACTTTTGCTGAAGCAGGGCCACCTCTGGTAGCACCGCCGTTCTTGCGAGCTTCTAGGGTTGGGGCGGCAGTGGTAGACATGGCGAGGAGGGAAAGCACAAACGGTGTCCAGGCTGAGGAGTACATTGTGATAATATGGATAGTAAGTTTTGAGGCTTTGTGATGAGGATGAGATTGAGAGAGGTGTTTTTGAGGCTGATGAGTTTCTTACAGGGGTGCAGTTCCTACTTCTTATATCTGTACCTACTGGAGACTAGAGTTTGCGGGAGTTTCTACAGCACAGAGACCATTCATGGACTCCGAGACTTTGCCTCAAGCCAGCGGATATTGCTTGTAGAGCCGGTGCAACATTTAGCAGTCAATGTATGATATCGGGGTCGAGACTTTGAGCTATGCAGCCTGATGCATCCTTTGGAATGGCCAAGCTTTCTAGATCCGCCATGGGCTGTACGAGGTTGGGCCATTACCACTGTCCACTGTGGTCAAAGCAGTACGAGTTTCCTCTTTCGACAAAGCATGTAGTATAGCAGTGATAGAGCATCCAGCAAGCGCAGCCGCACAGTCGGAGCTGAACGATAATAGAGTCGTTTGACGATGGCCTAAAAGGTCAAGGTTTCTTACACATCCACACCACCGAAGTCGGCTCATATGAGGCTATACAATAACTGTACAGCAAAATCACGAGATGTCCATCTCAGCTGCAACAAGTATGTAGGTATTTTCGAGGGCTAGAGCAAGGCAATGACTACATGCGGTTAGTCAAGAAGCCTTCAGATCGGCCCCGCCTTCACCTCACCCGACCTCCGGACCTACAACTAAGTCTTGTAAAAGCATACCTATCTTCTATCCAGTTCTGACCTCCGGTAAAGCACAATAACTTTAGTGCCTGAACGACTTGGTGGAAGGCGCATCAAATTGGGCGTCCTCAATTGATGGTATCCGTGAGCCTAATTAATTTCCGACACACAGCATCCGGAGACTTTGCAAATCAAAAAATCCCATCTCGTACAAGTGGCTTCACGTGAAAGGGACCTATGGGAATGCAATATGATTTTGAAGGCTGAGACATTAGTCGCGGAGAGAGACTCCTCTTCTTGGCTCTCATCAGCAAGCATCGAGTTGGAAATAACTATGTATTTTTTATAGCCACACTTTGACCGATAGCCATGAGTAGGGGAGCCTATTCTTCCTTTGCTCTTTGGATACGCTCGTTGTAACGACCTCGAGCCTTCGCATACCATGCCAACTGGAACATTGTAATTCCACCTACGACCAGGCACGTATAATTCATGTTTGCAGCTGAAGTCAACATCAGTATTTCCGTGAGTATTTCATATGGAGACGGCCAAGACTTACCAGTGACGGGCTTGTAATAGGGGAAGGAGAAGAAGACAATCGCGAAAGCCAGCCAACACACAGTAACAGCGTTGACCACAAAGCCTCTGATGCCATGCATATGAAACACGCCCTTGTACATGTTTCTTCGACCGGTCAACAAGTTTGTTAATATCGGGACCAAGTAGGCGCAGTTGTTGATCGTAACAGCTGAGCCAAGCAGCGAATTGAAAGCGGTGCTGGAACCGAGGTATAGACATCCGAGTGCAGCGACGATCACCGTGACTGCCAGTTGTGAATTCATAGGCATTTGCAACTTGTGATTGACCTTTGACCAAGTATTTGAGAAAGGTATGGCGCCATCCCGCGAAAAGGCCCAGAACATGCGGCCTGTCGATAGTTGCGACGAGATGACGCAGGGTCCCAATGCAATGAAGAGGATAAAAGTCAAGCCGAACGCTCCGCCAGCATTTCTCGTAACCTGATGGAATAACTCTGCAAGAGGCAAGCCGGTATTCGTGCTCGACAAGGCTGCATAGTCTTGCACAGAGAACATTAAAGCGATGAGGTAGGTAATACCAGTGACAAAAGCAATACATAAAGTAATAGCAATTGCGAGTGGTGCATTTCTCGATGGATTAGGCATCTCTTCTGTCAGATGTGTCACTCCGTCCAAGCCACCCAAGCTGTATAGAGGATTAACAAGGCCAGTGATGAAACAAATGACTTGATTTTCCCAGCCAGTCTCGTTGATCCATGTCCGGAATACGAACTCAGAGTCTTGATGCGCGGGTGCACATGCCACCACAGTGACCATGACCGCAAACCATCCGAATTGAAGATAGAAGAGTGAGAACTTGTTCAAAGCCGGGATGATTTTGTTACCCCAGATCACAACAGCGGCGGTAACGATATTCAAGACCTGATATACGACGAAAGTCTGCCAGGTCTGAATTGTCATTGTAGGGCGGTACAAAGCGACAAGAGCCATCAAAGTCTGAGCATAAATTAAATTCGTCGAGGCAGTCGTGAAGATCCAGCCGGTGACCGTGAACCACCCCGTCATGAAGCTGAGGAAGCCCCTTGATCTCTCCGGAGAGACTGCGGCAATCCAGTGATACATGCCGCCGCTTGTTGGATAACTCGACACAAATTCGGCGAGGGAGGCACCCAGGAAGGATTGAAGTACGGCAATAAGAATGAAGCCGTAGATGACTGCGCCAGGTCCTCCAGCTCCAATTTCGGTCGCTAAGCCTAGGCCAAGTCCTGTCCAAGAGATCGTACATGTTGAGGCAAGTCCGATCAAACTCAGCATACTGAAGTGTCGAGCAAGCTCTTGTGTATGACCTGGCGGAGTTTAGCCACATGTTATATTTGAGGAGAGACTACTTACCCATTTGCTGCAGACGCAAGTCATCAGCGTCGCGTATCTCGCCCTTCTCATGACTGTATGCATCCAGTGCAACAATACTGCTACCGGTTGTTTTTTCTGCCATTTTCTATGTTCACAAACCTCAAGGTAAACGATCAGGAGGGGTTGTGTGTCTAAGTTGACTTATCTTTTTACTGAACATATTCAGTAGTGTTTCTTAGAGCCGAAGATAGGCTAAGAATATATAGCAAGGCGAAGGATTCAAATTACGATAAAGTGGCCGGCCGAGTGTTGATAGCGGGGCAGGCTGCAGGTGATAGCGCGATGCGACCTTCTTTGCAGATCTGCTACCATACTATCTTTCCATCTAATCCAGCAGGTCCCTGTGTCGAGATATAGTGTCATAAAGTTTGTGACAACAAGGTGTGCGTCCCGATTCATTCTCGGATAGTCTTATGGTGATGATGAGTACAGAGCTCAAGAAGAAGAATAAGGGAGCTCTCAAGTGCGAAATGCTGTCACTATTTGTAGCTGTCTCAAGGCACAATGACTTTTGGACTTGCGGCGATGTCGTCGGGATTGTCATTTCAGCGTCTCCACGTGCTAGGCCCGGCGATATGATACATAGCCATGCCTTTCCACAGCTCGTCGTTGCTCTGCTTCAATCAACCTGAGAAAAGAAGTGACAGAATTCAGCGCGTGGTGAGGCGGGAGAAACAGCTGCAGCAAATGCCGATGCGATGCCGACCCCGCTGTTCGAGGTCGTAGGGCTGATGGACCTCCAACCACCTCGCCTTTTCGGTTACATTCAACCCGATCATACCAAGACGGCCTATCATAGCGTTGTGTCGTAGCTTGGCCGGCAAAATGATACGCAGTAATCGTGGCGATCTCGGCTGCGCCATGGTCGAAAGTCGACTTTGACACAGTATACAAGGAGGTGGTGACTTTCAATAAGTCGCCAATCATCAAATCCTTCAGAACATCAATGCCGTCTTTCGTCAACATTGCCGCAGCATTGACAGCGTTTAGTTGTCAGATATCATGCTCCTACGTCAGCTCTTTATCACCCAATGCTCAGGGAGTCCTCAATGAGTCAATGAGCTGGATGGATGATTACTACGATCCTGCTGCTGGTTATCTTTACAGTCTTGATGCTGCGGCCGCTCTTCGACACGACACTCGGAGTTCAGCCTGGTATGCCATCGGTCTGTTGGCGAGAAATCAAGGCGACGATGTCAAGAGTGCTGAGACGATATTGATGAATATCGTCGACGGCCAGTATAAAGACCCAGCAGAGCAATGGTATGCTTCATATTCCGCTTATATGATCTTTGTTGACTCACAAAACCAGGTTTGGAGATTATCAGAAGGAGCCCGAAGAACCGTATGTGGGCATTGAAGCTTATCCAGCTGATATATACGACTCATGGGACCCCAACTGGCGTGGCTTCGTTGGCACGACCTTCATTATTGGTCTCGAAGAGTTTCCTCATCTTCTAAGCGAGAGTGTAACCAACCTCCTTCTTGAGTCTCTGCACAACTCAACCGTGGGTGATTCATATCGTGTGGGTGGAGTTGACGACGACAACCTCTACCCGGCATATAGCAATCCTTCAATCATGCGTGCTTTCGTGTCGGGTTGGACTGGCCGTCGTCTCAACGACGCCAACTTCACCATGGCTGGCGAACATTACGCTCAAGAGATTGTGGATCTCTTTACTCGTGCCGATACTTTGTCCGAGTTCAACTCTGGTACTTATACTGGCGTCTCTCTCTTCGGACTCACGCTGTGGGCCAAATATCTTCCCGAGGACTCTATCATGTCACACTATGGCGAACGAATGATCAAGGCTACATGGGAAGCTGTTGGTCAGCTCTGGCATCCTGATTTAAAGAACATGGCCGGTCCCTGGGATCGATCATATGGCTTCGACATGAATCAATACTTCAGTCTCATGGCTCTGTGGTTCTGGATCATCATGGGCAAGGAAAAGTCGTCCTTGATTCCTCGTCCTCAGGTCATGTCGCACAGCGCTGACTTTGCGTATGGGCCACTTTTCGCCATTCTCGGCGAGTTTCAATCCTCGCTGATTCCTGGAGATGTCTTGAATGCTTTGACCGAATTTAGAGGCGAGCACACCTTTAAGTCTTCAACTTTCTCACCACCTTTTGACACCTATCCACGTAACATTACTACTTGGATGGCTTCCAACATCAGCATCGGTGCTGAGACCTTTGATGAAAATGTCATTGGTGGGCCCGCGATCAACCCAAGCACGTTTAATCCTGCTGTTATCCAGTGGAACACTGGTGCTGGTGTTGGATATATCACTGTGCGTATCTCCTCCAACCAAATATCCTCTTCCCTACTAACCTTCCAATAGCTCCATGCAAGCGAAAACGCAACAACAACTGCTGTATCGCCTAGCCGACTTGAACTGTCCTATCCCTACGGCAACAGCTCCTCAATCTTCAGCTTCCTTGTCTCAACCTTCGCCAACAAGCGAAATGTCAAAACCTGGGCGGACATCCAGGGTGCAAATGTCAATGTGACCACGAATGCGAATGCGTCGTACAGCGTCACGTTCGCAGGTGCATACGGTGGTCAAGATGAAGTTATCAATGACTTTGAATACTGGAACTTCACTTACTCTATGCCTGTCAGCTTCACTGGAGTGCCGATGATTTCGTTGGATGTTGAACTTTGGTAGATATCGCGTCATTTGTGGCCATCTGCCGGAAGCAGATATCATGTTTTCGGTACACTCACTGGGTGATACTGTACTCTGAGCAAGCAGTTATGTCGTGACCGAGCCTATCGAAATGCACAGTGATTTCCAAATGCTAATCAGGTTTATCGGGAGCTGATCAAATCACTGCTCCCCGCGATGGTCATCATGAATACGAAAAGTATGGTGCATTTCGACAGACTGATAACAGGCTTTTCCTTTCTTCTGGAAATCTATGGTGAAACGCTACAGTACATTCTTCTGTCCATCCTCTCAATTCTCCTTTTGTCCACAAGAGACCTCATTACTTCCGTAAACCATAGGAACATCATCACCACACTAACAACATTGACACAATTCCTCCTTACGACTTGCAGGTGCGGCCAGGCGGGTGAAGGTGGTACACGCAGGGATGGTCCTTGGAGTCCGACTGAGTACCACCACGGTTCAACGAGACAAGAATGGAACAGACAAGCGATTTGGGCCATTTGTCATAACTCTCGAAGTCGAACTGAATCTCGCTAAGAATGACGGCATGGCTGATCAGGAGTCTGAATTTGTTCTCAGCATCGACCAGCATCAACACACTGTCGACCTCAGCAGCGGCGGTGAAGAGCTCATCAGCAGTGATATTCTTGGCGATGATGGCATCAGCAATGGTGTTGGTGAACGAAGGGGCCTGAATGTGAGCACCAAAGCGCCAGAGCTTCACGAGAGTCTTCAAATCAATGCCATGGTCAAAGTGAGGGATACCTACTTCGTCCTTGGCACAAATGCTTCGACAGAAGATCCAGTAGCGGAAGACCGTGAAAGCGGGATCATTGGTGATGTGAGCGACCTCTACTTTATTGCTGTCGCTCTCCGAGCTGAGCATGGTAGCAAAGTAGTGTGAGTAGTAGCACAAGACTTTCTTGTGAACACCGCCTTCCAGGAGACCATCAAACAGTTCACCTTCAGCGAATTTTCCGACAACAGTAGTAACACCCCAGCCCTCTGGGACAGGACAGCAGTCGTTGATGAGCTCTGCCTCGCGGCAGCTAGCGCTAATCTCCACTTCGGCGGCGGGCAGCGCAGCTTCGACTGTGACAGGTGAGTCAGGGCACGATGGAGGTAGATAATTGACCTCAGTGGCCTCGGGGACTTCAGAAATCCATTCACTAGCCTTGGGATCGAGGTTCTTGCGCTCCTGTTCGGAGATTGTGTTGAGCAGCTTTGGCTTAGGGGATGTATCGGCGTCGTGCTCAACTTTGATGATTGCCGAGGCTGTATCAGACTCGGTATCGTCCTCGACAGTTGCAATATGTGCTGAGGGGCTATCCTTCAGGATGGATGGCTCGGGATCAAGAGGGGCAATAGCTACGGGCGTTTCTGGACCGCCATCAGACTCGGAGTAGGCATGGTCGACCGAACATTGCGACGTGGCGATGCCAGTGGGCGACTCTGGCAACTTTCCGACCCGGGCAGATGACTCTGGCAACTTTGTGACTGAAGCGGGTGACTTCGAGGTGAACGAATCTGAGGTGGATGCAGTCGACTCTGCTAGGGTAGGAGCAGGCGACTCAGGTAGGGGAACATCTTCTGCGAGTGCTTGGAGACGATGGTGTGGGCCGGGCTTGCGCTTGGGCTGAGCAATCCCGACAGGTGTAGCAGCGTTGGAGCTGGCAAAGCGCTCGAGGAACGAGTGAGGGCCCAGGCCTTGAGCGAGATGAGCGGTCATAACGTTGACGTCGCCGTTAGTCAGATCGGCGAGAGAGGTGCGCATCTTAGTGGGGGGTGATTCTTCGTTTTGTACAGATGCATCAGCGCCCGCGTGGGTGGTAGTGTCTCCGACGGTGCTGACAGCATTCACCTGTTGAGTGAATGTTTGGACAGCGTCAGGTGAAGCGCCCCAGGCAGCTTCAACGGGTGCGTCCCAAGACATGTCGGATTGTGAGTCGAAGATCTGGTTGATATGCTCACTTGTGGTAGTGATATGACCGATGCCGTGGATATACGCGTCAAACGGGAAGGGTTGAGTCTTGCCGCGTTGATTGCGCTGCGCGGTCGGTTGCCAAAGGTTCAGGCGCTCGGCGAAGTGAATTGATTGCGGGTGAGTGGCTTGGGCGCGTAAAGAGTGAAGACAAGCGCTGTTGTAGGTGCTGAGCATGTTAAAGTAGTCAGGAAAGTGTGCTTGGGAAGATGAAAGGCAAGTAAGCTTGTTGATGACAATCAAAGGAAGGTGCGCGCAACTGTGCAACTGGGCAACAACAATCGACAATTTACCGCGAGTGGAAGTGACTGCCCATCTCGAGTGAAAGCTTGAACTTGCCGGAAGCAACCACAACTTTCTGTTTGTCATTTATGACTTCTTCACTTTGCTGTTGCTCTTGACCACTGTCCGTTGCCTCCCTCTCCATGTGCGAAAGACTGTCACACTTGTAGCTGTCTCAAAGCACGAACTTCTTTGTATCTGGAGCCATCACACCGAGACACCTCTTTTTGACTACTCCCTGCGTGAGGTGTGTCGATACAAAATACGACTGTGCCTTTCTACAGCTTGTCGTTGCCCTGATTGAGTCATTGTAGAGAGGGTCTGGCAGTATTTTGTACATCAGTCCATTGGGCACCTGACATATGTAGCTTGCAAGCAGCTCACACCAACACTGCGAAGCTTATCCAACATCGCCATTTCGCCGTATGTGCCGTAAGCCAATCAATCCCGCCGCTTCACAAGACACGCACCGAAAGGACATCAGGCAGACTTGATTTGTGGTCTCGCGGAGTCAACTCCTCTTTTGCCCTTATAGAACAGACGAGAAGCATGGCGGACGTGAGAATAAGACAGAATGGCCGTCTATCAGATCCACATCTCTTCCGGTCGTCGACACCAGTCGCTCTGGACGACATGAATACCACTACTCTCGAGATCTGTTAGACTCTGAACAACATGATCGCACCTGACCAAGAACGGCTTTTCTCCATCAGCAAGGAGTGTGAGTTCGCGAAGCCCAGGGAAATGCTCCTCTTTTTGCATCGCGATCATGGAGAGTTCATCAAACAATCGATGCGCTGGATCAGATGCAAGACAATTGTCTGCGTCAAGGTCCAACTGGGATGGTCGGGGATGCCAACTGGTGAGTATTGTGAAGCGAAGAGTGAGCTGCCGTAGGGAATTTGGTAGACCAATGTAGAACGGGTAGCAAAGCCTTGACTGCGACAGTCCTCTAGAGTGTAACAATAGCTCGACAGGGACATCGAGGCTCGATAAATTCACAAATGGCTGGAAGAGCTCCCCAGTCCTAAAAGGCAGTATCCAGTGTCTGCCTAGACCAAGATCAAACTTCAGTACCTGCAGCGACAGTCTCAACGGTGCAAGCACATCGATAGCAGCATCGACAGCATCTGATATGTCGCCCGTCCGCCTAAGAATGCCACGCCAATAGGGTTCACACTTCGAACGTACAGGCGAGTAGTCCAACTTCTTCAGCTTCTTCGGCCATCGGAACAGGGGACTCATGGCTTGGATAAGCGGGCCACTTTCGAGAAGATAGAGTTCTTGTACATTCGAGATATCATGCTTGTCATGTAGGGCGTCTGGTATGGGTACTGGGAATCTGAAAGCAGGTCGATCCGGACTGAGAATGTTCCGCATTACAAGTCTCTTGATGACGGGAAGCTCAAACGCTCTGTATATATCTTCCCAAGCGTATCGATGAGGAAGCGAGAACTCCAAGGAAGTTATCGGCGGCAAGTCATCTTTCAGCATCGCTGTGACATTCGCTAGGGAGCTCAAGTTGAGATGAAACTCACGCAGGCGAGTACATTCACTTAGCAGTAGCGCGATCTTGAAGACGAGATGATCTGCAATTGGCCTCTTTTTGCCGACGAGCACGTCTTTGCCACCTTCTTCCACAGGCTCATCAAGCCAATCGAGTCTGATGACTCGAATTAGCCGTTTCCAATCAATGTCATCACGCGTCAAGACCTGGTAGAACACCGGTAAGTTGTATATGATGCCCAGGAAGTCTTCATTGTGATCGATCGAATGTTTTGTTCCCACTGTGCGAAGCAGCAGTGTATGGGCTTGCGTGCGCAGGAAGGGAGACACGCGGGCAAGAACGACCAAGCTTTGTTGCGGACAAAATGCCAATATTTCAGCCCAGATATCTTGAGGAAATGTATTGTCCGAGAATGGCATGGTCGACCACGCCGGCTGGCGGTGTGTTGCTGATCAATGATCAAGATCAGTCCGAAGACTTGTGAGGCAATAACAACAAGCTGATGCAGCTGTCCTTGAAGTGGGGCGCGGGCCATCCCGCTGCGAAGCGGCTACAGTTGCCTTGTTTCGAATGCCCGTAACCTATACTCGTTACTATTGCATGACAACGTCAAACCAATAGGCTGCCTCAAATCTTCCGCTGTTGTCGAGTAAAGACCAGATCTTTCTCACTATACCAAGCAATTTGGGCAATCTGTCGCCTGGAATAGACTGCTGTGAAGTACTCAGCCGCTTGACCACAAAGTCGCGTGCATCCATGATCTGGATATTCTTCTCGAGCTCAGCCAAGCCTATGCTAGATGGGAAGGTGGATGACACGGCTTCTCTTCCGAATGGCGTTTCCTTGAGCTGAGCTTCCTCGATATCCAGTTGCGTGTCAGGAATGAATCTGAGCTCACTAGAAGTGGACAGCAACAATATCGTTTGGAAGGGTGTCGTGCTGGACGTGTCAGGTATGGATGACAGCGTGTCTAGAATATGCATTGCCATGTTTAAGCAATGCTTTTCTATCGCAGCCTTCATGGTCTGTGTGTAGTCCTGACCTACATTGTCCTCGTCTAGACCCAAGCGTTGGCTGAGTAGGTCAGGGAAGACACGATATAGCTGAAGCAACGCCGTCTCATGATGACATCTTGCCATCTTGACGAGATGCTCAATTGGTGTAGCAGGATCTCCGGGATCCTCGATATTCTCTACACCAGGTATGGATTGCGTGAACACGCGCTGCTCAAGAGCTACGGCTTCATCCATCAGGTCTTGAAGATCGTCCAGATACCTGCGAGAGGCAAAGGCATGGCTCCTAGACAATCTCCGTTGCCTTTTGACAAGTTGTATCACCTCAAGGAGTGCTGTGCTGATGGAGTTCGCCACACCAGTAAAAGGGTGAGGATAAATGCTTGTTGTGTGGTCGTCTTGAGCGATTCGAATTTGCATTGGGATGGAAGGGAGACAATAGACTTCATCTGTACAGGCGAAGAATACCTATAGTCAGTCAGAAAACTTTCCACCTCGAAGATTAAGCCTTCTCGATGCATCTACAAGCGATGATCGGTGTACGTCCTCATCATACATACCTCACAATGTATCTGTAGGCCCCAGAAGAAGCGAAGCTCACGATCGCGGAGTTTCGGGGCCTCGGTTGTGCTTTTGGTAGCCTCAAGCTGCAAGATATCACGCAGTCGTTTCAATGCCTGAAATGATGATGGCACATTCTGACTATACATCCAGCTGATACCGAGCAAGACAAGCGCAAAGAGGTACTTCGAATCATGTCTTCGTTCCTCAGGCACTTCTTCAAGCTGTTGCTGAGTCTGCCTCTGCAGATTCAGAGCCTCATCTCGAAGCGATGGAACTTCCTTAGCCAGAAAAACGGCTGAAAGACCTTGGATAGCACCAATTAGGACGTTGTGCTCCGCGGGACTCCGGGTGCTATTACGCCAAACTTGTGCAATGAGATGATGAAAGGGGTTCTTACCACCATCGTAGCAGGAGAACACGGGGGCAACCCTCTCGAAGTAGAAATTCATCAGAGCAGTGCTTCGATCGACACTCAAGTCGAAGCTCATTGGTGACGGTTCGCAGTCAAGAGGCGCAGAGACCATGGATATGGGCTCGGTAAGGTCGGTCGCCCAAGGAGTGGACGTTGGCCAGTCCAATGACTGATCAAAGCCAGGCATGTACTCGATCGCGGACATTGATGCAAACTGTTCGTCCCATTCAGCAAGCTCATCAAGCACTGCCGATGTGTTCATGAATTGTGGCAGTCCCGAGGACTCGTAGACTGGGCCGCCCATCGTCAAATCTGGACCCATCGCATCGACCAACTTCTCGGCGACGTGATCACTTGACTGACGTCTAGTTCCCTCTTTAGTGGTTGTCCTGGGTTTGGCAATAGTATTGTGACGCCATTCTAGCTTTTTGCCGTAAGTACATGAAGATTTGCGTTTGCTGCATCTCGAACATGCAGGTTTAGACTCGTCGCACTTGACCTGGATGGAGTTTATCAGTCCATGTCTCCTCTTGTAGTCCCAACTAGTATGGACAAACATGTCTGGCCCTACACTCGTGACATCCTGTCGCAGAGCGCACACCTCTTCGCATCTTGCTTGAGTGTAACGTGGTATAATAGCAGACCTCTTATCTTGCTTGGAGCTCAATCAAGGCCAGATTGGTATGTATGTTCGCCGATACTGCCATATCACGTAGGGGTGTGCAGTAATTCGGCAGCACATTTTCTCCTATGAGATTGTCTCGAAGATAAGGTAGCTGAGGGATTACGACCGGCCTCGGACGCTAACCGCGCTGGGGAAAAAATCGCGTCTCGCGAAAGTAACACGTGTATGACAATGCCAAGCTCTCCTCTAACGATAGGGCGGGCCAGGGACGAGCTGAGGGTAAGCAGAGCATCGTTTGCTACTATCTACCTCAACCTTGAGTGAAGAGAAGGAATTTGCCGGGGACTCAATTATCACGAGGTTCCTGGAGATAGAATACTGTCCACAGCCAATCTTCAAGCGCACAGAGGAGATACACTTCGGAGAGTCACTAACTCGATGGTTATCTACACTCGCAAAACAAATCATGAATTGCCTATCTTCACACTATATCGTAGGTCACCCTGCAGTCTCCGCCAAAACATCCATGAGTCCAGTCTCTTCCATCCAGTACAAGAGAATCTCATTCAGACCCTGGCTTTCCAGCTCGTCTCCAAGCAGGTAATCTGTCTGCTCATCCCAAACGATCAAGCCTTGTGTTCCGCGCTCTCTGGAGCCTCTCTGAATTCTCCCTCTAGTCTGACACCAGTCCAGCGTGTATCCCTTCATTCTCGGCATGTTCTCCTCTGCATATTTTGTGGCATCCGCGATCAAAGAGCTCTCCCGATGGGTGGCTCTGACCTTATGCCAGTATTTGCTCGCCTCAGATATACCTTTGGCGCCATACTTTCGGGCTAGCCCATCACGGATCTCAGGGTCAACCATCTGACGTGCCGTCCTTTTTGAGTACCTCGAGATCTCGTCGCATAATGCCTCTGTCTCTTGGTGGACAAAGATGTCGCCTGACTTGTTGGCCGTCTCAATTTTGGTCACGGCCGCGTCAAGCTCGTCGCGCATCTTCTTCAGACGATATAAGGACCATTGACTGTATAGCTCGGGTAAGTTGTCGTATGATCGGAGATTGGCCAACCAGCTGTTGTCCCAACGGCCAATGTCTGCAGCTCTGAACGAGGTTATGGTCGTGATTCGTTCGGAAGAGCCAAAAGTTCGCGCTGCGAGGTGCTTCACCTGACCGCCCTGCAGTATGACAGCTGTGCCCAAACTTGGTCCTTTTACCTGTGGGTAGAGTCAGCTATGATTCAAGATTCGCCTCGATGGTAACTTGCCGCTTGGATGTCTTTTGCACTGATGTAGGTCTCTCCGCCTTTCATATGAGTGGTGTCGCTCAGCATGATTATTGCCACGAAAGGGTAGGAGTCGTAACTGCGAAGATTCTCAGTCGGCTTCTTCAAGTTGAGACAAGCTTGACTTACTGCCATGGAATCACCGACGAGCCCGACAGAGGATCGTAGGCCTCTTCTTCCTTCGTCAATGGGCGAGCTTCTTGCGAAGGCTGGATGGTAAGCTGACTGAGCACGTCTCCTGATCCAGAGACTTGAATATTGGTGTGACCTATCTCCGTGTCCATGATAACTTCGGCTTTGACGCCCAATACGTTCGACACGATCTCAATTGTCTTCGGGTGAGTCCAGAGGTCTCGCACGAATTGGCTGGCTTTAGCTACGTTTCGAAGCGTCACTGTGCCTGGGAAAGGATAACCTGCACACTGTTCGAACACTTCTCTTCTCAAGATGGCTCTTCTATATGCCATCACGCCCTCCATCGATAACAACTTGAAGGGCGTACAACCTGCGATTGGTGTAGTGTACTCGTGTTCCTGGATGCCTAGATCTGCCAAGGAGAATACCGTCTCTGCAGGACTGAACTCAAGATGTATCTGTCAACAGTCAGAAGGTGCAAATTTTTGCTAAGATCTCTAGTGTCTACCTTTGGATCAAAGACATCTTCATCATGAGTAAACGATGCTTCTAGAGATGGCATGGTTTCTTAATCGACTTCGGACTAGTGAGAATTGACAGTGAATGATCAAGAGAAGACAATAGAAGAAGATATCAGGGAAGTTGAGAGGTAGTATTCTAATCGAGTGTATCAATGACTATATGACTATCGTAGATTCCTCCACATCCGTGACGAACCTCGAGACGATGAAGCATCCTCTCTATCAAGTAACACTTTCCGTTTTTCTTCTGCGATGCCGGCGTACAATGCGATTTTTGGTATGGCTATCAGCCCTGTAACTAGGCCCGATTGGGAGCCTCGAGACGACATTCACCCCGCGTCAGAGCCAAGCCCGCCTCAGATAAGCCTCAAGAAGAAAAGGTCTTGTCAATTCGAACCACACGTTGCGTCAGCTAAGAAGAAAAGGTTTGATAGCAATGTGTAGACCTTTATTGGTTGATCGTAATCTCTATCCATGTCAACTCCACTCATGTTCAAAGATAGGCATATCCATAGCTATACAGCTGGGGCAAATGTCACAGCTTTAATAGACTTCGGATGTCCTCCAACCGTGCCGAGGGTCTCGATCACTCTGTTTTGCGTTGCCTTCGCCCTCTCGATTTTTTCCTATTTTCTCTGTTCTCCACGTCCCCCCTATCTCCAGGAAATTATTCGCCATGGCTTCGTCGTCAAAAATAGACGAAAAGTCGATACCCGTCTATGAGACTAGGGATGAAGATGACATCGGTGACGTCGTGTCCGTCAGTCACCTTCATCGTACCCTCAATCATCGTCAGATCCAATTGATCGCAATTGGTGGCTCAATTGGCACTGGACTCTTCGTCAGCATCGGATATGGCCTCATTGAAGGTGGTCCTGGTAGTCTCTTCATCGCGTTCACCATGTACTCCATTTGGCTAGCTTCGGTGAACAACTGTATGGCAGAGATGGCTACTTTCATGCCGGTTGCTGGTGGTTGGGTAAGTAAAACATATGATGAGACTCGCTACACGCTCTCGTAACCCCTGCGGCACTTGCCATACGTCCATTTGCTTTCGAGATCGTTCTTCCGGCCTTGATCAGCATTTTGCGTTGCAATGAACAGAGGCTGTGGGAGTTTGGGATGTGAGATGACAACGTATGCTAATGTGTGCCTGCCTCCAGGTCCGTATGGCTACTCACTGGGTAGACGAGGCGTTCGGTTTCATGTTGGGATGGAACTTCCTACTTTATGAGCTCTGCCTAATTCCTTGTAAGTTCAGATTGACCTTTCACTGATGACTCGGAGCCATCAAATGAGCCTCCCGCTCCTGTCAAGATGCCAGACGTCATCTGTCGCATTGCAGTGTGGGGTCTAAACAATGAGGGCACGCTCGCGAGAGCATCTTCGAAGCAGTGTCTCTTCTGCTCACACTCAGACCTAGACTACACTCTGCGTTGCGACAGATCACTCTGGCGATTGTCGTCGTTCGATGGAGACGCATCTATCCTCAGGAAAGAACCATGCTGACTGTACTCCTTTCTACAGTCGAAATCTCTGCTTTGAATTTAGTCGTTACCTTCTGGAGAGGTACGTATGCTGTGTGTATAATATCTGATGGCTGGACATGTAATACTAGTCGGTGTTACACAAGCGTCTATCTGAGATGTCTTCTGTCCATTTTCAGACTGTGTATGAGACTAGACCATCAGAGAAGTCATCAAGTTCGTGACAGAATAATGCTGACCGCACGTTCACTTCAGACGACGTGCCTATATGGGCAGTATGCCTGGCCTGCACCGTGTTATATGGACTCTTGAACATCTTTGCCGTCAAGTGGTATGGTGAAGCAGAATTCTGGTTGAGCAGTGGAAAAGTTTTGCTCATTCTGATCGTCTTTTGTTTCACATTCATAACTAGTAAGTCAACAGAGCACTATGGCGAGACCTAGGACTGACAATCCCTAGTGGTTGGAGGTAATCCCAAGCACGATGCCTATGGCTTCAGATATTGGCGCAACCCAGGGTCCTTCGCTGAGTATGTCACTACTGGATCTCTTGGACGATTTCAAGGATTCCTGGCTGCCCTCTTCCAAGCAGCCTTTACCATCGTCGGTCCGGAATATCTTTCTATGGTCGCTGGCGAAGCCGTAAACCCTCGTAAAACCATCAAGAGTGCGTTCAAGACGACCTATTGGCGATACGGAATTTTCTTCATTGGTGGCGCCCTCTGCTGCGGCATCGTCACACCCTACAATGATGCTGGTCTTATCGAGAAGCTAAACGGCGATGGAGCCGGCACAGGCGCTGCTTCTCCTTACGTTGTGGCCATGAGCAATCTGGGTATCGAGGTGCTCCCACACATCACTAATGCTCTTCTGGTGACATCGATTTTCTCAGCTGGTAACTCGTATGTGTACTGCTCTATGCGATCACTACATGCTATGTCGATGGAAGGCCATGCTCCGAAGATCTTCCAAAAGTGCAACAAGAATGGTGTGCCCGTTTATGCATTTGTGGTCCCGATGCTCTTCTCTTTGATTTCCTTCCTCTCATTGAACTCTGGAAGTGCCAAAGTCATCACATGGCTAGCCAACCTAACACAGGCGTCCCAGATGATTAATTATTGTGGTATGACAATAGTCTACCTCTTCTTCTACAGAGCTTTGAAGGTCCAAGGAATTTCTCGCACCAGCCTTCCCTATATCGGCTACTGGCAACCCTTCTGCGGTTGGTTCGGTCTCTGCACCATGGTCTTCACTGTCATCATGTACGGCTACACAACCTTCCTGCCTGGCTGGTGGAATACTGGAACCTTCTTCTCCTACTACACCATGATTTTTGTGGCCCTGATCACGTATACCGGCTGGAAGCTGATCAAGAAGTCGAAGATCATCAGACCTGAAGAGGCTGATTTGGTCTGGGAAAGACCATTGATTGATGCTTACGAGGCATCTCTCATTGGTGATCAGTCTACTGGATTTTGGGATGACTGTGTGAAGGACTTGGGTCTCAAAAAACGACGCAAGACTGACGAGTCGATTGAGATGAACAGCATGACCTCATGATCATACTCTGCTAGATCATCGACTGATAGATGTTAATATATAGAGCACCAGAACATATTGCTTCGAATTTGCCTTGCTTACATCATGCCAGTCCATAATAGACCATCTTTGATGTTACAATCTATTCAGGCAGAATCTTACTGTCAAGTAGCCCCATATAGTGATTTCCGAAATAGCAGGGAGTAAGTCCGATATATTAAAACCCTTGGCAAACGGGCTCGAAGTGGCTACTCCAGATGACTACTCCGCACTGTATATATTGAACAGCCTGCTATACTTCTAGCTCATCCTTCATGCACGCCTAGAGTCACCGAAAAGCTCGTACAAGGACTCCCGACATTGCAGTACATATGTCCATGCTCGTATACAATAGACGACTCGGCTTGGCAAGATGCATAGACGCATAGAGATTGATCCACCAGGCAGCGATTTCATGGGTGTATAAAATAGACCAGCTCAGCCAGTTCCTCTTGCAAAGTAAACCGACACCTCAACTTAGTCCTACAAAATGGTCAACATCAGATCATCCCTCACGACTCTTCTCGCAGTCGCTTTCCTCGCAGCAGCTGCTCCTGCATCATTCGAACCACAATCAAACCTCCCCGCCAACCCTCTCGAGAAACGTGCTGCAGACTGCAGAGATGACAACTTTGGTATCTGGAAAAGAGGCAAAGTACACAAAACCCACGCTGGAAATGCATCACTTGTACAACCACTGACATGGATGACTCACAGTCTTCAGATGCAGTAATATGCATCGACGAATTCGCCGCACTGGGCAGCCAAGCATGCGTAGGCACCGTGTCTGGCACTTTGTTCAAGAAATGCGGAAACACCATTATTCGGGGACAAAACAATTGTCGTCCTTTTGATCAATTGACGGCAACCGCGACTTGGTAGGTCGCAATGAAGAACCTACCAAATTATTTGTTACTGACTGTTTATAAAAGCCAGGAAGCTGCACGTGGTGCTGGTCTAATCATGGATAAGTGTTCCAGGGGAGATGGTACCGTGATGGGACAGAATAATGCTTGGGCTAGCAGATGTCTTTCGATTATGATTCTTGGAGAAAAAAGCCTGTATGGGCTAACGAGAAATATTGAGAAGTAATAGTCTTTTATGAGAAACTGGCTTCCAGGCGTGAATCTTCAAATTTATTGTGAAGAATCGAACGCCATTGCGTCTCAACGACAGAATGCCAAGCGAAAATAAGTCCAGAATACTCGTATGGAATAATCTCAGGAGGTCTCGTTGCTCGCCTTGGATCAAAGCATTGGACCATCCACCTGCCGCTTGAATGCGAGTTGCGAGCTGCTGGTTGTGACTGATTGTCCAACGATTCCTGTGCTCTCCGTGGTCTCTTGAAGCATACCAACTCTAGAGCTTGCAGGTCCGCAAATCATTCGTCTTTCTCACGGCGTGCAGGGTGAGTTGGTGCATGGCTAAGTCGGCCAAACGATCCGCGACGGTAGCGTGGATCAGGGATTTCCTGGACTCGATGGCGACGGAGTCCGAGCATGTAAGTGCTGGACCTGAGTCACGGTGAATGTGTAGCAATATAGGGGTAAAGCTGAGCTCATCTGCAAAACCGTTAATCTCGGCGTCAAGTCGTACGACGGCTGAAATCACTTACAAGAGCATCGCATATACTCAGCTCAATCAAACAGGACTGATAGCCTCGCTTCTGCTCGGACTTCTCCAATCACTTGTGAAGTCCGATCGCGAAGGCTGCGAACTCAGAGATCTCTTGTGGTATCGTGCGGCATGGAGCATGCCCTTCTGATTCTTCTGTCTGATTTCTCGCATGTAATCGCTTTGATCGTTGGTGGGTTGCCAGCCGTGGTTCACGCCTTGTTGGTCAAAGTCTTGTCGGCGATAGACCCAGCCCACTGCTCCTAGGCAGCAGACAAATGCGCCGCAGCAAACGATGACGATGACGATGATAGCTCCGTTACTAAGTGCCATGGTGATAGAATATATAGGAAGGCGGTGTAGTTGATGGGTATTATAGGTGTGTGATGTATCCGTTTAGACTAGTAGCGAGAGACTGATGGAGCGAGTGGTATGGAACAGCAAAGGTGTGGAGGTATATTCGCACAAAGGAAAAAGAAAGAGGTGAGCAGACGAGACCTAGCTTGAGTATTTACATGCAGAGTGCTTAGTGGTGCGTAAGCTCGTGACACCAACGGTACAGGGAGCGGAAGGGCTGAGTCGAAAGCTGAAGCCGGAAAAAGCTCGACGCATCTATACCAAAATCGGCAACGACTGAGGCTGAGACGTGACCGTTCAAGGGACAGAAGTTTCCAGTCGTCGTATGCGTATTGGTCAACTCGTATAACGACACAGGGATGCGGAGCTCGGAGAGTTTTTTCTCGACAAACTCGCGGGCTGCAGCCTCGCAACGGTTGCCGCTTTCCGCTGCGTAAACCCTTGGACTCCCTCAATAAGCCTTTGAGCTGGCAATAAAACGGCTTTGGTATTGCCCTCGTGGTGGTGGTGAAGTCGAGTCGACGCGTCGTGCACGTCGATCAGGTGGTGACGATGATGCGAATTGGTTCGATCAAGAGATGGTGCGAGCGGATCGGTCGGAGAACGGCTGCGACTGATTGGGCGTGGACTGATGTGGCTTTGACATGTGAACGTCAACCCGACGCGTCTTCTGTTTCAGCGAAGCAACCTCTATGATTCTTTTTTTGCTTCCAAGTCTACCTGAGTATAAACTAAAGCCTACTTTGCTCCTCTTTTCGGATGGAGGGACAATTGGTACATGTACAGGGGAACAATTGTGGTGACGCGATGACTTCTCCATAAGACTATCTGCTGTACAAGGCCGTTGACGCGGCATTATTAGAGGGGGCCTGAGTGTGAAAATCATGCCACCCTAGACGCGGGTGCAAAATACAACCGGCATCCGACCAAGATGGCATACTGCGCGGATACCATCGGGCACTGACTGGAATATCAAGCACCATAGAACGCCACGAAAGAAGAGAAGCTTAACCACCATGACAGCAGTCGTGGTCCCGTGCTCGATATGAAGTCGAAGCAGTGGTTTGGCGAACGGGAAGAAATGGTTCATGTCAGGTTACTGCAAGGATGTGGTGACTGGCTGGGTAGCTGTCGGGTAAGTGTGTTTTCATCATGTTGAGGATCGATGTTGTTGGCGGAGTACGAGGAAGCATCAGACATAGCTCGGGTCGTAGCGGATCCTTTGGCCGCTCATTGCCCACATGAGATCTCTGTTCTTCTGTCGCACTTCGCGCATGTATTCTTCTTGCACGGCGGCAGGTCTGCTTCGATCGACAGGCTCGGATCGTCTGCCAAAAGACAGAGTGAAGAGGGCGTAACAGCAGAGACAAACGGCGGCGCATCCGAGAATGACGAGGAAGATGACAAGACCGGATGAGATCATGGTCGCGATGCGTCTGAGCCACGATCAAGTTGATTCTCCTGGTTTTGCGATGCAGATGGAAGCTTGGGACATCGGGCAATGTCTGGCGCAATGGTTGGTAGGGAGTTGAGGAATGCAATGAGCTTGGTTGCTGATGTGCCTGACCTTGATCTTGTTTAGCTGGCGCGGGGTCTTGGGTGGTACGGCATACTGACCAGCAGGATTTCAGCCTTGTGGCTTTTCCGTTGGCTTGTCTCAAAGTACCGAATCACCGTATTTGGTCTGGCTGAATGGGTCGTGTTGATGTAGTGGTCGTAGCACTCCAAGGATACTGCGCTGGTCTGTTGTTCAGTCACCTACGTGCACAAGGTAGGAGCTACCGTCATGCGACTGCCACGTTCCCGAACTTTCCGATCTTGTGCGTTTGTCAGAGTATCACAACATCTTATAGGCTGGCTGACTATAGTTATCATCAGGGGTTCGGATGCTTACAGCACCTCCCTCAGATGATGTGAGTACAGAGGATAGGATGAGATTCACAGCAAAGTTTCTAATACAACACTCTTTGCGCAGTAATGTCGATACATCAGATCAGACCGGGAAGCCATCGAGATTTAACCTTGGCCATGTACTCTCTATACTTCTTGCTGAGATCGACTTTTCCATCATTCTTCTCGCCCGAGAGCATTTGATTTTCCTCCATCTGGACACCGCTCCGATATACCCCTGCAAGACCCAAGATGCATAAGCTCAGCGCTGGCACTCTCCAACCAGCGTCATGCCTATCCGCAAGCGCAGCTAGAGCCCCAGTCCATCCAAGAAGATATGCAGTGTAAGCAGGATGGCGGACATGGGCAAAAGGACCAAAATCGATGACGAAGTCAGGAGTCTTGCCGCCAAAGATTGCTGGTAGTCGTCCTCTCTGAGTAGTGTACGCTGTCCAAGTGAAGAGTGAGACGCTCAAGCTCATGAGTGTACTACCTATGATCTGCAGAAAACTCGTGACTGGAGGTGACAGCAACAATGGTGCAGATAACAGGGTACTGATACCACTAAATGTGGCAAGTGCAGCGAAGTGGACTGGGTATGCAAAACCATTGTCAGGCCGGGGAAAATTGACCTGAATCGCATATGCTTGATTCAGCAGAGTACCACAGTAGAGCAACGATGTTGGCGATGACAGGACATCTCTTGGGCGAAAATCACGCACGAGATGAGCTATCATTTCAAGAGTCTCCAGAGGCCCAATGATTGATATCGATTGACTCGTTCCAGATAAAGATTCGAGACAGACCACTTGTGGCAACGTGAGGCCAGAAAAGTTTCTGTTTTGAGTCGTGCTTAACGTTTGGAGACTGCGTGACCGTAAGAGAGGCGTCGGCACTGGAGTGTGCAGTAGAGCGTTTGATACCCGTCAAGAACGAGAAGACGGTAACCCAGGCGGCGATCAAATCAGATAGGGGGTATATATGGGTGACAGGCCCCGGACTGGGCCGAGCCGTATGCGACGAACGACAGGGAGACACCAAAGCTATGTGCAGGCGTTTCAGGTTGGAGTCAAAGGTTCAGAATCATGTGGCTCAAATGATTGCCTGAGGGAGAGACAAGCTAAGCTGCATGTCGTGCACGAGTCGTGACGCTAGGTGGATTCCTCTAGCTGGTATCTGGGCCCATGGTGCGTGGAAGTCTACGCCAACGACAAGGTAGAAGTGGTCGTGATCTGGAAGTATCACAATCCATGGAATCTTGCTCGCGTGGCCCGAGGATTGATCCGCCAATACCCAGAGATTTCTGAAGGATCTCGAAGCTTTCGATCATGTATCTGCATAGAGCTGAGCAGAAGAGTATTGAGGGTGGTAGATGGTGGGGGCCCGAGTATCCCGGCAGTGAGATGAGCCAATCAAAGTAGACATGGGTGCCAAGTCCGGAGCATTTCGAGATTGAGGCTTGCACCTTCCGCAGCAATTCCCCCTCCCTTTCCGTGCACGACTGTCTTGGGGTGTTTGTTTCGTCCAACAACTTGTCTCTGCTGCTTCCCGACAGCTGTCCAAGAAGAGAGAGCGAGCCGGACGAACAACAGTGCGGTCGTCGAATTACAACTATCAATCTCCTTTTCTTCTTCTTTTTACTGCCTTTACTTTGTCATTTTACGCTCAAAACAAACTTTCAACGGCGGCCCAGTGTTTGTCGCCGGCAACCCACAACAACAACATCCCGCAACCGCATAACTTATCATATCGCCTATGCCTCTGATGCAGCCCATTCGCTAATCTTCTTCTCCGACAATCCTAATTCGGTCCCATTCTTGCGTGTCGCGACAGAGTCGCACACCTGTGGCAGCACACAATGGCCACGACCGCCAACCTGTCGTCGAATGGCGACGATCCCTTTGTCAATCCCAATGCCACCCAACCGAGTCCGCACCGCTATGCTTCCTTCGATAATCAGGTCTTCTCCCTTTACAACTCCGGCTCCCCCGCTCAGGCGAAGCGCGCGCTCGAAGCCCATCTCAAGGACACGGAGCGACGCATCCAAGATGCCTCCAAACTCGGCACCACTTTGCTCCAACAGCGCAAAGACTTGGCTGCCCGCTTGAAGGATGTTGAGGAGGGCGCCTCCGAGGAAATCACGCCAGAGCTGCAGAAGAAGTTGGATCAGCTTGAGAAGGACTACACCGAGATTGGCAAGGACTCTGCTCGTGCCTTCCTGCCCAAGTCGCGCATAGTGTCGACAGACTTTAGCGCTGCACCGCCGAGCCCTGCCGTCTTCACCTCCGACTCGCGCACTTCTCCAGTCAAGCGCGGTCCAATCGAAAGCTCCAGACGACAGCGCAATCAGCCCACCAATCGTGTCCACGACATCGAGTTTGCTACCGAGATCAGTACCTCTCTCCTTGCTCAGGTCAGACAGTTGCAAGCAGTCTTGGCCGAGAAAGAGAATGCGCTCAAGGATGCCACGACACAGAAGGAGCAGCTCGAGACAGACATGACCAGTCTAATGCAGCGCCTGCGTATGCTGGATGAAAGCGAGCAAAAGTGCAAGGATGAGAATTGGAACTTGGAAACGCAGATGCAAGACCTGACGGCACAACTGAGAGAAGCCACCGACAAGGAACAGCGTCTGTCGCAACAACTCAAATTTGCACAGGCCGAAAAGGACACTGCCGAACGCGACTTGGAGGATCTCAAGGCCGCACACGGGAAGCTCAGCGACGACCACGAGTCTGTCAAGAAGCACCACGAGGCCGAGCTTTTTACACTACGACGCGACGTCAACAGCCACCAGACGGCTCGCGACTCCCTGCTGGAGAAGGTTGAGGAGCTGACATCTCAGAACACTCAGCTGGCAAAGGCTGTAGCTGCACGATGGAACGCGGATAGTCAGCCCCAAGACGGTCAGCGCTCTCTCGGACGTGACAAGGGCGATTTCGATGTCGCGACTCCTGATGTCTCTCCGCAAAACTCGCCAGTCAAGGCGACTCCCAGACACGGCATGCTCGAAACCGAAACTCTGAAATCCTCGCTCACCCACGCCCATCGTATGATCCAGAACCTGAAGAACAACATCCACAGGGAAAAGACGGAGAAATTCGAGCTTAAGCGCTTGTTGCAAGATGCCAGAGACGAGTTGGACAATAAACGAACTGACGGTGGCGTGGGCCTGTCTGTGAACAAGAAGCGTCGTTCTGACGACAGCGGCATCAAGTTCAACAAGGGCGCACGTGCTGATAAACTGGGAGCCGCTAGATCCGCTAAGCACGAGATCATCATGGACGACGACGAATGGGAAGATCAGTCTTTGATCGAGAGCCCCAGTCGCCCTGCTACCCGCAACATCAGCTCGGGGGTTGTTCCCTTCGGAAACTTCAACTTTGGCAGAACCGCCGGTGCCTTTGGCAAGCCCGAGAGCGCCGACACTACTGATGCATTTGAGACTGCTGATGAACGTGGAAACACCGATGCTTTCGAAACAGCCAACGAAGACGACGACAACACTAACACGGAGACTGAAGCTGCCTTCCAGACCGGCGCTGAAACTATCAATGGCGATAGTAGTGACGACTTGACCGAAACTGAATTCAGCCCCAGCAAAGACCAAGGCTCATCTTCGCGTCCTGTTTCCAGACCTGGTCCATACACAACCAGTAAAGCTGAGAATCGTCTCTCATTTATGTCGACCGCATCAACTTCTGCTGATGAATTCGAGAACATCAAGACGCCTGTCCAGGGTCAGCAGCCAAAGTACAAGCTACGCCTTAGTAAGGGCCGTCGCTCCACCAATGGCTCTGCTCGCAACAGTGCTGTTTTCGCTAGCGACTCCGCCGACAGTCCCGCTAGCCAAGCCAGCCAGAGAACGCCTGTTCAATTTGGTCAAAGTCTGAGCGCCGAATTGGACGGACTCAGTAACGATAGCGACAGTGGCGAAGAGACATCGACCGATGCTGGCATTGAGTCTGCTCCTATGAGTCCTGAGACCGTCAAGAAACCCGCTCTTGCTGAAGCTCCTCTCGTTACGGAAGTTTCAAGGCCCAAAATGGTTGATTCTGCTATGATGACCGAACCTTGGGAGCCGGAGTCCAAGTCTATTGTGGGTACTGCCGCCGGCGCAGTGGGTGCAGCTATCGCCGGTGTCGCCGGGTTTGCACTCGGTAACTCAACTTCTTGTAATGATGACAAGACAGAGCATGGCGCCAGAGGAATCGCAGAGAACAACGTGCAGAGTCCATCTGCCGCAAGCTCAACCATGCCCGGTCAATTCGTTGATAGTGAACCTTTGTTGCAGTCCGCCATGCCAAAGCTATTCTCAGAAGCGATCGAGTCTAGGGCCAATACTTTGCCCGAGGTCAAGGAGAGATTGTTCAAGTCCGTCCCACAAGATCTTGCTACTGTGGCTCCCGTCCAAGCAACACCGCAAGTCTTGAGCATGACAAGCCTCTCAAGCACCCACACCGAACCCGTCGCTGCAGTTCCCGCTCGAAGAGAGGTGCCGCAATTGGCCATGTCGACCTTCTCATCCTCTCATACCGAGCCCGTCGCTGCAACAGTGCCTCTCAAGGAGGCTGAAAAGTTGTCTATGTCCACTTTCTCAACTCATCACACCGAGCCAGTAGCCATGGCTCCTATCATCAAAGAACCAGAAAAGTTCTCAATCTCACAATACGCCACTACCCATACGGAGCCTATTATACCTGTTGTTGAGACCAAGAAGCCTGAAGTCTTCTCCATATCCACTGGTCCTGTTTCACATACAGAGCCTATTGAGCCCGTATCTTCGGCGAAGGCCATGCCGTCGTTCGCCATGTCACCTTCCAAATCCATGTCGTCGGAGCCCGCCTTAGCCTCCTCGCCTGAGCCTGTACAGACCCCTTCGTTGGAGTTCTCTTCTTTCATGACCTCTCACACCGAGCCGCGTACCCCTAGCATGCCACAGCTTGGAAGAGAACCTGAGTCAAACAAAGACATGTTCACATTCTCAACAGTACGCTCTCAACAATGGGAGCCCATTGTGGACGAGGAGTTGTACTCACCTACAAGAAGCAGCTCGAACCGTGCTGAGCTGTCATTGATGAACGGTGATGTGGCTTCCTCCGAACAAGCGGATAGCAGCATCCCAGGTACTGACGCAGCCCGTCCTGGTGCTGCCTTCCTTGCTTCTGGTGCCCAATTCCCGCCACGTACAAGCAGTAGAGATGGTCCTTTATTGCCAGAGCCTCGACTCTTTGGCGGTGCCAAGGGAGTCAATCTTGAAGAACCGACGCTTGTCTTTGCCGATGAAAATCACTCAACACCTCAGATTGAACAGGACAGTCCATTCAGACAGCCGTTCGCAGAGGTGTCCAATAATGTCGGTTCTAGCCAGCGCAGCTTGTCGAACAATGGCGAAAGACCTGCGATCAAACGTATTCCTACTTCCGAAATGGGAACGCAGACAATGGTATCTTCTGACGAGATTGACAAGATGATGCGTCGCAAGACTCCTCTGATGATTCCTGCTGTCAACATTGATGAAGGTACACCACTCAAGCCTGAGAGTCCAAGAAGAGCCTCGGAGACCCCATATGCGGCTGAGGCTGCCAACATCAAAGCTCCTCGTCGTCCTGCCAGTTCGGGTAGCATGCACAAGAACACTACATCGCAACCGCCTCTGCCTCTGGACCACACTCAACGGATTGCTGCAGCTGCAGGACAAAAGAACCTGCAGCCTGGCATGGCCCCTCCACCTGTTCCTGCAGGCTCACTCAACAAGCCCCCTCCATCACTACGCTCACGTACACCAAGCTTCAGCAGATCTATCCAATCTGTACGTGGTACTGCCAATCGCGCCCTTGCCCCGATTCCTGCTGGTCGCCCAGACCCAATGTCACCCACCACTCGTGCTAGTTCTATCTCGAGCTTCGTGTCGGAGGTGGACGAACGTATCCAGCCTGGAAGAGGCGTTCTGTACCCTGAAGACATGCTGCCTGCCACTGATCCCCGCATGATCCAAGCTATCACCCAGACTATGATTGGAGAGTATCTTTGGAAGTACACACGTAAGGCTGGTCGCTCAGAGATCAGTGCTTCGAGGCACAGAAGGTTCTTCTGGGTTCATCCTTACACAAGGACACTCTACTGGAGTGAGCATGATCCTTCAACACTGGGCAAACAGCAATCCAAGGCAAAGAGTGTCGCTATCGAGGCTGTCCGTGTCATTACCGACGACAATGCATATCCACCAGGTCTGCATAGGAAGAGCTTGGTGATAGTAACCCCAGGTCGTGAGATTGTGTTTACAGCCCCTACGGCGCAAAGACACGACACCTGGTTCAACGCTCTCTCGTACCTTTTGCTTCGTACCGGCTCTGAGCGTGAAAACCAGGAAATGACCCAAGACATGGTCGATGAGTTCAACCCAACAATGCGAAGTCAGAGTCGTAATACAGTTCGCACTCGTATGAGTCTGAGTAGCTACAACAGCAGAACGACTCGCAACTCATCGCCACACAGACCTCACGCATCCGAAGTGCCATCGCTTGCCAGACGTCAGCCTGCCGCTGCGTCCCAAAGAAGAGATCTCGGTTCGTCTGACGGATCCCAAGGGCGTATGGGCATCATGGGTGGCTTGTTCAAGAGTCCAGGTGGGAGTATGCGCGGCAGTTTCTCTAGCAAGCGAAGCAAAAGTGCAATGAGTACTCGTAGGCCCCTTGAGCCGACAATCTACGATGCAAGTGTTGTTGAAGATAGCACCGAAGATTTGGGCAATGTCCTCACAGGACACGATCACGACCACGATGGGCTAGAGAATGTGAGAGCGTGCTGCGATGGTAAGTTATGTCGGAAAAGCTCCCTGCCGAGTTCTGTACTAACTTTCTCTAGGAAAACATGATGTTGGTTCACTGTCTAGAAGTGCAGGACGACACGTCATGGGCTCATTGCGACACACCCACACGAATGGTGCGGCCATGAGCAATCAGCTGTTGACAACTGAGCCTCTGCCAGCCTCAACTCGTCAAAGATGACCAGCTCGACATTCAGAGGCTTAAGTTAGCCACCATTTTCGTATCTCTGTTGTTTTTCTGGACGTGTTGTGTTGTGACATGTCATTGGCTTGATTACTTGTCCGGGACCTCTTTTTGCTACTTCCTGCCTCATCGCATAGCTTACTACCCTTTATCTCCTTTGTCTGTTTCATTGCTTTCATTAGATCTGGATTGCAAAAGATCACTCTTAATCTGTTCTTAACGCACCAATTTTCATTCTGCTGTTACTTTTCACCTGGGTGAATATGGATTTGAAATGGTTACGATCATATCAACTAACAATGGTTGAGCCTCGTACCGAGAGAAATGCATGCAGACGGCCGCGCGCCGCATCGCTTAAGTTCAAGTGTTTTTATAGAATAAATCGTGTCAGCCCTCGGCTAACATGTCCACCAACCCTGAGAGCTTATCTCGTAGGAACGTGGCGCGATTAAGCTTTCCAAGCACGCGATCAACCCTCAAAGGGGCGGCAAAAGGCAAAGGCAAACCTTCAGGGAGATTTTTGGAGAAATTACAATTGTGCTGGCCACGCGATTCCACACACCCAACAATTCTGCTGTCGTCTTGGAAATACCGACTCCTACAATTGTCATCGACGTGGATGGTTTGCTGAGCATGTCGATGATTGAAGGTGCTTATGATGCGCCGGGGAAGAGTGCGGATGTGGGCGTTAATCCCTATGGCGGGCATGAAAGTGTTCAACATGGTGATTTTGTCACGGAGAATGAGGAGAGGGATCTAAGGAGGGGCCTGGGGCAGAGGCATATTCAAATGATTGCGTTGGCTGGTATGGATCTCTGTCTTGCTCGCTAGATGGGCTCCCAACTGACAACCTGCAAGGTGCCATTGGGACTGGACTCTTTCTTGGACTGGGATCTTCGCTACAGACTGGAGGACCTCTTGGTGCACTGCTGGGATATGCTTTCGTTGGCCTGATCGTTTGTGCTGTTCAATTCGCTCTTGGAGAGGTCACCGCACTTTTGCCCGTTACTGGATCTTTTGTTCGACATGCAGAGTTCCTTGTTGATCCTGCATTCGGCTTTGCTATTGGATGGAACATTATCTATGGAAACCTTCTAAGTATCCCGTCAGAGATCTCGGCCATCTGTGTGTTGTTTCAATACTGGACTGATATCAATCCGTCGTTGTGGATTGTCATTTTCATCGTTTTGACTTTTGTGGTCGGAATCGCGTTCGTGGGCATCTACGGTGAAGTGGAATTCTTCTTTGCCTTACTGAAGATCGCACTGGTCGTCGGACTGATCATTTTGGGTCTTTGCATTGACCTTGGTGGTGTATCTGGAGTTCCTCGCATCGGCTTCAGGTACTGGAAACATCCCGGTCCCTTCGTCGAGCATATCGCTACTGGATCATGGGGTAACTTCCTTGGCTTCTGGTCCGTCATGATCAATGCGGTCTTCTCCTTTGCTGGTGTCGAATCGATCGCCATGGCCGCGGCCGAGACCAAGAATCCAAGACAAAACATCCCCAAGGCTTGTAAAAGAGTGTTCGCTCGTGTCGCACTCTTCTACGTTGCTTCTGTTCTGATCGTGGGTATGCTTGTCTCCAGCGACGATGAACGTCTTCAGGATGAAAGCGGTACCGCTGCACAGAGTCCTTTCGTCATTGCAGCATCCGCCGCCGGGATCAAGGCTATTCCATCTATCGTCAATGCCGTAGTCATCACCTCCGCCTGGTCATCTTCCAACCAAGCTCTTCTGGCTGGAACTCGTGTGCTCTACTCTCTAGCTTTGAAGAAACAGGCTCCTGCTATTTTCCTCCGCACAACTGCCTGGGGCGTGCCATATATGTGTGTTCTTCTCCAGACAGTCTTCATGTTCTTGGCTTTCATGAGCTTGAGCTCTTCAGCCTTGACTGTGTTTTACTGGTTTGTGGATCTGGTTGGTTGTGGTGTCTTGATCTCTTGGTCTTGCGTTCTGGTCAATCATCTTAGACTTTTGGCTGCTATGAAAAAGCAAGGTATCGCAAGGACAGAGCTACCATGGCATAACAAATGGACTCGTAAGTTGAACGCTTTAGTACTTCTGAGAGTGATCAAGCTCACACATCTCCACAGCTTACAGCTCTGCTGTTGCACTGACAGCTTGTCTGTTGATCTTGCTGACGAACGGCTTCGCTGTGTTCACTCGTGGCGGATGGTCGGCTAGCTCTTTCGTGTCATCATACTTGTACGTCCCCGATGTTGTTCAGAATCTCCGTCTTCCACTAACACAATCCAGGGATATTCCATTGATTTTGGTTGCCTACCTTGCTTGGAAATATTACAAGGGCACCAAGTTTGTCGCGCTAGAAGACATTCCTATCAGAGCCGCTCTGGACGAGATCAGAGATAATCCCGAAACTCCCGAGCCAGTGAGAAAAGGATGGAAGGGTGTCGTGATGAAACTGCTATGGGAGTAGTCACTAAATCCGATTTGTGTTCATGCATCTACACTTTCAATCTATACTTACACGATGAGATTCGTAGACCCGTGCGCCGGGTAAGGAGACCCCCACAAAACAATGGCATGGTCCCACACCG
The DNA here is from genome assembly GCF_000721755.1 of Aureobasidium subglaciale EXF-2481. NCBI lineage: Eukaryota > Fungi > Ascomycota > Dothideomycetes > Dothideales > Saccotheciaceae > Aureobasidium > Aureobasidium subglaciale. Next base: position 31,292 of record NW_013566980.1, on the reverse strand, counting down.
GCAAATCGCCGAAGCCAAACAAGAAAAACTCCACCCGCCTTGACCACCAACACAACCATGTTGATTTGGCAAAACAAAACGATGATTCCGACACGGGGAATTGAACCCCGGCCTCCTCGGACCTAGCTGTTCTTTCGAACGGTTTGAGAGCGAGAAATCCTAGCCACTAGACCATATCGGATTCGATGAAGGAATAAACATTACCTGAGTATACATACATGCCAAGCATACAAGCTCAGCAGTGAACGCCTCCGATCTCTTTGCCATCTCAAACGTGCGATTATCTTCAAGAACATATTCATAGCCTCAACCTCAAATTCATCTCGTCTTACTGCACGGGAAACGACACGTTGTTTCAATCGGGATTTAGATGGAAGTCTAGTTATTCTCTTCTTATGTCAATACCACCCCACGCTCCGTTCCAAGCATCAATCATTGTTTGCCTGCAATAGTGCCAGTTTCTGTGGCTGACAGCGAGTCAAATTCACTGTCTACCGAACGTCCTCTAACGTCAACTTCAAGCGTGATGAAGGCCAGTATCTCGTACAAAATCACAACAATAGCCTCCTCGATCAATGCCATACAAAGCATGATTGTGACATCGCCATAAATCGAGCTGAAAGATCTCGGGTTGCCGAAGATCGAAATAGCAGAGTAGATGATGCGTACAGCCAGTAGCGGTAAGCTGATTGCGAACACGCCAATTGCAATTTTCTGGGAGTTCAACAAGGCACTGTGCGCCTTCCTGAGTATGTGAATAGCCATGGAGACTACCAAGGCCCAGGAGATGATGAAGATGACGATACTGGCTTTCTGAAGACTGTCGGGACTATACGAGCCAGTAGTACCCCAACTTTGGTCCGCTCTGATACCGCCTGCGACGCCGAGTATGAGGCCGATCATGACCAGTAGCTGGCAGAATCTCATCGAGTCGCGGCCAGCAACCTTGGGGAAGTCGCTACCTGCGCGTTCGGCAAGTCGTTTAAGAAGCACGAGAGAGGCCGATAGAAGAATTGAGACGCAGATTGAAAAGGTCGTGACGTATCCTGCCCAGACGCTTGTGTTCCTAGGATAGCTGATGGTCGCTAGCTGAAACGCAGCACAAAGTATTCTGCCGATGCTGAACGTGAGCAGGAGACGCTCGCTAGCTGTCTTTCGGAGACCATGTTGTACGAGTCGAGTGGTTGAGAACAGAGCTGTACAGCTGTAGAAGATCAGGACGGCAATAAAGACGTCGTTTCTATATGATAGCATGTTGAGCAGATGACGGAGTGTTGGAAAAGTCGAAGTCAAGTAAGTTTGATGACAGAATAGTATGAGATCGATTGATATCTTGATGAATACAATACCATCCAAAGGGGACTCTACACCTCTTTATATGCGATCGCACCACTCTTGCATAGCCCATTGATGACCAGAGGCAAGTTCGCAAACGCGCGCTGGCTTCCGACTTGGGAATAGTCGCTATCTCGATAGCATAAGCATTGACATAGCGAAGATTACTATGACAAGCGTCATGTCAGACGTCAAAGTCCACGCTCTGACCGAGTTGTTAGCATGTTGAAGATTAAAGTGCCTACCACTGGGAAAGCCGTTATCGAAAGGTCGCTGCGGCGCGTAATTGTGAGGGCGCGTTGGATACCCAGTTGGGGAATTGATCGACGCCTAGAGCTCACCGAAGGATTCAGGCCGCGTCCGCTCGCAAGTCGCGCATAATGCATGGGCAACTCAGCCATCTTCTCGAAGACTCTTATGCCTATTCCGGAAGGCTTCGCGCTTTCCGTTCTGTTTTGTCGTAATGCCATATCGCGGGAAGCCGTCAAAAGGATGCGACGAGTGTCGGAAGAGACGGAAGAAATGCGACATTCGACCAGGCGGCTGCGGTCGATGTGCAAACGCCCATCGTCGGTGTCCTGGCTATCCCCAGGCGGATGGCCTCAGGATCTGTGATCAGAGCGTTGAGGTTGCTACAAGAGTGCGTGGTACGCGGCCGAAAGACAGGGTGATTACCAAGGTCTCTATACCACTGTCGTCGCCGCTCGACTCGGACAACACCTTACCAGAGGATAGCTCACCGCTAGCGGTGTCTGCGTTTGTGTCTCCCCCCTCGATGGATAGCGATGATATATGTTTCGCGTTCTTCTTCAACAATTGCGTGATCAATAACAACATGTATCATTCTTTCGTTCACAGGTCTGGCAATGATCATGTTATCGCTAGCATCAAGGCTTTCGGCATTGCCAACCTGTCGAAGCGTTACTCCGACAAGCGCCTGTTGACATCCGCACAACATCATTACACGATTGCCTTGAGGCTCACCAACATCGCCCTTCGAGATCCATCCCAGGTCAAACGAGATGAGACTCTACTCGCAATTCTCGTCCTGACCAACTACGAAACTCTTACCGGCGGTGTCACACGGTCTCTTGATGCATGGGAGCAGCATATCAATGGTTCGGCTTCCTTGCTTAGTCTTCGTGGTCTCGAGGGAGTCCAAGGCAAAGCTGGTCGAGTGCTCACTCTGCATGTCATCACTGGGATCAACGTGATCTGTCTACTGCGATGTCTGGCAACTCCACCATTTGTACATCTTCTTCAGACCAAGATCTTTGAGTACTTGTTCGAGCCAGAGAATCCTGCAGTTCGATTCCAGCATCTTAGTCTTGATTGCGCAGATTTCCGATATGCTGTCTCCAGTCGTCTTGTCACATCGCCAGAAGACATTATATCTCGTGCTGCTGAGCTGGATGCGAGACTCACCGCCGCATTTGCTGATGTTCCGTCAAGTTGGGATGGCGAGTTCATAGCTCACTACATGGACAAATGCTCTGTTGAAGGAGGCTTGCCCAGCTTCGAATTACGCTATACGGATCAAGCGACGGGGTACATATGGGCATCATATCGATCCTGTCGGATCATGGTCAATGAGATTGTGCTCCAGTCGCTTGCTGAGATCAAAGACACGTACTGGTTTGCATGGCAGCATTCGCAAACGATCGTGCGGCAGTGCCAAACCGAGATCTTGGCCGGTATGCCACAATACACTTCTCAGAATGAGGGAGTTCCCTGGGCTGGCCTCCGACAACCAGCACGTTATTTTGTCCCGGAAGCTGTGACTAGTGACCTACCGATTATGAGAGCATTGTCTAGCTTTGGCGTCATCTGGCCACTTTTCGTCGCTAGCACGTGTTCGACAACCACTCCTGAGATCAGGAATTACGTGGCGGGGGTGTATCGATACTTCGGAGAAGAGTTGCAGATTGAGCAAGCCCTGGTGCTCGGTAAGATGGTTCAGTCATTATCGACTGCCTCTCCATCACCAAGTTCTGCCAGTGGCAGTGCTGTGAACGAAGACCCCATAGGGCAGGAGCATAACAGATGAACTGGGCACGCCTGACGAATTTGAGTGATCGAAGCAGACATGGAAGCCGACGTACTTCTCCACCTCGCCGTGTGTGAAGCATTGTCACACTGGAGCAACGGCACCGAGATACATCTTGTTCACAACTCCCTGTGTCTGAGTGTCGACTCAAGACATGACTATACATTGCTCCAGCTCGTTGTCGCTCTGTTCTAATCATCGGGAGTGGAAGGCTGTGACAGAGTTCAGCACACGGGAAGGCATAGAACACTGCGAAGCCCCTTCCCGGGAGCATGCGATCTAACCGACACCGGGCATGCAAGTCAAGGCGGAGTATCGAACAGCCAAGCCACGCTCAGTATTGATTTGGTGGCGGGACCAAAGTCAGAATCGTGGAGCACGGGCTGGTCATGCCAACGAGGGAGGTTTAGGTTCGAGAATCTGGCCCGAAACTGAGCGCTCCGCCCTTGCCAAGCAGTCGGCTCCGCCAATTCAAGGCCCTCGAATGTACGCCAAGCCGACCGCAGCAGCGCTCGTCCTACCTCGCCACGTGACTCTCACAACATCTCTTGGTATGCCAATTCCAAGCAGGTCGAGAGGCACGTTGTAGACCTTGGCTTATTGAGCACTGACATAAGCGATGGTCAAAGGTGACAATGTGACTTTGAGGCTTGGTTTCGTCAAGATTGGAAGGGTGAAGCCGGGACACATGGCAGTGACCTCGATGCTGACCTTTATCATATAAAGTCTGGTAATGGTCCACTATTATATTCATCATCAGTCTTATCCCACTTCAACACCACGGTCTCCATAACTCAACCATCATCATGCTCTTCAAATCGTTAGCTGCCCTTGCAGCCATCTTGCCCTCTACCTTTGCTTGTCCCCACGAATCTCACCTGCGCAAAAGACAAGCGGCAAATGAGACCATTGAGAACCCTGAGTGGGCCTATGAGGCATCATACAACTGGGGAAAGCTTGATCCAATGTACCAGCTCTGTCAGACAGGTACACAGCAGTCACCCATCGCACTGTCGCTGAACAATGGTCTCTCTCTTAATCACATTCCAACCTTCCACAACTACACTGGCAACACCACTGGCATGTACAGGAACTGGGGATTCGGACCAGGATTCGCTCTTAGCCGCGATGATATAACTGCCAATCCCTCGTTTACTTACGACAACGAGACTGTTTATCTCCTCGGCTGGCACATCCATGCACCAGCAGATCACTCAGTTGGCGGTGACCGCAGCAAGGCCGAGATGCACTTCGTCCATGGCGACGCAGATGGCCATGAGAAAGCTGTCCTTGCCTTCCGTCTCGATCCTGGTAACAGTGATGCTTCTTTCTTCACTCAGCTTCCTCCTATGATCGGCTTCAACGAGACTGGCCCCGAGTACGAACAGCAGATTGAGATGAATCTCGATTACGCATTGCAATCCGTATTGCACTTCAACGAGTTCTGGTTCTATAGAGGCTCCCTTACCAGCCCGCCTTGTCACGAGGGCATCCATTGGTTCGTAGCCAGGCAGATTCTCTTCACCGGTGTTGAACAAATGCAAGCTATCTTGGGTGCTAGCACCTACTCTGCCCGAGCGGAGCAGGAAGTCTGGCAGCACAGAATCAACGAGTAGAGAGAGAGAGAGAGAGCAGTGATGTCAAGTTTTCAATGCTAGGTTTATAGAAGCATTGAATTTATATAGAAGAGTCCTAAAATGCTTTTACATTCGACATCTCTGCTATGTCAATCTCCCTCACTATGTGCTAAACTCTGTACATGCCACCCTCCTACACGATGATACCGGATGACAATGGGCTGTGGAGAGGCGTGGTCATGCTTTCGACTGGGTGGTTTAGCGAAGAGAGTCAGTCAGACGATGTGTCTCCCCGATCGACATTGCTGTACGCAGTGGCATCACGCTCACATGCCTTGCGTCTGGAATTCGTTACTGGGCAAGTATTCAACTCCTCATGTAGAGCCTGAAACGTAATCAAACCACCCAAGCACAAGACAACCACGCAAGACTACTATAGGCTCGTATAGCAGGATGGCTCTACTTTAGGCATCCAGGAAGCACTTTTGAACCATGTAGTAAGCAGTGGATAAGGTCATAGCCGAGAAGACAGGGTCGTGAGCACGACGATATCGGTAATTGACTCCGGTATCCAATTTGTGCGGGGAGTTTTCATCATCTGCCGCGAAAGCATCCGACATGCTCCTTGAATCCTACAAGCATCAACTGGTTCCCTACTTAGTCAGATGGGGTCGCATCTTGTCTCCCGTGTAGCAGAAATCTGTATCATTGCCCCAAAGACATGGCTCAACATCCTGTAACATTCGCCATCATAGGCGCTGGTCTCATCGGCCCTCGCCATGCCTCTGCGATTCTCAATACACCATCGGCGAAGCTTGCCTGTTTTGTCGACAGTAATCCCGCAGCCCAAGAAGTCGCAGCGGGATTCAATGTTCCACTATACCCAACTATCGCGGATATGTTGGCATCCACAGACAAGCCGCAAGCAGCAATAGTCTGCACGCCGAACCACACACATGTTCCCATCTCCAAGGGGCTGCTGGACGCTGGTATTTCTGTATTATGCGAGAAACCGATCGCAACAGATATCGCTAGCGCCATGGAACTTCTGGAGCATGCGAAGAAGTCCACTGCAAAGTTGGCCGTTGGACATCACAGGAGATTCAATCGCTACGTCAGAGCTACGAAAGCCGCCTTACCATCGCTAGGCCGTGCTGTTGCAGTGTCGGGTCTCTGGACAATCTGCAAGCCGTCAGAATACTTAGAGGGCGTTGGCGAATGGAGAAAGGACGGTACTAACGGCGGTCCTATCCTCATCAATCTGGTACACGATGTTGATATTCTTCAATTTTTACTTGGACCTATTGTTCGAGTGACAGCTGAAGAAACCATAAAACAGAGAAACTTTGATGCTGAAGAGGGTGTGGCCGTGTTGATAAGATTCGCGAGTGGGTGTGTTGGCACCTTTGTCGTCTCGGATGCTGTGCCCTCGCCTCACAACTTCGAGTCTGGCACCGGAGAGAATCCCACCATACCAGCTAGAGGCATGGATTTCTACAGGATATTTGGTACGGACGCATCATTGAGTGTGCCGGATATGAAAAGATGGAGTTATGATGGCAAAGTGAAAGACTGGACTCAGGATCTGGAGGAGGACACATTGAGCGTTGGAACCAGCAAAGTGCCTTTCGAGTTGCAGGTGGAGCAGTTCGTTCAAGTTGTTAGAGGACTTGAAGAACCTACGTGCTCAGGAATAGATGCTGTTCGAGCTTTGGTTGTGGTCGACGCAATCAAGAAAGCCATGAGAGAAGGAGTCGCAATCGATGTTCCTTGCGAATGATGCATATTCGCTGAGCCCGGGCGACCACAATCAACCGGAGACATCAATCAGTACTTCGGCGACGCCGGGAAATTCTAGGAAGGACAACAAGTCAATTGACTGATAGCCATCAGACCTGCCAATTCCGGAAGTACACTTGCCTGCTATCTCAGCTGCAGGATGATCAGAGTTGCGAATGTGTAGATACTTGTACTATGTCAAGAAGCGAAGGCCGCGGATCATCGAGATTTGTTTTCTTATGCCCGTACCCCGCATGGGGAAGCACAGATCCCGGACCCCTTTGATCGTTCCTCGTTTGATGACTTAGCGCGCACACACATAAGTTACTGAGCGACGCGTCATGTATGTTTGGCGAAGCTCATGGATATTTTTGTTGTGCGCGATCTCACTTTTGCCTCTTATCTTGCATTACTTGTCGTGTTTATCACCACAGTCTGGTCAGTTGGTCAATTGGTGTTTTGGACTGGAGATACACATTCCCACGGTGTGGACGCCATCAAGACACGGCGAAATAGGATTACGAGCCTTGCGATAACTCACAAACGCCACCTCGCGTATTTCGTCCTTGCACCAACCTTCCAGAAAACGGTACGTAATTACCACGGTAAAGGATTGATTGACAGTCTCAAGCTTATCTGAATCACGACGCTGGCCATTTGCTGAAGTCTGGGCTTCATCGCGCTGCCATTGTCAACCAGAAATAGGGAGAACTCGCTCTCTTCGAACCTTGAACTTCGGCTTGGTGAACTGGTATCTCTGGCATGTTCACGACTGGGGCAAGCGACCAAGCCTTACCAAGATCCCTGCCAATGGGCGACAAGCCGTCCTAAGCTCTGCCATTTTGTCTTGAACCCTGAAGCTTGACGTGCCAAGTACCCTCGGCTCAAGGCTTGTGACCTCGATGAGATAAGAATCTGGTCCCAAAAAGGAAGGTGTCGAGCAAGCAAGTCCGACTTCTGGAAGTCTAAACTCTCTGGCCGCTGCTTTGACGAGGACTAGATTCGCCGTTCGCTCCGCTAGTTCCTCTACCAACCATGTATTCGACGGGTCGCGTGCTGGCGTACATACAACTGGAACTCATTTTGCGGGGATGTTTACCTTCTGGCCATACTCATCTCTGCTCAGCGGCCATCTCAAATAGAGTTCTGGCTAGCTTACACCCCTCGGCGTTTCTCCCCCAAAGTGATAGCTTCCGTTCCTTCGACAGATGTAGAAGGAGTTCCGCTCTCAATTGGCCGACCTTATCAGGTGAGAAGCTGAGGGTAGAGTAAGTTATAATAAGGTAGTTCCCCTGCCCTTGAAGCGCTTCTTGGTTCGTTTCCAACCGACTATAGTCCTAATCGTTATCACTCAATACCGTGACAATGTCTTCCAAGGGCATTGGAAAGAGGTTTGGCTTCAAGAGGTCAAACACCAACCAGGACCCTATCTCTGTCAATGAGATTACCCGAGAGGATAGTCAGACAAAGAATGGCAGTAGCAGCAAGACCCCTGTTGGTCACGGACAGGCAGAAGAGATTGTAGATGGCGAAGAGATCATCGAGGGTGTCGTCCGCGACATCACCGAAGTTGAAGCCAATGAGCGTCTCAGAGCCTGGAAGAAGGACCACAGATGGGATCCTAACATGGTATGCTCTGTAATATGCAGCACGAAGTGAAATACGCTAACATTCTTCAAGGACGATGAGGCTATCGAGATGGTGGATGCAGTCACCGGTGCTCACGACGCCAAAGCAGAGGCACAGCTGGTTGGAGACATGGTCGAGAACTCCCCATACCCCGAAGTAAGTGCGATTGCCTTCCTGCTCTACAACCGCTAATAAGAAACAAGGTCCGCGCCGTCGTCAGAAACTATGACGAAGATGTGCCAGCCAGCACCATCAGAGCATGGACCATCGGTCTCTTCATGACCACTATCTGCTCAGCCGTCAACGCTCTGTTCTACCTGCGCTATCCCACTATTTCCATCGGCCCTTACGTCGTGCAATTGGTCTCCTATCCTATCGGTCTCGGAATGGCAAGGGTCCTTCCTAACAAGGAAATCACGCTCTTTGGTATCAAGGCAAATCTCAACCCTGGACCTTTCAACATCAAGGAGCACGTCATTATCGTAGCCATGGCTAACGCTGCCTTTGGTGGTGGTACTGGTTACTTCGTCGATACCGTCGTTTCTCTCAAGAAGTTTTACCACTTCGATACCAGCCAATTCGGCTGGGGCTTCAACACTCTGTTCGCTCTTTCTACACAGTGTCTCGGTTTCGGTCTTGCTGGTTCCGTCCGCAAGTTCCTCGTTGAGCCCGCTGCTATGATCTGGCCTGGAGCTTTGGTCAATGTTGGTTTCATGTATGCCCTGCATGATCACACCCCCGCTATCCCCTCTGCCACCAATGGTTGGTCGATGACTCGTTACAAGTGGTTCATGATTTGCATGATCGGAATGTTCGTCTGGTCTTGGTTCCCCGACTTCATCATCCCTGCTTTCAGTTACTTCGCATGGGTGACTTGGGCAAAGCCTAACAATGTCATTGTCAACCAGTAAGTATTTCTACTTGAACTCTCTATGTTCCATGCTGACATCAAGAAGACTCTTCGGTCAACAGACTGGTGTCAGTCTTGGCTTCCCCTTCACTGGCTTCACCTTGGATTGGGCTCAGATCAACTCCTTCTACGGCAGCCCTCTGATTTCCCCCTGGCACGCACTTGCCAACACAGGTGTTGGCATAATCTTCTTCGGCTGGATCGTTGTTCCTGCTTTGCAATACTCCAACGTCTGGTATGGTCAATACTTGCCAATCTCGCAAAACGGTATCTTCGACAACAAGGGCCACACCTACAATATCTCGAGGATTCTTACACCCGAGCATGTCGTCGACCCCCAGAAGTACGAGGAATACTCACCTTTGATGCTTTCAACCGCCTTTGCACTCACCTACGGAATGAGTTTCGCTACCATTGCCGCACTCGTCAGCCACACCTACCTTTTCCAGGGTGCTGAAATCTGGCGCCGTTTCAAATCCTCCAAGGGTGAGCTTGATGATGTCCACATGAAGATCATGCGCAAGTACAAGCTTGTGCCTACCTGGTGGTATCTTGCTCTTTTGGCTGTCACGATCGCATTTGCCTTCGTGTCTGCGCTCGCCTACCCTACTGATATGGCTTGGTATTCTGTCATCCTCTCGCTCGTCATTGCCGGTGTCTTCACCATCCCTATTGGTATTATTCAGGCTTTCACAAACATCCAACTTGGTCTCAACGTCTTCACGGAGTTCATCATCGGTTATCTTCAGCCCGGTCACCCCATCGCTATGATGATGTTCAAGACCTTTGGTTACATCGTCATGACCCAGGCCCTATATTTCTGTCAGGACTTGAAGCTGGGACATTACATGCATGTGCCTCAACGTTCGTTGTTCACCGCTCAGCTGGTTGCCACTGTCTGGTCCTGTTTCTGCCAGCTCGCAACTGTCGAGTGGGCCATGGGTGCTATCAAGAACGTCTGTACCAGCGCAGCTGCAGGCTCCTTCAACTGTGGTTCCATCAAGACATTCTACAATGCCTCCGTCATCTGGGGTGCTATCGGTCCTAAGCACTTGTTCTCTTCTGGCGCCGTTTACCAGAGTCTCCAGTACTTCTGGCTGGCTGGTTTTATCTCACCCTTCATCGTCTATGGACTTGCTCGCATCTTCCCTAGGGTGTCTTTGATTCGTTTTATCAGTATGCCCATCATCTTCGCCTGCTTCAGTTACGTTCCTCCATACTCGGCCATGAACATTGTAAGTCATTTTTACCTAATGTTGTCGGAAAAGAATAGTCATACTAATCAGTCTTACAGCTCTCCTGGGTCTTCGTCGGTTATGCGTTCAACAGATTCATCCGTAACAAGTACCGTGGTTGGTGGTTAGAGTACAACTACATCACCTCTGCTGCTTGGGACGTTGGTCTTGCTGTTTGCGCCATCATCATCTTCTTCTGTGTTCAGCTCCCAGGCGCGTCTATGCCCGACTACTGGGGCACCACGATTGTTGAGACTACCTTGGATGGTGGCGGTGCTGCCGCTGGTAACGTCAGACAGACAGTCTCTGGCAAGGAGTACTTTGGTCCCAGAACCTGGAAGTGGTAGATGTTTTGAAGCTGTGGACCCGAGCGAGCCTGCGTGTGTAATACGACGCAGCGCTTTTGGCGATCGCCGTTTGGGCACAGCGTAACTTTGTATGTACATCACGCATCAATAATGTCATGTTATAATTCTGTTTATCTTCTTTACTTCGCGTGCGTAGCGTGTCTACCTCTTCATATTGCGTGAGCAGTCTTACGTACCTTTATCATGTGCTCTGCAAGATCACCGGTCATACGGCTGCCATATGACAAGATGTGACAGCGACACTTTCTTCGAGACGAGCAGCGTCCACAAAGTTGACAGCATGAACAGAATTCTCGAGAGCTGGCCGACGGTTACACCGCGAGGTGTGCGTACCTACTCACAAAGCACGTTGCGTGGTACGTCTGGCGTACTTGCCAAGGATGATGTTTTGGCGACTTGGGTGCGTTTTGGTCGACACCAGGGAAGGAGTGTTCTTTGCGCTTGCCAGTGCGCAGCTAATCTGATTCAAACACTCCGCTTCACGATTTTGGCAACACTTCGCATCATCCTGTCGTTCTGTCTACCTCAATCTATCACGCGGCGCCTGTCCCTCACTGAGGCTGATTCCTCGTTCTGACACATCACAAGCGAGGCATCGAACCTCTTCACAAAACTTCATTGCAAACCGACTGTAAAATGAGTTACGATTGTGAGACGTGTGACCGTGAGTTCTACTCGTGGCGAGCAGCGCAACAACACATGGATGCATTGAATCACCATGGCTGCGGATCGTCCAGCTCGGAAGACGAGGATGGGTTTGAGTGCGATAGGTGCAGCCGTACCTTCATATCATGGGACTCCTGCAGACAGCACATGAACGCGATGGCCCACTGGTTCACCGATTTGTGCGAGACTTGCGGTAGGCGGTTTGTTAATGCTAACGTGGCAGAGCAGCACATGGGCGCTCTCGGACACTTGTCTTGCTCTGCTTGCGATCGTTACTTTCAACGCAATGCCGATCTCACTCAGCACACGAACTTTTCGATCCATCGCAATCTCGCAGCTCCTGTCCCCAATATCCAACCCCCGTCCACACCAGCGCCAGTGTTGGCACCCCAGATCACAACGTATCACACTCCTTCAGCACCAGTATTGACACCTCATGTCACTGCCAATCCCAATCCTCCAGCCTCCAGTCGTTCATCTCTTCTGCCCGCTTTACCTCTCGTCACACCAGAAGCTGCTGCAAACCCACCGACTTTCGTTGCTCCTGCTCCTGCACGGCCGCTGCAAATCACTCGGCCGCCACTTCCTGCTCCAGTCACTCTCTATATTCCGCCGGTTCCGCCAAATATATCCACTGGCACTATTACGGGTTTTCAACGGAGCGACGTCACTCCACCACCTGTCTTTACATCGGCTATCCTTCCTACTCCACCTGTTCAGCCAAAATTGCTCATCGCCACTGCTCCCAACTTCCACTTGGGCGATATCACTCCACCACCTACACCCGCACCAGCTCTTACCTTCGAATCCTCCGATTTACCGTCGTGGCCTGTCGCTAGGCTTGTCGGCGCTCGACCAGTGGGGCCTGCACCCATCCCGCTGTCCGTATCTGTCCCTGTTGATGTCTTTCAATCGACCATCGTTCCTGATCCCACAGCTCGAACTCTTCCTCAGGTCTCCATCTTCACGCCCCCTTTGGACATCGCATCCAGTCCAGCGGCAGAAAATATCTTTCTCCCGACCGTGGCTGCCACTTCAACCGTTGTATTGAGTCCCAAAGTCGACACCCTTCCTTTGGATTCAACTGTTGTCTCTACATCGACCATCGTATCCGGGCCAATAGTTGATACTGTTCCTCTGCTACCGACCGTCATCACTTCTTCAACAATCGAATCAGGTCCAACGGTGGAAACTACTCCCGTCGCCCCGACTGATGTCTCTAATCTTGCTATCGTATCTGGTTCTACGGTTGACACCACCCCTGGCATTTCGATCGTTGTCCAATACATTACTTGCGATGGATTCACCCAGACGCAGAACAGCGTAGTCTGGTCGAGAAGCGAGATCAAGTCTCAACAGACAGAACCTTACACGACACAAACCTGTCCATACTTTACAAGAAGTGAGATCAGATCACAGCACACTGTGCCGACCGATCTCGTGAGTCTTGATAGGCGCCCATCCTTCTCGTGGAGTCAGATTGTTTCACAGCATATAGACCCGCGTGGACCACCGGAAAAAACCATCGCCTGTAAGTTCTGCCGGGGCACTTTTGAGGCCTTTTCCGAGTGTGCTCAGCACCTGGAAACCTCATCATGTCCAGTCCGTCCAGGCATCACTCGCATGACCATGCATCGGTGTCTTCGGGGAATGGATCAGACTGGTAAATACTGCATACACGCATTACAATACAGAGGTATTCTGTTATATATCTGCCCTAACAAGACCGGAAACTGCGGAGCCAGGCCTCTGCCCTCGCTCGCCGCGCTACTGAGTCACCTCGAAGGGGAGAGCTGCAGTTCCCGCGAGTTGTCCAATTCGCGTGAAGTGGCCGATAGCTTTGTGAATCTGGTCTTTGGAAGCCCTATAAAAGCTAACCGAAGACTAAGGCATTAATGGACCAGATGGAGAGTATGTTATGTTGCTCGGCATCTTCAGGGCACGAGAGAATGTAGAGACTTTGATAGAACATGGATCAGTGTCGCTTGTTGCTAACTATGTATGATCATCCGAGACTGTACTTAATTAGAGCATCCACGAGATTTTCACATCGCGGCTTCCGCATTCTATAGAAACTTCAAAATGTAGTGTGAAGTAATGAGTGCAGAGCAAGTTGGCCCCAGAGAAAGAAAGCGTGGCTAAGTTTGAGACGGACCCTCATAAGACGCCGGAGAACTTACCCGCCAATCTGGCATGTACCAGATGGCACCGTATCACCAAGCTCAAGAAGCAGAGTTCCATGTGCCTCAACGCTCGCTTTGTAGCTAGTGATGTCATTGCCTCTAGTGGTATTGGTCCATGCATCTTTGGCCCAACCAACGCTTTGTAGTCCTGCGTCTGGCAAATCGAGCGTTCGGGATAATGTCGTTGGTGACTCTCCAAGTGTTCCCTAAATCTGGGGCCCATGCAGAGGGGAAGTCAACATCCCAATCACAGAACTGGAAGAGAAGATTGCGGCCAGTAGCATCAAAGGTATCACGCATAGTCACGTAGTTCTTGCGAGGGGAACTGATGGGCTCATAGGCCACGTTTGGGAAGCCCTTCTTCTCTGATGATCAGCAATTGTCGTACTTGAGTAAATCAGCACCCCAAGATGCAAAGATCTCTGCGTCTGTGTACTCGAACCCCAAGCTGCCAGTCTGATTGATGCCTCCTGCACACATCAAGACACCGCCGTCACTGTATGTCCCAAAGCCCAAGCCCAAGTCATGGATGTACTGACCGACAGCAGGGAAACCAGAAGGAAACAGTGTCTCGTTCCACGTCAACTTGCCGTCTGCACCACGATCCGGGATTGTCCAGCCACAGTCGGTAGTCACATAAGTGTAGCCCAAGTCTGCAAGACCGAGATTAACCAAGGCATCGGCGTTGGATTGGATGATGCTCTGATTGGGAGCACAATTGTAATGATTGTAGCTGTTCCATCCCATAGGAGGAGTGGGTGCGAGCCCATTGGCAAGTCTCTTGTGTATGGTTGGAGAGGCAAGAGTCAGAGGTAGTGCCGTGATGGCTGCGAGACGAGCCACTGAATGTAACATGTTGGACAGTTTTCAAGTTGATCGGTCCTGGCCATGTTGAACATCTCTTTGCTCTTATACCACAGTTCAGAACAGACTTGTTTTCCCAGGTAATAGCAAAATGATTCAATGCATCCCCCGCATGCAAGAACCGCGTCTTGGAGCCTGTCCGAGAGGATCAGCGGTGGGGTAAATGCTGGAGAAGCCATCCTTGCATCTATATCATCCGCCACTGCATGAGAGCAAGTGTTTGTATGGTGCTCTTCGGTTAAAGTCGTATTCATGAGTTGAGCCGCTGCAGAGTTGTATTGGCATCGTCATGATGAGATGCAGTCTCGACGACATGGCCAGCGATGGTAATGTTGTGGAGCCGATAGATGCCAACCTGTGAAACAGAGTATGATGACACGTCATAAATCAACGCTAGAAGTTCGGGAGGCCTAAATTGTCGTGCCCAAAAGCCATGCCTTCAGTTGATGAATCTAGAGGTTGTTGACGCGTCGGGATCGGACGTGGATGCTTCTTTAGGGCAGAAGTCAGGGTCACTACGAGCAACGACGGCCGCACTTGCCCGCCAAGAACTCCATCTAGAAACAATCTTGACGAAGTGTCCTTAGTAGGCCACGACTCTTGAAAAAACAAGGCATCTTATCATCAATATGGCATCCACTTCTCCAGATATGAAGATTGTCAACATTGGCACACGGCGATCGCAGCTTGCCATCGCCCAAGTCGACATGATTGTCAAACACTTGCAAACCGCGGCACCAGGACCTGAATACAGATCGCAAGTCGTAAGCACAATGGCAGACGAGAACCAAGTCAAGTCATTTCAAGACTTCAATGCAAAAAGCATATGGACAGAGGAGCTGGAAAAGCTTCTGATGGAGAAGAAGCTCGATGTTATTGTTCATTGTTTGAAAGGTGGGATCATGATGAGTCAAACTCTAATTCAGACCATGGTGCTAATCATAACGTAGATGTACCAACAACATTACCAGAGTCTTGTATTCTGGGAATTATCTGCGAGCGCGAAGATCCTCGTGATGTGATGGTGATCAAGGAGAACTCGGCCTACAAGTCTCTGCAATCACTCCCTGCAGGCTCTGTCGTTGGTACCTCGTCCGTCCGTAGAAAGGCACAGATCATGCGTCATTATCCTCATCTCATCTGCGAAGACGTTCGTGGTAACCTCAACACTAGGCTGCGTAAGCTGGATGCTGAGGGCAGTCCATACTCATGTCTTATTCTGGCCGCGGCCGGCCTGAAGCGTATTGATCTTGGATACCGCATCACACAATACCTAGGTCCAGAAGATGGCATGCTGTACGCTCCTGGACAAGGTGCACTGGCTCTGGAAGTCCGAGAAGGTGACGAGGAGACGCTACAGCTGCTGAGCTCCTTGTCACATCAATCAACAACATTGGCATGTCTTGCCGAGAAGAGTTTGTTAAAGACTCTCGAAGGCGGTTGCAGTGCACCTGTTGGTGTCCACACTGACTGGGAGGGTGACGTTCTGGTGTTGTATTCAACTGTCACCAGTCTTGATGGCAAACAGATGGTAGAAATGGACATGAAACATACTGTCAAGACGATAGCTGATGCAGTAGCCCTTGGAAAAGAGTTGGCAGACCGCATGATATCACAAGGCGCAAATGTAATCTTGGAGGAGATCAGAGCGGGTCTCAGATGATCCATCGAGATGTTTAACCAGAAACTCCAATTTATGTACATAGAATCCAAACACGCATCCCCTCTCTCGACATAACAGCCACACCTCCCACCATCTACGACTAAATATGTGCTCTCACAATAACATGCTGTAATGCTGCTTATTTATAGTCCAGAGTACAGTATCTATGCAAGTCTGGCGACATAACCAGGCTGACTGGGAAACCACGTGAACACCAAGTTGTGACAGAGGACGCATATCGAGGAGACAGAGAAGCGGTGGTCCAAAATTGTCTATTGTATTTCTTTTCTCAAGAAGCATGCCTGCCACCACAGCAGCTCCCCTTCCTTGGTCATGCTGGTGTATCGAGGGCCCTCCTTGTACTTTTTGTAACCCTTCTTCTCGTACCAGATCATATTGTTCTGGGGTACTGGCCTGCCTGAGTTTTCTCTTTCAAACTGGCCGATGCCATCAGGTCCCTCTTCACCACCGACACAGTATTTCGGGTGTAACGTGTTGACAGTGACGGCGACGATAGATTCAGAGCCGAAAGGCGGTACACGAGCGAGACGCTCGCATTCATCCATGGCAAAAGCGCCCAGCCCCGATCGATGGAACTCAGGCAGCACGAACAGGCTCGTTATAGTGAGCACGCCCTTCTCAGGGTCGGCGAGTGTCGTGTCCGGCACAGCGTCTGGCTCATTGATGTCCACCTTGTCCAGCGACACATGGCCGACAGGCATATAAGACTTGTCGTCGCGCGTAAAGGTGGCAATGTTTCGTGAGGCGTCGGGCGCAAGGCAGATCCAGAAGAAGCTCCTAGTACCTGCTTCGATGGCAGCGGCCCATTTTGGGATTTTGTCGTGGTTCCATCCGCAAATGATGCGTTGGTCGTAGAGGATTTGGCGCTCTGTTTCCTGCTTCAGATCGATCGGGATGAGCGTGGCAGATGAGGGTAATTGACGGTGAGGGATGGTCGCCGGACCGGCAGGCGCGTTGGTCGTCATGGTGGCTGTTGCTGCTGCGAGACTGGAAAGATGCTCAGTGTTTCGTGCATCGTGTTGAACAATGTAGAAATCACTTTGATTCACCAAGGCCCGTCGATTGCACCTGCTTGTTCAGGACGCCGATGACCCTCATTTATTACTGGCCTTGGCATTAAGCCACCAATGCCTTCCAATGCCATCGATGTCTCACAGCATCACCATACCTTCACAATGCCATCACCGTGATGCCTTCATGACCTGCTAGACATAACCCCAACTACCGAAATGCGAAGTGAAAAGCATCGTGTGTGAAAGCGCTTGCGCAATAAGGTTGTTTAACATTGTGTACAAGAACATAAAATCCGACTTCATAGCCTTCGTTACAAAAGAGAATGAGACAGCTGCTACTACTCAGACCGGTGATGAGGGCTGCGAGTGCGACACGTAAAGCTCCTGCTCGATCTTGATATCTCTACTCATGACCACACGTCCATTCTGGATATATGCCTTCTTCATAGCACTCGGCGGTCGAGGGAATTGATAGCGTTCGTGTCGCATGAGGGACCTCAAACTTGATGCCCTTCCCAGCTTAGTAACCCCGCTGTCAACACGAGAGACTTCGGACATGACTGAAGGCGCCCTAGAGTGCATAGACTTCTCTTGAATGCTTGACAAGACGTTCTTTGCCTTGCGGTCTATCGTGCGCAACTCGGTGCCATCCGAGTTCCCGACAATTGTTGTGACGCAGCCGAGTTGTAGATCTCCATACGGATTAATCTTGTCCTCGAAGCTCATGCGTGATACAAATGTGCCCGGCGTATATGTGACTGGCTTGCCTCTATGCGTAGTGGGTAACACGGTATGCTGCTTGCCAGGGAAGCAATGTCGGAATAGTGGTCGCAGAGTCGCCAGAGACGCCGCGACGATTCCAAGCCCAGGTTCCACAACTGACCAACTTGCTATATTGACTGCGTGCTCCAGGAACGTCGGTGATGCCTCGATGCCAGGAATATAGGCCAACCGGATCAGCGAGGCGATACTGGCCAACGAACCGAGACCCAGTAGACAGCCCGCCGATATTTTCGTTGATCGGGGAATAGCTGCACTCCAAATGACAGTTACGGGCAAGAGCGAGAACATCCAGTCTGTCAAAGCATTCATACCACCGGCAGTGTAGTAGCTGTGAAAAGTTAGGACTACGATTGACGACAACGAGCAACGACGGTCGTCAGTTGAACTCACAGTGGTTGAAGTATGTCGTCCGATACACAGGCCTTTCTGGCTTCCTGTACAAAGAAGTTGGCAGGATTGCCACACTGGAAGATGACGATGAAAGCAAACACTAGGCCGTAAGTCGTGTAAATACCAGTTGCAAGGTATATAGTCTTCCGTTGCCAAGCGAAGTCTTCGGGTATGATGCGAAGGAAAAAGATGGCAAGCGCGAGCTTCAAGACGACTGTTGTGACGATATAGAGAGACATGAAACCCATGATGAGCTGCAATCGATCCGTCAGCATTCATTCAACGTGACGACTCGTCTGTACCTACACCAAATATCTTGTCTACCAGATCAAATTGAGCCGCGAAGCCGTTCGATAACGCCTCACTTGCCGTGCTGCTTCTCTCGATGTCCTCGATGGCAATGAGACACGCGCAGCATGCTGAGAATACACACAGCGTAAGAAGAATCAACCAGTCGTCCCAATGGAAAGATCTCAGAATCGAAGCTCTAACGTATACACGCAAGCTCACAGCAGTCCAAGTGAGTATAAGGAACGCGACAGAAACCTGGAACATAGGTAACAATGTGTGTCTGAGCTCCAGCATCCTCGAAATTTCGGCAACGTCCATATCAGTGACACCTAGTGAGGCTGCCATTCTGGCTGCGATGGCCTCACTCGACATCGACATTATGTTTTTGTCGTTGGCAGACGGCGGGGAACCTCAAGGTTATGAGCAGCACCGGTCCGGAAGTTTTTAGCGGTTCATGCGTGAGCGTTGCACGACGGGATGGAGGTGGATTCAATAGGAAGGGACCAGTGGACAAGCCTGCGTCTAGGCAAAGAAAAAGGGGTCGAAATAAGGGTACCACACGATGTTGCAATGTAAATGCAAGGTCAAGAAAGAAAAGTAAAGGAATGTAGAGGGACGCTCAGCGTGCGGGTTGAGGACGAAGAGAGCAGGAGCTTGAATAACCGCAAGAGAGAAAACAACACAACCAACCTAGCCAGATTCCAATATTCAAGAATCAGACCGACAAACCATCTTGATAGATTAAACATGACTATTTCATGTCAGAGCACTCTTCGAGTGACTTGATCTGCCTCAGGGTATGGAGGTAGGCTGGATCCATTCTTGAGTAGCGTTTTCCCCCTTTGGCCTGTGCGTCGGTCAGACTCGGAGGCTTCCGCGCCATGACGCCTTGTCACATGGCTTGAGGGACGGCGTGCCTGCGCTATGTCTAGCCTTTTCCCTCGACGTGCATGCCTGCATCAACCGGCGGCGATGTGGTGCATAAGACGACAGACGGTGGCCACGCGATTCCTACAACGGTCGGTAATGCCATCGCTACCTCTCTCGACCAGGAGAATGAGAGTCCAGCTGGACGACTGGTCCCTGCTGTGACCTCGCTTACACGCTCGATGACACGAAGCGACTGCGAATATGTCCAAAACGAGGCCAAGTATAATATCGATCGAATCTAAAGGTCTCGAGATGGCTTTTGTAGGGCAACACTCAATTCCAGGTTGTATCGCTCGAGAGTACGAAAGAAGATGGAAGAAAAACTGGGCCCTGAAATTTCCAATGCCCATCGATGAAACACGCCATTCCTGGGGTATACCTCAATTGTGCCAACCATCTCGAGGGAAATCGAGTTTGGTTCCCTTATACTGCCTGCCCCTGTGCGAAATACAGCCACACTTAGAGTTGCCTCAAAGCATAATACTTTCTCCATCGAGATAGTTCGTGTTGATGACTCCCTGCGCCAGGGTTGTCGGCACGAGATTTGACTGTGCGTTTCTATAGCTCGTCGTTGCCTGCTTTAAATCAGCCAACGTTTTGCGACCGCCTCTATCACAGACGCCAAATCTCCGTTGACACGTCTACAGATCGTGAACTTAAGCGTTACAACATGACATTGCTTCTACGAATCAATTATTGCTGTCTATCTTGTCACAATCGACTCTCCATACATGACTCGACTCGTACGGTGCAGTCAACAATCTGCGACTCCCCAAGGTCCTGGTATCTGGCAAAGAAGATATCAGAGGAACATTCCAGATCGCTGAGACTATGCAGTCTGCGTAAGAATTACGAGACATACCCTTTGTGTATGGCGGTCAGCCAGCAGCTGTCTCAGGAGTCATCATGCTCAGCTGATGTTCGTAAGTCGAGAGGTGTTTACCCCATAGATTCAGTATACGCCCTCACCAACACTCACAGTCGAAACGGCCGATTAGCACGATGAAACATTGGCTCTTCGTAAGCAAACGCTGTCATTGTACAACTCTTTTCCGGTCGAAATACACTGAGCTTTTGTATCCACTAAGAAGTTCACGCCATTCTGACATTGACAGTAAGGCTACAAGGTCTGGACAGCTCGACTCGGACCATGATCAAGAATGCAATCGGAACCTCCTTCCCGAATGTCTATCTGGTTTCCCTTATACTACAGTATCAAAGCGATCGGATGATAAGAGCCTCCTGCCTTGATAGTGGCTGTTTTCAGTTTTGCTTCCAAATACAAAGGTGCACGCCAGCTATTTGCTGCATTACACAGGTGCCGATAACTGCGGAGCTGCAAGCAACTCATGGCTGGCTATCGACCCTCATTTGCTTCAATGCCGCAACTACCTTCTCGGTGGTCCAGCCCGCACCGATTGCCTCACGCAGAAGATCCTGTTCGTTGGTCGGAGCCATGCCACTAGGAGCAGGCGGTCTATTGTCAAGGTTGGTCGGGAACGGGTAGCCCTCACCGATGGCAGCAACCGCAGTTTCCACATGCTCAGATAGTCCCTCAGAGTTGTAGAGGCTCTGAACTTCTGACCAGCATGCCTGAACAAGCGGAATGGCGTCGATCTGTTCCATCGGCTTTCCGAAAGCGCTGCTGATCTGGAGCAGGTTTGCACTCCTGTCAACGTCGGATGTGTTGTTGCCAGCTGCATGATGCAGGGCCGGATTGAAAAATACGCCGTCGCCCTTTTTTAATGGTAGTGAGACCCAGTGCTCGTTGAAATACTGGTCAAACTCAGGTTGCCGATAGGCCATGTATCCTGACGCGAGTCTCTGACTGAATGGTAGAAAGCGCGTAGGCCCACTTTCCAAAGGCATATCGCTATGCGCTACAGCACCTTGTAACGTCAAGAATTGACTGGCGTGTTGCATACCTCTAGGGAACCTGGAACAGCCTTCTGCCGTTTGGAAGCCTAGATGGTAGTCGCGATGACTGACTTGCGCTGCTCCTCCTGGCTTCACGATATTCGTCTGCGCCGTGACGCGATATTGTTGACCTAGCCAGGCCTCACAGACTCGGGCCAGCCAAGGATTGGAGTAGTATTGCACAAAAGACTTGGGATCCTGTAATCCGTGTTTGCTGAAGGAGTTCCAGATACGTTCATTCTTTCCATGTCCAAAGTGGTCGCCTTTTGTATTTGACTTTTCGCGCTCGATGATCTCGCGGAAAGCGTCGTTTGTCGCATCAAGTACAGACTGATCCGTATACATGTTTTGGACCACGAAAAGGCCAGGACCGTTGGCCAGAATTTCGTACCATTCGTCTTGTAGTTTGTCTGCCGCAGCCTTCTGGAAGTCGTGTTTCGACAAGTCATAAATTGGGATGTTCTCTCGCACATCAGAAGTCAGAGGATAGTCTTTTCTGCTTATAGATGTCTCGCAGATTTGTGCCAGACTAGACACTTTGGGAGTATCTGCAATGGCATATAGTCTTGATGGTATGGAGGTCTTGCTTTGTTGATGTTCAACATCTGAATTGTTATCTGCGTGGGGATTCATTCTGAGGTTGGGTTTTCGTTATGCTACAACTGACCAAGGCCGTGATCATATCCTCTGGAGACTGTTATAATAATCGCATGCATACGTGGCTGTCAATGACGGGGACGGTGATGCTCTTTGGAAGAGCGGGGCAGTGGCGGGGTGAATCCGGAAAATGTTCTCCGAAAGCCCTGAGTTGTCCTTGTCGTGGGAACTTGACCTCCGGACCTCCATCTTGTTTGATACATTTCGCCTACACAGGCGATTATTTGCAACGTTCGCAAAGAATGAAGTCATTGGCAACGTGAATGTTGTCGCAATAGCCCTTTGAAAGCAACACCTAGCAATACCCATCCTGCCAAGCCCAGCCAAAAGCCGACGGAAAGCATTGAGAAAACAACGACTCCCTCAGCGGTTGTCCCTCGAAACATTTCCCGGATCTCCAAATCTCGTTTGGAGATGTCGTTTTGAACACGGAAATAGGAACCCGAACATATCTCATCGTCATGGGGGAGCCAGACAAGAGCAACAGCAAGGCCGTGAGGAAAAATGCTTCCAATGCATGCAAGGGGTGCCGAGAGAGCAAGATCAAGGTGTGACTTACATGCATACTATGAGATTGAACGTGTTATTGACAGACGGCAGTGTGACAATCAACAGCCTTGTAGTGGCTGCTTAAAGAAAGAAAGAGAATGTGTTTATGACTCTCGCGATGATAAACGCCGGTATGCCACATAGAGCTCAGCAGGCCATTCAAGGCTTTTAGCATGGCCTAACTCACGATGACGTGATACATGGCTGACTCTGAGTAGCGTCCAGCTTCGCACTGCTGTTCATATCCTTGTCCGAAGGGTACAGCAGCTCAGCAAGGTGATCATCGAAGCAGAAAGAGAAGTTCCTCAATTGAGTAGCGAAGATGGGGAGTTTTTGGACCGTGTGCTGGGCACTCTCGGTCTATCTGATGCCCCGCCCTACGATTCTTCAGCCGCTAGGAAGAGTAGAACACCGAGTCATCCGGCGCCGGAGCGGACACCAACATCAGCGTCATCTCAGTCATTACCAGAAGGCCCCTCAGCTACAGCAGAAAACTATGCTGTTGTCCAGCAGATGACACCATTGGACAGTATCACGAACAATCACTATGCTCAACCGGCCTTTGGTAATTTTGGTGGTGTGTTCGCCGGGCTGACCTCTCAGCCAACAGTCCAATCTCCTGGAAGCAGTATGGTCTTGAGCGAGGACCATATATCGCCAGACTGGCCTTTTCCAACCTTGGATAACATGCTCAACTTCGATCTCTTCGACCCTAGTGATCTGTCGTTGCAATTTCTGACCGAGCCGTCGGCAGGTATGTCACTTCCCTTAGTGCATCCACGAGAGGCTTCGCCAGTGCGTCAGATTGCACAGGTACCAAACGATCAGGACGATAATACATCAAGTTCAGGAGACGAGGAAAATGCAGAACTAGTCAACCAACTCTCGGCTCGTCTAGGCTCTCTTCGTTTAGCCCCTGATGGGAAGTTGAGGTATTTTGGCACGGCCTCCAACCTACATCTTATAGAGAGCCAAAGCAAGTCGAGCAGTGAGAACTTGATGCTCCGCACTCCATCGAGAGTAAACATTCAACGTCTCCTCGAAGTTGCCGACCTGAGTCAAACTGTGGACTTGCAACTCGAGGAGCACCTTTTGAGGCTGTTCTTCACTTGGCATAATCCTAGCAGTTACATTGTGGATGAAGAAGTCTTCTACATGGCTAGGCAGAGTTGGTTCAACACTGGTCTCCAAAACAGCTACTATAACGACGTGTTAAAAGATGCCATGTAAGTGGAGAATTCTTCTGCATTTTATCAGGGTGAAGCACTAATTTCGTTTATCAAGGTGCGCCATAGGCGCCTCTTTCGGCAGTCATTCTCATCTGACCCTTATAACCTATCCCAGATCGATGCCTCAGTTCTTTTCAGACCGAGCCAAGATATTGCTCGATTCACACCTCGATAGTCCCTGTGTGGCGACAGCACAGGCACTTGTCATTCTCGCAAGCTACGAAGAGACTTGTCAAAATGTTGCCCGTGGATGGTTGTTCGGAGGTAACACAATCCTCGTCATACCACACGAGCTCGGCTAATTCTTGTTACGACTAGGCATGGCGATGAGGGTAGCCTTCGATCTCGGCCTGCACATCGACAGTACTGGATATGTGGCACAAGGTGTCTTGACCGTTGCCGAAGCTCGAGCGAGACAAGTGGCCTTCTGGGGCTGTTACATCTCAAATCTGTATGTTGCTCTCCTCCACGGTCGAATCTTGCCCCGATCTAACAACCGAGTAGGCTTTGGAGCTTCCATCTAGGCCGCCCATTCTCTCTGGATGATAGTGAAGTCACTGTCGCCAAACCAGACCCCAAGACGCTTCCTTCGAACCCTACCTGGCAGCCGTATTCTATTCCGTCATTGCAATTTGTATCTGGTGGTATGCAACAGAACGCTTCCCAGCTACCGGATATCACCCCGGAGATCTTTCACCATTGGATTTTCCTTTGTCAGAACATCGCCGCTGTAGGCCATGCTCTATACTCTTACACATCTATATCCAAGCCAGCTCTTCAGGAGCTCTGCGAGGAAACGACGACTGAATTGTTCCACTGGAAAGACACTCTGCCTTTACATCTTCAAATAAATCCTTCCGACACAGAGACGATAAAACTCCCTCATCTTCTGATGCTGCACATGGAATACCATCACCTCCAAATTTTCTTGCATCGACCCTGGACAAGCTCGCAGCTACAACCACAACCTTCGCAAGGTCCAGGCGTCCACCACGCTCGCCATATCTGCGCCACTTCGGCAATCGAAATTGCTCGTCTCCTCCGTATCTACGAGATTCAATACTCGTTCCGATTTATCAATGTCGAAATCATCCGTATACTTTCTTCAGCAGCTCTAATCTTGATCTTCGCAACTGTGCCATTACCACACAGAGAGGTTGATGTTGAAAAAACTGGATACTTGAACACGTGTTTCAGGGCTTTGGAAGATTTGGGTGGAAGATATGAGAGCGCTAAAGAGACGAGGTGTACGTTGCTGGCTATTCAAAGAAGGTGGAATGATCTGTATGGTAAGCGTGCGGGACAAAAGCGAGGGATGAGCACAAGGGGCATCAGTCAAGGCAAGAGAGTAAGACCTGGTACGGACTAGTCGCTACTTCTGAAAGAAACAGCTTAAGTGTTCAAACTCACTCCGTTTGCTACTTCCAGTTTACGTTCGAATGATATCAAACCACATCTGATAAGTAGCAAGAGCGTTCTAGCAAAACCAAGCTTTTCATTATTTCGGCGCATTTCTTTGTAGTCTTACAATTAGAGCGGTAATTCGTGTCCATGTATAGGATCCAAGCGCCGAGGATGAAAGCAGAGATATGAGTAAGTCAGAACAACGAACGCTATCATCTCTTCTCGCCTGAACCTCTGGTTCGATCGTTATCATTGTCTTCGTCGCTGTCGTCGAACTCGCGCTCCCAATCGGAGCTTTCGTCTGAGGCGTATTTTTCTTGCTCTTCCTCTAATTTTTCGTTTTGGTCGGCAGGAAGTTCGGCCTCCTGGTCCTCGTCGTCATCCTCTCCAAACATGCTGTTGTTTCCGTTGTCGATATCGTCTTCATCGTGGCTTTCATTATCATCGTCTGCATCATGCTCATCTTCGACACCAGCATAATCATCATGTTCGACATCATCATTATCGTCTGCTCCAACATCTGTGTCTGTCTCTTGTCCGTCCTGATCGTGCCATAGGTCTTGTATGGGCTGGGAAAGCACATCCTCGTCAGTTTCGCTTGCATCATGTACCTCCATTCTGCCCTTTTCCTTGACACACAACAGAACCTTGCGGTCTCCATCAACAAATTCCTTGACTTCCTTCAGTAGGGAGGATAGTCTTGCCAACACATGCTGATTTTGGCATTCCCAGTCGCGGACTTGAGAGCGGACGTCTGTGTAAGTGATTGAGGTAACGTTCGCTTGGCTATCGTGGTATGCGGTGATGACACTTGGGACACGAGTTATCCAAAGACGAATGGATTCGTCATCAGATAGCTTCAGTGGAATCTCGGCAGACTTTTCGGGGGCGCAGTGAAGGACAAATAGGGCAGAATGAGGGACCGTGTCATCGATCTTCGCTGACTTGACCCTTCTGGCAACCTGCTCTTGAAGTCGTCCAACTCTTCGGTTCTTCTCTTCATCTTCGAAGACGCGGAGGTATACGGCTTCATCTTCATAAGTCTCCTCAGGGCGATTATGATTGCGAGCACGAATACGGCGACCAGTTCTACGAGACAGAACAACACCGTCAAGGTAGTTAGTTTTTGTTTCGTGGAGACGTAGAGCCTTTTCGTAATCGTTGTGGCAGTAAGAAAGGTATTTCTTGGCTTCTTCGGGTGAAACACTTGCGGCAGCAGTAATTCGATCAACTAGAACATCCTGCTCCGTGGTAGGAGCCACGTTCATGGAGCTCCCTCTAGCCTTGTTAGTCTGAGCAGCAGCGTAAAGATCGAGAGCTTGTTTGAATCCGCCCTCTGCCATGTCGAGGTAGTATTGAGCGACTACAGGCTCGGCTCGTGTGATGGCTCTGAAGTTCGCTACCGGGCGCTGTTTGAGAAAGTTGTTGTGCTGGAGGATGGCAGATGTTTCTGATTGTCTCGGGGCGTCGGGCTTCCACGCCTCGAGCGCTGGCTGTGAACGGAAGGCTTCATCCCACACACGTTTTGGGATATGCTTCCGGCTCCTGGCAACCTCCAGAGCCTTCTTCTCGGCCTCCTCCTCTTTCTTTCGCTGCTTATCGGCCTCTTTTCTGAGGACATCTGAAGCGAGAACCTCGACTTGAGACCAGTGATATCCCGCGGTAGGTGCTCGGATAGAAAAGGCTTCTGTGACCTCGGGCGGCTTGGAGAGCTCGGTTGAGAAGATGTCGGCGGAACCCAATCTCGAAGCTTGTGTGCTCAGTTTCAGCACTGGAGGACCGGGCTGCGGACGCACGAAGATATCGCTGATGAGAGCGGTGGCCATGAGATGATCCGTCTGGCTGAGACAGCCATCAGCCTCGAAACGAACCACACATTTGAGACTTTTGAAGCTGTATTGAACAAGGCGCTGGTGGGAAGCTGACTTTCTCACACTTTCTGGCCACTTCGTGTAGGCCTCTCGAAGAGAACGAGTAAGACCCATCTGAGTTTTTGCGGATGAACTCTTCTCGACCATGAATAGAGTCTTGTTGATCTTCTGAGCCAGCACTTGGAATGGTGTGTCATCGCCCTGTACAAACTTGATGAGATTTTTAAGAGTGTGGTCGCTTGCGAAGATGTCAATGGCTGAGGTGACGAACGACTTGTCTGGAAGTTGAATGCGATTCACAGCAGGATCCATTTCATTCTCAAGAGTAAGGCTGTGTTCATGATCGCGGTAGCTTGTGCTAGGTGCCAGGCCGAGTTTAATGCTACCTGGAGGTGGACACCATGTACGAGGCGTTCCGAGGCCATCTTCGGGGAAGATCTTGCTGCCTGAGGGGAGAAGTGGTGATATCGTCAGAATGGCCCAAGTGTAAGATGATAGTTGTGCGAAATCCGAGATCTTCGCGTTGGCCTCGACCTCTTCATGAGTAATGTGGCTATTCTCGATAGTCTTCAAAGGTCTCTTTGGTGGAGCCATCTTGTCAACAGGCTGATCAATCTGTAAAGTCGCCGTCAATGTTCGTTTGTCAGTGCGGGTGTTGTGATGGAAAGCGTCCTGACGAGCTGACGGTCGTGTTTTGATGACACGTGAATTTGTTGTTCCTGCGGGTTAATGCGCGCTTGTTTCTTACGTTGTTCACTTCTATTGACCTGAGATGGTAGAATGAACTTTTACACATGATCCGTACACGGAGGAACAGGTTATCTCGAAATACTTATGCGGCGTTTGGAGTGTCAGGCCCATACCGCGCATCACATCAGCTCCTCACCGATGAGCATGAGCCCCTCTAAAAGGCATACTAATGCCCATGATGATACTGGAGTAATCGGCATACGTCAAAGCAGAAGAGCAGGCTAGCATTGTCGATTGCTACGAAGCAGTCATAGCTGATTCCCATTCAGAAGCTGAGAAGCACGTGCTCAGCAAAGCTTCTTTTTTCCTACCCACCTCAAGCGTTTGCGAATGCAGGCACATTGGGCAAAAAGCAGATGTTTGTGCCAACAATTGACGTCTACCAAAACAAACGCTCCGCCTGGCAAAATGATGTCGCAGCCGTGAATCGAACACGGGGCTCGTGCATGGCAAGCACGAATTTTACCACTAAACCACTGCGACAGATGATTGGGCGAGATCGCGACAATTGACATAATAATCCGACACAGACATGACACAAGTACTGGGATGCACTGAGCCGTCAGAATTCGTGAAGGTTTCAAGTCTGCCCAGCACCGACCCGCTCATTCATTACTCGACTCCACAATCTCCGGTCGTTTCACAACCTGACCGCGCAGGGAGCACCATACAGCTGGGCGCATTCGACGAGATCGATTACTCAAATACAACGCACTCGTCTGATCTGCGCGGTCATCAGTTGAGTGTCGAGTAATGTGCGTGAACACACTCTTACGTGTGGTCTTGCCGTTACCTCATCCACTTCTCCATTCTTCGTGTTCAAGGTAAAGGCATGAGTGTCCGACTCAATGCGCCACTGCAACATTGACGCAAAAGGGTATCCTGCATCGGATCCCTGCAATAGCGGACGTACAGCACTGCACCTTTAATTGATGAGCTACCATGAATTCGGTAATGCTGATCATCGTGCTTGTCCGACATATGGAGTACTCAAAGGGATGAAACAGCCCTGAGTAGAGGGAAGTCGAGTCCCGTAGCTTCTTCCCTTCCCTTCTTTCCTTCTTTCTTCTCTGATTCACTAATCTTGCACCATGGCGGAGGGGTCAACATTCGACGAAAAGGGTATGCCCGAGATGTCGCATCTACTCGAAGACTTCACAGACGAAGCAAAGACACGATCAGTCGGAGCCGAATCGAGCAGCCCCTCGCCAACATTCCACGCCAACCTCTCAGGCCTCCAACGACCCCAATGGTCGAGTCTCTTGTCCTTCTCCAAGCGCTTTCTTTTCTTCCTCCTACCAACATTCATCCAATATAGACTCTACCCCGAGCTCGCCAAGGTCGAACGTCTTCACCCCTCCGGCTACCTCGATGGTATGCGTGGTCTCGCAGCCCTTTTTGTCTTCTTCTACCACCTCTCATACTCCAGCCACGATGTGCTCACGGCCTATGGTGGCACTGGCAAGCCTGACGAACATCATGAGTTCCTCAAGCTTCCCTTCATTCGCTTCTTTTATACTGGACCCGCAATGGTGTCGATCTTCTACGTCGTCTCCGGCTACGCTCTCTCGTACAAGCCTGTCAAGCTCATGAGGAACAAGAGTTGGAAGGATCTACTACATACACTATCGTCAGCAACATTCCGTAGAGCGATCCGTCTCTATCTGCCTTGTTTCGTCTCAACTTTGATGATCGTCCTTCTGGTCCGCCTAGGCGCGTACGATGCCACCCGTAGCATTGCATACGACGAGAAGCGCCTGACTCAAGTCCGCGAGTTCCACCTGGTACGCTACAAGTCTCTGTGGCAGCAGTTGACTGATTGGGCCCATATGATGTGGATATTTGTGCACCCCTGGAGTTTTGGCACAAAGGACACAGACATCGACATTGACAAACATCTTTGGACTATCCCGTAAGTCTTCCGTCCTTACCTTTTCCATGCAACTACTGAATGTGTGGCTTTCAGAATGGAATTCCGTTCTTCACTGGTCTTGTACTTGACTCAGCTTGGTCTCGCACGCCTGAAGCCTATAGTCAGGGCATTGTCCTTGGTAGCTCTCATCGTCTGGTGTCACGAGAAGGATCGTTGGGAAATGTTTCTTTTCTATTCAGGCTTCCTTCTTGCTGAGCTTGATATTCGTCGACAGGCGCTGGCCGCTACAAATCGGGTTCTACCTGTGGCCGATTCCTCTCCTTTGAAGGCTTCACGACACCAGCAGTTATGGACAGCTTTGTATATCTCTGTCTTCTTGGTTGGTGTCTATCTCGGTGGTCAACCTCAGAACCACGTCGAGCACGCCCCTGGTTGGGCTACGCTCCATTCTTGGATCCCCTCCTACGCCTCACATAAGCAACGTTATTGGGTCGGTTGGGCCGCTCTCTTACTTGTTTGGTCTACTTCGAACTCTCCTCTTCTCCGACGTCTTTTCACGAATGGCCCCGTTCAGTATCTTGGCAAGATCTCATTCTCGCTTTACCTCATGCATGGACCTATCACACACACCATTGGCTATGCTTCTATGGATTATTTCTGGCGCACTATTGGTGAAGATACATACGCGACAAAAGAGGTTGGTTTCGTTGCTGCTGCGATTGTCGACATTGCAAGCACGATTTGGGCGGCAGACATATTCATGCGCATCGTCGACACCCCGACTGTACAGTTTGCTAAGTGGATTGAGAAGAAATGCATTGTCCCGCTAGAATAGAGGGGTTCCGGAGCGCCCTGTATAGGTACATACTTTTTCTTCATCTTGTACAATCTCTATCCTTCTGGTGCACTTGGCTCTCTAATTTCTGGGACTTTGGCGAAGACCTGGCGTTTCCGCAGCACTCATAAGAATTCCAGGGCGAAGTCGGAGTATGTCGAATTGTCCGAAATGTATGAAGTCCCATGCTTCTGGACAAAATACCGAAGTTGGAGACGCTAAAGTCTCTGTGCCTAACAAACACCACAACATGGCGACCCTCGCCGCGGTCGTGGCGATTACCGCGGCCGTACCGGCAATGCCCTGCAGTCTTGTGTCGGACAGCGCACAGAGACGACGGATCGCAGGTACCGAACGTGTCAAAATGGCTCTCGATGCTCGCGATACCGCGATTGCATTGCTGTCTATCACGGAGGCACGGCACGAGAGCGTACTTTTCGTACTTGCGACGGGAGCGTCTGCATACCTTTTGATGTGTGACGTGGTGCCCGAGGGGCGTGTCGACGTGACGAGGATGGGGGGG